>NC_134480.1:37544566-37702318 GCF_964194025.1 Convolutriloba macropyga | reverse complement strand
GGCAAAGTCTTGGTATTAAGTTTGAAATTAAGTGATTGTAAATATTGCGTAATTTTCCACTCATAACAAGATAAAGTAGAAACGTCACTGATATTTTAACGTTAGATGCAGAGCTCATTTAGTCTTTTTATCTTTGCACTTTTGGTCAAGGCAGGTCGTCAGGAAACATTTTTTAACGAAAAATAAAGAATTCACCATTGCATTTAAAAAAAAACAAAAAAGAAATTTTAACTTAGATTAACAAAAAAATAGAAATTTTTATTGAGATCTTGAGGAAAAAAGAATCGATCATGGAATTCAATTAAATTTTTATCTGAAATTTATCTCAATTGTGATTAGATATATCACACCAAGCCGATTAAGTTTCAGTTTCAGAAATTTTAAGCAAATGAAAACTAAAAAGGTGGTAATATGCGTCTGCACATAATGCAGAAATACAACCCAAAACCTATTACTATTATGGATGTCATCATCGATAAAGTGTTTGACCGAAAAACATCAGAGGTTTGACCATCAGAGGATTTTCAGATTAGAAAGCGATTTGCAGTTCAAATGACTGGAGTAACAGTGGTTCAAAAAAACGTTTTGTGTTATAATTTTTTTTTGCAATTTTGATTTTTTGAACCAGCAAAGATTTGGTTCTAGATCTGCTGAACAAACCCTTTTTGCTTCAATCTGATAAAAAAGATGTCTTAGGGCATATAAATGCCAGATATTGACAAAAAATTGCGATGAACTGTTGTTTTTCATTAATTGAGAAAATTGAAATCAAATTTTATCACTTCTCAGAACAAATGCCAAAAAATTTTTGTTTCAAAGCATCTTTTCTCAAAGAAGACGCCACAAAAACAATTGATTAGTCGTTTTGTCTATCAGTGTTCAATCAAACGTGAAGAATCAGAGTATAAAGCTTTTTTGTGTCCTTTTTCCAATTGGATGTTCATTTGCAGGAATAAAAGTTTATTTCAAGCACTCTTTGTTTCAAATGCAGAATTTCTAAAGTTTGAAAGAAAGAGATCTAGTATCATTTCCTCTCAATGACTATAAAGTAATTTTCCAGCCATTTGTGTTTTTTCACGTATTTCAGATATTTCAGAATACGCCAAAATCTCGTTTTTCAAGAAGCAAGTTTCGCAAAACATCATTTTCAGGTAGAAAATCTGCTTGTGTTATGGCTTATTTTAACAATTTCTTCCAAAGTGTAGAAAGAAAGCTCAATTATAGTAATTTAAATTGCCCTCGAATTCCTAAAATGTAGCTTTTGCAACTATTAAACGAGTCTTTGGCGGAAAAAATAATCAATGAATAGGATTAACATCAATCAACCCCTTACCCCCCCCCCCCCCCCCAACCTATCCCCCTGCCAATTCACCCACTTTCACTTTTTCTGCACTCCCCACGTCCACTCTCCTCCACCTGGCTAATTGGACGCCCACTTCGCCCTCCCAGCGGATTTGACCCTAATCCCCCCCCCCAAGATCCCACTCCGCTCACCCACCCCACCTACTATACGCCATAATGCTCGCATTTTTTAAACCCAGCTGGCTGCTTCACAAGCCAACCACCCGCCGGTAGTTTGACAGCAATTAGCCCAACGTTAGTTGGTGGTTATGTAGATTTTGATTTTTATATATCCAGCCATGATACAACCTTTTTATCACAAAGCTGGGATACAAAATTGGGGCACCGGAGGCGGAAATCTCGAAAAGACATTCAAATTCACTCAGAATATTGCTCGGATCATGCAAAGAGAAAAACTTGGAGCTTCACTTAATCTATCATTCTGCTTGAGACTCACCAAAATTTTGCCGCAAATGACAATTATCGGGCGCTAATTTGCACAAATGTGTTTTTAAGTAAGTCCTCAAATAACTTGAAGAAAACTCCACCAACGAGTGTATATTTGATCGGAAAACACACCAAAATCATTTTTTACGTTCAAAACCGTCCAAGCGAACAGTTTTTGGAGGCATTAAATAAATCTTTAAATAAAAGATTGATTTAGTTTTGATGCTTTAATTGATAATTATTTTTTGTGGTAGGTTCCAAGAAACCCCTCACGAAGGTCCAATGGCAGATATCATGTGGTCAGATCCAGAAGACATCGTGGGCTGGGGAATGTCTGGAAGGGGCTGCGGGTACCTCTGGGGCAGGGACATTTCCAGGCAATTTATCCATTCCAATGGGCTAAACTTCATCTCGAGAGCGCACCAGTTGGTTATGGATGGGTACTCGTGGTCGCACGATCGACAGGTCATAACGATATTTAGTGCTCCCAATTACTGCTACAGGTGTGGGAATCAAGCAGCTATAATGCATGTCCATGGTCCGGATCATTTGCAGATGATTCAGTTTGACGCTGTCAGCCGTCCTGAAAACTCTGGCAACTCTCCAAGAAAACCGGACTATTTTCTCTAACTTACGCCAAAAATGAAGTTTAATTTTACGCTGAAATGAGTTGAATTTCGATTATTGATTTTTTCGCATTTTGTTTGATTTATTGGATCTTTTCTGTTCGTGCCCCCCAGTACGTTATGCTCCCTCCAATTACAGCATGTGTCCTTACATAGTAAATCATTATGTAAAAAACAGCGCGTGCTTCTGGGGGGTGCAAATAATATGCACCCACTGAGCTGGGGGGGGGGGCACAAACGGAAATGATCCGATTTATTTACGGAAAATCGAGTTCGCATATTTTATGTATGAGTAAATTTGCACATTTAAAAACGTGACTATTGCTGACCCCAGTAACACTTGTCCAGAGTTCGCATTTTTCGGAACAATGTAAAATTCCACGTTCTGGCGCATGATCATATCTTCCAAATTTCAACAAGTTGTTCTCTATCATCTAAATGCTAAGTATGTTGATGCAGACTGTGAATCCTTTTCACAGCAGGCCTTAGCACTATGGAAAATAGCAAAGTACCTAAATAGATCAAGCTGTTTAACTTCCGACTCGCTAGGCAAAACAAACTTGTCATAGAAAAATGGACAGTTCTTAGAATTGCTTTTACATTTTCCCATGATGATAAATTTTTCGGCGGGTGGTAATAAAATTTTAAATTAGACAAGGAGGCTCGTTAATGTGCGTTTGCACATAATGTTCCGACCCGCGCTCATCTAAATTTTTGACTTAACTGTCTTTTGACTTACGTTTTTGACAAAGAGATAATCAAAAATAGATGTTTCAGTTTTACAAAATCGTTACACAACCAAGAAGATAATTGAAATTAATAATGCCATGCCTCATTACAACTACTAGATCTGCCATTGAAAAGTTTACGAGAAAAAAACAACAGCAACAAAAAAAAGCTACAAAAACAAAATTTCCCGGCAAAAACTCAATATCTTAATTTAAAGGCACTTAGTAACAAATTGACCAAAAGAACAACAGAAACTGAAAAAATTAAAAAACCCTTAAAAATCTCAAAAAGTATATCATAAACTTTACGACTATTCGCAGTAAATTGATTGCTTCGGGTAACATCATTCTTTCAACCCTCGAATACAAGCTAATGGGACCGGTCAGCTTTTTATTGCTTCCTAAAGAATGAAAAAAGCAAAAAACAACAAATTCAAAAAAAAATGAGCGAAAAAGGTGTCGAAGCCATTAAAAAAATAATTTTTTCGGTAGGAACATTTCTACTTTCAATTAGATTTTTAACAGCATTGGGATTCTTTTTTTTCAGTTAATTTGACTCCAAACGATCAACAAACATGAACAAATACATTAAAACCATGAATTGTTTGAGAAAACCCGTAATATCAACGTCATTGAATTCAATAGCTTTCAACGAAAGCTAATAAATAAGCAAAGTTATGCCTCGTTGAGACATCAAGGACGTTTTTCAATAATAAATCGTCAAAAGGACATTACAGTAACTCATATATAATGAAAACAACAAGAAATACAGCCAATGTTCTAAAATTAGGTAGAAAAGTGCGAGAAGAGAAGTGTCGAAGCCATTTAAAACATAAGTTTTTTTCTAGAAACTGTATAAATGATCCGTTGAATGTTATCCGTCAGCCAATGCAACTATCAATTTTAAGATAATGTGTTAAGATTTCAAAAGGAAACAAAATTACTAAAAAAAATATCCAAAACATAAAGCATGAAATCCCGTGCATCGAAGTCATAGCAACAAGAGTTAGAAGATAAAGCCGCTAAATAGATTGACTTTGATTGAATAAGCAAAAAAGGGGGTCCGATCATTACTGAGACTGAATTGCAGTTCGCGAAAATTGGATTAAGATCGGTTAATTTTCAAAAAAACTTCGAAATTTTTTTTAAAACTCTTAACAGACATTAATTTCAGTAGCTTTCAAGAGAAGTCACTAAATACGCTCAATTGGAGCGTATGCTTCAATTTGAACACAGTGATATTTGTCATGCATAGGTAATCAATACGACGTCACAAAAAGTCTTATGACTATGGAAACAACAACAAATATTGTCAAAAACCAAAATCAGTAAAGTACAAGAAGAAATATGTCGAAGCCATTTAAACCTGAAGCTTTTCTCTGAAAACCCTATCCATCATTCAGTGCAATTTGTCTCTAAGCCATTGGGATATATTATTATCAGGATAATGTGAAAAGATTTCAATAGGAACCAATAATAAAAAAAATATCCAAAAATTTTTTTAAAATTCTTTGATATCTTGTCGCATTGAAGTCCTAAAACAAATAATTAGAAGATAAAACTGCTAACTATATTAATTTTTGTTGCAGTTAAAAGGAAGGGGGCCTTGTCTACTGAAACTGCCTGACAATTGACGAAAATGAGTTTAGTAAGGGTTAAAATTTAAAAAATTTCTTGAAAAATCTTTTTTAAAGGCTTAACAGCCGTTAGTTGTCCACTGGAAGCTCTAGATAAGTTCACTTAATGCTTATAACGAAAACTAATGCACTTTTATTCATTAAGACAGTGGCAAAGGACCTCCAAAAATTTAGCAAAACCTCAACAAGAAAATCAATTTTTTTTTTAAAATACGAAAAATCAGAGTCGAAGCAAAAAGAAACACGAGCAATTAATTGAAAGCAAATTTTTTGTTCATTTGGCTTCCTTTGACTGTAAATTAGGTTTGTCATTAGCGAAACTCAGATATGAAAACTGACTAGTTGCTAATTGAACCAAGAAAACGAAAAAATGAAAAGTTTTATAAAAAAGAGCTCAGAAATAGAATTCAAATATTTTTGATAGTAAACTTCCCTATGAGACTAGAACTACTCTTTTTATCGCCTTTCGTCTATTAGGAACTCCAAATTGTTTCATTTTTTTGGCCTGAAATGTAACTTTGAATTAATATTTAATAAAAAAAATATCTTAATTTGAAGAAAAATTACACTTAAAGTGAACAATGATGCTAAATATCCCGTGTTCACACAAAACTTCAATCCTCGATAATTCCTCGAAAAGAACAAAATTCAAAAAAAAAATGTTTTAGTTCCGAATTCTGCGATGGACTAGCTTTTTAATGATACCACTCACGTTTCTCTACGATGAATATATCGATCGGCCAAAATTGTCTGAACAAAAAAAAAACCCATTTGACTATATAGTTACTTCCCCCACAAGTGGGGTGGGAACAATAAAAAATGTGGCAAATACATAGTTACTGAGAGCAAGCACAAAAGCTATATACTGCCTTATGAATTTGGCGCGAAAGAATTTAACAATTTTAATTATCTACAAAAACAAAGAAGCATTCTTCTCTGAGTGATGGTATTATATGTAGATGGACCGCCCCAACTCAAATGATCAAGAATTGGACAAAATCAAATATGCATTTAAAAATGGTTCAACCCATTTTTTTCATGCTGATATAAATTAACTGAAACTGAAATTACGAGCAGTCTTGGTAGCCCGGCAGATAAAAAATCGATATAATTTCAGTACAGAAGATCGCCAAAACAAACATAACTAATGTTAATGACAAACGTGTTGGGCATCTTGGGCATAGCGCAGGGCATTTTATTTTCGTTGTACACCAAATAAGAATAGGGAAAATGTATCTTAACTTGTCTTGAATTTTCAAACTAAAGTGCTGGCGAATTTATGATAAAGTTGAGGTAAAAGTAGCATCACAATTAGGATGATTCACAACTGTTCTTGAAATGCTTTCTTACTTGTTATAGAAAACAAATTATTGCGTGGAAACGAGTCTAGGTTTCTTTAGAGTCTTCAGCATCTTCGTAAAAGATTCTTTTCAGAGAAGAAATTAGTTTCTAATATAAAAAAGACTACTTCAGAAAAACCTTGGGTGACAAAAGAAATTCAACATTTAGTTGCCGAGAAACATCTGTACTTCAATGACTACAAATTGACACAAAGTGCTGAATCATTTGTGTCATTTAAAAAGTATCGCAACCTTGTAAATCGAAATTTAAAAGAAGCACAGAATCAGTTTTCAGAGGAATTTTTTAAGAAAATTGAAACCTCAAAAGAGAAATGGAAATTCATTAAGAAAAAAATCGGAAAGAAAAACAACAGTCCAAACATCACATAAATTGATGAGAATGGTAGAAAAACGAAAGACAAAAAATCTATATGTAACACTTTTAACAGAGTTTTCTGCGAAATGGGCATCTACAGAGGGCAGATTGTTCCATTGAACGTCGAAAAAATAGAGCGAAAATTTCAGTTTAAGTTTAGACCCTTTACTTTGACAATAAAATTTTTATTATTATTGACAATCTAGATAACAACAAAGAACCAGGGCCGGGATACATCAATGGTTGGGCATTGAAATCAGGAAAATATGCTCTTGGGACACATCTTCAGATTATATTTAACGATTGTATTCAAAAGAGAGTTTTTCCAACAATTCTTAAGGATGCGCACATCACACCAATTTTCAAAACAGGAGATGTTTCTGTTTTAACTAATTATCGTCCAATTTCTGTAACACCAACTTTCGCAAAAGTTTTTGAAAGGCTTTTACTTAATCAGTTAGTAGAATATCTTGAAAAATTTGCACTCTTGAACAAAAAACAATTCGGTTTTCAATCTTGAAAGTCGTCTACTGATGCTGTGCTTTATTTTATTGAAAAATAATAGGAAATATGGAAGATAACAACGACACAGGTGCTGTGTTCTTAGATCTTGCAATAGCTTTCAATTCAATTTTACATGAGATATTTCTCAAGAAAGCTGAAAATTTCAACCTCTCTCAATCAACAATTTTACTTTTTAAATCTTTTCTCCTAAATCGAACACAATGCGTAAAACTGGGTATTGACTTATCAGATAAAATAACTATTAATCATGGTGTTCCACAAGGAACTGTGTTAGGACCTCTTAATTTTCTGTTATATGTCAACGATTTTTCTGAAAAACTGGAAGGTGAAAATGATGTTGTTCAATTTGCGGATGACACTAGTATTATATGCAAATTTGAACGTAATTAAAATATTCCCCAAAAATTGAAAAAATATTAGAGCAAACAGACAAATACCTGACAGAGAATCAACTCACTTTAAATGCCGATAAAACAGAGATGTTATTCTTTACAAATCATAATAATTCGGATCCAGAGTTTTCATCTGAAGGCGAAGTTATCAAACCAGCTCATGCATGTCGATATCTGGGAGTACAAATTGATTCAAACCTAACTTTTGAAAATCACCTGAACTCAGTTTTAAGCAAAATGGCTAATGCAATTCGTTCTTTGTATCTTGTAAGAAATCAAATACCTTTGTAAGTAAGAATTGATGTTTTCAAGTCAGTTGTACTCTCTCATCTCTCCTTCAGTGGAGTATTCCTTCAAACTCTTACAGTAAAAAACATAAACCGCATAAACAGGCAAATTATCTGGGGAATAAAGTTTGTTATTTTCGTCAAAAATCTGACCACTCCATTGATCTTCTCATTAGGGATCGTATCCTGCCAGCCGAAGTGTTTATCTCAAAAGTTAGCCTAATGAAGCTACAAGCAGACATAAGACAATGGGAAACATCCGAAAATTTTAAAATGTTTTCTAATCGCCATAACGCTAGACAGAACAAGAGAACAAATCAAATTATTTTAAAAAAGAAAACGAAAACGAAGTGGAGTAACAAATCCTTAATCTTGAAAATCATTCAAAAATGGAACAAATTGCCCTCTTCAATAAGAACTTTTAACAGTAAAACCTGCTTTAAAAATGTTTTAACCGAGTTTTTGCTCGATCAACACAAGAAAGTACCCGTTAATAGACAAGTAGGAGCCTTCAAATCCTTTTTTTACCTATGAAAACGAACAGCCACAATTTGAAGATTATTATATTAATAACAATGCTGATTATTTATTTAACATTTTAGAGCATGTAGATATCTAACCTTAGGGTTATAGTCTGAGTAATTTACATGTTTCAAAAAAAAGGCGGAATTTGTGTTATCTGTCCTGTGAAGACGTATATAATTCTTGCCTATGGTCATTGTACGACTTGAGGTGTTTTGTCATGTTGCATCTCTATCGGTAATTTCCCAAAAATGTCAATGAAAGCTTTAAAAATAGCTTGCAAAAACTGTTTAAAACGTTTCCCGTTTTTTGTTTTGCGATGTATTTGCAAAAATTCTCAAGGCCAAATTTTTTTCATGTTTTTCAAAGAAATTGGGAAGAATTAACAAGAAACTATTTGCAAAAATGATCTATATTAAACGGAATTGTAGTTAAGTTTTGTTATTTTTCCGAAAAACGTAAAAAATAAGGTTCATGCGAACATATGGTTGGATGCTCAGTTTTGAGAGTTTCTAGCCTTCAACTTGACGCTAAATTATCTGTTTTCTCGCTGATTTTGTCTCATTTTGTACTCTGACGTTTTGAGAAAGAAACAGATTTTGTTCATATATACAGCTTTTCTTTCATACCTCGCTAAATGTTTATTCTGTAATCCTTGATTGTATTCAGCAATGAACTCAGCAATTGTATTCTCGCGAGGTTGTTAAAATATGAAAAAAAAAATTATGAAAATTTTATAAAAATATGATTTCAATTTTTTGGAACTTTTAGTGCATGTGTCAATCACAAGTTCCTATTTCTTGATTTTTTTACGCAAAGCAAAATTTTAAAATTTGCGTAATAGGGGAACCAGCTTTGAAAAACCTTAAGTTAATTAAAGAGAACGATTTCACAACTAAAAACTCTTCGCTTCAAAACTTTTCCGACAAAAAAATCATCATGAGATTTTTATAAAGGTTGCATTTTTTATAGTGCCACTAAGAAAAAATTTCTAAACATGAAAATTTTTTGCTCAAATTATAATTCTTCGGGCTATAAATGTCTTTGTAATCCAAGGTAATTACATTGATCAACTATTTTCCTTCATCTGGTCATACTGAACATTAACAGTTTCTGAAGCATTTTCATAGATATGTACTTCAATGGCTAAGTAATTTTGTTTACTATTTTGTAGAAACATTTGAATAACACTTCAATTTGTACGACTTAATGTTTGCATTTTTGTGCTAAAGGATAAAATTTACATCGAATTTTTGTAAATACAGATTACTCAGTTGAACTTTATCGTTATCGTTTTCCCAAACTTTTGACTGTTTTTATTACGAATCGGGTCCAAAAAACATTTCGCGTTCTTTGGAAACAATTTTGAATGCCTCAATGACAAGGCGGCTCGTTAATGTGCGTTCGCACATGATGTTCCGACCCGAGCACATATACATTTTTGACTTAAATGTCAACCAAATCAAGAGATAATCAAAATTAAATGTTAGAGTTAAAAAAATATTTACACACCCAAGCTAATGATTGAATTACATAATGCCGTGCCTCATTAAAGCGCTCACGAGATCTGCCATTAAAAAGACAACGAGAGAAAAATAAAACAACAAAATCAACAAAAACAAAAATTTCACGTCAAAAAATCAATATCTAAGTTGTAATAACGTCAAAATGCAATCTAATGAAACCTTAGCTACACAAACTTGATTTTTGTTAACTACACGGCAGATGTGAATTTTCTCTAATGGGACCAGTTAAAAAGTCGACAAAAAGAAATAATGGGGCAAAATCAAAATCAGTCAACATTTTTATAAACGTTTCATAACTTCGTACGTCTCAAATACCCTTAGCCTTTAACAAAATAATTCGTGATAACGTATCAAAAAGTAAGTACGAAACCGATAGGATTTGTATTTCTTTTGACTAAGCCATACGAACGAACTAAAGTTGTAGAAAAACTAACAAAAAAAGACAAACAAATTAACAAATTGCGAAAACACAAATCTTTGAAGCCATTTAAATCACCAGCTTTATCGAAATATTGTTTCTCTTAATTCAATTATTATCTATACTAATTTACCTAAAACTATACTGATTGCTTATATTAGTTCACTCGGTCTTTATTTGAGAATCATTCGGATTCGCATTACTACGCGAACATGCTAAAAAACATCATTCTAGAAAACAACAACAAAACTGTAAAATGTAAAAATTTATTGAAAATGAATAAATCATAAATTTTAAAGCTATTCGCTTTAAACTGACCGCATTGCGTAGCATTATTTAGTCAATTTTCAATTAGAAGCCTGTGAGACCTCTCTGCGTTCTACGACTACAGAAAGAATAAAAAACAGTCAAAAACAGCAAAGTAAAAAAAGAGATAAAATTGACGAAGCCATTAAAAAGTAAACTCTTAATGTAGAAACTTTGTATCTTCATATATTTTCTAACTACAATAGGATGCTTCTTCGTTAAAAAAGGACTTCAGAAAATCAATAAATATGAACAAGTTTCTCAAAACCAAGCAATTTTCATGAAAGACACGTAATTTCAAAGCCATTAAATTCAATAGATTTCAAAGGAAATCAATAAATACGCTTAGTTATGCCTCGATGGAAGACTATGATGTTTGTCATCCATAAGTTAATAATAAGATATCATTATAGGTCTTATGGTTATGAAAACAACAACAAACACAGGCAAAAACCATAAACTAAAAAGTGCGAGAAGAAATTGTCTAAGTCTTTTAAACCAGAAGCCTTTCTCTAAAAAAATTCTCTATGATCATCTTAACGTTTTTTCTAAGCAATTGAGAACTATCAGTGTTATAATAATCTTATAAGATTTTAAAGGGAAACAAATTAATAAGAAAAAAATATCCAAAACTTTTTTTAGAAAAATGAAAACTCGTGGCAGTTAAGTCATAAAACCAATAATTAGTAGTCAAAATCGGTATTCAGATTTTTTTGTTTGCAGTAGAGGAGATTGAGGTCCTCTTTTTACTGAAAATGATATAAATTTAAGAAAACAGGTTTAACATCAATGGAGTTAATGTTCAAAGAAAATTCAAAAACTTATTTTCAATGTCTTAACAGCCAATAGTTTTCCCTCAAAGCAAATGATAGGTTCAGTTATGCTCATTAGGGAGCCTCTTGCAATTTTTGTCAACACTTCTATGCCATAGGACTTCAAAAATTTAGTAAAATCTTAGCAAAAATCTCAAAGTTTCATTAAAAGTTTAAAAAGTCGGAGTTGAAGCCAAAAGAAAACAAGTGTGATTACTCGAAAACGAATTTTTTGTTCCTTGGGCTTCATTTGACGGTAAGTGACGTTCGTCAATAACAGAATCTCGTTATGGAATTTGACTAGTCTATAAACGACTTTAAAAAACAAAAAAAATCAAAAAATTTCTAAGAAAAACAACTCTCAACAGGGTTTCGAGTTTTATGTTTTATAGTAAACTTAATCATGAGACCAGAACTAGCATTTTGGTCGCCTTTCCTCTTTTAGGAATGAAAAGATGTTCAATTTAGTAGAGTGAAATGTAATCTTGAATTTATATATCTGTAGAAAAAATCTTAATTTGAACGAAAATTAAGCTAAAAAGTGAACAAAATTGTCCAAATGTCGGGTGTTCACACAAAACTTTAAACCACGATAAATCTTCGAAAAAAGCGAACTTCAAAAAAATCTTTTTAATTCCTAACTGTACGCTGGAGGAGATTTTTAATAATGCCACTCACATTTCTCTACGATGAATATATCGATCGGCCAAAATTGACTGAACAAAAAAAACCGTTTGACTGTATAGTTCCGCCCCCCACCAGTGGGGTTGGAACAAAAATATTATTGCGTAAACCTGATTATGGAATATTTGTTTTCATTACTGTAATAAAAATTGTTCTTTAAAATACACAAATAATAGTTTATAGCTAAATTTTATATCAAGCAGTCCACAAAGTTGAAAACAGAATGAAATTCAACTGAAAAAAATCTGAACTAACAAAATTTTTGTAATGTTGAGGTGTAAAAATTTATTTCAACTCTTTGACGAATCAAAAAATAACACTTATTGAATTGAAACAATATTTATTGAAACAACCATTGAAGTACATAATTATCACAGATTTCTAGACTTTTAATTTTAGGATCAATCGTGCAAAATTCTGTTACACAAAAACATTTCCCAAAAATAATGAAACAAAAGTTTTCCATTAAAAATAAAATTGGTCTAAGTGTTCACGATTTTGGGCAACTGATAACAATTTGTTTATTCGGTCTTCGATCTTTGCAAAAATGTATCAGCGCCTCTATTCACTCAATCGATAGCAGTGTTTAATAAACAGTCAATATTTTTGTTTTTTGAAAAAAAGATAGTCTCCAATGCATCTTAAAATTAATTGCAAACAAATTCGATGAATCATTTTTCGGTGAAATTGGTGCAATCTTCATTTGGTGAAAACCATTTTCTTAAAAAAAATTGTACAGTGCGTAAACTAGCATTTGTTTATTGCTTTTCGTGGAATTCGTGTAAAACTCATTGATTCGGAACAAAATTAGTTAATAGAACTGTAACTCAATAAACACTTCAGGTTCCTCCTTCAATAGTATCCCTTTTAAGATGACCCACAATGTATCTAAAGAAGAATAGAAACAAACCACCGCTTAAAGAAAAGGTTCAAAAAAATCAGACGAAAAAGAAACCTTTAAAACGAATGTAGGGTTAAAATTATAGGATAGCAGAAAAATTTGTTGTTTTTTTACGCACATAGCGAACATAGCCGGAATAATTCCAAAAACGACTCAAAGATGTCGTCGCCAAAAAGCAGCTAGTCAAAAAGTACATTCGGATACCAGTGAGCATTAAAGAAGAGGAAAGACCCTCTTTACTCAGATAAAAAAAGGAAGTAATCTAGACAATAAATAAACCTTCAATAACATTTTCAATTGGAACAAGTACAAAAACAAAGGGAAAACAGTATTTTGAAAAATCGAGACAACTTCTTTGCTCGCACAAATTTTGACAAGCTAAAATAAGCACAAATCTCTACTTTTGCAATAACGCGAAAAACTAAGAATTCAAAAAAAACTTTACCTATTTTTTTGCAATTTTTTGTGAATTCTCAAGGAAAGCAAGTGTTCGGTACCATAGACTTGTATTTTATTGAAATAGAAACTGCCCACGAGCCTTAAGCTAACATTCATCTACAAGTAAAATAAAAAAAGACAATAATTGGACAAAATTAGCTAAAGTAGCCTTAAAACCGGAGAATAAGTTCAAAAACTTTGAAATTAGCGTAAAACTCCCTTTAAAAAAATTTATTTCAACTCTTTGACGAATCAAAAAATAACACTTATTGAATTGAAACAATATTTTTTGAAACAACCATTGAAGTACATAATTATCACAGATTTCTAGACTTAATTTTTTTTTAAATTTTAGGATCAATCGTGCAAAATTTTGTTACCCAAAAACATTTCCCAAAAATAATGAAACAAAAGTTTTCCATTAAAAATAAAATTGGTCTAAGTGTTCACAATTTCGAGCAACTGATAACAATTTGTTTATTCGGTCTTCGATCTTTGCAAAAATTTATCAGCGACTCTATTCACTCAATCGATAACAGTCGTTTAATAAACAGACAATATTTTTTTTTGAAAAAAAAGATAGCCTCCAATGCATCTTAAAGTTAGTTGCAAACAAATTCGATGAATCATTTTTCGGTGAAATTGGTGCAATCTTCATTTGGTGAAAACCATTTTCTTAAAAAAAATTGTACAGTGCGTAAACTAGCATTTGTTTATTGCTTTTCGTGGAATTCGTGTAAAACTCATTGATTCGGAACAAAATTAGTTAATAGAACTGTAACTCAATAAACACTTCAGGTTCCTCCTTCAATAGTATCCCTTTTAAGATGACCCACAATGTATCTAAAGAAGAATGGAAACAAACCACCGCTTAAAGAAAAGGTTCAAAAAAATCAGACGAAAAAGAAACCTTTAAAACGAATGTAGGGTTAAAATTATAGGATAGCAGAAAAATTTGTTGTTCTTTTACGCACATAGCGAACATAGCCGGAATAATTCCAAAAACGACTCAAAGATGTCGTCGCCAAAAAGCAGCTAGTCAAAAAGTACATTCGGATACCAGTGAGCATTAAAGAAGAGGAAAGACCCTCTTTACTCAGATAAAAAAAGGAAGTAATCTAGACAATAAATAAACCTTCAATAACATTTTCAATTGGAACAAGTACAAAAACAAAGGGAAAACAGTATTTGGAAAAATCGAGACAACTTCTTTGCTCGCACAAATTTTGACAAGCTAAAATAAGCACAAATCTCTACTTTTGCAATAACGCGAAAAACTAAGAATTCAAAAAAAACTTTACCTATTTTTTTGCAATTTTTTTGAATTCTCAAGGAAAGCAAGTGTTCGGTACCATAGACTTGTATTTGATTGAAATAGAAACTGCCCACAAGCCTTAAGCTAACATTCATTTACAAGTAAAAGAAAAAAAGACAATAATTGGACAAAATTAGCTAAAGTAGCCTTAAAACCGGAGAATAAGTTCAAAAACTTTGAAATTAGCGTAAAACTCCCTTTAAATTAGCAAACACCTTCAAAGCGTTATCAGTACAACCTGGAAGTTAGTCCGAAAAACCTTTTAGAAAACACAGAAGTTCGTTATAACGAAAAAAATAAAAGATGAAAATTGAGTGTAAAAGTGTTTTATTTGCTTCAGATGGTCAGAATTTGTTATTTTTTATTCGAAACATACTATTCATAGCCTAGCAAATTGAGAAATCCACTTTCACCAGAAAAAATTGACGTTTAAACAAAAAGTTCCAGTTGTTTAAAATGTTTAAAGAGTTTTTTCCATATCTCGCTCTCTCTCTCTCTCTCTCTCTCTCTCTCTCTCTGTCTTTCAAAAATACGACAGGAACAAAAGTCCACTCTCTGTTCTCCAGCGATTCGACCTAATCGCTTTGTTATCACGCGTTTCACTTCCTGTTTTAAATACATTCCAACGAAATCACCGATCAAACAACATTGCGGGAAGAATTCCAGACACGACTTGAAGATGTCTTTGCCAAATTGCAGCCAGCAGTAAGCACGGAAACCTCTCTATTATCGAAATATAAAGCGATAAACTGTAAGAAATCAAAAAGAAATTTTAACATTTTTTCTCCATTTTCATCAAAAATCAAAGGAAAAACGGTTGGTAGCAAAGAACTGTTTTTAAATTGTGCAGGTACAAAAGAATGCTTGGTACCAAAGAACCTGCTTAAAACCACTTTCAACAGGATGAGAAAAGAAAGAAAAACTCCTCCAACGCCAGAAAAAATCAAGAAAAATGTTGAAAAAGCTGTGAACCAACGTAAAGCAAAAAAATTTTGTTCATTGAAGTAAAAAAATTTGGCCGCCATAAAAGCGGGCTCACAAAATGACAGACAAAAACATAACAAGAGATATAATTCAAAAAAGAAGAAAAACAAAGCGAAAAACTTAATGACAACATCTGACAGAAATCTGTAGAAGAGTCTCGATATTTGAGTTTGAAATACTAAAGCAGCATTTCCTGTTGAGTCGACGAGGAGCAACCACACGAAATCCCAAGGCACTTAAAAAAATTAATGCAAGTAATACAAGAAACTAACTACAGTTAACTGCACAGAATTCATTTGTTTATTTTAAAAGAATGTTCCACCAAACCTTTGATTGTTTTCACGTTGTACCAAAAACCGTACAACTGAACTAATTAGTCAATTAATGAAAAAATTCTCCGGTTGGCAGGCATTATATATTCAGTAAAAAAATTGAAAACAGAGAAAATAAGCACAAAACTTATTAAAACACATCTTTTTTCTGCTAAAATAGCGTCCAAAAGAGCAAAGTCACAAAAAATAGCTCATGACTGCATACAAAACTCTAATATCTGATTGATATGGTCAAAAAAAACTTTCAAGCCAACAATTAGGCTTGGAGTGACCACATCGATCTAAAAAGCGAAGTGAATTTATTCACGCTTACTTTTCTTGCTAAATCAAGAACTCAGCTTGAACTGAAAAGTACTCTCTCTTGTCCCTACCCTTCATTTCGTTGAGCCGTTTGACCTAAACACACTGAACTTTATATCATGTTTAAATACACCCGAAAAAATTATCCATAAAAAAGCATAGCCAGAAGAAATCCAGAAACAACTCGAAGATGTCGTCGCCAAAAATCATTGTGTCGAATATTTAGCTTCTGATGGCAGTGAGCACCAAAGAAAAGCAAATAGTTTATTGAAAAAAAGAGAAAATTAGCTTAAAAATATTAGAAATTTCAATTAATTTTTCGATTTGTGGAAAATCAAATACAAAAAGAAAACAGTTTTTCAAGCAATCGAGACAACTCCCTCGCTCACACAATTTTTTAAATTTCAAATTTTTTGCAATGTTTTGTCGCACTTCGAGGAATGAAGTTTCGATATCAAAGAACCTGTATTTAAAGTCTAATGGAAACTGCGCACGAGCATAAAGCAAAAATTCATTAACAGTTAAGAGGAATAAAACACATTAATGGGCCAAAAATTGCTAAAATTTTAATAAAACCGGAGAACTATTTGAAAAACTTTCAAATTAGCGTTAAACTCTCTTCTCTTTATTTACCATAAAACTTCTAAACGTTATCACAATAACCTAAAAATTGCAAGTTCACTGGGACACAAAAAATTTCAAAAAACAAAAAAAAACAATTTTTAACACTTATATTTTTCGCTCTGTTTCAAGAGAAGGTAGAAGAAAATAACCACTCTCTCTTTTCTTCGTTCTGCAAATTTGTTCACTGGGACAACGTTTTCAATTTTTTTTCAACCCCTGAACTTCCGGTTTTCTTGCTCTCTCGCTTAACACAAGAGTTCCGGAAAAGAGTTAAAGTTTTTGACAAAAAGGGCCTGTCAAATTCCAAGTTTCTGAATGCAGTGAGCAACAAAGAATAGAGAAGACTAACTTAATTGAATAAAAAACAACAAAATTTCAATTAAATTGTCAATTTGTACAAATACAAAGGGAAAACAATGTTTGACGTAATTGGGACAATTCACTAGCTCACACAAAATTGAAGAAGCCAAAAAAACACAAGAACATCGCTAAATTGGAAAACAAAGCGCAAAAAACTAAGAAATTTTAAAGAAATTAACAATTTGGCATTTTTTGCTAAAGTTCAAAGAAAAAAATGCAATAAAAAATTCAATAAAAATTTTGCAAAACTACACTTCTTGCTCTGTTTCAAAAGAAGGCATGAATAAAAAACACCGTTTTATCGCTCTTCAATTTTTTTCACTGAAACAACATTTACAAACTTTATTCACTCACTGAACTTCCGGTTTCTTAGCCCGTTCGTTTATAAAAAATACATCCGGAAGAGTTCCGCAAAAGACTGGAAGACATTTTTGCCAAAAAAACAGCCAGCCAAATCCAATCGCAGCGAGAATCAAAAAAGAGAGAAGACTATCTTAATTGAATAAAAAATAACAAATAACAAAAAAAAACTAAAAAGTAATTTAAACACGAAAAACAAAAAATTCATGTAACTTTTCATTTTGTACAAGTAAAATAACAAAAGGAAAGCAAAATAATTAAGACTATTTCAATTAAGGAAGACAATTTAATTGCTCACACGAAATCGGACATAACAAAAGAAAGGACAGAAACACCTTTAATTTTGAAAAAAGCAAAAAAAAAATTGGGAAATATAGAAAAAACTTAACAATTTTTCAAATTTTTTTTTTGTCGAAATTCAAAAAAGTGTCAAAGAATAATAAGCTAACGTTCAGTGACAAATTGAACCAATACATTGCCATAACAGGCCAGAAATTGTCAAAAAGCCTGTAAACCGGAGATTTAATTGAAAAACCTTCAAACTATCATAAAACCCCGTTTAATTACCCACAACGCAATCGAAACATTATTAAAACTATAACTTTAGTCTTAAATGACCTCGTAGACAACACAGAATTTTCGGAAAACAGAAAAAACGCTTGAAAAAAGCCGTAAATGAATAAAAAATTTTGCTCGCTTACAAAAATATTTCAAACGATATTTCTTGCTCTGTTTCAAAAGAAGGCATGAAAAAATAAACCAATCTCTCTTTCGAAATATATCATTTCAACCACTTTTAGATTTTTATTCAAACTCTGAACTTTTCTTACTCGCTCACTTTTAAAACGAAATAGAAAAATCTCTTCGAGTCTGAAATACAAAAACCAAAAAACTTCTTCGAATCTTTAAAAACAAAAAACCATAGGGCTTCTAAAACTCCTCTTCGAGTTGTAAAACAGAAACTATATAAAATGTTCGTGTCTTAAAAAGGCAATCCATCATTACTCTTCTTTGAGTCTTAATATTAGAAATACTCAAATCCATTTCTAGTTTCAAATATCATGAAATAAGGGACGAGCGGAGGATATCTCTTTACTCATTTTGATATTAATATTTGGCAATCCGTTGAAAAAACTTTCAAATATCAGAGACATTGAAAAAAATTAGACAATGAAAGCACGATATTATTGGTACGATAGACAATAGGACAGCGAGTGCTTATAGAATTCCCGCTCTGTGTCATCCCGCTCTTTTTCAGACGAAAAAATTAACAACTAACTCTTTTCTTCTTATATCGAAATAGTTGAATTAAAATAACGTTTACAATTTTTGTTCAAACTCTGAACTTCTCTTACTCGCTCTCGTAAAAAGAAATAGAAAACCAGAAAACCTCTTCTAGTCTTAAAAACAAGAACTGAAAAGCTTTTTTGCTTCTTAATAAAGAAAAAACCATAAAGTTTCTTCGAGTTTTAAAAAACGCTCCACCAATACTCCTCTTCGAGTCGTAAAACAGAAACTATAAAAACACTTCGTGTCATAAAAACGTTGCCCCACCAATACTCCTCTTTGAGTCGTAAAAACAAAAATACACAAATCCTCTTCGAGTTTTAATTACCATGATAGAAGAGACGAGCGGAGGACATCTCGTAACTCATCTTGATATAATTATTTGTTATCCTTTGAAAAAAACTTTAAAATCTCAAAGGCAGTTAAAAAATTTAGACAATAAAAACACGAAATTATTTTTTATATGTAATAAACGATTGGACAGCGAGTGCTTACAAAAATAAAAGCAATGCTATTTCAACTCGCGATGCTCAGAAGCTTTGCTTTTCAATAAGTTTTCTTTTACAGATTGTCAAACAATATTGTTTGTCTAGAACTAAATTGAAGCGAATATACCCGTTTTGAGAAGAAAAAAAACCGTAGCCCCAAACGCCTTAGAAAAAATGGAGGGCCTTCGTGCTCCAAAAGTGGAGGGTAACATGCACTTTTATTTTTACCATGCTAAATGGAACGCTAGCGATTAAAGGTGACGGTTTCGTCATTCATACAAAGGGGCAGGACAAATTGAACATAATTTCTAGTTGAGTTTTCATAATCGGTGGTCAGTCGAAAGAACTCTTGTAACCTCTACCCAGCAAATTCTTTAAAATTTGAATCGGTAAAAACTTCAAGGTTGAGTAGAGTTCTCTTTATTTGACAAAACTATCAAAGCGCTATCAAAACAACGTTAAACCAATAACTTTAGTCTGAAATAGCTTCTTGGATAACTTCTTAGTCTCTTGGACAAAAAAAGACGCTACACCATTACTCCTCTTCGAGACATAAAACAGGAACTATAAAAACACTTCGTGCCATAAAAACGTTGCTCCACCAATACTCCTGTTTGAGTCGTGAAAATAGAAATACACAAATCCTCTTTGACTTTTAAATACCATGAATTAAGCGACAAGCCGAGGATATCTCTTTACTCATTTTGATATTGATAATTGTTATTCGATGAAAAAAACTTTGAAATCTCAAAGACATTGAAAAAATTTAGACAAAAAAGCACGATATTTTTTCTTATATGTAATAGACGATAGGTCAGCGAGTGCTTATAATAATAAAAGTAATGCTCTTTCAACTCGCAATTTTCTAAGGCATTTGTTTTTCAATGGATTTTTTTATAGATTGTTAACGTTTATTGTTTGTCAAAAACGAAATTGATGCGAATAGACCCATTTTGGGAAGAACAAAAACCGTAGCCCCAAACACCTTTGGAATAGCGCGATATTGTTTTTTTATATGTAATAGACGATAGGACAGCAAGTGTTTACAAAAGCAAAAGCAATGCTATTTTAACTCGCGATGTTCAGAAGCGTTGGTTTTCAATAAGTTTTCTTTTACAGATTGTCAAACTATGTTGTTTGTTTAAAACTAAATTGAAGCGAATATACCCGCTTTGAGAAGAACATAAACGTAGCCCCAAACGCCTCGGAAAAAATGGAAGGCATTCGTGCTCCAAAAGTGGAAGGCAACATGCACTTTTATTTTTACCATGCTAAATGGAACGCTAGCGATTGAAAGTGACGGTTTCACCCGAAAGGCAGGATAAATTGTACATAATTTTCAGTTGAGTTTTCATAATCAGTGGTCAGTCAAAAGAATTCTTGTAACCTCTACCCAGCAATTTCTTTAAAATATGAATCGGTAAAACCTTCAAGGTTGCGTAGAATTCGTTTTATTTGACAAAAAACATCGAAGAAAAAACGCTTGAAAAAGCTACAGGTGAACATAAAAATTTGATTGCTTACAAAAAATTTTCACAACAGTATTTCTTGCTCTGTTAAAAAAAAGGCATGAAAAGACAAATCATTCTCTTTTTTCTTCGCATATCGAAATATTTCATTGCAACAACTTTTACAAACTTTACTCAAAATCTTAACTTTTCTTACATCCTCACTTATAAAAAGAATTAGAAAACCAAAAGTCTCTCCTAGCTTTAAAAACAAAAATCAAAAAGTTTTTTCGATTCTTAAAAAAACCATAAAGTTTTTCCGAGTTTTAAAAAGACGCTACGCCAAAACGCCTCTTCGAGTCGTAAAACAGAAACTATAAAAACACTTCGTGCCATAAAAACGTTGCTCCACCAATACTCCTGTTTGAGTCGTGAAAATAGAAATACACAAATCCTCTTTGACTTTTAAATACCATGAATTAAGAGACAAGCCGAGGATATCTCTTTACTCATTTTGATATTGATAATTGTTATTCGATGAAAAAAACTTTGAAATCTCAAAGACATTGAAAAAATTTAGACAAAAAAGCACGATATTTTTTCTTATATGTAATAGACGATAGGTCAGCGAGTGCTTATAATAATAAAAGTAATGCTCTTTCAACTCGCAATTTTCTAAGGCATTTGTTTTTCAATGGATTTTTTTATAGATTGTTAACGAATATTGTTTGTCAAAAACGAAATTGATGCGAATAGACCCATTTTGGGAAGAACAAAAACCGTAGCCCCAAACACCTTTGGAATAGCGCAATATTGTTTTTTCATATGTAATAGACGATAGGACAGCAAGTGTTTACAAAAGCAAAAGCAATGCTATTTTAACTCGCGATGTTCAGAAGCGTTGGTTTTCAATAAGTTTTCTTTTACAGATTGTCAAAGACGAAAAAATTAACAACTAACTCTTTTCTTCTTATATCGAAATAGTTGAATTAAAATAACGTTTACATTTTTTGTTCAAACTCTGAACTTCTCTTACTCGCTCTCGTAAAAAGAAATAGAAAACCAAAAAACCTCTTCTAGTCTTAAAAACAAGAACTGAAAAGCTTTTTTGCTTCTTAATAAAGAAAAAACCATAAAGTTTCTTCGAGTTTTAAAAAACGCTCCACCAATACTCCTCTTCGAGTCGTAAAACAGAAACTATAAAAACACTTTGTGTCATAAAAACGTCGCTCCACCAATTCTCCTTTTTGAGTCGTAAAATTACAAAAACACAAATCCAATTTGACTTTTAAATACCATGAAATAAGAGACAAGCCAAGGATATCTCTTTACTCGTTGTGATATTGATAATTGTTATTCGTTGAAAAAAACTCTAAAATCTCAAAGACATTGAAAAAATTTAGACAAAAAAGCACGATATTTTTTCTTATATGTAATAGACGATAGGTCAAAGAGTGCCTATAATAATAAATGTAATGCTCTTTCAACTCGCAATTTTCTAAGGCATTTGTTTTTCAATGGATTTTTTTATAGATTGCTAACGAATATTGTTTGTCAAAAACGAAATTAATGCGAATAGACCCGTTTTGGGAAGAACAAAAACCGTAGCCACAAAGACCTTTGGAAGAGCGCGATATTGTTTCTTATATGTAATTGACGATAGCACAGCAAATGTTTACAAAAATAAAAGCAATGATATTTGAACTTGCGATTTTCAGAAGCGTTGTTTTTCAATAGTTTTTCTTTAATAGATTGTCGAACTATTTTGTTTGTCTAAAACTAAATTGAAGCGAATATACCCGTTTTGAAAAAAACAAAAACGTAGCCCCAAACATCTTTGAAATAGCGCGATATTGTTTCTTATGTGTAATAGACGATAGGACAGCAAGTGTCTACATAACTAAAAGCAATGCTCTTTTAACTCGCGATTTTCAGAAACGTTGTTTTTCAATAGGTTTCCTTTATAGATTGTCAAATTTTTCTGTTTGTCTAAAACTAAATTGAAGCGAATATACCCGTTTTGAGAAGAACAAAAACGTAGCCCCAAACGCCTTGGAAAAAATGGAGGGCATTCGTGCTCAAGAAGTGGAAGGTAACATGCACTTTTATTTTTACCATGCTAAATGGAACGCTAGCGATTAAAGGTGACGGTTTCACCCAAAGGGGCAGGACAAATTGTGCATAATTTTTAGTTGAGTTTTCATAATCAGTGGTCAGTCAAAAGAGTTCTTGTAACCTCTACCCAGCAATTTTTTTAAAATTTGAATCGGTATAACCTTCCAGGTTGCGTAGAATTCTTTTTATTTGACAAAAACCATCGAAGAAAAAAATTGCTTGAAAAAAATGCAGGTGAACATAAAAATTGATCGCTTACAAAAAATTTTCAAAACAGTATTTCTCGTTCTGTTCAAAAAGAAGGCACGAAAAAAATACCTCTCTATTTTCTTCGCATATCAAAATATTTCATTGCAACAACTTTTACAAACTTTACTCAAAATCTTAACTTTTCTCACTTGCTCATTTATGAAAAGAATTCGAAAAACCAAAAACTATTCTAGCTTTGAAACAAAAACCAAAAAGCTTCTTCGATTCTTAAAAAAACCATAAAGTTTCTCCGAGTTTTAAAAAGACGCTACGCCAAAACGCCTCTTCGAGTCGTAAAACAGAAACTATAAAAACACTTTGTGTCGTAAAAACGGCGCTCCACCAATTCTCTTTTTTGAGTCGTAAAATTAGAAATACACAAATCCTCTTTGACTTTTAAATACCATGAATTAAGAGACAAGCCGAGGATATCTCTTTACTCATTGTGATATTGATAATTGTTATTCGTTGAAAAAAACTCTAAAATCTCAAAGACATTGAAAAAATTTAGACAAAAAAGCACGATATTTTTTCATATATGTAATAGACGATAGGACAGCAATTGTTTACAAAACTAAAAATAATGCTAATTTAACTCGCGATTTTCAGAAGCGTTGTTTTTCAATAGTTTTTCTCTAATAGATTGTCAAACTATTTTGTTTGCCTAAAACTAAATTGAAGTGAATATACCCGTTTTGAGAAGAACAAAAACCAAAGCCCCAAACATCTTCGAAATAGCGAGATATTGTTTCTTATATGTAATAGACGATAGGTCAGCGAGTGCTTATAATAATAAAAGCAATGCTATTTCAACTCGCGATGCTCAGAAGCTTTGCTTTTCAATAAGTTTTCTTTTACAGATTGTCAAACAATATTGTTTGTCTAAAACTAAATTGAAGCGAATATACCCGTTTTGAGAGGAAAAAAAAACCGTAGCCCCAAACGCCTTAGAAAAAATGGAGGGCCTTCGTGCTCCAAAAGTGGAGGGTAACATGCACTTTTATTTTTACCATGCTAAATGGAACGCTAGCGATTAAAGGTGACGGTTTCATCATTCATACAAAGGGGCAGGACAAATTGAACATAATTTCTAGTTGAGTTTTCATAATCGGTGGTCAGTCGAAAGAACTCTTGTAACCTCTACCCAGCAAATTCTTTAAAATTTGAATCGGTAAAAACTACAAGGTTGAGTAGAGTTCTCTTTATTTGACAAAACTATCAAAGCAAAACAACGTTAAACCAATAACTTTAGTCTGAAATAGCTTCTTGGATAACTTCTTAGTCTCTTGGACAAAAAAAGACGCTACACCATTACTCCTCTTTGAGTCATAAAACAGGAACTATAAAAACACTTCGTGCCATAAAAACGTTGCTCCACCAATACTCCTGCTTGAGTCGTGAAAATAGAAATACACAAATCCTCTTTGACTTTTAAATACCATGAATTAAGAGACAAGCCGAGGATATCTCTTTACTCATTTTGATATTGATAATTGTTATTCGATGAAAAAAACTTTGAAATCTCAAAGACATTGTAAAAATTTAGACAAAAAAGCACGATATTTTTTCTTATATGTAATAGACGATAGGTCAAAGAGTGCCTATAATAATAAATGTAATGCTCTTTCAACTCGCAATTTTCTAAGGCATATGTTTTTCAATGGATTTTTTTATAGATTGTTAACGAATTTTGTTTGTCAAAAACGAAAATGAGGCTAATAGACCCGTTTTGGGAAGAACAAAAACCGTAGCCCCAAAGACCTTTGGAATAGCGTGATATTGTTTCTTATATGTAATAGACGATAGGACAGCAATTGTTTACAAAACTAAAAATAATGCTAAATTAACTCGCGATTTTCAGAAGCGTTGTTTTTCAATAGTTTTTCTCTAATAGATTGTCAAACTATTTTGTTTGCCTAAAACTAAATTGAAGTGAATATACCCGTTTTGAGAAGAACAAAAACCAAAGCCCCAAACATCTTCGAAATAGCGAGATATTGTTTCTTATATGTAATAGACGATAGGTCAGCGAGTGCTTATAATAATAAAAGCAATGCTATTTCAACTCGCGATGCTCAGAAGCTTTGCTTTTCAATAAGTTTTCTTTTACAGATTGTAAAACAATATTGTTTGTCTAAAACTAAATTGAAGCGAATATACCCGTTTTGAGAAGAAAAAAAACCGTAGCCCCAAACGCCTTAGAAAAAATGGAGGGCCTTCGTGCTCCAAAAGTGGAGGGTAACATGCACTTTTATTTTTACCATGCTAAATGGAACGCTAGCGATTAAAGGTGACGGTTTCATCATTCATACAAAGGGGCAGGACAAATTGAACATAATTTTTAGTTGAGTTTTCATAATCGGTGGTCAGTCGAAAGAACTCTTGTAACCTCTACCCAGCAAATTCTTTAAAATTTGAATCGGTAAAAACTTCAAGGTTGAGTAGAGTTCTCTTTATTTGACAAAACTATCAAAGCAAAACAACGTTAAACCAATAACTTTAGTCTGAAATAGCTTCTTGGATAACTTCTCAGTCTCTTGGACAAAAAAAGACGCTACACCATTACTCCTCTTTGAGTCATAAAACAGGAACTATAAAAACACTTCGTGCCATAAAAACGTTGCTCCACCAATACTCCTGCTTGAGTCGTGAAAATAGAAATACACAAATCCTCTTTGACTTTTAAATACCATGAATTAAGAGACAAGCCGAGGATATCTCTTTACTCATTTTGATTTTGATAATTGTTATTCGATGAAAAAAACTTTGAAATCTCAAAGACATTGAAAAAATTTAGACAAAAAAGCACGATATTTTTTCTGATATGTAATAGACGATAGGTCAAAGAGTGCCTATAATAATAAATGTAATGCTCATTTCAACTCGCAATTTTCTAAGGCATTTGTTTTTCAATGGACTTTTTTATAGATTGTTAACGAACTTTGTTTGTCAAAAACGAAAATGAGGCTAATAGACCCGTTTTGGGAAGAACAAAAACCGTAGCCCCAAAGACCTTTGGAATAGCGCGATATTGTTTCTTATATGTATTAGACGATAGGACAGCAATTGTTTACAAAACTAAAAATAATGCTAATTTAACTCACGATTTTCAGAAGCGTTGTTTTTCAATAGTTTTTCTCTAATAGATTGTCAAACTATTTTGTTTGTCTAAAACTAAATTGAAGTGTGAATATACCCGTTTTGAGAAGAACAAAAACCAAAGCCCCAAACATCTTCGAAATAGCGAGATATTGTTTCTTATATGTAATAGACGATTGGACAGCAAGTGCTTACAAAATTAAAAGCGATGCTATTTTAACTTGCGATGTTCAGAAGCGTTGTTTTTCAATATGTTTTCTTTTATACATTGTCAAACTATGTTGTTTGTCTAAAACTAAGTTGAAGCTAATATACCCGTTTTGAAGAGAACAAAAACCGTAGCCCCAACCACCATGGAAAAATGTAGGGCTTACGTGCTCCAAAACTGGAGTGTAACATGCACTTTTATTATTACCATGCTAAATAGAACACCTAGCGATTAAAAGTGACGGTTTCACCCGAAAGGCAGGATAAATTGTACATAATTTTCAGTTGAGTTTTCTAAATCAGTGGTTAGTCAAAAGAATTCTTGTAACCTTTACCCAGCAATTTCTTTAAAATTTGAATCGGTAAAACCTTCAAGGTTACGGAGAAATCTTTAATTGTCAAACACCATGGAAACGCTATCAAAACAATGTTAAACTGAAAACTTTAGTCTGAAATAACCCCTTAAATAACTTAGAAGTATCAAAAACAAGAAAAAACATTGAAAAAAGCTGCACGTGAACATAAAACATTGCTCGCTTACAAAAAAATTTTGCACAAACATTTCTCGCTCTATTTGAAAAAAAAGCATGCGAAAACAAATCACTCTCTATTTTCTTCGCATATCGAAATAGTTAATTGCAACAACTTTTACAATTTTTACTGAAAATTTGAACTTTTCTTACTTGCTCACTTGTTAAAAGAATTAGAAAAGAAAGAAAACTTCTTCTAGCCTTAAAAACAAAAATCAAAAAGTTTCTTTGATTCTTAAAAAACATTATAAATCTTTTTCGAGTTTTAAAAAGACGCTACATCATTACTCCTCTTCGAGTCATAAAACAGAAATTATATATAAAAGCACTTCGGGCCATAAAAACGTTGCTCCACCAATACTCCACTTTGAGTCGTAAAAATAGAAATACACAAATCCTCTTTGACTTTTAAATAGCGTGAAATAATAGCCGAGCCGAGGACATCTCATTACTCATTTTGATATTAAAATTTGTAATCCGATAAATAAAACTTTTAAATCTCAAAGAAATTCAAAAAATTTTGACAATAAAATAACAATATTTTTTCTGATATGTAATAGACGATAAGACAACGAGTACTTATAAAATTAAAAATAAAGCTATTTTAACTCCCGAACTTCTAAAGCATTTGATTTTCAATAGGTTTTCTTTTCAAGGTTGTCAACGTATATTTTTTGTCAAAAATAAATCAAAGCGAATATACCCTTTTTGGGAAAAGCAAAAACCGTAGCCCCAAACACCTCCAGAAAAGTGGAAAGCAAACGTGCTGCAAAAGTGGGGGTGAACATGCACTTTTTTTTAACATGCTATATGGAAGGTGAACTATAAAAGTTGACGGTTTTCCCAGAATGAGCACTAGAAATGTAAAAAATTATGAGTCTAGTTTTCGTAATCAGTGGTCAGTTGAAAGCATTATTGTAACCTCTAACCAGCAGAATATTTAAAAATTGAATCGGTAAAACCTTCAGGGTTACGGAAAATTCTCTTTAATTACCAAACACCATCGAAGCGCTATCAAAACAACGTTAAACCAAAAACTTTAGTCGGAATTAACCTCTTAGATAACTTAGAAGTTTCAAAAACAAGAAAAAACAATTGAAAAAGCTGCACGTGAACATACCACTTTGCGCGCTTAAAAAAATTTTTACACAAACATTTCTCGCTCTGTTTGAAAAAAGCATGAAAATACAAATCACTCTCTATTTTCTTCGCATATCGAAATAGTTAATTGCAACAACTTTTAAAATGTTTACTAAAAATCTGAACTTTTCTTTCTTTCTCACTTGTTAAAAGAATTAGAAAATAAAAAAACCTTTTCTAGCCTTAAAAACAAAAATCAAAAACTTTTTTCGATTCTTAAAAAAAGTCATAAAGCATCTTTGAGTTTTAAAAAGACGCTACACAATTACTCCTCTTCGAGTCATAAAAGAGAAACTTTAATAAAAAATCTTGTGCCAAAAAAACTTTGCTCCACCAATACTCCACTTTGAGTCGTAAAAATAGATATAAACAGATCCTCATTGACTTTTAAATAGCGTGAAATAAGAGACGAGCCAAGAATATCTCTTTTCTCATTTCTCTATTAAAATTTGGTAATCCGTAAAATAAAACTTTTAAATCTCAAAGACATTAAAAAAAGTTTGACAACAAAAGCACATTATTTTCTCTTATATGTGATAGACGATGGGACAGCGACTACATATAAAATGAAATATTAAGCTTTTTTAACTCGCGAACTTCTAAAGCGTTTGATTTTCTATAGGTTTTCTTTTATAGGATGTCAACGTAAATTTTTTGTTAAAAACTAAATCGAAGCGAATATACCCGTTTTGGGAAAGGCAAAAACCGTAGCCCCAAACACTTCGGAAAAGTGGAAAACATACGTGCTCCAAAAGGGGAGGGGATTTTGCGCTTTTTTTAACCTGCTAAAAGGAACGTGAACTATAAAAGTTGACGGTTTTCCCAGAATGGGCACTGAATTTGTAAAAAAATTATGAGTTGAGTTGTCGTAATCAGTGGTCAGTCGAAAGAATTCTTGTAACCTCTAACCAGTAAAATTTGAATCCGTAAAACCTGTTTCAAAAGTTTGCGTAGAATGTTCATAATCAGTTGTCAGTCGAAAGAAATTTGGTAAGCTGTACCCCGCAAATTCCTTAAGATTTGACTCAGTGAAACTGTTTCAAAATTTTGCGTAAAACTTTCAAGGTTGCGCAAAACTGTTTTTAATTACCAAACACCATAGAAGCGCTATGAAAACAGCGTTAAGCCAACAACTTTAGTCTAAAATAACCTCCTAGATAACATAGAAGTTTCAAAAACAACAAAAAACGCTTGACAAAGCTGCACTTAAACATAAAAAATGCTCGCTTATCAAAAAATATTGCATACCTACATTTCTAACATGTTTCAAAAGAAGGCATGAATTAAAAACCGTCGTTTCCTCCACTCGTTTTTTTCACTGAAATAATTTTCAAAAACGTTTTTTCAATCACTGAATTTCCGGTCTCCTTGCCCGTTCACTTATAAAGAAAACATACTCAGAAGAGTTACGGAAAATGCTCGAAGATACCTCTGCCCAAAAAGCAGCCCGCCCCAATTCCAATTTTAAACAATAGAAGCACTATGTTATCTCACATAAGTAATAGGCGATAGAACAGCGAATTCTTATAAAATTAAAATCAAAGCTATTTCAACTCGCGATGTTCTAAAACCTTTGTTTTCAATAGGTTTTCTTTTATAGATTGCCAAAGTATATTGTTTGTCAAAAACTCACCTGAAGCGAAACATCTGTTTTGTGAAGGCCGAAAAACCTAAACCCAAACACCTTGGGAAAAGTAGAGGCCATACGTATTCGAAGGGTGGAGGGGAACGTGCACTCTTATTTTTACATGCTAAAGGAAATGTGAACTATCAAATCCCTCTTCGAGTCATAAACTCGCGAACTTCTAAAGCATTTGATTTTCAATAGGTTTTCTTTTATGGGTTGTCAGCGTAAATTTTTTGTTAAAAACTAAATCGAAGCGAATATACCCGTTTTGGGAAAGGCAAAAACCGTAGCCCCAAACACTTCGGAAAAGTGGAAAACATACGTGCTCCAAAAGGGGAGGGGATTTTGTGCTTTTTTAAACCTGCTAAATGGAACGTGAACTATAAAAGTTGACGGTTTTCCCAGAATGGGCACTGAATTTTTAAAAAAAATTATGAGTTGAGTTGTCGTAATCAGTGGTCAGTCGAAAGAATTCTTGTAACCTCTAACCAGTAAAATTTGAATCCGTAAAACCTGTTTTAAAAGTTTGCGTAGAATGTTCATAATCAGTTGTCAGTCGAAAGAAATTTGGTAAGCTGTACCCCGCAAATTCTTTAAGATTTGACTCAGTGAAACCTGTTTCAAAATTTTGCGTAAAACTTTCAAGGTTGCGCAAAACTGTTTTTAATTACCAAACACCATAGAAGCGCTATGAAAACAGCGTTAAGCCAACAACTTTAGTCTAAAAAAACCTCCTAGATACGTGAAGGGCATACGTGCTCCAAAATTGGAGGGGAACATACACATTATTTTTTAACATGCTTATTGAAACGTGAAGTTTAAAAGATGACGGTTTCCCCCGAAGGAGCAGGACATATTGTACATAAATTGTATTAGAGTTTTCATAATCATTGGTCAGTCGAAAGCATTCTTGTAACCTTTAACCAGCAAAATCTTCAAAATTCGAATCGGTAAAACCTTCAAGGTTACGGAGAAATCTTTAATTGTCAAACACCATGGAAACGCTATCAAAACAATGTTAAACTGAAAACTTTAGTCTGAAATAACCCCTTAAATAACTTAGAAGTATCAAAAACAAGAAAAAACATTGAAAAAAGCTGCACGTGAACATAAAACATTGCTCGCTTACAAAAAAATTTTGCACAAACATTTCTCGCTCTATTTGAAAAAAAAGCATGCGAAAACAAATCACTCTCTATTTTCTTCGCATATCGAAATAGTTAATTGCAACAACTTTTACAATTTTTACTGAAAATTTGAACTTTTCTTACTTGCTCACTTGTTAAAAGAATTAGAAAAGAAAGAAAACTTCTTCTAGCCTTAAAAACAAAAATCAAAAAGTTTCTTTGATTCTTAAAAAACATTATAAATCTTTTTCGAGTTTTAAAAAGACGCTACATCATTACTCCTCTTCGAGTCATAAAACAGAAATTATATATAAAAGCACTTCGGGCCATAAAAACGTTGCTCCAACAATACCACCAATATGTAATAGACGATAGGACAGCGAGTACTTATAAAATAAAAGTAAAGCTATTTTAACTCGCGAACTTCTGAAGCATTTGATTTTCAATAGGTTTTCTTTTATAGGTTGTCAGCGTATATTTTTTGTCAAAACTAAATCGAAGCGAATAAATACGTTTTGAGAAAGGCGAAAATCTTAGCCTCAAACACCTCCGGAAAAATGGAGAACAAACGTGCTCCAAAAGTGGGTGGGAACATGCACTTTTATTTTTAACATGCTATATGGAACGTGAACTATAAAAGTTGACGGTTCTCCCAAAATGGGCACTAAAAATGTAAAAAAAATTATGAGTTGAGTTTTCGTAATCAGTGGTCAGTCGAAAGCATTCTTGTAACCTCTAACCAGCAGAATCTTTAAAACTTGAATCGAAAAAAAACCTTCAGGGTTACGGAAAACTCTTTAATTACCAAACACCATGGAAGCGCTATCAAAACAACATTAAACCAAAAATTTCAGTCTGAAATAACTTCTTAGATAACTTAGAAGTTTCAAAGACAAGAAAAACAATTGAAAAAGCTGCACGTGAACATGAAACTTTCCTCGCTTACAAAAAATTTTTACACAAACATTTCTCGCTCTGTTTTAAAAAAGGAATGAAAAAACAAATCAATCCCTATTTTCTTCGCATATCGAAATAGTTAATTGCAACAACTTTTACAATTTTTACTGAAAATTTGAACTTTTCTTACTTGCTCACTTGTTAAAAGAATTAGAAAATCAAAAAACCTCTTCTAGCCTTAAAAACAAAAATCAAAAACTTTTTTCGATTCTTAAAAAAAGTCATAAAGCATCTTCGAGTTTTAAAAAGACGCTACACCATTACTCCTCTTCGAGTCATAAAAGAGAAACTTTAAAAAACATTTCGTGCCATAAAAACTTTGCTCCACCAACACTCCACTTTGAGTCGTAAAAATAGAAATAAACAAATCCTCTTTGACTTTTAAATAGCGTGAAATTGAAGACGAGCCGAGGATACCTCTTTCCTCATTTTTATATTAAAATTTGGTAATGCGTTAAATAAAACTTTTAAATCTCAAAGACATTTAAAAAATTTCGACAATAAAAGCACAATTTTTTCTCTTATATGTAATAGACGTTGGGACAGCGACTACATATAAAATTAAAAGTTAAGCTTTTTTAACTCGCGAACTTCTAAAGCGTTTGATTTTCAATAGGTTTTCTTTTATAGGATGTCAACGTAAATTTTTTGTTAAAAACTAAATCGAAGCGAATATACCCGTTTTGGGAAAGGCAAAAACCGTAGCCCCAAACACTTCGGAAAAGTGGAAAACATACGTGCTCCAAAAGTTGAGGGGAACTTGCGCTTTTTTTTGGGAACCTGCTAAATGGAACGTGAACTATAAAATTTGACGATTTTCCCAGAATGGTCACTGAATTTGTAAAAAAAAATTTGAGTTCGGTTTTCGTAATCAGTGGTCAGTCGAAAGAATTCTTGTAACCTCTAACCAGTAAAATTTGAATCCGTAAAACCTGTTTCAAAAGTTTGCGTAGAATGTTCATAATCAGTTGTCAGTCGAAAGAAATTTGGTAAGCTGTACCCCGCAAATTCCTTAAGATTTGACTCAGTGAAACTGTTTCAAAATTTTGCCAACAACTTTAGTCTAAAATAACCTCCTAGATAACATAGAAGTTTCAAAAACAACAAAAAACGCTTGACAAAGCTTCACTTAAACATAAAAATTGCTCGCTTAGCAAAAAATATTGCATACCTACATTTCTAACATGTTTCAAAAGAAGGCATGAATTAAAAACTGCCGTTTCCTCCGCTCTTCTTTTTTTTCACTGAAACAACTTTAAAAATTTTTTTTCAATCACTGAATTTCCGGTCTCCCTGCCCGTTCACTTATAAAGAAAACATACTCAGAAGAGTTACGGAAAATTCTCGAAGATACCTCTGCCCAAATAGCAGCCCACCCCAAATCCAATTTTAAACAATAGAAGCACTATATTATCTCATATAAGTAATAGGCGATAGAACAGCGAGTTCTTATAAAATTAAAATCAAAGCTATTTCAACTCGCGATGTTCTAAAGCTTTTGTTTTCAATAGGTTTTCTTTTATAGATTGCCAAAGTAAATTGTTTGTCAAAAACTCACCTGAAGCGAAATATCTGTTTTGTGAAGGCCGAAAAACCTAAACCCAAACACCTTGGGAAAAGTAGAGACCATACGTATTCGAAGGGTGGAGGGGAACGTGCACTCTTATTTTTACATGCTAAAGGAAACGTGAACTATGGAATGTGACGATTTCCCCCGAGTGAGCACTACAAATGGAAAAAATTTGAATCGAGTTTTCAGAATCAGTGACCAATCAAAAGAATTCTTGGTATCCTCTACCCAGCAAATTCTTTATTATCTGAATCGGTATCGGCATTAAATACACAAAAATTAGGATAGGTGAAAACGCTCACCAGACGAAATTATGAAGAACGCAAATATAATTGTTCAGCAATTAGACAAACAAGCAGAAAATGTAAATCAACATCCAAATGGCTCTTGTAGGTATAATTGCAGGTCGAAAACAAATATTCAAACCTATCAAAAAGAATGTTCAGGAACTACAAACATCAATGTCACGAAAAACACATATCAGATAACTCATAGTCCGACGTCAACTCAATACTACGCATAAAGTTCGAACTGTTAAATGAATAAAAAAAATCTTTAAAGAAACAATCAGAAGCATAGAAATGGAGCTATCCGCTGACTCAGAGAATTTGCAAATTACTGTAAACAAAAATGCAGCTAGCAAAATCCTAAGGTCGAATAACAAAGCACAAATAAAACGGGACAAAAACAATTGAACTTAAGTAACTGATTATGAGCCAATATTCACAATGGGGTCAATATAAAATCCCATTGATTCAAACGGGTAGAAATTTGACTCATGCAAGGTTCTTGTCTTACCCAACGATTACTTTTTATCAATAGTATTTAGAGTAGAAAAATATAACTCTGCCAAATTAACTCTTGTTGGCAGACTCCTAAACAAAACAATTCACAAAAAGGGACATATCACGTACATTGCAGTTCTAATTTTAAACACATTGGAAACACTATCAACAAATCCAGCACTGGATACGCTTGGTTTAGTTCCTTAATTATGCTGTTTCATTTCCACTACTATAGAATGCCGGTAGACGCTCCTGAATTTCGCGTTATATGCATTAGGATCATTGCACATTCTAAACACGAAGTCAGAACACGGTTGAGAATCGACCTTTCCAGGAAAAACCAGATACCATAGCCCCAAGCACCTTGGGAATTTGGAGGGCAAGCGCCCTCAAAAAGGGGGGAGGGGGGAAGTAGATGGAAAATATAAACCTAGGAATACGCCCCAACAGCACAATAGAATTAGTTTAACCACAGAAAGCAATGTACGAGGAGCCAATTCATGACCCACACACTACGTTCAACTGCGAAAGAAAAGAAAAAGACGTATTTTGCAACGAAGAACGAACTGGAATGCAGATGCCTTAGAACTAGAGAAATGTAAAATCTTTGAAGACAAACCATTGAAAATGGTGGAACAGAAAGCAAATCCACTCTGAGTTCCAAGTTTTGTGAGGGAAACTCAAGGACTGCTAAACAGACAAGATCCCCCCGACTACACAGAACATAGTGCAGTTATAAACTTTGAGATTTGATACAAAAAAAACATTTATTAGATAAAAGAAATTAGTACGTTTTATAGGCTTATAACATGGAGCCGCAAACTATTCAAAGAGGGAAAATTGTAACAAGCACTTGGCACTATAACTGGAAAAACAAAAAATTGCGCGCGCATTGGAGACAAATTTATTTTTAACATGCTAAATGGAACGAGAGCTATCAAAAGTAACGGTTTCCCAGGAACGAACTCTTAAAATTACAAGAATTCCGAGTTGAAGTTTCAGTATCAGTGGTCAATCGAAAGAGTTATTGGTAATCTTTACCCATCAAATTCTGTAAACTCGGAAATGGTATTGGTATTAAATGAACAAAAATTAGGTGAAAACGTCCACCAGAGGAAATTATATAGAACAAGTTAAGTTATCCAGTGAACAAGCAAACAAGCACAAAAGTTAAGTTAACAAACTATTTCACTCAAATACGTAAAAACGGAAGTCGAAAAGCAATTATTAGTTTCAAATTGATAAAAGAGCGAGTTAGGCAGCCTTTAAAATCAAATTTCCATCAACTAACTGCTTACCTTTTCAATTATTTCTTTTAGCGCATTACAATTTTACGAACGACACATGTCAGACAACTCAGAGTCCGATGACAACTCAATAGTACACATAAATTCCCAACTCCTTATTAAATCACGAAACCATTAAAAAAACTCAAAAACATCGAAATGGAGCTACTCGCTGATTCAGTGAGCCACCAATTTTTTAAAAACAAAAGCATAGCCAAAAAAACTCCAACGTCATATTACAAACGAAACACAATTGAACGGGACATATGCAGTTGAACTGAACAATTTGCTTATGAGCCAAAAATTACAATGGGGTGAATAAAAAATCACTTCGATTCAAATGGGTAGAAAATTCACTCGTGGAATGTTTTTGTAACATCCACTAGTAATTACAGTAGAAAAGGACAAATCTGCCAAATTAGTTTTTAATGGGAAAGCACTGAACCAAAAAATTCACAAAAGAGAACATATCACGTGAATTGCATGACTAATTGAAAGCATTGGAAACACTATCAACAAATCCAGCACTGAAGATGCTTGGTTTAGTACCCTAATTAAACTAGTATGTCCCTAAGAGTATAGAATGCGAGAAGACGTTCTTGGACTTCGTGTATTATGAATCAGGATCAAAACAAAGGGGGGAGGGGGGAAGTAGATGGAAAATATAAACCTAGGAATACGCCCCAATAGCACAATAGAATTAGTTTAACCACAGAAAGCAATGTACGAGGAGCCAATTCATGACCCACACACTACGTTCAACTGCAAAAGAAAAGAAAAAGACGTATTTTGCAACGAAGAACGAACTGGAATACAGATGCCTTAGAACTAGAGAAATGTAAAATCTTTGAAGACAAACCATTGAAAATGGCGGAACAGAAAGCAAATCCACTCTGAGTTCCAAGTTTTGTGAGGGAAACTCAAGGACTGCTAAACAGACAAGATCCCCCCGACTACACAGAACATAGTGCAGTTATAAACTTTGAGATTTGATACAAAAAAACATTTATTAGATAAAAGAAATTAGTACGTTTTATAGGCTTATAACATGGAGCCGCAAACTATTCAAAGAGGGAAAATTGTAACAAGCACTTGGCACTATAACTGGAAAAACAAAAAATTGCGCGCGCATTGGAGACAAATTTATTTTTAACATGCTAAATGGAACGAGAGCTATCAAAAGTAACGGTTTCCCAGGAACGAACTCTTAAAATTACAAGAATTCCGAGTTGAAGTTTCAGTATCAGTGGTCAATCGAAAGAGTTATTGGTAATCTTTACCCATCAAATTCTGTAAACTCGGAAATGGTATTGGTATTAAATGAACAAAAATTAGGTGAAAACGTCCACCAGAGGAAATTATATAGAACAAGTTAAGTTATCCAGTGAACAAGCAAACAAGCACAAAAGTTAAGTTAACAAACTATTTCACTCAAATACGTAAAAACGGAAGTCGAAAAGCAATTATTAGTTTCAAATTGATAAAAGAGCGAGTTAGGCAGCCTTAAAAATCAAATTTCCATCAACTAACTGCTTACCTTTTCAATTATTTCTTTTAGCGCATTACAATTTTACGAACAACACATGTCAGACAACTCAGAGTCCGATGACAACTCAATAGTACACATAAATTCCCAACTCCTTATTAAATCACGAAACCATTAAAAAAACTCAAAAACATCGAAATGGAGCTACTCGCTGATTCATTGAGCCACCAATTTCTTAAAAACAAAAGCATAGCCGAAAAAACTCCAACGTCATATTACAAACGAAACACAATTGAACGGGACATATGCAGTTGAACTGAACAATTTGCTTATGAGCCAAAAATTACAATGGGGTGAATAAAAAATCACTTCGATTCAAATGGGTAGAAAATTCACTCGTGGAATGTTTTTGTAACATCCACTAGAAATTACAGTAGAAAAGGACAAATCTGCCAAATTAGTTTTTAATGGGAAAGCACTGAACCAAAAAATTCACAAAAGAGAACATATCACGTGAATTGCATGACTAATTGAAAGCATTGGAAACACTATCAACAAATCCAGCACTGAAGATGCTTGGTTTAGTACCCTAATTAAACTAGTATGTCCCTAAGAGTATAGAATGCGAGAAGACGTTCTTGGACTTCGTGTATTATGAATCAGGATCAAAACAGAGTCTAAAGACAAAACCAGAACACGGTTGAGAATAGACCCCTGTTGGGAAGGCCAAATATGGTAGCTACAAACAGTTTTCGGGAAAGTGGAGGGCATGCGCCCTCGAAAAGTGGAAGGGGAAAATAGATGGAAGGTAAGTAGATGGAAATTGTTTACCTAGGAATACGCCATGGCCACAGCCAATTGAAGAGGATCTAATTCATGACCCAAACCCTATGTTCAACCCCGCAAAAGAAATGAAGAAGACGGAAAAAGCAACAAAAAACAAATCGGGAAAACAGATGCCATAGAACTAGAGAAATGTAGATTTGTTGAAGACAAAGCATTGAAAAAGGCGGAACAGAAAGCAATTACACTCTGAGTTCCAAGTTTTGTGAGGACAACTCAAGGACTGCAAAACAGACAGGATCCTCACGACTACACAGAACATAGTGCAGTTACAAACTTTGAGATTTGATACAAAAAACATTTATTAGATAAAAGAAATTATTACGTTTTATAGGCTTATAACTTGGAGCCGCAAACTATACAAAGGGGGGAAAATGGTACAAGCATTTGGCACTATAACTGGAATAACAGAAAATTGCGCGCGCATTGGAGACACTTTTGTCTTTAACATGCTAAATGGAACGTGAACTATTAAAAGTGACGGTTTCACAGGAATGAAAACTGAAATTTGCAGGAATTCCGAATTGAAGTTTCAGTATCAGTGGTCAATCGAAAAAATTATTGGTAACCTTTACCCATCAAATTCTTTAAGTTCGGAAATGGTATTGGTATTAAATGCACAAAAATCAGATGAAAACGTCCACCAGAGGAAATTATATAGAACAAGTTAAGTTATCCAGTGAACAAGCAAACAAGCACAAAAGTTAAGTTAACAAACTATTTCACTCAAATACGTAAAAACGGAAGTCGAAAAGCAATTATTAGTTTCAAATTGATAAAAGAGCGAGTTAGCCAGCTTTTAAAATCAAATTTCCATCAACTAACTGCTTACCTTTTCAATTATTTCTTTTAGCGCATTACAATTTTAGGAACAACACATGTCAGACAACTCAGAGTCCGACGACAACTCAATAGTACACATAAATTCCCAACTCCTTATTAAATCAAGAAACCATTAAAAAACTCAAAAACATCGAAATGGAGCTACTCGCTGACTCAGTGAGCCACCAATTTTTTAAAAACAAAAGCATAGCCAAAAAAAACTCCAACGTCATATTACAAACGAAACACAATTGAACGGGACATATGCAGTTGAACTGAACAATTTGCTTATGAGCCAAAAATTACAATGGGGTGAATAAAAAATCACTTCGATTCAAATGGGTAGAAAACTCACTCGTGGAATGTTTTTGTAACATCCACTAGTAATTACAGTAGAAAAGGACAAATCTGCCAAATTAGTTTTTAATGGGAAAGCACTGAACCAAAAAATTCACGAAAGAGAACATATCACGTGAATTGCATGACTAATTGAAAGCATTGGAAACACTATCAACAAATCCCGCACTGAAGATGCTTGGTTTAGTACCCTAATTAAACTAGTATGTCCCTACGGGTATAGAATGCAAGAAGACGTTCTTGGACTTCCTGTATCATGAATCAGGATCAAAACAGAGTCTAAAGACAAAACCAGAACACGGTTGAGAATAGACCCCTGTTGGGAAGGCCAAATATGGTAGCTACAAACAGTTTTCGGGAAAGTGGAGGGCATGCGCCCTCGAAAAGTGGAAGGGGAAAATAGATGGAAGGTAAGTAGATGGAAATTGTTTACCTAGGAATACGCCATGGCCACAGCCAATTGAAGAGGATCTAATTCATGACCCAAACCCTATGTTCAACCCCGCAAAAGAAATGAAGAAGACGGAAAAAGCAACAAAGAACAAATCGGGAAAACAGATGCCATAGAACTAGAGAAATGTAGATTTGTTGAAGACAAAGCATTGAAAAAGGCGGAACAGAAAGCAATTACACTCTGAGTTCCAAGTTTTGTGAGGACAACTCAAGGACTGCAAAACAGACAGGATCCTCACGACTACACAGAACATAGTGCAGTTACAAACTTTGAGATTTGATACAAAAAACATTTATTAGATAAAAGAAATTATTACGTTTTATAGGCTTATAACTTGGAGCCGCAAACTATACAAAGGGGGGAAAATGGTACAAGCATTTGGCACTATAACTGGAATAACAGAAAATTGCGCGCGCATTGGAGACACTTTTGTCTTTAACATGCTAAATGGAACGTGAACTATTAAAAGTGACGGTTTCACAGGAATGAAAACTGAAATTTGCAGGAATTCCGAATTGAAGTTTCAGTATCAGTGGTCAATCGAAAAAATTATTGGTAACCTTTACCCATCAAATTCTTTAAGTTCGGAAATGGTATTGGTATTAAATGCACAAAAATCAGATGAAAACGTCCACCAGAGGAAATTATATAGAACAAGTTAAGTTATCCAGTGAACAAGCAAACAAGCACAAAAGTTAAGTTAACAAACTATTTCACTCAAATACGTAAAAACGGAAGTCGAAAAGCAATTATTAGTTTCAAATTGATAAAAGAGCGAGTTAGCCAGCTTTTAAAATCAAATTTCCATCAACTAACTGCTTACCTTTTCAATTATTTCTTTTAGCGCATTACAATTTTAGGAACAACACATGTCAGACAACTCAGAGTCCGACGACAACTCAATAGTACACATAAATTCCCAACTCCTTATTAAATCAAGAAACCATTAAAAAACTCAAAAACATCGAAATGGAGCTACTCGCTGACTCAGTGAGCCACCAATTTTTTAAAAACAAAAGCATAGCCAAAAAAAACTCCAACGTCATATTACAAACGAAACACAATTGAACGGGACATATGCAGTTGAACTGAACAATTTGCTTATGAGCCAAAAATTACAATGGGGTGAATAAAAAATCACTTCGATTCAAATGGGTAGAAAACTCACTCGTGGAATGTTTTTGTAACATCCACTAGTAATTACAGTAGAAAAGGACAAATCTGCCAAATTAGTTTTTAATGGGAAAGCACTGAACCAAAAAATTCACGAAAGAGAACATATCACGTGAATTGCATGACTAATTGAAAGCATTGGAAACACTATCAACAAATCCCGCACTGAAGATGCTTGGTTTAGTACCCTAATTAAACTAGTATGTCCCTACGGGTATAGAATGCAAGAAGACGTTCTTGGACTTCCTGTATCATGAATCAGGATCAAAACACAGTCTAAAGACAAAACCAGAACACGGTTGAGAATAGACCCCTGTTGGGAAGGCCAAATATGGTAGCCACAAACAGTTTTCGGGAAAGTGGAGGGCATGCGCCCTCGAAAAGTGGAAGGGGAAAATAGATGGAAGGGAAGTAGATGGAAATTGTTTACCTAGGAATACGCTATGGCCACAGCCAATTGAAGAGGAGCTAATTTATGACCCAAACCCTATGTTCAACCCCGCAAAAAAATGAAGAGGACGGAAAAAGCAACAAAGAACAAATCGGGAAAACAGATGCCATAGAGCTAGAGAAATGTAGATTTGTTGAAGACAAAGCATTGGAAAAGGCGGAACAGAAAGCAATTACACTCTTTGAGTTCCAAGTTTTGTGAGGACAACTCGAGGACTGCAAAACAGACAGGATCCTCACGACTACACAGAACATAGTGCAGTTACAAACTTTGAGATTTGATACAAAAAACATATATTAGATAAAAGAAATTATTACGGTTTATAGGCTTATAATTTGGAGCCGCAAACTATACAAAGGGGGGAAAATGGTACAAGCATTTGGCACTATAACTGGAATAAAAGAAAATTGCGCGCGCATTGGAGACACTTTTGTCTTTAACATGCTAAATGGAACGTGAACTATTAAAAGTGACGGTTTCACAGGAATGAAAACTAAAATTTGCAGGAATTCCGAATTGAAGTTTCAGTATCAGTGGTCAATCGAAAAAATTATTGGTAACCTTTACCCATCAAATTCTTTAAGTTCGGAAATGGTATTGGTATTAAATGCACAAAAATCAGATGAAAACGTCCACCAGAGGAAATTATATAGAACAAGTTAAGTTGTCCAGTGAACAAGCAAACAAGCACAAAAGGTAAATTAACAAAATATTTCACTCATATACGTATAAACAGAAGTCGAAAAGCAAATATTAGTTTCAAAACCGAACAAAGAGAGAGTTAGGGAGCTACTAAAATTAAATTTCTAGCAGCTAACTGCTAACTTTTTCATATAATTCCCTTAGCGAATTACAATTTTACGAACAACACAAACCAGACAACTCAGAGTCCGACGCCAACTCAATAGTACACAAAAATTCCCAACTCTCAATTGAATCAAGAAATCTTTCAAAAAAGTCAAAATCATCGAAATGGTGCTAATCGCTGACTCAGTGAGCCACCAATTTTTTAAAAACAAAAGCATAGCCAAAAAATTCTAACGTAATTTTACAAACAAAACACAATTGAACAAGACATATGCAGTTGAACTGGAAAGTTTGCTTATGAGCCAAAAATTACAATGGGGTCAGTACAATATCACATTGATTCAAATGGCTAGAGAATTGACTAATGGAAGTTTCTTGTAACATCCAACGGTTACTTTTTTCACCACTAGTAATTACAGTAGAAAAGGAAAAATCTGTCAAATTAGCTCTTAATGGCAAAGTGCTGAACCAATAAATTCTCAAAAGAGAACATATCACGTGAATTGCAGCAGTAACTGAAAGCATTGGAAACACTATCAACAAATCCAGCACTGAAGATGCTTGGTTTAGTACCCTAATTAAACTAGTATGTCCCTACGAGTATAGAATGCGAGAAGACGTTCCTGGACTTCGTTTATCATGAATCAGGATCAAAACACAGTCTAAAGACAAAACCAGAACACGGTTGAGAATAGACCCCTGTTGGGAAGGCCAAATATGGTAGCCACAAACAGTTTTCGGGAAAGTGGAGGGCAAGCGCCCTCGAAAAGTGGAAGGGGAAAATAGATGGAAGGGAAGTAGATGGAAATTGTTTACCTAGGAATACGCCATGGCCACAGCCAATTGAAGAGGAGCTCATTCATGACCCAAACCCTATGTTCAACCCCGCAAAAGAAATGAAGAAGACGGAAAAAGCAACAAAGAACAAATCGGGAAAACAAAGCATTGAAAAAGGCGGAACAGAAAGCAATTACACTCTGAGTTCCAAGTTTTGTGAGGACAACTCAAGGACTGCAAAACAGACAGGATCCTCACGACTACACAGAACATAGTGCAGTTACAAACTTTGAGATTTGATACAAAAACCATTTATTAGATAAAAGAAATTATTACGTTTTATAGGCTTATAACTTGGAGCCGCAAACTATACAAAGGGGGGAAAATGGTACAAGCATTTGGCACTATAACTGGAATAACAGAAAATTGTGCGCGCATTGGAGACACTTTTGTCTTTAACATGCTAAATGGAACGTGAACTATTAAGAGTGACGGTTTCACAGGAATGAAAACTGAAATTTGCAGGAATTCCGAATTGAAGTTTCAGTATCAGTGGTCAATCGAAAAAATTATTGGTTACCTTTACCCATCAAATTCTTTAAGTTCGGAAATGGTATTGGTATTAAATGCACAAAAATCAGATGAAAACGTCCAACAGAGGAAATTATATAGAACAAGTTAAGTTGTCCAGTGAACAAGCAAACAAGCACAAAAGGTAAATTAACAAAATATTTCACTCATATACGTATAAACAGAAGTCGAAAAGCAAATATTAGCTTCAAATTGATAAAAGAGCGAGTTAGGCAGCTTTTAAAATCAAATTTCCATCAACTAACTGCTTACCTTTTCAATTATTTCTTTTAGCGCATTACAAATAGTTACTAAGTTTTTTAAAAAGAAATTAAAAGACCATTTACCAGACAGGTTCCCCTCGCCAACATAGAGGACACTGAAGTCATAATTTTTGAGATTTGCTGAAAAAAATTATAAGACGAAAAAGTATTACCCTCTATAGGTATACTACCTGGAGTGGCAAACAAAAAAATAGGAAAATTGATTAAACATTTGGCGCTACTTCCGGAATAGCAGAAAGTTGCGAGTTAGATTACATAGAAAGTGAGTGCATCGGAGACATATTCATTTTTAACATGATAAAGGGAACGTGAACTACCAAATGTTACGGTTTCCCCCGAAAGAACACAACAAATCGCAAAAAATTGAAGTATTTATTCAGAATTAATTGCCAATTGAAAGCAATCTCGTTAATTCCAACAACTCTAAATGTGGAATTGCCTTGGGCATCAAAGACGCAACTATAAGGTCAAATGAAAACGTTCACCAGAGGAACTATAAAGAACGTAAATTAGTTTGTCCAACGCATAGACAAACAAGCACAAAATGTAAGTTGACAAAGCAATTCGCTTTTTTATATATAAATGTTAAAGTCAAAAAACAAATTTTAAAAACAAAACCGAACAAAAAAAGATTTGAGGAGCTACTAAAATCAATCTTCAGCTAATTTCATGAACAACAGTTATCAGACACCTCACTGTCCGACAACAACTCAAAACTACACGTGAAAGTCAAATAACAACTGAATCAAGAAATCTTAAAAAAACACAAATAAAATCAGAAACATAGAAATGGAGCCACTCGCTGACTCAGAGGGTCTCCAAATTAATGTAAACAAAACTCTGCCGAATAAACTTTCAACGTCATATAACAAAGCACAATTGAATTGAACATAAGCAGTTAAACCGAAGAATTTGCTTATGAGCCAATAATCACAATGGGGTAAAAAAAATCCCATTGTATAAAATGGGTAGAAAATTGAACTATGGAAGGTTCTTAAGTGACCCAATGGTCATAATTCATTGATCGGATGTTTTTTCCCCCGAGGATCAGACTACAATTTACCCAGACACAAAGCAAGTTTAATTCAGTTTCCGCTATCTCAAATTCTTTTTGCATTAAAGAAAATGTCAGTAATAAATTCATTAATCTCATAAAACTCTTAGGATAATGAAGAAACCATAGAACTTTTAGGATAGTAAAGAAAAAAATTACCGCAACTCATTAATGCAAACGCGTTCCCATACACCTTGACGAACATAAAGTCAAAGTTGTTGAACCCAATTTGGGGTATCATATCAAACAGTTACAGAAATGTTCCCATAGATAATTTATCTTAACAATAGTATTTACAGTACAAAATGACTAATCTGTAAAATTAGATCTTGTTGTTAAAGTATTGAACAAAACAATTCACAAACTAAACATATCACGTACATTGCAGAACTAATTGACAGCATTGCAAAAACTTTCAACAACTCCAGCACTGGAGACGCTTGGTTTAGCACACTTATTATAGTGTTTCACATTGTGGTATAGAATGCTGCCCGGGTCGGATGTACTCCCTAAAAACCTCCCATTTTTTTGTAAAAGTGTGGGGGTAATTTGTTCAGAGGGTGTAAAATGATGCAAGAGTTGGGCTGCAATGGGAGGACTTTTGGGAATTACCCCCAGATTGAAATTGCCATGTAAGAATGGGCTGCAATGGGGGGGGGAATGGGAGGACTTCAGAGGAATCACCCCCCCCCCCCTCCCCCCCCCCCGACTGAAATTGCCATGAAAGAGTGGGCTGCAATGGGCTGCAATGGGAGGACTTTTCAGGAATTACCCCTCTGACTGAAATTGCCATGTAAGAGTGGGTTACAATGGGCTGAAATGGGAGGATTTTTCAGCAATTACCCCCCATGACTACAATTGCCATGTAAAAGTGGGCTGCAGTGGGCTGCAATGGGAGGACTTTTCAGGAATTACCCCCTGACTGAAATTGCCAATGTAAGATTGAGGGAGTAAAATGATGTAAGAGTTGGGCTGCCAAGGGGGGTAAAATGATGTAAGAGTGGGGCTGCAATGGGAGGATTTTTTAGGAAAATGCAGCTCAAAACTCTTACGTCGTTTTGGGCTGCATTGGGCTTCCCAGTGGGTAAAATTGTGTAAGAATGAGGGGGTAAAAGACACATTAACCTGTCAATATTACATCTTTATGGTCTGTCAAGGGGGGTAAACGATGTAAGAGTTCGGGCGGTAATTTCTCCATTACCCCCCGAACTCTTACATCGTTTTACCCCCCCCCCCCCTTGACAGACCAGAAAAATGTTAGAGTGGGGGGTTTTTTGTCTGTTACCCCTTACTCTTACACCCTTATACCCCCGTTGGAAGCCCAATGCAGCCCAGAAAGATGTAAGAGTTTTGAGCTGCATTTTCCTAAAAAATCCTCCAATTGCAGCCCCGCGTCATTTTGGGCGGAAAAGTTCAACCCGGGTGGTAGACGTTCCTGATTTTCGCGTTCTGTACATTATGATCAATGCTCACTCTTGTCACAAACCGAACAACAAAATAGAGTTAAGGAGCTACTCGAAAAAAAATCGTAATTTCTGCATGAAAGTTTTTTTTTGTCGAACCATAAATTCACACAACCCACATATCAGACACCTCAGAGTCCGACGACAATTCAATACTGCACGTAAAGTACGAACTGGCAATTGAATCAAAAAATTTAAAAACAAACGACCAGAAAAATAGAAATGGAGCTATTTGCTGACTCGGTGAGCCTCAAGTGTAATGCAAACAAAATCCTAGCCAACAACATTCTAACATCATGTAACAGAGCACAATGGAACGGGACATAAAGAGTTAAACTGATGTGATTGTTTACGAGCCAATTTTTACATTGGGTTCAAAAAAATTCCACTGATTCAAGTGGGTAGAAAATTGACTCATGGAAGCTTCTTGCAACACCCAACAGTTACTTTTTTACCAGTATTAATTACAGTAAAAAGTGAAAAATATGCAATTTAGCTTCTATTGGCAAAATATTGCACAAAACAATGCAAAAAAAAGAAGATATCACGTGAAATGCAGCACTAATTGACAGCATTGGAAAAACTACCAACAAATCCCGCATTGCAGACGCTTGGTATGGTACGCTAAATAAACTTTTTCATCCCTACTACAATTTAATGCGGGCAGGCGTTCCTGAATTTCGCTTTATATGCATTACAATCAATGCACAGCCTAAACACAAAGCCAGAACACGGTCGAGATTAGACCCCTGTTGGGAAGGCCAAAAATAGTAGCCAACAACACCTTTGGGGAAATGGAGAGCATACGCCCTCGAAAAGTGGAGGGGAAAATAGATGGATAATGTCGACATAGGAATGAACGTGCCTTGGCCACAGCCTCAAAAAAACCACTTTAACCACAGAAAACATTGACGAGGAGCCAATTCATAACCCAAACCCTATGTTCAACCGCGAAAGAAATGAAGAAGACGTAACATGCAACAAAGAACACCTTGGTAAAACAGATGACATAGAACTAATAAATGGGGAAATTAGTTATGGAGAATCCAATGATTTTTTTCGGATCGGAAAGCAAGTTCTCTCTCAATTCTCAATATTCAAAGAAAAGTCAAAGACCGCTAAATAGAGAGGATCCCATCCACAACATAGAATAATTTTAGGTACAAATTTTCGAGGTATAGAGATTTGCTTAAAAAAATAAACGACAAAGAAATACTAATTTTTATAGGTATACTACTTGGAGCCACAAACAAAAAAAAGAATAAAAATTGATCAAGCATTTCGCGCTACATCCGGAACAGCAAAAAATTGCGGGTTAGATTACATAGAAATCATGCGGGCAGGCGTTCCTGAATTTCGCTTTATATGCATTACAATCAATGCACAGCCTAAACACAAAGCCAGAACACGGTCGAGACTAGACCCCTGTTGGGAAGGCCAAAAATAGTAGCCACCAACACCTTTGGGGAAATGGAGAGCATACGCCCTCGAAAAGTGGAGGGGAAAATAGATGGATAATGTCGACATAGGAATGAACGTGCCTTGGCCACAGCCTCAAAAAAACCGCTTTAACCACAGAAAAAATTGACGAGGAGCCAATTCATAACCCAAACCCTATGTTCAACCGCGAAAGAAATGAAGAAGACGTAACGTGCAACAAAGAACACATTGTTAAAATAGATGACATAGAACTAATGAATGGGGAAATTAGTTATGGAGAATCCAATGATTTTTTTCGGATCGGAATGCAAGTTCTCTCTCAATTTTCAATATTTAAAGAAAAGTCAAAGACCGCTAAATAGAGAGGATCCCACCCACAACATAGAATATTTTTAGGTACAAATTTTCGAGGTTTAGAGATTTGCTTAAAAAAATAAAAGACAAAGAAATATTAATTTTCATAGGTATACTACTTGGAGCCACAAACAAAAAAAAGAATAAAAATTGATCAAGCATTTGGCGCTACATCCGGAACAGCAAAAAATTGCGGGTTAGATTACATAGAAATCATGCGGGCAGGCGTTCTTGAATTTCGCTTTATATGCATTACAATCAATGCACAGCCTAAACACAAAGCCAGAGCACGGTCGAGAATAGACCCCTGTTGGGATGGCCAAATGTAGTAGCCACAAGCACATTGGGAGAAGTGGAAAGCATGAGCCCCCGAAAAGTGGAAGGGAAATAAGATGGAAATTATTGACTTACTCTTGGCCACAGGCCAAAAAAACTAACTTCGCCACAGAAACCCATTGAAGAGGAGCCAATTCATGACCCAAACCCTATGTTCAAACGCGAATGAAAAAAGGAAGACAAAACATGCAACAAAAAACAAATCAGGAAAACAGATGCCATACAACTAAGAAAAGGGGAAAAATTGTGGAGAAATTTTCCGGAACTGAAAGTTCTTTCAACACTAAATGTCTTAAGAGAAAGTCAAAGACCGCTAAAAAGACAGGAATCCCTCGCCAACATATAGGACAATAAAGTCACAATTTTTTTGAGATTTGCTTAAAAACATTTATAAGACAAAGAAATATTACGTTTTATAGGTATACTCCTTGGAGCCACAAACAAAAAAAGAATAAAAATTGATCAAGCCTTTGGCGCTACATCCGGAACAGCAAAAAATTGCGAGTTAGATTACATAGAAAACAAGTGCATCGGAGACACATTCATTTTTTTTAATTTTAAATGGCACGTGAACTATCAAATGTGACGGTTTTCCCTGAATGAACACTTTAAATTACAAAAAATGATGTATTTATTCAGAACTAATTGCAAATTGAAAGTAATCTCCGTGACTTCAAGCCATCAAAAAACTCAGAATTCGAAATTGGTATGGGCGTTAAAAAATGCAGCTTTTAGGTCAGATGAAAACATTCACCAGAGGAAAATGCATAGAACGTAATTTAATTCAAGCAACGAAAAGACAAACAAGCACAAATTGTAAGTTAACAAACCAATTCGCTCTTTTACGTATAAATGAAAATAAAAAAAACAAATATTAAATTCAAAAGCAAATAAAAAAATATTTACGGAGCTACTGAAATCGATGGTTAAGTAACTAATTTCATGAATAAGACATATCAGACACCTGAGTGTACGACGACAACTCAATACTACACATGAAAGTCGAAATATCAATTGAACCAAGGAATCTTATAAAAACACAAATAAAATCAAAAACATAGAAATAGAGCTACTCGCTCACTCAGAGGGCCTCCAGATTATTTTAAACAACGCTATAGCCAACAAAATTTAAATTTCATATAACAAAGCACAATTGAATTGGAAAAAAAAACATTTAAATTGAAGAATTTGCTTATAAAGTCAATAATCACAATTGAGTCAAAAAAAAATTCCATTGATTCAAACGGGTAGAAAAGTGAATTATGTAAGGTCACAACTCATTAATCGGAAGTTTTTCTTCCCAGAGGATCATACTATGACTTACCCAAACACAAAGCAAATTTAACTCAGTTTCCGTTATCTCAGATTCTTTTTGCATTAAAGATGAAGTCAGTATTAAATTCAATAATCTCATAAAATTCTTAGGATACTGAAAAAACCATAGAACGCTTAGGACAGTAAAGAAAAAAATTACCGCATCTCATAATTTCAAACGCTTTCTCATACACCTAGATGAACATAAAATAAAAGTTGCTGAACCCAATTTGGGGTATCATATCAAACAGTTAGAGAATTGTTCCCATAGATAATTTATCTTAACAATAGTATTTACAGTTGAAAATTACTAATCTGTCAAATTAGATTGTTTTGTTAAAGTACTGATCAAAACAATTCACAAATCAAACATATCACGTACATTGCAGCACTAAATCACAGCATTGGAAACACTTTCAACAAATCCAGCACTGAAGACTCTTGTCGTATTACCCTAATTATAGTGTTTCATACTTTCTTGTCTAAACACAAACCGATCAATCAAATAATTAAGGAGCTACTCGAAAACCAATGAAAGTTTTTTTATCGATTCACAAACTCACAACACCCACATATCAGACACCTCAGGGTCCGACGGCAATTCAATACTGCACGAAGAGGTCGAACTGCCAGTTGAATCAAAAAATTTAAAAACAAATGACCAGAAACTTAGAAATTGAGCTATTTGCTGACTCAGTGAGCCTCAAGTGTATTGCAAACAACATCCTAGCCAACAAAATTATAACATCATGTAACAGAGCAAAATGGAACGGGACATAAACAGTTAAACCGATATGATTGTTTACGAGCCAATTTTTACATTGGGTTCAAAAAAATTCCACTGATTCAAGTGGGTAGAAAATTGACTCATGAAAGCTTCTTGCAACACCCAACAGTTACCTTTACCAGTATTAATTACAGTAGAAAGTGAAAAATATGCAAATTAGCTTCTATTGGCAAAATATTGCACAAAACAATGCAAAAAAAAGAAGATATCACGTGAAATGCAGCACTAATTGACAGCATTGGAAAAACTACCAGCAAATCCCGCATTGCAGACGCTTGGTATGGTACGCTAAACAAACTGTTTCATCCCTACTACAATTTAATGCGGGCAGGCGTTCCTGAATTTCGCTTTATATGCATTACAATCAATGCACAGTCTAAACACAAAGCCAGAACAAGGTCGAGAATAGACCCCTGCTGGAAAGGCCAAAAATAGTAGCCACCAACACCTTGGGGGAAACGGAGAGCATACGCCCTCGAAAAGTGGAGGGGAAACTAGATGGATAATGTCGACATAGGAATGGACGCGCCTTGGCCACAGCCTCAAAAAAACCACTTTAACCACAGAAAACATTGACGAGGAGCCAATTCATAACCCAAACCCTATGTTCAACCGCGAAAGAAATGAAGAAGACGTAACATGCAACAAAGAACACCTTGGTAAAATAGATGTCATAGAACTAATAAATGGGGAAATTAGTTATGGAGAAACCAATGATTTTTGCGGATCGGAATGCAAATTCTCTCTCAATTCTCAATTTTTTAAAGAAAAGTCAAAGACCGCTAAATAGAGAGGATCCCATCCACAACATAGAATAATTTTAGGTACAAATTTTTGAGGTTCAGACATTTGTTAAAAAAAATAAAAGACAAAGGAATATTGATTTTTATATGTATACTACTTGGAGCCACAAACAAAAAAAAGAATAAAAATTGATCAAGCATTTCGCGCTACATCCGGAACAGCAAAAAATTGCGGGTTAGATTACATAGAAAGCGACTGCATTGGAGATACATTCATGTTAAAGGGAACGTGAACTCTCAAATGTGACGGTTTTCCCCAAATGAACACAAGTCATTAATAAATTCATTAATCTCATAAAATTCTTAGAATGTTGAAGAAATCATAGAACGTTTAGGACAGTAAAGAAAAAAATTACCGCAACTCATAAATTCAAACGCATTCTCATACACCTAGATGAACCTAAAATAAAAGTTGCTGAACCCAATTTGGGGTATCATATCAAACAGTTGGAGAATTGTTCCCATAGATAATTTATCTTAACAATAGTATTTACAGTAGAAAATTACTAATCTGTCAAATTAGATTGTTTTGTTAAAGTACTGATCAAAACAATTCACAAATCAAACATATCACGTACATTGCAGCACTAAATCACAGCATTGGAAACACTTTCAACAAATCCAGCACTGAAGACTCTTGTCGTATTACCCTAATTATAGTGTTTCATACTTTCTTGTCTAAACACAAACCGATCAATCAAATAATTAAGGAGCTAATCAAAAACCAATGAAAATTTTTTAATCGATTCACAAATTCACAAAACCCACATATCAGACACCTCAGGGTCCGACGGCAATTCAATACTGCACGAAGAGGTCGAATTGCCAGTTGAATCAAAAAACTTAAAAACAAATGACCAGAAACTTAGAAATTGGGCTATTTGCTGACTCAGTCAGCCTAAAGTGTAATGGAAACAAAATCCTAGCCTACAAAATTATAACATCATGTAACAGAGCAAAATGGAATGGGACATAAACAGTTAAACTGATGTGATTGTTTACGAGCCAATTTTTACATTGGGTTCAAAAAAAAAATCCACTGCTTCAAGTGGGTAGAAAATTGACTCATAGAAGCTTCTTGCAACACCCAACGGTTACTTTTTTACCGGTTTTAATTACAGTAGAAAGTGAATAATATGCAAATTAGCTTTTATTGGCAAAATTTTGCACAAAACAATGCAAAGAAAAGAAGATATCACGTGAAATGCAGCACTAATTGACAGCATCGGGAAAACTACCAACAAATCCCGCATTGCAGACGCTTGGTATGGTACGCTAAAAATACTGTTTCATCCCTACTATAATTTAATGCGGGCAGGCGTTCCTGAATTTCGCTTTATACGCATTTCAATCAATGCACAGTCTAAACACAAAGCCAGAACAAGGTCGAGATTAGACCCCTGTTTGAAAGGCCAAAAATAGCAGCCACCAACTTCTTTGGGGAAATGGAGAGCATACGCCCTCGAAAAGTGGAGGGGAAACTAGATGGATAATGTCGACATAGGAATGGACGCGCCTTGGCCACAGCCTCAAAAAAACCACTTGAACCACAGAAAACATTGACGAGGAGCCAATTCATAACCCAAACCCTATGTTCAACCGCGAAAGAAATGAAGAAGACGTAACGTGCAACAAAGAACACATTGTTAAAATAGATGACATAGAACTAATAAATGGGGAAATTAGTTATGGAGAAACCAATGATTTTTGCGGATCGGAATGCAAATTCTCTCTCAATTCTCAATTTTTTAAAGAAAAGTCGCTTTATACGCATTACAATCAATGCACAGTCTAAACACAAAGCCAGAACAAGGTCGAGATTAGACCCCTGTTTGAAAGGCCAAAAATAGTAGCCACCAACTTCTTTGGGGAAATGGAGAGCATACGCCCTCGAAAAGTGGAAGGGAAACTAGATGGATAATGTCGACATAGGAATGGACGCGCCTTGGCCACAGCCTCAAAAAAACCACTTTAACCACAGAAAACATTGACGAGGAGCCAATTCATAACCCAAACCCTAAGTTCAACCGCGAAAGAAATGAAGAAGACGTAACGTGCAACAAAGAACACATTGTTAAAATAGATTACATAGAACTAATAAATGGGGAAATTAGTTATGGAGAAACCAATGATTTTTGCGGATCGGAATGCAAATTCTCTCTCAATTCTCAATTTTTTAAAGAAAAGTCAAAGGCCGCTAAATAGAGAGGATCCCATCCACAACATAGAATAATTTTAGGTACAAATTTTTTAGGTTTAGAGATTTGCTTAAAAAAAAGACAAAGAAATATTAATTTTTATAGGTATACTACTTGGAGCCACAAACAAAAAAAAGAATAAAAATTGATCAAGCATTTGGCGCTACATCCGGAACAGCAATAAATTGCGGGTTAGATTACATAGAAAGCGAGTGCATCGGAGATACATTCATGTTAAAGGGAACGTGAACTATCAAATGTGACGGTTTTCTCCAAATGAACACAAGTCATCAATAAATTCATTAACCTCATAAAATTCTTAGGATATTGAAGAAACCATAGAACGTTTAGGACAGTAAAGAATAAAGTTACCACAACTCATTAATGCAAACGCGTTCCCATACACCTAGATGAACATAAAGTCAAGGTTGATGAACCCAATTTTTGGTATCATATCAAACAGTTGGAGAATTGTTCCCATAGATAAATTATCTTAGCAATAGTATTTACAGCTTTGGAAACACTTTCAACAAATCCAGCACTGGAGACTCTTGTCGTAGCGCCCTAATTATAGTGTTTCATACCTTCTGGCCTAAACACAAACCGAACAATAAAATAATTAAGGGGCTACTCGAAAAAAATTTAAAATTCTGCATGAAAGTTTCTTTATCGATTCACAAACTCACAAAACCCACGTATCAGACTCCTCAGGGTCCAACGGCAATTCAATACTGCACGAAAAGGCCGAATTGGCAGATGAATCAAAAAAATTTAAAAACAAACGACCAGAAACTTAGAAATGGAGCTATTTGCTGACTCAGTGAGCCTGAACAGTAATGCAAATAAAATGCTAGCCGACAACATTCTAACATCATGTAACAGAGCACAATGAAACTGGACATAAACAGCTGAACTGCTGTGATTGTTTACGAATCAGTTTTTACATTAAGTTCAATAAAAAAAATTCCACTGATTCAAGTGGGTGGAAAATTGACGCATGAAAGGTTCTTGCAACACCCAACAGTTACTTTTTTCACCAAAATAATTACAGTAGAAAGTGAAAAATATGGTACAAATTTTTGAGGTTTAAAGATTTGCTTAAAAAAATTAAAAGACAAAGAAATATTAATTTTTATAGGTATACTACTTGAAGCCACAAACAAAAAAACATCCGAAACAACATAAAATTGCGGGTTAGATTACATAGAAAGCGAGTGCATCGGAGATACATTTATGTTAAATGGAACGTGAACTATCAAATGTGACGGTTTTCCACAAATCAACACAACAAGTTTTTTTTCAGAACTAATTGCAAATTGAAAGCAATCTCGGTAACTCCAACGCATCAAGAATCTCAGAATTCGAAATCGGTATGTGCATGGAAAACGCAATTCTTAGGTCAGATGAAAACGTTCACCAGAGGAAATTATATAGAACATAAATTATTTGTCAAACGAATAGACTAACAAGCAAAAAATATAATTTAATATATCGAATGGTTTTTGTATGTATATATGAAAGTCAAAAAAAAATTATTTTCAAAAGCAAACATTAAGAGAGTTGAGGAGCCACTAAAACCAAATTTAAATCAGCTAATTTTACGAACAACACATATCAGACACCTCAGAGTCCTAGAACAACTCATTGCTACACATAAAGGTGGAACTCTCAATTGAATCAGGAAATCTTTTAGAAAAATAACCAGAAACATAGAAATGGAAATACTCGCTGACTCAAAAAACCTCCAAATTATTGTAAACAAAAGATTAGCCGATAAAATTCTAGCGTCATATAACATAGCACAATTGAACGGGACATGAACAGTTGAGCTGAGGAGGTCAAGGAATTTGTAAAATTAGTGATCATCAGGAGTGTAAAAGGGGGCTACTTCTGGGTGATAAATAACGGCTAAACGTTGTGCTTAATGCCACTCTTGACAACTATCAATTCTAACTTAAATGTTTGGTGCAAGTTTTGACTTTGCATTCTCATTAGCCAAAAGTCAATGAGCCTAAGGCTTTTCCCAATTAAGTAATCAATCCCTCTAAAAAATTGTTGCTGTGGCTCTGCGCTATTAACGGGTTCGCTGAAAGACAGAGAGGACAATGAGAGACATGTCTTGCACTCAAGAAGTGACCAAACGAGAAGAGTTCGTAGTTCATGATAGGAATAATAATAGTCTTATAATCTAATATTCTTGTTTAGCAAATAATCTTGTCTAATAATCTTGTTTAGCTGGCATCGGATATCATCTGTGTCTCCTGGTCAGGGGCTATTTTTTGGTTTGGGGAACTTCAATTGTGGAGTAATAAAATTGTGTAGCTAAACAGGGAATTCTGCTTGTGCTATCATGAGTTATTTGAGCTGCTCTGTAAGGGACCAGTAAGGAGCGCGGATATATAATTCGGTAACAGAGTTGTCGGGGAAAAAACATTGCTTAGCATAGCCAAGAACAACTCATCCTAAACAACTGCTTCAATCCTAGTTGTAATAATTTGCTTCTTATAGATATGCGACTGTTCGAAAGACATATAATTCGGTGGTAAAGTTTTTCATAAATAGGGCTAAATTAAGGGTTTGAGTACATTATCCTCGGAGGGCTTTGGTATTCTCATCATGCTTAATCGCGGCGGAAAGAAATTGGTTGACAGTCAATTTGCTGCTGTCAAATGTGAAAAGGATACTACAGGACTCAAACAGAACACCAACTTCCAGTTTAATTTGGTCGACCAAAAACTCTTTTTGCCTATTGTGTTTTTGTTTTCCCAACAATGCCCTACAACAGATGCTATACTGGTGCTATAAAGCAGTTTTCGATACACAATTATAACGACACGCCGCTTCGTTGTGCCATAACACCGCCGTCAAAATGTAACAAGCTGAAGAACGATGTTGAAAGGAAAGGATTTTGACCTAAGTCCAGACAAGATTTTCCCCTGGCCCAACACTTTTTTACAAACAGAGTAGTGTCCAGAGCAAAATTAGCTGAGAAAAACAAAGTAAAATCTAGTTGGGGCAGTGGAAACAATAAAGTATGAATTTTTGGTTCAGAAGGGAACAATTAAAGTTAAGAGTTCGTTTGACTCATAGACTAAGTGTTCCAGACTGAAATTAAAAACAAATAGAACAATTCTGACAGTCGGCTCAATAATAGGGAGAACAATAATTAGCGGGAGAGAAGATGACATCGTTTATTTTGCTGAACTTTTCGATGCTCGCATGAACTCTCTAAAACCTGCCAAAGTTCTTAGCAGAAAAGTCACCTATTGAGATTATTTGCGAGAACGGGAAGAATTAGAAGGGAAGAAGAAGACTTTGTGGTGCTAGTTAGTACAGGCTTTAGACAGAACTTTGTTTTTTTAACCCACATAAAGGTACCGGCGCTAGAGCTGGGTATGTACTTGCAAACACATCAATACGATTGAGAGACCAGAGCAAAAACAAAATGGTTGGCACAATTAATAAGCTTTAAAAAGGGTTCAAGTTTCAAGTGAGAGTTTGTTATAATATCTCACCAGAGCAGATTATATGCAATACAACTTAACGCTAGTGGTTGAAGGAACCATTGAAAAAATTGGTTCAATAATTGTAAACGTGCTTCCGAAAGAATATGAAGGTTTCAGAACACTCCTGACTTAAAGCAAAGATGAGAAAGGTTATGAAGAAATTAAACGAGACCTGATAAACTTTGATATTGAAAAAGTAAAAACAAGAACTGCGAGAGTACTCTTCCTTAAAAATAGAAAGTTTTTCTACTGCCAGAAAACAAGACAAATTATAAAGTCCTTTAGGCTAAAGAAAACATTTAATGAACAAAACGAAGCTTCCCAAATGAAATCTTTTAAGTGTGGTAAGCAAAGTCATACATTCAAACTTTGGAGAAAAAATTAAAAGAGTGGGAAAATTTGGGAGAAGTAAAAACTACAGCTCAAAGAAGGAGAGCCAATCAGAGGATCTCCAAAAATTATTTCAGAAGAATATTTTTTTTTCAAAAGAATTCTTCGGAAAAGAACTTTAGAAGAATTTCATCTCTAAAACTTTAGAAAATAATCACTAATGATAACCCAAGTAAACGTTTAATTAGTTCAAAGGAACAGATGAAATAACGGCTTTGAATCCCAAGGGATCTGAGCAAAAATTTAGGTTAAATTATGCGTTGCTGGCGCGCCCATTACATGGAATCAGGTACCAGTGTCAACAATTAGATAAACAGGCAATGAAGTCTTCTTTTTTGGGACTAAAGGTACACAAACTAAAAACGGAACAGCTCGTTTTGAAGAAAGAGACAGTTTGTTTAGCTGGAAGAACAGTTAATACGGAGAAATTTCACAGCAGTAAAACTTAGTTAGAAGAGATTCCCACAATTTGTAGCTTAAAAGTTTTGGCCAAAACAATGTTAAAGACATATACATGCGCAAAGATAACGCAGTAGGTTTTAATCTAGTCAAAATGACTTTAACTCAATAAAAGAGCATGATTTAACAAACTGTGAAGCATGTCAGCTACCAATATCGAAAACAATTGAAACTGTATTCTGTCGATACAGATAAACCAGGAACCCCTGTCTGCGATGGTGCAGGGGAATATATTTCAAATTAAATGAAAAAGATAAGTTTATGTCAAAAAAATGTTACAGTAAAATAATCAATGCCGTACATACTACATGAACAAAGCAGACTAAGAGCAATAGACAAACAGTAATAACAATGACTAGATGCCTTTTAGAGTAGATTAGTATTGGTCATATGATCTCAGCAGTTCAATTGAGATATAAAAATTTTTTCAGTTCAGATTTTTAGACAACTTCGTTTAGGGAAATCTACAAAAAACTTAATTGGAGTCTATCAAAGTGTTTAGTTGCTCAGCTATCGTTCATTTTGAAGAATAATTTTAAGGCATGGTTGAATGAAATTCTCCAAAAAGTATATTTTTTGTGATCTTCAGACAATATTAAGGCTTATCAAAGGTATTTCAAAACACAAAGGAATCTTTGAAGATTAAAAAAATCAGAATCTAACCTCAAACGAAAAAAAGTTGTTTATATAAATCAAAGATATGAAAAAAAGGCTAGTCAACAAACCTCAGTCCGCTGGAGATAGAGGTCGAAATCCTGGGGAACTAGTGAATAAAGAATTACTAATTAAGTCCATTGATGAAGCTTTTATAAGTGAAGTTGTTATGAAGCAATGAAACCTATACAATCCCTTAGATAAAAAAAATTTTGGAAACTGGTAGAGAAGAAAGGAAATCAACTAGTTTTTGATGCTCTTTCTGTTTTGCTTTCAATTGACAATTACTGCCAGTTATTATCCAAGTATAACCTGGTTCACTTTTTTGACGACCATTCATATGTATACTAAATTTTGGTCCAACTTAATTGTTTTTTCCATTACCTAATTGAAGGCCAACAAACTAGTTGTTTTCTTAAAAACCCTGTGAACCTTTTCTTGATCTACCTTTTCTTCCGGCAGAGGTGGTACAGAGCTGAGACTATTCATTGTTTTTTCTGTGTCAATTGATTTTTGATTCCCATTATAGGTAATTTCTTTCATTGTTGCTCACATTTACGTTGATATCAAGTAATGCCAAATCTTCTTCGTTGTTTTTTTCTTAAGGCAAAATGTTTTTATTTTGAAAATGCAAATCTTATGTAATCTTCCGGGTCACGACTAACGTTGAAAATAATGTCATCTATTTACCAATTATTTTTTCGTTTGTGTCCCCTCACAGTACGTTAAGCTCCCCCGTTGCAGAGCACCTGTCATTACACAGTAAAGGATTAATCAAAAATGTTTCTTGTGCGTCTGGGAGTGCAAGTAATATAAACACACTAAGTTGGAGGGGCGCAAACAGAAAAACTCAGCTTTTATATTATTTTTAAGGTTTCTTGTAAGTAGTTTTCCTCAAGATTTTTTTGCACGACTCCTTGAGTCGCTTCTTCTACATTCTAATGTTTAATGCAATTTAGTGACTCTGTTTTTATTTGTGACCCTTTCAACTTTTGGCCAACAAAATCAAGTAAAGCCGTGAAGGCATTAAGTGGCTGAGTATCTCACCTAGAACCGTTGTATTCTCTACGTAAACAATTCCTCAAAACTACTTTTGGGAAACAGTTTCATGATGAGAAGGGCGGTTCTTAATCTTAGAGGTTTGACCCTCTCAGTCATCCATTCACCCTCTCTCAGTCAAATCCCGTCCACCCTCCTCCAACCGTCGATTTGAATTCCTTCTCCAGTCCCTTCCACAAACCCTACTCACACCGCCCCCCCCCCCCACCCCCCCCCCCAATGCTAGCATCTCTAAGCCCCCTCTGGCTGCAATAAAAAAAAAGTAAACCTGTGAAAAGTATTGATCCGTCAACCTGCTGCGCTGGTTGATGATCGCTGCATAAGGTAAATTTTCAAAGCACATATTGGCATTATCCTGTTTAGTTTTTTTGCAATTTGGATGAATTCAGTTCTTGCAAAACTCAAATTTTACTCTTTTCCCTCGGAAAGTCACTAACTGGTTGCAGTTTTTGCTATTGCCATTTTGAACACAGAGAGATTATCACACAGATTTGTGTTTTGCGGTGATGCATCAAACTATTTCGTGCGCAATTTGTGCTAAGATTTCAGCCAGTGCAGCATGCGCAGCTAGACTGTCTGATTGTTTATACTAGATGAAGTTACATTGCAAACATTGTGATCTTAAGAGGTAGGTTGCTCGAGCAAACTCTCTTAAAGCAATTTTGTAGCAGTCTCCACTTAAAGCACTTTGTTATAAAACATACATCAAGATACCTTTTGCTCGTTATCTTAAAAAGAAAGTGACTCTTTTTTTTCTAGCATCTTGTGCGTTGGCCTCGAAGCTTGCTCCCGCTACTTTATGGAAAACGGCTCCGAAAATCTGCCATTCTTTGTAACCGCTTTTAGGTATCAAAAAAACTGTTTGGTGGGAGGTCTCTTTCTGTAGCATTGCTAAGTCATGAAGCCTGACATGCCAGGTTGTGAACCAGTTGATCTGAGTCTTATCAAATTTGTCACTCGTTTATTCCCCTTATTAAAACCATTATTACAAAGGCTGAAATCGCTAATTTTGCCCGCCAGTTTTACAGGACATATACAGATACACCATCCGATTGTTTAAGGTCTATCCGTTGGTCGCTTTGTACAGATTTCTATAGACGTTTTCTACAGATATACGATATACAGTGTAAAGTCTCTACAGTTGCCCTATTTATAGTTCGAGACTAATCCGTTGGATTTTTTGTAATTAGAGTGTTTCCCTTTATAGACCCAAATTTGGTAGTCAGATAACGTATACCCCGCCCACTCAATCATGCGCTATACATACAACAATGGGGGGCTAAATTTTCATTGGGAGTGTTTTTGCAACTGAAGTCTCCACAAGATTTAGAATGTATTTTTTTCAGCTCTAATTCAAGTCCTTTAGCATCAAATGCTCTACTAGTTTTTTCGTGCAAAACTACTCAGTCGTGGTCTTTATAGTATGTGGTTATACATAGAATCAATTCTTTCGATTAGTTCTCTTAGAGCAATTTTTGTAGCTTCCTCAACGAGCACTTTGGCATACAAAATAACTGAAGATAATATTTGCTCCTTATCATCAACAGAAAAAGACTTTTTGTCCTCCTCCCTCCTTTTTCAATTAAGACGACATGCGAAGCCGTCTCAAAGACTTTGGTGAAATCAAGATACAGTACACTTATTTCTCTAGTTGTTTCAAGATCGCGGTTTTCAATAACTTGATCTAGAAAAGCGATTAACTGAAATTTGGTTGATCGTCGCTTCCTGAAACCTTACTGACTGGGTTTAGCTTTCTTTCAAAAAATTAGGAAATTTTGTCCAAAATTAAATTCTCAAAATTTTTTGAAGAACAGCAAATGAGACTTATTGGCCGATAACCTGTCACCTTAGCCATACTAACCTCTGAAAAATTGGCGTTATCTGGCTTTTTTTTTAGTAGAAAACCACTGTTTGTTAATGCATGTCTGGAAGAGTAATTTCATTGATTTACACAAAGTTTTGTGGCAGTTCCGGTAAATGAGGTTGCAAATTCGATCCAAAACTGTGGATTTTAATGGCTTCAGATCACAAAAAGTATAGATGATTTGCTTTTCGCTACATGTCAGTTTATTTAAACTATCATTAGTATTCGTATTTATTACTTTTTCACACAAGCGAAATACTGAATCAAAATACCGATTGAATAGTTCTGCCTTTTCTTTGTCAACGCACGTCTCCTCATCATTTAATTTCAGATATTTTTGAATCTTAATATTTTTCTCTCCTCAAAAACCGATTCCTCATAATCTCGTAATTCATAGTTACTCGACTGTTTGAATTGTTTTTCTGGCCTTTTCACTTTAATCAATTTGCCAAGAGAACACTTAATTTGTTTTTTGAGTGTGTATTCAGTTGCTTGATTATATTTGATGTAGAACTTGAAGTCCTTGGGGGTCAGATTAGCTCGATATTTGATAACACTCGGACAATTTTTGTCAATTTTTCCCCATAACCTTTGGTACCATTGGAGCAATAATTCGTCAAAATTGCTGTAGCAGAAAAGTAAAAACGGTTGTTGTTCAATGCTTTCATTTAATTTCTCCCAATTGGTCCTCTCGAAGGCGTACAGTTTAGATTTGGTTACGGATAAAGTCTCAATTTTGGACAAAGCAGTTATTGTTTCGATCGGCTTGTGGGCATAAAATTGTTTGCTGTTCAGGAAAACATCTATCAATAAGTTCTCTTGATAATCACCTTTTATTAACGAATCAGGATTATTACAACGAACTACATCAAGTTGGTCAAAATTACTGAAAAAAAGTCAAATAGTTTTCCTAACTTGATCTAGAAAAGCGATTAGCTGAAATTTGGTAGATCGTCGCTTCCTAAAACCGTACTGACTGGGGTTATCTTTCTTTCGAAAAATTAGGAATTTTTGTTCCAAAATTAGTTTCTAAAAAACTTTCGAAGTACAACAAAGGAGATTTATTGGCCGATAACCTGTCACATTAGCCATACTACCCTCTTTAAAAATTGGCTTTACCTGGCTTATTTTTCAATATGTAGAAAACCACTGTTTGTTTATGCATGTCTTGAAGAGCAATTTCATTGATTTACACAAAGTTTTGTGGCATTTCCGTAAAATGAGGTTCCAAGTTCGATCCGAAACTGTGGATTTGACTGGATTTAGATCACAAAAACCATAGATGATTTGCTTTTCGCTACATGTCAGTTTATTTAAACTATCATTAGTTTTCGTATTTATTACTTTTTCACACAAGCGAAATACTGAATCAAAATACCGATTGAATAGTTCTGCCTTTTTTGTCAACTGACGTCTCCTCATCATTTAATTTTACTGTTGGTGGTATCAAGGTAGTCTTTCAGATGCACTTCAGATATTTTTGAATCTTACTAATCTTTTTCCTCCTCAATAACCACTTTCTCAGAATCTCGTAATTCATAGTTACTTGACTGTTTGATATGTTTTTCTGGCCTTTTCACTTCAACCAATTTGCCAAGAGAACACTTAATTTGTTTTTTGAGTGTGTATTCAGTTGCTTGATTAAATTTGATGTAGAACTTGAAGTCCTTGGGGACAGATTAGCTCGATATTTGATAACACTCGGACAATTTTTGTCAATTTTTCCCCATAACCATTGGTACCATTGGAGCAATAATTTGTCAAAATTGCTGTAGCAGAAAAGTAAAAACGGTTTTTGTTCAATGCATTCAACTAATTTCTCCCAATTGGTCCTCTCGAAGGCATACCGTGTAGATTTTGTTACGGATAAAGTCTCAATTTTGGACAAAGCAGTTATCGTTTCGATCGGCTTGTGGGCATAAAATTGTTTGCTGTTCAGGAAAACATCAATCATTAACTTCTCTTGATAATCACATTTTATCAACGAATCGGGATTATTACAACGAAAAACATCAAGTTGGTCATTAGAAAAACTACTGAAAAAAGTCAATTATTTTTCCTAATAGTTCTTTTTCGTAATCACTTTTTGACGATATAGAGGGCCAGTTTGTTTGTGAAAAAGTTAGGTCGCTCTTTGTTATTACTCCATCACAATGATTTTTAACTGCTGAATCATGAACTAAATGAAAGAGCGGACGCATTTCATTTAATTCCGATTGATAGGGTGTAGGGTACGGTGCGTTGTATATATTGCAAATAAGGATATCAGAACCTGTTTTTTGTCAAAATGTTTATGCTAATGAGTCCCGGGTATTCAATTTCCAACTCTACATATTGAAACACCTCTATTCATATTTAGAACACCACGATGTTTGTTTTTTCGGTCTCGAGAAATTTTAATATCGATTCTGTAGATGAAGTAGTTAACAAAGAAAAACGCTGACGACGTAATATCTTGTCTTAGTCAAGTCTCAGTTGTACAGATGTGATCAAAATCATAACTGTTTAGACTTTTCGCAAACTTGATTCTTCTTTTTAAATCAAAGAGACTTCTAGCGTTAAAAGTAAAGGTTGACATCGTTGGTTGTCAAAATCCGTTTAGGTCATCTTCTGAGCTGCTTGGATCATTCTCATTTTCATAAATGGAACTTTTTTGAAGGGTACCCATTTTTTGCTTTCAAAACACTTCTAGAGTAAGATTACGAACTCTTTTGTCTTTGGAGGTTAGTTTGTTTTCAGAGCTCTCTATTAAATCTCTTCGCTTTTTGAGACTTTCGATTTGCTTATTTGCATCCGTGATTTTGAGTTCTGGGCTTATATAGACTGCGTTGTACCTGTTATAGCCTTTCAACTTAAAAGCAGCTCGTACGATGAGATCGTGGCTAATGAGATTTTCAGTATTAATTAACAAAGTTTGCGGAAAATTTTGTTACGATCATAATTTCCAAGCCTTTGTGCTTTGACACATTTTCTGTCCTCTTTGTTCAAAAATTTTAGTAGAACCTCAAACTCAGCAATGTCAGCGTGTATTCTGTCATCGGCGGAGGCAGTTTTTCTGTTGGTTTCGCGGATACTTCTAATGCATATTACCATAGCAAATTTCTCAGGAACTGACACCGATTTTCCAAGTTTTATCGCACCAAGCGATTGTTTGTGAATTCTGTGGCCTCTTTTACCGTTTTCAATTCCGTTTGTAGAATTGTCATAATATTATTTTTCTTCTCAGTTTTCTCAGTAAAAAATTTCATTTGCTCTTAATCTAATGTTTTTTCAATTCATCATTGCTTTTTTCGTGAATTGAATTGTTTTTTCTCATTCAGGCTTTCATTTTTTGATTCTATTCTGTCCAAAAACTCTTGCTTTCTTGGTTTACATTTGTTGCAGATGTGAATGAGATTATCCTTGAGGTTTACTAGAACATTTACTAGAACATCAATACAATTGTTATCAAACTCAACACACTCAACAGTTAAGTGCAGCGTTTTGCTACAGACACAGCAAAAAAAATTTGCTGTCTGTTTTTATTCGCAACTGGCACGTAGCACAATTGTCACGAGTCGTTTCAGTTTTCATCTGAGTTTAGTTGTGGCTATTTGGACTTTATATTGAGATTAGAGGAGGAAATTATGAAATTTTGGCCTTCGAATTGCTTGTAAATGCTCAAGTGATACCGATATGCGGCACCGTATTGAGCTGAAAATAACTCGTATTACGTGAAACCAATCTGTGGCTTCGTAGCAAATACAAGATCTATCACCTCTCGACTTATTTGGTGATGCAGCCATAAAAATACTATCCAGAGCTCTCCTTTTCAGCAAGATGACCACGTCGACCAATTGATACTGAGGAAAATTTTTGCAGAGTTTTGTTTTTCAGGACTGAACAGAAACTGCTCAATGACTCCTTCACGATATAAACCGAGTCGTGTATCAAATGATACTCGCAATAAATTTAGTTCCAAACTCCTCTGTATTACAAATCAGTGCACTTGAGTTTCTTTTCGATGAACTCGTTTGTTGCTCTTCTCGCCGCTTGTTATGAAGGGAATCTCCGCAGACAGATGTTTACAGACTTTTCAAACTAGATGCTAAGGTGATAAGTAAATCAGCATTTTCCTCGAGTTCTTTATATGAATGTTCTACTCGGTTAAAAAGATCGTTGCAACCAATCAATAACCCTATTAAATCGTATTTGTTCTTTCGTGGTCTTTTCGACAAGAAGTTGTCAACGTGTTCGATCTCTGGCCTGTTAATATGCAATGAGGAGGTTCTTTGCGGATGATGACTTGAATCTGTGGTATTTCATTGGTGTGACGGCTTCACACGTCTAAGCCAAGGACAGACGGAGCTTATGGACTACCCGATTGGATTTACGGTTCCGTACCTATTTAATAAGATACAATCTTTGAGACTATTTAATAAGTTAATAGTAATAAGTAATACACAAGTTAAAAACGCTAATGGGGCTATAATTTCATTGGGTGTGTTTGCGCAGCTGAAGTCTCTACAGGATTTCGAATGTACTCTTTTTTTCAGCTTTGGTTGAAGACCTTCAGGAATACCTGCTCTAGTATTTTTGTGGAAAGCTGCTCAGTCGTGGTCTCTGTGGGTCTGTTGTGGTACATTAAATCGATGCATTCCTTATTTTGTTTGCTATCTAAATGCCCTAAATTTCTGGGTGTTTTCGTTTGCTCTAATGGCTCCTTCAATTTTCAAGTCTTCAATTTTCCTCATCGCGGAGTGTTCATTATCATTGATCTCAAACGAAATTCGTAGCAGTCATTAGTCCTGCGGTTTTTATTGCAGTAGTTAGCGTTTGAACCACAACTTTCGCCCCTCCTCGTCCGTCCACCTTCTGCCGCCTGGAGATTTGGACCCTCCCCCCTCCCGTCCACCCTCTTCTGTCTGGGCATTTGGACGTCCCTCCCCGTCGTCCAGCCCTTTCCTCCCCATTCGTCCAGCCCCCTCCCTCCCCCGTTGTCCCCTGATGATAGTAGCATCTCTAAGCCCCATCTGACTTTACCGAAGCCAACCGCTCGACGGTCGATTGAGCGCGAACAGACGGCAGTTGGCTATATTTTTGTTATCTATTTCTAAGAAATAGAATGCAAACAAATGTGCCGCCTTCAGTTTTTCAGTATTTGCAATGTCAGTTTGTTTATAAAAAATTGTATTTCTGAGAAAAAGGAGAAAGCGGTCTTGAGAAATAAGCTGAAGAAATGTGATTTTTTGGTCCTTAATGTTTCAGTTTGAAATTGCAGGCGAATTTTGACTCTATTTTTAGTTTCTTAAATGCTAATGAAGCTTAACAGACATAGATTTTTTTTTGTGATAGGTAGACTTTTCAAAATATAAAAATACAATTGACGTAGTTAACTTAAAACGCCTAATGTATTAGTTTTTCAGCGGTAGATATTGGGGCAACATTAACAAATGTCCATAGACGCAATTTTGATGTCTTAATTTGGCGCTCTGTTGTCGCTAGCTTTCTGATATCATTGACTTGTCATAAGTGTGTCAATTTTTTAAATTGAAATAACAATTGAATGCAAATTAACTAGTTGTTGCGGACTTTGTTGGGAAGTCATATCGATATCATAGCATTTTGACCTCCTCTTGTTGCTCCAACCCCCAATGAAATGGGCATTAGGAAATTTATACCAACCGTACTTTTTCGACAAGCGAATTTTGCTGTATATCTTTGCGGAGAGATACAAAGGTGGTATTGTTGAAAAGATCTTGAAAAACTGAATCAATTATCGAAGAGATTTTCAATTTTAATTTCTCGATAAATTTAGGTTCATTTTTTTTAAAAATTGGTCTCGACACAACGAAGTTTGGAGCAGTAATTGCAAACGTTTGTCTTTTTCTAAGCAATTTTTGACAGTTTTTGCGCTTCTGTTCTAGAACATTCTTTGGCTTAAGTGAATTTTTCCACGGTGACTTCTTCATTTTTGATTGATCTCAACTGCTTTCGTTCCGAAATCGAATTTGTTGCTAAAATAAAATCGATTGTGAGCGATGTAATAGCATATCTGGTTTAGTTTGGTGGTTCAGATTTGGTTCAGATAACGGGTTTGAACACCAGAGGTTTTTTTGAGCCATAAAAAGTAAGTTAAACTTCCTCCTTAATTTAAATGCCCCCGCCTATTTTTCGAGAGTAATTCATCCGAGGTTAGTTGGTTTATGTTCCACAATTTTAACCTTTTCGCGCTAAGTATGTACATTTTTGGTTGCTAGAAATTTACAATCGATATGTTTTGAAAATGATAAATTTTATTATCTACCTTTTTGTTTCGGACTGAAATAAAGTAGAATTCATGTGTACAAAAACAAAAAAATTGGTAGATGTGTTTCCCAAAAATCGTAACAAAGATTCAAAGATGTGTTCATATTAGTATCAAAGATGTGTTCATATTCGACTGCAAGACGAGTGTTTTATTGCCAGATTTTGTTTCTTTCTTTTCTCATTATTAATAGCTACAAAGCGATAGCTGGGGCTATTATTGGCGTTATCCTGGTTTTTCCCCAAGCCAAGAATGGGATTGTGTTGTTACATTGTCATTTTTTGTAAGATGTTTTCACACCTTTTTCCATGACTTTGCGCTTCTGCGACGAATTAAACAGGTAAAGCTGGTCGGGCATTAAGTTGCAATAGAGGACCTCAGTTGGCTTATTAGGCTCTCAATGAGCTGCAAAGGTTTGAAGGCCTAAATGTTGAAATGTTTTTTGTGCTAATGTGTTTGGTTTTTTTGTTGTTTATGCCAACTTTAACGCCAAAGTCGCATTTTTCGCTTATTTTGTTTTTTGAAAGTTTAGTCATTTTTCAGTTTTTTTGAAAGTTTAAAGTTTTATTGCAATTTTTTTTGCAACTTTTAGTCATTTTTCAGGTTTTAGTTACTTTTAGTGACCAATGAGTCAGTTTTCAGGCTTCAATTTAAGTTAATAGGTATTTTTTAATGACCCAGATATATTTTTGAGGATATTAACATCACAAATTTCTTCATCCTTTAGATAATTTTTAGTTTTAAGTTTTTACAAATCCTTTTGTTCTTTTTCAGGGCGTTTCAGCTTCAGGGAGCAGTGAAGCTTTTTAGAACTTCCAAATATGATTATATTTAGATGTTTGCATTACACAAGCTGTTTTGAAAACTTAAAAAGATTTGTAGCAAAATTTTTGTCATTTTGAAATGTTTTTCTGGGTTTGGATCAGTTTCTGCCCCTCTGTTTGGCTCGTATGTAACTCGAAATAGTTCTGAAGCTTGCAGGTTTCCCATTTCGTAATTTTTCAAGCATTGGCTGGTTTTGAAGAATTTAATTTCTGTGGACATACCTAAAGTGTAAATTTCTTTAAGATTTTGATGTAAAATTATTTTTCTGGTTTTCTAACTGCATTTTTGCAACTTGACTTGGTTCTTAGGTGAAAACTGGCACTTAATCAGTAGCCTGTCTTGCTGCTGGGCTTGGGGATAGTATTTAAAAAGATTTCTGTGGACAATAACTCTGAGGATATTAAGAGATTTTATTAAAAACTTGCATTTACAAAAATTCACTTTTTGGTAGTTTTTGCTTCTGTTTGTACGTCAACATCCAGAGTGTCTACAATTCAAATTGTTCTGATAATTCTCGATTTTTTATTTGAAGAAATTTTTGTTTGGCTTATTTTGTTATCCAATTCTACTGGTCAGCTGAGAAGATTTCAAGTTTTCCATTCATTTCTGTATTGTAATTCAGGACTTGTCCCGTTATGTTTCTACAATTCAAAGAATTTGAATTGTATTGGGGCGCTGTCTTTTTTTAAAGATCTGTTCACACATTTTCATGATTTTTGAAGTCAAATTGGAGTAGTGATTTTGGTCACGCCGAAACAGGAAATGGAGCGAAAAAGCGAGTGGTTTTGCGGCGTGATTTTTTTTGGCTTAAAGTAGAGTGCGAAAATGGTGTTTGAACAAAAATTCAGTTTCTCGGTAGTGGTTTTTTGTTCACATGCGGCAATTTCACTCTGATTTTGACTGTTTTTTTCGATTTTTTGGATCGGATTTTTTTCCGAATGGTTTTCCCAATCCATTCACAGCTCATTCTAGGCCTAGTTTTTTGTTTGAACTAAACTTTCATTTCTCGCTAGTGGTTTTTTTGTTCACAGTTCCGGCATTTTGACATTGTTTTTTTTGTTTTTTCTTATTTTTTGATCTGATTTTTTAAAAATGGTTTTTCTCAATTCACTCATAGTCCATTCTAGGTCTAATTTTTCTGTTTAGTCAATGAAAATTCTTTGAATTGTACGTCAGGACTTGTTTTTTTATTTCATTGTCAAGATTTTTATTACAAATGACGTCACATTTTCTTCAAGTCTGCTTTTCGTTTGTTCGTTCATGCAATTTCAACTGTATTGCGTGTGGGACGTCATTTTTCACTTCTTCGCGCGAGTTTTTTTGTTCATTTGCATGATCAAGTTAATGGTCACATATACTTCCCTCAGTCTCAAAAATGAATTCCTCACTCTCAATTTGACCTTTCTTCACTTTAATTCAAGGAGATAAGGTCAAGTGAGTGTGTGTCACTAAGTGAAGGTTATTTGAGAGCAGAATTTAAGCAGCATATCTCTGCATTTAAAAAAACTTACATTTTGGCAAGCGTGTTCAGTTTTATTTTTCGGAGTTGCATAAATTCTTTCGATAGTTGTGTTTTATGTTAGAAAACCGTTGGTTTTCTTTAGTATAGATTGAATGAATTTTTCAGCTCCTCAAACAACTCTTGCTTTCTAGAGTCAGAAGATTGAAGTTTTTCTGACATTGCGGGGAGAACAATCGGATCAACGGAGAACAATTGGAGGTAGTTTGGAAATTATTTTGAAGCCGTAGTTTTTTTTAAGAAAAGGCCAGTAGTAATTTTTCTGGAAACAATCAGATCGTTTAATTAGTTTACAGCTGCTGTCCAACAATCACGTGCAGTGTTATTTTATTGTTAAACTTAACTGATGCTTAATTTAAAATTAGAAAAGGCCAGTAGTAATTTTTCTGGAAACAATCAGACCGTTTAATTAGTTTACAGCTGCTGTCCAACAATCACGTGCAGTGTTATTTGATTTTTAAACTTAACTGATGCTTAATTTAAAATTTAATATCGAGGGCTAGTGTAAATTTTATGTTAATAATTCTTACTCATTGTTTAGCATTTGAAGGGTTGGAATAACATGCGGAAACTCACCTTACGGATTCGCTTGGTCCACTTTTGAAGCAGCCTGTTTGCGTTGAGGAAACTTGATTGCAGCGATTGTTTAAGTACTTACGTCAATTAGGGATCAGATGTTTTATTTTCTAATTATGTTGTTGCACTTAGTTTTGATCACAATGAAGTATCCTTAACGTCTGAAGAAGGCAAAGGAGGTGAACATCACTTTTAAAACTTTTTTAGCAGTGTCTTCTCCGGTTTTTTATCACATTTTAAATCTACTGGTAGAAGAAACGAACAATTATGTTGGCTTATTCTCTGCTATGTTTGATTTAAATTGTTGCTCGGCTTATGCGTTTTGCCAAGTCTTTATTTCACGATTTTTTGGTCAAGTGTTTAGAAGTTATTTAGTAGTATCCCATTTTAGTCATTAACACCATCATGCTTGACTATCATTCGTTTTAGAAGTTCTGCATCAACTTGCAAGTTATTTGCAAGGTCTATTTTTGTGCAAGGTCCTATAGATTGAAATGTGATCTTGTTTTGTACTCTAAAGCCTGCAGCGGGATAAAATTTCATATACCTCACTGATCTTTGAAAGCATGCTATATTATATTGCTGCAAGGAACCTTCCAAAAAACACTAAATCATTTGCAAGTTGAAACAATTGATTAAATTTTAAAATAAATTTAGTGGAATTTCTGATGTTGCAATACTTTTGTTGTTCACGTGCTACTCTGTTAGTAACTATGTTTGACATTATTTCAAATTATTTCATTACTTATGCAAATATGCCCTGTATTAGCTTAACCAAAGTGTTTTTAATCATCTTATCAATTTTGTGTTGATATTTTATAGAATATTAAAATGTGTTGACATTTTATAGAATTTATGCCATCCCAGGCCGGTTTTTCGGAGAGTTTTCGTACAAAAGAAAAAACTTGATTGAAAAGTCCTTCAATGGGCCTGTCGCCCTTTTCATTTCATTTTTGTTGCTAAACTTTTCGCTTTGTGTTGAGTTATGCTAGAAAATTCTGGGTCATAATCACAAGCCCTGGTGTTGATTCCTCCAACCAAAAAATTGCTGGTAATCTATTGGAGTGTTATTTCGTTTTCTTTGAATTGTGTTTGATATCAAAGTTGTTATGATATCGAAGTTATAATTTTTGAGTCATTAACCGAATGCTTTGACCTAAGTGACTGATATATGTCACTTACTGTATGAAAGCTCAATTTTCTTGTTTTTGGACCTTTTTTCTGACCTTTTTGTTTCGTTTGTGTTTGTTAGTTTCTCCAAATAATCTGTATTTTTTACATTACTGATATTTTCTACTAGTAATCCATCTTAAGCGCTTATTCTTCGTTATTTTTCTCTAGAATTTTGCCAAATTGAAAAGGTACTCTATCAACCAATAATAATAGAAAGTAGCACGATTCTTATCAAGAAATGCACCAATTCACTTCTTCGTAATCTTATTCTGGATTGGTGCGATCTAGATAAATAGGCAAGAGCTTGTTTTTGTTCTTTACTCTGCTTTGGATTGCAAAAGTTGTCTCGGAAAAGTTCAATTTATGAAGCACAAATATACTACAACAGAAACTAATTATGAAATTCGGTATTCAAAATTTTAAAGTTCATGCGAATTGCTTGTTTCTGCAATTGGCGTTGAAGATTTGGGAACGAGTAAAGAGTAATTTGTCTGGCATATTTTATTTTCTTCTGAGAGTTTACTACTGTTATCGTTATGGTTATGTGGACCATTACGGCTCTGTCTGGACGCATGACGACTAACAACGCTGTGGGAGTAACTGGCACCTCTGTGAAATCGGGTTTGACTGATATCCGTGTTGGACGCACCTTTTCGAAAGTTGATCAAATTTTCGCGGACAGAACTGGACATTATGAGCAGTACTAGAGGGTTCAACATTCCGTTGCAGTAACTTAAAAACAAACAACCCATTCTAACATTGTCAAGTGTCGAATTGGTGGGAGTTCTTTCGAAAAGTGGAATCGAAATGTTATCAATTAATGGAAATAGCCTTTTGTCAAGAGGCAGCGCGCGGCTTTGACCATTTGGGAATGAATCATTTGAAGATTTATGACCTGTTGCTTCTTCTGAAGGATCGGCAATGAAGTAAACGTACATAAGGAAAAGATAAAGTGGAAACCAACAAATAGCGAATATAATTGTACATATGATGACAATAATGCATGTTCGTTTTCGCTTTTCGAGATCAGTTGTTGCGTTTTTGCGATGCACACGTGGCTGATATTGGTCGGTGGTGTTTTTGTTTCGGTTTATGTGACCAAGTATAGAGTAATTTGCAGCTGATATGATGAGTAGTGGAATTACGAATCCAAGTAGGAACGCGTACACTGTGAACAGTTTGTAATTCACGGCAGATTCGGCATCTTCGCTTTCGAGGAAGTAGCACTGTTCGCCTTCTGATTCGAGATCTGAAAAAGCATGAATCAGAAATTTTTTGTCCAGGCAAAGAAAACACGCTGATTTAATTTCAGAGCCTAAATTTTACAGAATCAAAGCGAACAACATAGAATAGTAAATCAAAGCTGAATAACGCAACCTTTTTAAATTTAGTTATCAGAAACCAACAAAAAAAATTCATTCTTCCATTGATTGATACTGATGAAAACTGTTCGTCGCGAGAAGTAACTTTCATTTTTTTCTCGATGCTGGGCCAAATTAATAAATTCGGTTAGAAAATGAAAAGTAGAAAAAGAATGCATACATACGGGCATCTTCAAGAATGATAAAGCCTATTTTACTGGAATTTGTGCTTGCTAAAGTCCCTTCCGAAAAAGTTCTTTCGTCTCCCGCCTTACCTTCATTACCGAATGATTGACTGAAGAACCAAAGAGGACAACAAAGTAAACATGCCAGCATCCAAGTTGCAGCCGAGAGCATCCAGGCGTACCTTTTTGTACGAAACTGGATTCGACTCAAAGGCCTCGACAAACTTAGATAACGGTCAACTGACATTACAGTTAAAAGAAAAACACTTGAAAATTGGTTCATAGAATCGAGTGTTATCAGTGATTGACATGCGATTTCACCGAAAGGCCAATTTTGTAGGTAATACTCGATAATGATAAAAGGTAGCAAGGATAAAAAGAGAACGTCGGCAAGAGCTTGATTGAAAAAGAAGATATTCGCGATTTTTCTAAGTTGGCTTTTCCGTAGAAGGCTGAGTAAAATCGCGGCGTTTAGCGTGATGCCAATTAACGGTACAGAAAGTACGGCCGGAGCCAGAGCTGGTGATGGCATTTTGATTTTGTAATTGTTCAATGATGCTATTTTTTAATTCTAAATGGGCAAAACTCAGACGCTGCTGTTTATTACTTTTCCATTCGCCCTTAATGGATAGACTTATGGTAACGCTAAATTCAAATGTACAAGGAGCAGGAATCAAAATTTAAATGGAAAAATGTGATTGGTTAAATATTGCTTGGCTGGTGTATAGATCTTTTAGCTAAGCTTGTCTGTAGCCATAGGAAATGGAAGTATTGCTCAATGACAATTATTTTTCTCCTCAGAGCAATAAATTTTGTACCAAATGTGAACTTGAAACTATCCTGTGTTCTCTCTCGAAAAGAGGCCAAAATTAGAATTAATATGTCTGATTCAATTATTCGACCATACAATACAAATTGATTGTTGGTAGAGTTTGTGTTGGTACAGTCTAGAATTGAAAATGGGTCTGAAAAGAAATGCCGAATATGTCTCAAATTCTGTTTATATTATAAGACGGCGGGAGGAATTTGCATAAATCAGTTCGGAACTGCCAGATAAGATGTAAAATTGTGGTTATCGATTTGTAATTTGATCTGAGGCTGTAGCTAAACATGACGTAAGCTGGCATAACTTAAAGCATGCCTTACAGCGAGAGTAACGGCGGCTTTTACGGTCCGCAATTTCGATTGATGTCTGCTTGCGAATAGGAAGAGAGAGTTATAGCACTCATGTTTTTTTTTTTTTTGGGGGGGGGGGGTGTTGATATCGTAATGTAGTGACTGACTTATTGATTATTACTAATTAATTATGCCTGGATATATAATAGCAACTGAAGCTCGTTTCGCTCTGAAAAAAATCCAAATCAATTGTTCTCAATTTCAATTCTGTTCTTGATTTTTGGTTTTCAAAATTTAATTTTTGGGGGGTAGAGTCCGCTTAACTATTTTTTTTCGAGCTATGCCTTGGAAGTTCAAAAGAGCGCCTTTTTTCAGTTCTGGTTTTTACTCTTGTTTGTAAATAATTTTGTTTCTACTTCTTACTGGACATTTTGTATGATATCCACGAGCTATTTTTTTTGTCATGGGTCTTGGTTTCTGCGTGATCTAATTTGCCCGGGTTCTTGCTACTATCAAAAGCCAACGCAGAACTTCGCCAAAATAGTTTTATACTCATTTTGCGGTCTTGCCCCCAGCTTAAAAAGGAAATATTTTCTAGGCTACGTCAAGTGAAGGATTGGTCATACGTTAGTTATGCTCATTCTGGTGAATGATTTGGGTTTGTGGTTTTGTTACGTTTGATTAGATTCCTCAGCACACACTAAAACGTCCATTCTCAAACAACTAATTCTGCAGTAGGAAATAATTTGTGGGAACTGTTTGCTTTATTATACCGATTCGCAAGCGGAGATCTTTGCAAAAATTTGGTGACGTTATGTCTTGAATTTTTGATGAAGCTGATTTTTAACTCAAATTATTCTCAATAATTGTCTTATAATTTCTCTGATAATTGTCAAAAAGAAGGCTCGCTTGTTCTGTGCGTGGCACAGAATGTTCCCACATTCGCATTTCAAAGCATAACATATATGAAATGAATACACTGAAATTGACAATTCAGAAACGGTTGTTTTAGCACCAGACATTGTTTTTATCAAGCTGCTATGAAAAATAGCTGGTTAAACGCAATCTTCATGAGTATAAATGAAACTGAGTGCTCAAAAACTGTCTCTTTTCAATACGATTTGTTATCATTAATAGGACTATGAATAGGAGAACTAGAATTAAACAATATCAACTATTTATTTTCAAAACAATTAATTTCAAAGTCAAAAAGGTTATCAGAATCATAAAAAGTGATCGTCAATTGAAGCTTAGCACTAATAGAATAAACTTTTTAATTACAGTCGTTACTTTTTAATAATATTCGTGAAGAAATCTGATATTAAAAGGGGATAACACTAAAAGCAGCAGTAAAGGCACGGTTAGTCAACAGAAAATCGCGAAAATGTGATTTCTCTTTCGTTTCAGAAATAGTTGTTCGCGCCCTGAAGCTTAGTTTTTTTCCCGTGCCGCCCCCTTGTGATTACCCGTTCTAGTGCTCTCGAAAAAACTGCTAAGTGTAAAGAATGAAATTTTGACCAAAGTTTTGGCTAATTTGCTTGATCAAAAATTGCCTATTAAAAAATTAGGCTGAATTGCCTGAAATTGTGGGTAGAGAATAGTGAAAAAAATTTCCCGAAAAAGCAAAATTCCTAAAACTTCTGTGTTGAAATTCTAGACGCAGAGAATTTAAAATTAATACCACATATGTTAGCCCCAGATGCCCTCGAATTTAAAAAGTTAAAAATTGTCAGAAAGAATGTTGAGCTAGCATAATGTTCTCACATTTTTTCAATAAATGAGAACATTAAATTACTTTGACCTTGATTTTTTTCCGTGAAGATCAACTTTGCTCTCATCATAATTGAAAAAGAATGGTTAAATTTCAAGGTAGGTTTAGCTTTTTTTCACAACACCTTGAGGCTGCTAAGCACTCTGGGTAGAAATTTTAACAAATCATTAATAGAGAGATCTCAAGAAATTTTTTCACTGTTTATCAAGACTTGAACTAAGATCTAAAACGAATTGAACATTTAATGAAAAATTAAGTTAACCTAGGTGAACTTGTTTTTGATACCACTTAAGTTGTAGCAATTATTCAGGTCTTGTTGCAATTTTCCGTGTTCCTAATGTAACTTCAATAAGATACTGGATAAACCCAAATAATTGCATTCAAAAGCGGACCTTTTGTGGAATCCTTTTTCAGATTGCTAAATGTAACAACGTACCAAATAATTCTTCGAATGCAAAAGCTAATAAACTTTTTGAGTGCTCTTCAATTTATTTGATTCAAATGAAGGTGAAATTAGCCTTACTGACGATTTGTAGTCGACACTAAGTAAGGATCAATTCAGTGTTTTTTCGAGTACGATTTATACGGTGCGAAAAAAAAGGTGATGCATAAGATTTTGGTCAAGTGCTTTCGTTCTCGTGGTTCACACTAGAATGAAAGTGTGGTTCTCTGAACAATATATGTGGCTCTCGTTCGATGAGGCATAAACTTGTTTTGGCTAATAGCGGAATGAGTTTGGCGTGGCTGATTTTTTAAGGCTCTTTGTGGACCTGTGTCTATATAACACGGAGGTTCAAGGCGCTAAGATCCGAAGGCCAAAACTGCAACCTGCTGGAAATCACAATGTAGAAATTTTTCTATGCATAGCTAGAAGTTAAAGCGCCAAAACAGTTTCGGCTTTTTGAAATGCGTATTTCAACCAGGGTTAAGTGACTTGTGAGACTGTATTCACAATACTGGCTAAAATATTGAACTGCTAAACTTTTTCACTAACGCTGCAGTTCTCAGTGACTTCAATCTCAGTAACTTAACCTATTCTTTAAAAGATGGACAGAAAGCGTGCTTGCATATGGTTGACTATATGGTTGCATATGGAGGTTAAGGCAATCGCCTTGTCCTTTTTCTGTTTGTAAGCACTTTCACAAGTTTTTTGAAGCCCATTGATGACCTGTCATATCTTAGTTGTGTGTTTGTGTTGAGTGGATAACATGTTCTTAGATTCTGAAGTTTAATTTAATTTAATTTCCGCTGTTCTCATTTTTCATTTTAGCGATAATTACATTGGCGGCAAAAAGTCGCGTATTGTTTTGCTGTGTATGTTGTTCATATATGTGAAAAAGCGTAAATAGCCAAGTTTCTTGATTTTCTTATAAGAGTGAAGCTTGAACTTGTTTTAGTTTTCAATCTATCAATTGACATTTGCGGTAAAAATTTGTACTGACAAGAGGGAACAATAAGCAGACACAAATAGTCTTGTTTTAGACAATAGAGAACTTGTTAATTAAGGCAGGCTCTACCAACACAATTGGTAGCTGTCGAGTCTATTTTGCAGACTACCGACGGTTCTTTTGTCTTGTGGCTTAACTTAAAAATAAGCTTAGTGATGTCTGTGCTGTCGGAAATTAAGTAATGTACAGTTTGACAAAGCGCTAGCTGAGATGTGAGAGAAGGAAAATTGACATTGGCTTTTCTTATCTGCTTAGCCCCGGGCAGAAACCCCCGTTGACAATAGGATAACTGGGAACAGGGATAGGGAGAGATATTCTGTGTTGTTAAGACAGAATTAGGCAATTAGTAGGTGACCTTGAGCATTAATTGTTTCCTTTTCTGTTTCGGACTCAGCTGAACGAATAAGACTGAATATAGGATATATGTTAGGGTGATTTAGGATATATTTTAGTGTGTGGCATAGAGGGTTGTTTTATATACCCCTTCATTATATAGAGGGTTGATAAAGAACTCGGGTGGCTTACTAAGGATATTTGAATTATTTCAAAGTGCCTCATGGCATTCTTTATGCATTTGTAATTCCATCAATATTTTTGACGACGTTGGCCGCTTTGACAGCTTTGATAGTGAATTATAGATGAAAAGTTACTCGTTTTAAATTTTTAATTTGATTCTGTTTGTGAACTGTTTTTTTGGTGCTTAGATTTACGGTAGTTTCTATGTGAAATCATTTTCAAAGATACGTTGAAAGAAGTACTCAGCTGACTTCTGTGTCATAGTAATTATGTCGGTGATTTTGTGATTTGCGAGGGTATTTTGTTCTTATTTTCCCCCTCAAATGACGCAACCATTAAAATCATAAATGACAATAGATTTACAAGGATGGTCAATCTGCGTGAGAGCCGTTTTTGTAATCATTATTTTGGTTTAAGCACTTCCATAGCTTTGTGCTTTTATGACTTTCACTGTGTTAGACCTTTTTTCCTATTTTGTTTCCGCTTAAACATCCTTCTGTAATGAGAATAGTGGTTTTATTTTGTATTTTCTTCGATATCACTTAAATTGTCTTAAATGTCAATGGAAGTTGCTCTGCAGTTTTATTAGGTTTAGATTTGGGTCGAAAGCTATTTGCCTTCTTTGTAGTCTAAGTTTTCAGGGCTCTTTACTTTTTCAAGAAATAGCCCCTGTTATTTAAAAAATTGATAAATAACAAACTGCGATAATTTGTTATTTTTTAATTGCTCTCGAACAAAGTTTGAAGCAATTGTTGTAAAAGTGTGCTTATTTTTTATGCAAAATTGTCGCCTGACCATGTTTGTGCTTTTCTGGAACATTCTCCGCTTTCAAATGACTCAATAACGTTCGAATTCTTAATTTTTGCGTGATCTCAATTACTCTCATTCCGCAATATAGTTTGTTGCTAAGAGAAAACCGATTGTGAGCGACGGAGTATCTAAGCCGTTATAGCTTAAGATTAAAAGCTAAATTCAGACTGCCATCATGGACATTGTGGATTCCAATACTATGGGGTTGCATTTTGCTCATATAAAAGTTTGAGCTACACTCTCTCTAGTTCAAATTGCCTCCGGCCTTTCGTTTGAGAGCAGTTTATCTGACATTAGTCAGTTTGTTTTATTTTATCGTTTTAAGTTTTGTTTTTCATTTGCTCTGTATTCATTTATAATTGATCTCAAAAGTCCTGTGCTTGACAGGTTTTTGGTCTTAAGCATTCGACTTTTCGTCCTTAGAAACGTGATAAACAACTAGCGACCGGGCATTAAGTGGACGAGCAGCTATCTTACTAGTCTCTAAGTATGTGATTGACTGAAACTTTTTTAAAGACAAATTTAATGGGGTGAAGGGCGGTGTGAGCAATTCACACGACGTTACTCGGTTATATCATTAATTACTCTGGTAAAAATTGGAAACAAGTCTTGTAGTCGTGTCTTGGTTCATACAAAATATTTACGTAGCGATTTTTTTCTAGAGCGTTCTTTCGCTAGCTGAAGTTATCTGAAGCTTCTTTTTACACTTGAATCATTGAAGCTTGCTTTCTTCATGACTTTAAGCAACTGCACTAAATTGTTAATTTGTGTTTATAGTTTGTGTGAACCTATGCAAACGAGAGCCGATTGTTTCGGTGTTTATATCGCCTTTCGCTTTAATTTTCGTTGTGAAACCTACTTATTTTGGTGATAACTCAGAGCCGAGCGAAGCTTACAGCTAATAGATTAGTGGTTTTACAGCGCAATTGGCTGCCTTTTTGTATTCATAAATTCAGTTTGTGATTTTCGTCATTTTTGCACTTGACAATTTGCTATTTTAATTTTGACATTTTTGATATGCTAAATATTATTGAAACTACGGCCTGATTAGTCCGAAGAGTGAGGAAATTAAGTTCTCGCTAGTTTTTTTAAACAATTTCTGCAGTTATGGGGAAATTTCTTTATATCAGTAAACTCGTTTAATTTTTGGAGATAATTTTTGCTATTATATCCTTTGATGTCAGTAAGATCTGTTTAAGTGACTATTGGAAAATGTGTAGCAATTGACCATTAACACCCTTGTTTTCCGAAACTCCAACAATAACGACTTGATTTTGATGTTATTACGCTCTATATATTCTTTTTGCTGTCTGTGTTTTGTCATTAGATGGTAGATCAGTTTTCAAGAAGCAGTCCGATAGAATTTCTGAAAATAAAACCCTGTAGTTTTATGTTGCTTCAAATTTGGATTTCTCAGCAGATGCTTTAGCGTTTCAAGTGATGTTACAGTGCTTTACTTTACGAGTTTTTTTTTTGCTAAACTACTGTCTTGTGTTTTTCATATTTAAAAAAAATTAAATACAAATACATCTATAATTTGTTGCTGACTTTCGAGACTTTTCTCAATATGGCGTCGTTACTTAGAGTAATGGCTGCAAAATGTTTGCAGAATTACAACTTTTCTCAGTTCATTTTTTTTGTTCTGTGGGTTCTATTAATACCGTTTTTCAGATTCTTTATTCTGCATGGCGCCATCTGTTGCACTCATTGACACAAGTTTTGTGGTCAATTGCGTGATAAATAGCAGCAGAACGATAGCCTTCTCTTGGCCTTCTCTTAATTATTGGCCTTCTCTTAATTATTGGCCTTCTTGTTTTTGCAAATCAAAGAGATTGAATTGTATCAGGGCGCTAAGATGTTTACAAATTTTCAAGAATTTTGAATTCAAATTGAAGCGATGAATTTGGTCACATCGAAACAGGAAGTGGAGCGAAAAAGGGAGTGGTTTTTCGGCGTGAAATTTTTTTGCTCTGATTTTTAGGTAGAGTGAGATAACGGTATATGAACAAAAATTGGCTTTCTTGCTGGTGGTTTTTTTTTGTTCACATGAGGCATTTTCGCTTCGATTTTTGCAGTTTTGCAATTTTTTTGGATAGAATTTTATCTAAATGATTTTCCCAATCCAATCATAGTCCATTCTAGGTCTAGTGTTTTGTTTGGTCAATGAGAATTCTTTGAATTGTAGGCCAGAACTTGTGCTTTTTTTTATCGTCGCCAAGATTTTTGTTACGACCATGACATCACAATCACTTCAAATTTGCTTTTTGAATTGCGTTCGTGATGTCATTGTTCACTTTTATTTTTAAGTTTTTGGGTCATACGTGTCTTACCTCACTCTGACAAATGTCTTCCTCACTCTTAAATTGACTTTACTTCACTTTAATTCAAGGTGATAATATCAAGTGAGTGCGTTTCACTCTAATTGAAGGGTATATGAGAGAAGCTGATAGAAGCAGCAATAAATTAAATAGATTCTTAATCAAGATATAACTTCTCATCAATTAAAAAATGAAGTTTCCTTATTAGTCCGTTTCCTTTACTATCTTTTTGAAACTGCAAATCTACGAAGCTATTGCGGCTATATTCTGGCAATCTGCCAGCTGTTTATTTTCCTTCGATCACGCATGACCTACACCTCGCTCACAGCATGAGCTGTTGACACGCTCTACACCTTTAAGGTCGAAGCGGAATAAAATCAAATTAAAATTTTCATTGAGAGTACAATTTGTTGAGACACGTTAATAGGCACAGTTTCCTTACAGTTCTGTTTAATATGATGTCTGCTTATTTTAAGGCACCTAATAAATTTTTATGAATATTGATTGATCACGTGCTCTGCAGAGTATTGGATTTGACGCCGCTGGCCGCTTCGTACCTTCCTCAAATTAATCGCGTAAATTGACTTTTTTGAACCATGGCATTTTTCTCAATTTGCATATTGAAGCATTTCTTAGAAGGTGCTCTAAATAATTGTTCCATAATTCCCTCGGCATGACATTTAAGGATGAGCGAGTTCAAGTGTGGCGATTTTTAAAGGTTTCTTTTGTTTAATTTGACGAATGAGAAATACATTTTTCATTAGGTCTGGTCTGGTGTGACACGTTAAAACCAAACAGCAAATGCGAGATATTTGTTGTGAATATTGCTTTCTGAAAAATGTATTATTTCCTTAGGGTAGAATTTAATTAATATAAACTGCCTTTTGATAAAAGCTAGATAGATTGCGTCAAGTTTTATGCTAAAGCTCCGCCTGAAATAATTCTTGAAAATGACAAAAGTTGAATGTAATCAGGAAAGAAAGAGTAGACATAATGATTGGTTTTTGATTGCCATCTGGGAGTTCTATCCGGTAGTAATTTCAACATCTGATGTAATTAAATTTCTTCTCAAACATTCAGTTGTCACCATCTTGAATCGGAAAAGAAGAAAGCCTCAATTGACGGTTTGAACCTTTCTCGAAACTCCCCCTTAAACTTGAACTCGCCTGTTAAGTTGCAAGATCCTCCTATATGATTTGGGTTATTAAATTTGGCGCTGGTAGAAACGGCCAAAATTACACAAACGCGTCAGTAAGAATGAATTTTATATTAAAAAGTCAGACAATACGCGAGTGTTTTAGGAAAGGCTGTTTGAAATTCCATCTGTTCATTATTCTTTTGAAATTTGGCCTTGTACCTTTCCAGTTTTGTCTAAGTTTACACCTTCTCATTGTCATGCTATGAATATTCCAATTATGGAAATGGTAGCTTTTGCATTTAAGGTGTTGTTCTAGTGTCATGGTGTAAGATCAAAGCTAAAAAGACGAGCCTATGCATTGCCCAGACTAGTTTTCTGAGCAGTTTTGTGTTGATTACTGTCTCCAAAAGACATCAAATTGATTAATAACCGACTGAAAATGTGTAAAAATTCGCCTCCAGACTCCCTTGTTAGGGTCGGTTGAGCAATCTTAATTTAGACTGTTTTATAGCAAAATTGTGCTTTGAAATTTTCATTTTTCACGGCTTGATTTCTTCAGATCTGTCGGGAAATTAGATCAGACAATAAGTTAAATTTTGTTTTTACCTCAATGAGTGGTAAACCTTACCCAAATGTACGATTGATCAGTCATTTATGATCTCAATATAAGCACCATTAACTAGCGACCCCTGCTCTCTCTATGGGGGATATTTCCTCTAGTCTGTACAATTAATTAATTTGAGTATCGAATTCTCTTAACTCCATGGATTATAATATTTGGTATCTAGTCAAAATAGCCTTGCAAAATATTGTTTTAGTATGCCTTTATGGTATCAATGTCCCTGTTTTTAATAAGAAAGGAGTGTCGAATGTCTGTGACTGTTTAGATTTTCTCGAGAAATCCTTTAATCGCATAGTGCGCGCAAAAGACTGGGGGAAATTCTTTGACTACGCTAGAGCTTTGTAAAACAGAAACGAGACACCTTTTAGAATGTCAGAGCGAATGCGAAATTTTTTAGCTAATAATAAAAAACGAGGATTGGATATGTGCGTGTGCCCATAATATCCAACTGGTCAGACAAAAACTAAAAATTTGATAAAACTTTTTATACCCATTTCCAACCTCAGTTGAACATACCTTTGCCTCTGGTTGAATAAATGCTTACCACTGAAGTCAGACTAGTTGTTGCATTCAGTTTTCCAAAAACTAGATTTGCAAAATAATTTTCTGCTTTGTAAATAGATTTCTGACTCTGCTAACGTCTTATAAGTTTAGAATTTGCAATAATTGTTTTAGAACACGCTAAATGAATTGAAGCTCAAATTACTTGAAATGTAACAAGTTGACTAACCAAAATCTTGCTAGTACAAAAAATTTTTACGAACTGTCATTGATAAGTTTTTAATTCTTTGTTCATTTCTCCTTTACATTTTCTTTACGAACCAAGCAATCAGAGCTAGAAACTGTGCCGTTAATTGATAGTAGCAAAACAAGAGATAAGGATCATACATCAGTAAAATGCAATGTCAAACACTTGCATAGAAAGTGACAGAACATCATCCGGACAATAGTTTCTATTTTACTTTCCTAAAAAGCCATAAAATTTTTAATTGCTCTCGAATGAAGTTTGAAGCAATTGTTGTAAACATGGGTCACTTTTTATACAACAATTTTGATTGACTGTTTTGACCTCTTTGACTTCTTCAATGAATTTTTTACGCTTTAGTTCTGCTTCATTTTGGGTGATCTAAATCGTTCTTGTTTTGAAATAAAGTTCGTTGCTGATATACAGGCGATTGTAGGTGAAAGGAAATCAAATCATACAATCAGTTAAGATTTCGACTATCAGCCTGGAGTTGCGGCCCTATCGGGGCGTTTTTTTTCGCACCCATGCAACATCTCTCAGATACGTCCCCTCTAAACTAAATTGCCCCATTTGTTGTTCGAGAGAAATTCACGCAAAGTTCGTCTGTTTATGTTTAGTTGCTCTTTTAAGTGAAATTCTCGTAAACAATTGTGTGTGTTTTTTGTATTAAAAATTTTTGTTTTCTTCTAGAACCTTCTTTTGATTTAATTTTCGAGTGAATTTTTCATGCTTGTGACTTTTTGATTTCTTGTGATTTGAATTGCGCGCATTCAGAAATTAAGTCTGTTGCTAAAAATAAAACTGATTGTGAGCTATGACCGCACATAGCCAATGAAGCGCAGAGGTTAATGTCACTCGCTCATCCGAGGGGTCGCGAGGTCAAACCCCTCGCCAGTAAGAGGTTTATGCACCATAAAAGTTTGTCTAACGTATGCCCCTTATAAATTGTTTGTCTCACCAGTAGTTCGAGAGCAATTCGTCCGTCGATTTGTTTCAACCTAATTTTTGGACTTGTTTAGGACGTGATAGTGGTATGCTAGTTATTTTTTAATAGCCGTCAAAGCGATTTATAGATTAATGACTGCAGGTTTGAAAGAACAGAATAGAGGCAAAAAAAATAGGCTTCCCAAGCTTCCAGCGTGCTAAGCATTCAAGTTTGCAAAATTTTCCGTATATAATGATTGATAACTCTGATAGGTAGCTTTATGGAAGAAACTTCTGACAGAAAGAGAGGATTTTTTATCTAATTGGTGAAACGTTGGTCGATGTTTTTCTGCGTATTATGGCGGATTGCGCTTGTTTCCTGATTTTTTGGAACATGTGTTTCTCTCAATAGTACATATCTCTTTGTTTTGCCGCAGAATTTGAATTTTGGTGCTCTGTGGTGAAGATTCAGCTTTTGTTGAGAGGTGGTTGATAGGGGTCAAAACATTTTGATTTGTTTTCAAAAAGGCGTCTTCAATGTATTGAAGAGCACAATACTTGCTGATGCGTCGACCAATACTCTTGAATAAAGAAATTTTATTTCAGAGAGGATTTCAGTTCTGCAGCTTGTTTATCCGTCAATTAAAGTTGAGTCTATAGCTGAAATGAAGTAGAAAACGGAGGCTTTAAGTACTGGTTTTTTTAAACAATAAAATGAATAACATTGGGCGTGTGTACGCACATGAGAGGATGAATATAGGGGGATAGTTTTTAAATTGGGAATGAAATGGGATGTAAGTGGGGGCAGGCGGGCACGAGAAGAGGCGGAGAGGAGTGCTATGAGATTAACGTGCATTGGGAGACAGGAGTTGAAGGGTGAGGGGCTGAGAGGGGAGATAGATTACTCCCAAGGGCATGCCAGCTTTCTTTTTATGCCAAATTGGTCCAACGTGAGAAGCTGGCGCAAAAAGTCACTGACTGCGGCAGCGGTGGCCAAAATCGATTTAGATCCACCCCAGGCTTAAATAACTCAGCCCAGCATAATTAGCACCTTAAATAAGTCTCAAGATAATCTTAACCGTTGGGTGTAGTTAGCTACCCGGGTATGAGTATGCGTGTAAGTGGAACTTAGTGTGTATTAATGCACGTGCAGTGGGGAGGGAATGTTTCTAGTCTGTGTTAAAGTGTAAAAACGCCAGGAAGGAATGAAGATTTTTGTATAATTCGTCGTCTTTGGAGCTTGCGACATTTTTTCATCTGATTTGATTTGCTAACAAGCCAGTTGCACAGTTGGTGGAAGAAATTGGATATTTTTACAAATTAACCCCCCTCTAAATCCACTATTTCAATTCGGATATGAACTACATTCGCTTCGATTGTCACCGCTTAATGCTATATTTTTGTAGAATTAATTTATGAGCGGGGACCTCACGGTGGGAGTTTTGAGCGTTGGGCTCAAGGAAACAATGCTATGTGCGTTCTAGTGTGCTTTATGACTTTCCTAAGGGGAGCATACAGAAAATAGTTGAAGCAAGGTGGAAATGCAAAGTGTAAAATTATGAAATTTCAAGTGACGTTAAAAGTGGTAGACTTTCGACTTGAAGATAGTTACTAATTGTTTCTAGAAGAATACGTACTAAACAAACTTGAGATGTTGGGCTATTTTGTAGCACTTGTTGATTTGGGTGCCATGCCAAGTCTAAATAAAATAGCAACTGTTTCCACTTAGAATTGTCGACCCTTTGAGACTGTTGGTGTTTGTAGCCCTCAATATTTACCCTTAGTCCTCTCTCAGGATCTCAGTGGTCTGTTCATAATCTATCTGGCGCAATCTGGCAGCGTTGCTCTAAATTTGTAGCTACTTCCGGATTATAGCCAGTGAGGGTTGAAAGTTGGAATGCCCCGTTTGCGGTCCACCTTCTTTTCATACCCCCATTTAAAACTAATCCCAGCCACCTGCTATTTATGTCACGTGTAGGAATTGTAAGGAATAGCTCAATGGGTTCTAATCCTTGACAGGACTTGTGCTATTTGTCTCACAGTGAAGCAGACAGTTAGGATTTTAGTTATTGTAATCGGCCTTTACTTCTCGGTTTAAAAATTCAAAACACCTTTTGATTTAAGTATTTGGCAGGACAATAAATGAAAATGTTTGCTTAAAAATGGATTTTCTATCATAAATGAGTCTGGCTTTGAGTTTAAACTTAGCCGTGAACTAATAAATTACAATTAAGTCTACCTGTGAAAATATTTTATATTGACTGTCGCTATTTGAGAATAAACCCGACGCAAATTCTCGAACAAATTGGACGCTAATTTCGTGCTCATATAGCAAGAAACAAGCAATAATTAAATTGTTCCACTTATAAGTAATCCTGTTTATCGTTTCAGGTGAATTTGAGCTCCAAATTGAGCGCAATAGTGATGATTGACGAAATCAAATAAACGTCAGAAACTGACGTATGCAGAAAGTACTACATGAAACTAAATTTCAGTGGGCAAACTTTTTCGTGTTGCCTGCTTAAATTTTGGAAGTGTTGCAGCAATATCTAATTTGTAGAAAGTAAGTTGTCCTAGAGGAGCAATCCACAATGTCAGCGTCACCCGCGACGCCGTCCAATGTCGACAACATCGGACCTCCCGCCGCCAAACGCCCCAAACCTCAAACCACCCCTCCAAGTTCAATGCAGAGATCCCAAAGCTCCCCTGCAATGAAATCATCGCCTGGTGCTGCCATGATGCAGCCGGGAGGTGTAGCGGGCGCTGGACTTCGAGGAGCGCCCGCGTCCGTAACTGGGGGTGGGGTGGTACCATCGGTTGTAGGTGGTGGGGGTGGTCATTCGGGCCAGCGTCAACCCTCACCCGTTGCCGGATTTCTCTGTGGATCTAACACTTCCCTTAACGACTTGCCAGAAACTAATTCAGGTAAACGGAATTGTTAGTTCTTAAATTGGAATTACGTTGAGTATTTGACGTATATGTAAGCTGCAACATTGCATACTTGGTCTTCACAGGGACATTATATGTACAAGGTTGCTCGTATTAAGGAATTTGAGCTCAGATTAGTTCAAAAATAAATGAAGAGACCAGATTCCAGCTAAGCTGAACTAAAGCCACAAAATGATTGCTAGTCGGCAATACGTCCAGTAATATCATTCAACTCCTTGGGCAAGTCTGAACAAGTTCAAAAAGGACGTAGTAATTTCAGTTTAAAAACCTGGACGAGATATAAACTTTTAGAGTACCTTTGTACATAGTTTACTGTTCTGATTAGATCTGATAGATGACCTGTGCAGTGCGCTTCCGCCTGATGTCTTTTCCCAAACATCTGCAAACTCCCCCGCCCAACAACAGCAGCAGCTCAGTTCCTCCGCTGGACCCGGAGGAGGGGGAAGTATGGGAGGCAGACCCAACAATGGAATCGAGACCCAACACCCCAACCTCACGGGACTTCTGACCAACTCGAATATGAATGAATCCCAACAGGTAGGTTCAAACAGAGTTTTAGAGACCAAGCTTCTCTCAAACTTAATGTATATCTGTATGTGTAAAGAATAAACGTTTTTTTGTGGGGGGACTAAATGCCTAGCCTAGCCATTTGAACACCCTAGCCTAAAATCAATTTCGACTGATTTCGGTAAATTTCACGTGTAATTTTACGACAGATATTATAGCAACGACAGTCAACACTAAAATAGGTTAATTTTAATTCTTTATTGGAGCGAAGAGTGGCGAGAAAGTAAATAAAAATACTGAAAATTGGCTGGTGTTCACAAAACTTATAAACGTCGATAACTCAAAAAAAAGAAAAGCTTGGAAAAATATTGGTCATTGAGTTAGACTTTGAACAGACATCCATTTATGCTGACTGGTTTTTCAGGATTTCAACGGATCGATGGCATTCAATGGAGCGAACCAAATGATGGCTCAGACGTCGAATAATCAACAACAGATGTTTCAACAACAGCAGCAACAGACCTACCAACAAACCCAACAGTACTCCAACTCAAATGGCCCATCACTCACTCAGAACTTGCCACAGGGACCAAACAGCTCACAGGGACACAGCGCGGGTAACAATGGGTCAGGGGGCAACAACACCAACCCCTTTGGTCATCAGATCATTATAAGTAGTCAGCAGACATCGGGTGCCAGTAATGTGATCACCATTAACCCCGGAGTCATGAGCCGGTCTAATTCGATCACTGGCAGCATACAAACTGCAGAAAACATGCACGGACAGGCGTCCACAACATTCTATCAACAACCGCATTTTGGAAAGGTACATTTACTTTATTATTTCCCGTCCATAATTATCATCATAACTGTTGACCATAAAGCTTTTCCATAATTCCTACAAATGCGTTCCAGAGCTAGGTAAGACAAAAAAACTAGCAGTTCTTCGAGAAATTAAATAATTGATTGCAGTTAATAAGATTGAGCGAAACATATGGATTAGTGATTCTCCGATGTTTCATTTACAACCAGAGAGCTAAATTATATCTTTGTCTTTGTTTTTGACTTATGAATTAATCAAAAAAATAATAAATGGCGTGATTATGGCAATTTACCCAATTCCATTTTACCCAATGCCATTTTACCCAATGCCATTTTACCCAATGCCATTTTACCCTATGATAACTTACCCAATGCTCTTTGATCTTTTCGTTCAATTATCCGGTGTTCGTTTTGACAGTTTCATTCAGTCAAGTCCCACGCGCCATTCAATTATATAGTCGGCTAAATTGTTGTTCTGGTAATTTTATCAATAGGGTAAACTAAAGTTAGCATTGGTTGAAATGGCAGGTTGGTTATAATGGAATTGGGTAAATTGGTATTGGGTATTTTGGCATTGGTTAAAATGGAATGGGATAAATTGTCCGGACACGCTACTTGATAATTATTGAGGCTGTATTTATTGATGGTGGTCTTCGCTAGTTCTACAAAACATCATAGTGGTGTGATCAACAGTTGTCATTCTTTTAACTGATCATTTGGGGGTTAAATCAATATTTAATTGATCAATTAATTTTCTGCCAAGTACTCGACTTATGTCAAGCGTAATTCTATATTGACAGGTATTCGCGAGGTAGTAAAGTTTAATAGTAAAATGGCTAGACACCTGCTCAACATGGTCGCTTGTGTTATAATGGAATAAATATTACAAATAAACATACACTTTGGATTGACTAGACGTTGTAAATTTATCCAACTGACTTCGGAAGTATTTGAAGTTGTCTCAACAAGTTTCAATGAATTAAGCCGATTGAGTGTGATTTTGCTTGCCCTTGAAATTTATTCTTAAGATTAGAAAAGTGTTAAAATCTCAAAATTAATGTCTGAAATTATAAATCTTTGTGTTGTCTCGTTTTTACAATTAGCATCGGATCATAAATGACATGCGTAAAACGAATCAATTTAGGTCAACAATGATTTTCAATCAGGTCGATTTTTTTCTGCTCAATCTCGAAAATTAGACTGCTGTTGAAAGTACGGACATCGATTTTTGCTTCTATCGACTTCTATAAATTTTATTCTACATTTTTCAAGATTCAAAAAGTATTTTAGCTGTAAATTTAGCTGACAGAATTTCAATATTTTCAAGGCTGCTGGTTATTTTTTTAGACGTTCAAGTTTTTGTTAGTTTCTAAGTAAACAACAGTAAGTAAACAATAGGGTTTTGATTGTTGAATGATGTTTGATGTTTTCTTTTCGCAAGCAAATTCATGAAATCATGTTTTATGTTGTAAGTTATGTTGCGCCACATGTTGCAACATTATGATTGTGCTATATCAACATAATAATTTTCCGTAAAAAGTCTACATAAATAATACATTTTTGAGAGCTTTCCTTCTGACCCCTTCTCTTGTTTTTTCTTGTTCCTCGAGGCTTTATCTCTACTCCTTTACCGTTATCCATTTTACCATGAACGTGAGCTCCAGTGCAAACTATGCTAAGCTTATCTTAAGCACAATCTACATTAAGTCGTACTTTCATCCTAACATACCAAATGGCAAAAGTCTGTCGGATTTTTTTTTTAAATGTAAATTCAATTTTTCTGAAAATTTGAAAGAATCATAACTAGGTGCAATTGGTTAAATAATTTTACAGTCAGCAGTAAATGTTTTACTTTTATTACAATTATCGGCGATTTAATATTTTTGGTGTGTTCTAGATCGAGCAAGGAGGAAGTGGGATTCCAGAGGTTATACATGTCCAGTCTGCCTCTGGAGCCCCGACAGCTGTCAGCTTGGCAGCCCAGAGTGGAAACAGTGGCAATGGGGGAGGAGCCATGCAGATCAACATGAACCTGACCCAGAACATAAACACTGGAACTACCATCATCAACATGACCCCACCCGCAGCTGCAACTGGAGCACCTCCCCACACCGCAGCCCCCCAACCCCAACATCACCCCAAATTACTACCGCCTGGTGTTTCTCCACAGGTTAAAATTATTTCGATGTAATTTTTGGGATGCTCTAAAATTGATCGGTTGTTTCAAAATTTTAAAAAGTGCGACAGTTCGAACCCTCTTCATTTAATAAATATACTGTCATGTAATTGTTTCATCATGTATTAAACTACCACCATTGCTTAATTTTGTGGCTTTTAGAATTCTTATAAAAGCAGTGCAAAAGATTGATATTTTTTCAAATTGGTTGATTTTTTTAGAGTAAAAATAAATCAATCTAATTTAAAATCGCAAAAGATTTTATTGCAAAATCGCTTTGGTTTTTTTTGTTCAAAACTCCCCCGTAGCAAAAGGATTTTTATATTACGAAATCTTGTGTCATAACTGCATGTTGAAAGATGAGCGTTACTTGCAAGAATCTTGCAAGATAACTGTAACATCTCATAGTGCAACACTTTTCCGCTTCTATATTGACCAGTCAAAAGCAGCGAGCTTAATAGTTCTTGGTTCTATCGAGCCAGGGTTTCATATCGTACAAATGAATATTTTTCAGAGTGTCCAGCCGCAGCCTAATCAGCAACAACCACAGCAACAGACCCAACAAATGCCACCATCACATTACGTCACTCACCAACAGTCTTCACCGAGATTGCCACAGTACGTCACAAACAGCACCAACAACCCAAACACCAACACTATGAATCCAAGCACCGCATCACCACAATTACATCAAACAACACCTTCGAACCCAATGGCCAATGCAAATGGAATGCCATCAGCCGGAAGTACCAACTCTGTTGACAACGATAAGCGAAAGCTTATTCAGCAACAGTTAATTCTGCTGTTACATGCACATAAATGTAATAAACAGGACCCTAAAACAGGTGGAGCAGACGGGCAAGTTTGCAAATTGCCTCATTGCGGAACCATGAAAAACGTGTTACAACATCTATACGTATGTCAAGATGGAAAAGCTTGCAGAGTTGCGCACTGTTCGTCTTCCAGGCAAATTATCCAGCACTGGAAAAACTGCAATCGACCCGAATGTCCAGTATGTTACCCCTTGAAATCACATGATTCCAGCCAGAACAACCCAAAGAAATCACCGGGAGGAAGTTTGATGGGACTCCCAGGAACCAGTGCGCCTGGAGAGCTCCAGGGTAATATGCTCCCGATGCCAAGTCAGTCAATGATTGGTGATAACTCTGGTCAGATGCCACCTCAGCAGCAACAAGCACAACAACAACAGCAGCAACAAATGCATAATCAAAGACATATACAGAATAACAACACGATGGTCCAAAATAACCCGCAAAATATGGGAAATGCAATGATGCCGCAAGCGGTGCCTCAAGGTCAGATCAGACCCAACAATCAAGCCATGTTTGCACCCAACGGTCCACGTGTAGTGACAGAATCCACTCAAATGGGCAATCATCAAATGATGACGTCACCGAGTGTTAATCAGAATTACACTGGTCAGAATGTGAATTCGAACAACATCAATCCCCAGAACCCAGTACCACAGCAACAGCAAAATAATATGCAATTTATGGACGGAAGACAACAAATGAAAGTACGAGCTGCTGGTAATATGGTGAACCCCGGCCAGCAGAGAGGAGGTCTGTTGGTTCCTGGTCAACCGATGGTAACGAATCCCGGACAACCTATAGCATCAAATGCTCAGGCTTTTCTGAACGTTGAAAACATGGGCAATGGAGGCGAGTCCCTGAATTCAAATCAGTTCGGCAACGTTAACCAAACCATGAATACTGGCAACAATTCTGCAATGACTGCAAGTAACGCTGGATCCGTTGTCAACGTCGGAGGAACCGGGGGTCCGGGTAACATGGCAAACGTTTCAGGTGCAGAGCACAACCAGTATTTGATGGCGGTTCTGCGAAAAGAGGGAGTTGAACGCCCCTCGGCTCATAAAGAGTGGCATGAACAAGTCAAGGAAAACGTGAGGTGTTTACTTGTTTACAAATTGGTGGAAACAATTTTCCCAAATCCAGACCAAGTTATGAAAGACAAGCGATTGGATAATTTGATCGCTTACGCTAAGAGGGTCGAAGTTGAGATGTACGATACGGCAGAAAACAAGGAAGACTACTTTCTCCGGCTGGCCCAGAAAATTTACAGAATCCAGAAAGAAATTGAGGATAAACGCCAACAGAAAAGAAACCAAATGAACCCAAATCAATTGAGTAAGTTATTGAGATAAAAATTTTACTCTACGATTTCTAATTATTGACGAATTGCTTGCTTTTTTTAAACTGAAAATCATTTCAGGCCTTAATTTCAAACATAGTTAGATTTTCTAGACAGAATTTGGTTAATTTTCAACAATAAATAGCAAGCATCAATTGGCGTATGAGCATTAAATATGAACGAAGGAATAATTAGGGCAGGTGAGCTTGGTAATAGTAGAAATACTTAAATATTAATGGGTAGTGAAGAGGGAATCGAGTTTAAATTGCCGATATTGAAATCGCGGACTAAGATTCAAAGTTTTTGGAAATTGATTGTGGATCATTTTGTGCGTTCTATTGGTTTTTGCAATGAAAATGTTCTATTGGTTTTTGCAATGAAATTCGCAATGAAAATGTTACTTATTTTCAGACACACCACAAATGCAACAGCCGCAGCAACAACAACAATCTCAGCAGCAACCTCCCCCAATGAATGGTGACCAACAACTCATGCAAGTGGCAACCAGCAATGCCAACTGGATACAAAGGGTAAGATGCTTGACGGAAACTAGTTCCACTTGCAAACCCGGTTTTGTTGCGTTAAAATGTCAGCGAATTCAGGGCGAGATTATATAATCGTCATTCACATTCAAATTTTGGCATGTTTTTTTTCGAATTACAAGGACAAACTATACTTATGGAAACTCAGATTAAAGAAGATGGAGCATATCTGTATTATTTTACAAACCTTTAAAGTGAATTGAACTGATTTTGACTAATAGCTCTCTTCAGTTATGAACACCAGATAAGGCAAATTTCTTGATGATGAGTTGATGCAATTACAATGAATATGCATATCAATTGATAGATGCAAAAAGGTGGTAACTAAATAGTGCCGAAACCAGTGCTCATCGCTGAGCTCGTACCTGATAAAGCAGGGATAACTTCAGTTGTTTAGGCTATCCAGCATAGCTGCTCAACATAAGTTAATTGCTCCAATTCAGTGTTTTTTTTCTTATCTGGCTAGTCTGGAGAACAAAAACAGATTGCAAGAAAGGTCCACTTCACGTGTGGAGAAATGAAATGGGTGTGCTGATATTTGATTAATTAAACTGTTGATTTGATTACCATAGTTATGACAACCAAGTTTATTGAAAAATTTGCTCTGTTTTGCAGAATGAACCAAGTGGACTAATCAAAACTGAACCACAAATGGGACAAATAAAGGCAGAGCCGAAGAGTGTTCAAATGATGGAAACCAACCCTGCACAAAACATGCGACAACAATTTCCCAATTCTCTCGATGATATCATGAACAGACCCACAAACACTCCTGATTCCCATGTAGATAATACTGCACTGATTCAAATGACTACCAGTAATACAATGGTGACAGCTTCACAACAACCTCAGGTTGTGAATTCTTCGTCACGTATGTCGGCGGGTCCTGGTAGTACGACGTCTTCAATTGTGGATAAGGTCAAACCGGAACCGATGTCGCCAGTCGGTGCTGGTTGCGGGGTGTCTAGCTGCGAACAAAACATCAATACTTCTACAACAGCTGTGTGTAAAACGGAGTCGCAGGCACCAACTATTAAGAAAGAAGTCAAAGTTAGTGACTCTTTATACTGAATGATAATTAACGGTAATCAATGTCTGGCAGGTACTCCATTTTTAATTTCTTGGTGGAAGATGCGCATTTAGTATGAAAGCTATAATTTTTTTTGCGAGAGTTCAACTGTTGTAGTGTGAAAAGATCAATTAAGCAGTGATTTCTTTTTCTTTGCAAAAGCACTTTTTCCTTTTGAAATGTTTTTAGCCAATACTGTTGAACAGATGGTCGATTGGTGCTATTTGAGCTTTTGAACATTTTAAGTTTTTTTTTAACTCGGTTGCTGTTTTGTAGCAGGAGGTCAAATCAGAACCGCAAGCGCCGGTGGAGCCAGGAAAACCTCGCAACCCAAAGACCTTTACCAAAGAGGAGCTTCGAAGTGCTCTGTGGCCGGCATTTCAAAAACTTTTTATGGCCGAAGACGCCTTTGCCTTCAAACAACCGGTGGATCCGATTCTCCTTGGTATCCCAGACTACTTCTCCATAATCAAACACCCCATGGACCTCTCCACCATTAGGAAACACCTGGAAGAGGGAAAGTACCAGAATCCGTGGGAGTTCATTGACGAAGTCCAGCTTATGTTCAACAATGCCTGGCTATACAACAGGAAGAACACGCGTGTTTACAAATCATGCACAAAGGTTAGTTATATGTTAAGGAATATTTTTGAAATTGTTGTACGCGTCGAACATTCGTCAGTGCTCATTTACTCATTTTAGCGCACTACTTGATGTGTCAGATTTTGTCTACGAGTAATTTTATTTAAGATTTTCTCTGAGAAAGAAAAGCTCTTGCGGAATGATTCCCAATTTCAAGCTTATTTTTTCTTATTTTAATCGGCATTAAGCGTAATGTTATGTTTTTTAGCTGAGTGAGATTTTCGACTCAAGTATAGACCACATAATGGAAGAGTTGGGCTACTGTTGTGGTCACACTTATGTCTTCCTGCCCCAGATGCTCTATTGCTACAGTAAGAACAGCTGTCCAATCCCAAGAGACGCCAAGTACTATCAATGGATTAACAGGTACGTTGTTGTTAATAGCCGCCGTCACAAAAGTTGAAGGTCTTTTGCGAGACAAAATTACTTCTTATGACCATTTTATGAGCTATATTTTTTGGTACTACAAACACAAACACGCAAAATAATGCTAATTTTTGCATTTTTCAAGTTTTGAAAATTTTGTCATTTTTCGAGTTTTTCCAGCCCTAGGGGCCAAAGAATCTCCCTTAAGGTTTGATGATGAGGCACTGCTTAGTTTCTAGTAACAATTGCATGGTTTTTATAGCTGCGAAGCTGTAAGCTGAGCGAAGCTATATTGCGGTGCTCTTGGTTTTTTTTGTTTCGTCGTCTGACGCTCTTTTTTCGTTTTACATTTGTTCACACAGCAAAGCTGAAAAAGTCAAATTTTCTGAATGACTTCTTCCTCTCACTAACGGCATTTGCGCGCGTGACGTCATTTCTCACTCGCTTTAGCAAAAAGGTTTTAATTTATTTGCGTGATTAGATTTTGATCATACGTGACTTACCTCACTCAATAAAATGACTTTTGCACTTTAAAACTTAAGTTTAATTTGAATTTGTTTAAGGTCAAAGGAACTCATTTGTGCAGTAAAGGTCCCTAATAAGAGGCTTCTGTGGAATGAATTTTAACAAGCGTTATTAATTTATCGGTGAATGTTTTTTACCTAGTTTTTTGAGCGGCGTCAATTTTTTTCAATTTAGATCTGTATCTGTTTCTATCTCTATTATATGGCACGCAGGTCTATTCTTTCGCAGCTATTCCGGTAATCTGCCGGCTATGTTAATCCATTTAATGTCTTCGAATTTTAGCATCTTTTTGATAAATTCTGAAATTTTTTTAAGTTTTCCTAAAATTTTTGTTCATTCTCAATTGTCAGAAAACCTATTCCACTGGCTGATAAAAATTTACTGCATTGTTGTTACTGAAGCAGGCTGCAATAGATTTGAGCTCCCACTAGTTGTTCGGAGCAATTCTTACGACGTTAGTCGGTATTGTTTAAGTTTATGACTTTAGGTTTAAAGCCAAAACTTTTTTTATTCCGTCTTTTCAACGAATTTCTACATTTTTCGACACTTAAAATTTATTATAAGAAATGATTCACTGCTTGATTCGGATCTTTTCCGTTTGTGCCCCGCCAGTACGTTATGCACCCCCCAGTTACAAAGCACGTGCCATTACAAAGTAAATCACCGTGTAAAAATATTGCCCGTGCGTCTGTGCTGTGCAAATAATATGCACCCACTAAGCATTAGTGCCTATTTTTCCATTGCTACACTTTTCCATTGCTACACTTTGAATCCTATTGTAAATGTAAACAACTCACGTGCAATCATATTGGTCGTATTGACGTGTAGTCATATTGATGCTATTAAAAGTGAAATATGGAATTTTTTTTGTTAATTGATTGCCAAAAGCCGTACAAAAATGGTATCAGCGTTTTTTGCATTAATTGGCACTGAGTTCTTGTGGCACTTTTTTTTCTCGAATCCAACATCGTAGTTGTTTGTCGTTTAAATTCAATTTTTTGGTAGTTGTAGACTTTTACGTACTTAACTTTCGAATTTTGCGTCATCTAATTTGGGTTCATTCTCAATTTTATGTTCCTGAACGCAGTTTACTACGAATATGTCAATTGAAAAGTGCAACAAAATCATTTTTTGAAACTTTAATTCTGAATGGTTGTTAAAATAACTTCTAATAACGTCATTTGATGCCACTTTGTTGAACTTATCCTCCCAACACTTGCCTTACAAGCCGACTCCCCGCCCCCATACAACTGCATTAGGACGCAGTACAATCCAACACGCGCCAGTCATTCGAGAGCAATTCGTCTGACGGTTTTTAAAGAATTTTGAATGCGGGTTACAGGATATATACGAATTTTGTTGCTGATTATTATGGGCTATCGCAAATCACTGTTAATATTTTTTACAGTTTTAATCAGCGAATTCGATCTCAGAACAGCTGTTTGGAGTGTGTAGAAGATAATAATTATCTGATCTTAAAGGTAACAGTGAAACTGAATAAACACTTTGATTTCTTTGAACTTGGAAGGCGGCGTCAAAATGAAGGTTATGAATGAGTGCTGCAAACGTAATACTCAACACAATACGTGATATTTAAAACATTCTGTGAAATGATAACTTGGAGGCTATAAAATTATTGCTGTTGCAGTTTCGTTGAATTATATTGATTTAGTATAGCTCTGACAGCTTTATGATTGGGCTGGAATCTTAGGGAAAGCTCTACCTCAATGTATCCATTTTATCTGATGCTAAGGTGGTGTGCGTGTGCTCAAATATGTTATCTATTATTGCTTTAATTTGTCGCGGAAAATGAAATTATACTTTAGGTTATTAAAATGAGATGGCGGTGATGATATCTGATGGGTAAGATAAGATGCAAAATCGAATAGAATATGCTTAGTCGATTTAACCATTTACCAAATTTTCCTACCCCTTCAACCTCGGAGAAACAGCTGGGACTAGCCTGTGCAACTACATGCATTATAAGGGTGAAAGGTTAAACTTTTAAGATAATCTGCGCTTCCTTTTTCTTGTGTCTTATCCAATTTTTGATTACCGCTTTGATGGTAGTAGTAATGAAAATGACTAAAACTTCAACGGAGGGTTACGGGAAATGCTCCTTTCAAACTTTTTGTGGCCTATTGGTCGAGAAATTTATAGCCAACGTTATAACTTTTTAAACTTATACTGCATAAGATAATATTCGGCGTTAAAAATTTTTCTATGATTTCCAGGAATTCATTTAAGATCTTTGAATGACTACGAAGAAATCATACAAATCATATATATGACCCAGTGTGATAACTTGGAATCTTATGTCCTAGTACGAAATCAAACGAAGTTTTTTAATGGGTGACTCAGGAACCTTTGAGATTACCCGCATGTATGCACGCTCATTGGACAAACTTAAATGTGTGAACAAGGCTAAAAGTGTTGTTGTTGTTGTTTCCTTTAGATCACCGAGGCCTGGGCTGATAAGCGAGAAGTACATCTACTGCTCTAAATGTTTCCAAGACGGAGATCCTGCCAAAATGACCGTGACAGATGAACCCATGGTGCCCAAAGCATATTCAATGTAAGACACTATATCTTAGCATCCTTTTCTTATAACTCCTTATCTCATCAACTATCTATATTGATTGTTACCCTCTTTCAAAAAATTTCATTGCATAAGAAGACTGAGAACAATCAGTTGGATTATGTTCCAACTAATGATTGCACCAATTTATAGATGTGAACAAAACGTAATCCAATTTGGATGACAAATCATGCTTCATCATTTCTCGTTCTTTCAGACAAGTTGAGAAAAATTGGTTCGATGAGCTGGTTAACAACAAAGTGGAGCCAGAGCCATTTGTGGAGTGCATTGATTGTGGCAGGAAATGGCACCAGATATGTGCACTGTACCACGAGAATATCTGGACCTCATTCACGTGTGAACCCTGTCTCAGGGCACAGGGAACAAAGAGGAGGGACAACAGATTCATTGCTCAGAGTTAGTACACACTTGCATAGGAAGTGTTGTAATGAACATTGTAACAACCCCCCCCCCCCACCGGGCAATTATTTCATTTGCCTTAATCTGAACGAACTATGATGCGTGGCTACTTGTTGCTTCTCAGAAAATTTCCAATTACAGGCACCCAAAAACCTCCCTACCCTACTGACCCCGACGTAGATTGAATACAAGCTGAAGATTAACGTATTTACAAACCACCCCCCAAATTATCGTAATCAGGGCTAAATTTGGGGACAGGGTATAGTGCTTGTAAAACCGAATTATGATTGTGAGAAAAAAAATTTACGTTAACCTGCGTCCACAGATTTGAAGCCTTCAAAGAAATTCGTGTAACTAAATGTCAAAAACAAAAAGTCAGACACGGTTGAGTTGCGCAACAGAACTTATGTAATTCTTGCTCCACTCCAAATTTTTTGCTGTATTCGTGCTTAACTTTATGCTGTAAAAAGATGTTGCTAAAATTGTTGGATAATTAACTGTTGCCGATAAAGCTCACGCTCTGTTAAGTTTGGGGTTAAAAAAGTTTCCTCAATAAAATTATTTTAATGACGTCACATGACCGATTTTGGCTTTTAATAGGTCAAACAATTGAGAGCGCCAAAAAGCATATTTCATGTAAGAAGTTTGATACAAAAAAGAGGAAAATATATATTTGAGTGAATTAAGTACGCTTGTTTTTACGCTCAGCAAACAAACGAGATATTGTTTCTTTCATGTTTGGTTTTATATTTCAGAGCTACCTGGTAATAAATTGTCCAATTTCTTGGAGCAGCGAATCAACAAGTTCACAAAGGCGAGGGAACCTAATTGTGGACATATCACAATTCGAGTGCTTTCTAGCTCTGAGAAGTCACTCGACGCCAAAATGGGCCTCCGATCAAAGTAAGATATCGTCCTTGGGTATTTGCGATACTAAAAACCATTGAATATCTTTTTATTTTCATCAAAAGATGCTTTGTGTACATGTATGCGTTATCAAAATGAAGCCAGGCATGATAACAACTGCTTCGAACTCCCTTGGGCGTCTAAAGTGATCATTAATTTTCGAGTCCTTGCTGAAAAATTGGTCAGATATTTTCTGTCAGGTATATTCTGCAATTGAAACCACAATCCCTTTTTCTTTGAAGATGAAAAGGTTTCTGTTACAACTAAAGCTAAAACGTCTAATGGTGGTTTCAAATTTTTTGAACTTGTTCTTGATATTTCTAAGATATCTATGAAATCATGAACGAACTAATTATAGATTCTTTCCTGTACCGCAATTATCTTACTGGGAAGTCATTTCAGTTTTTTTTTATTTTGAATTGTGTTTCAGACACACCGAATTCCCAGCGAACTTCCCCTACAAATCAAAAGCCATTTTCGCCTTTGAAACGATCGACGGCACTGACATCTGTTTCTACGGAATGCACGTACAGGAATACGGCACAGATTGTATGCCGCCTAATAAACGGTAATCACCCATTTCAACCATGTCATTTGATATTTGGGATCTTTCTGGGACCCTTCTGCTAACCCCAACTTAGTGGGCGCCATATAATGAATTTCTATGTAATAATTGATAATTTGCAAGGAAGAACACAATACAGAGCCCCACAACGCTGAGCCGTGTGGGGGGGGGGGGGCACTAAGCAAAGCAATAACGGAAAAGATCCAATCAATATTTGATCTGTTCCGTAGTAATTTTTTCCCGAACAATTTTGGGTAAGATTTAATGACTGCTCTTTGCTGGTTATGTTCAACAACATGACTGCTAGGACTAGTCAGTAGAATCATTATAGACTGATAGGTGATACGGTATTTTGAGGAAATCCTTCAGCCTGTTTAATTAACGTTTAATAGGACTGGTCGCCTGAGGTTCCGCCAACTGGAAATGTTTCCAATTTAATGATGGTTACTGCCAGACGGGCTGGCTGTCTGTGCGACGGCAAAGATTTTACAGTCTCTGGCAGAAATTATCAAAGCGTCTTCTCAAAATGAGAAACGGAAAACCATTAGAGAGTACGAGACTTATACTATGCTGTAAATTTTTAATTGAAGCGCAGGCGAAATCAGTGATTTATCAGTGAATTGTGGCTATTTTGCCGACCGACTTCTATTAATCTATAGAACAAAGCACAGTAATAGGTTGTATACCATATATTAAGATCGACTGATGAAGACTTACACAATGAACAAAAAGTAATTTTTAATCAATAAATAAGGTTTGAGCAAAGCATTGTTAAAATTTCTGATAGGTTGACTCTCTTATTCTGGAGCTATTATGCTGGTCTTTTCAATGCAAACTTTAGCTTTGTCGACCAAGTTTTCCCTCTGACTTTTTTATTTTTTCCTCAGAAACGAGATAAATTTTTGGTTGACCGTTTTGAGTGACTTTTTGCTATTTGCGTAAATTTCTCCAAAATTTTAACCAGCCGAACTCAATTGACGGCAATTTACTACTTGAGGTCAAATAAAAAATTCGCTGAAATTGGCATTACGCTGAAAACGTAATTTGGCCTTTTTTGGCCGATTTGATCAAATTGTGGAAAAATGTGACAATACCTCGTCACATTTGTCCACGATTTATGTCACTATTTTCCACGATCTTTTCCATTCAATTAGCCTGAAGCCAGAGGTCTCAATTTTATTGATAATGATCTAAGACGTAGTTCAGATACTAAATCTTGTTAATTATAATTCGCGAAGCTGTAAGCTGAGCGTAGCTATATTGGGATGCTCGAGGTTCTTTTGTTTCGTCGTCTGACGCTCTTTTTGTATTTGTTCCGGAACATTTACTTTTTCATACCTGATTTCTGTCCTTATTTGCTCTTATGTCAGTTTTTTAAACTCTTCTGTATCAGTTTCTATTTTTTTATAGTTATTCCGAGAATCTGCCGGCTATGTTTAACGCGCAATGAATACGTTCAAACCAAAGATTTGCCTTTTTAATCTGCATTTGTTATAATGAAGAACTTTTGTCTAATTAAAAATCAATTGGGCTTTCTCGGATTTCTGCTAAATCGGCACTTTGATAGCAGTTTTTGTTCGACAATAGCTTAAAAACTCATATCGTGGACAAATGATACCGATATTTCCATTTTTCCAATTTTGAACTAAATTTGCCTCGCTGCAACTCTTCTACTCGCATGAAACCCCCGACAATATCAAGAAAGCGAGCTGGTTTTTGTGTACTGTGTGGCGTAATGAGTGTCATTTTTAAAATGACCTCTAATGACGTCAAATTTTTAATAGATTAGAGCTCCCACTAGTCTTGTTGGTGCAACCCGAAGTTAGAATAGTGTTAGTTTAGAAGAAGGGGCTGTCAATCTTCTTTCTCGCTTTTTAAAATTGCAATGGAGGACAAGAAGTCATTGCTGGCTATTTCCTGTCATCTGGCTATTTTGAATAATCAAACAAATATTTGGTTCGTAACTACCTTATAACAACCTTAAATTTTTGCAGCATGACAATGCGAGCATCCCTAAGCCCCAACTGGCTACTACCGAAATCGAACGCTCGCTGGTCGTTTGAGAGCTGTTCGCTGGACGTTATTCGATTTTGTTCTATTTTTTGTTAAATGATTAAATTTCCAAGATAAGTTAAGTGGACTTCTTATCCACAGAATAACCTCTGGCTATGAGCGCTTTAGATGTCCGATATTTTTTCGTGATATCCTTTTTTTCACAATTAGCTGTTTTGCTCTAATCATCAAGCAATCTTTTGTTTGTTTGTTTTTCTGTTCATCAAATGTTTTATGAGTTCAGTCAAGGCGCCTAGCAAACGCTTTTAATACTAATAATTGTATTTGGTATCTCACTTCTGATCGTTTCTATTCAATCGTTAAAATGAAATCATTCCAAATGACGGCTAGAGAAGGTGAGGTCGAATATCGTTAAACAATGCTTCATCTGACGTATATGCCTCCCGTTTTTACTTTGTGACGTTATTCCTGTTCTTATTAGCGCACTTACTGGAGATAATTACCGTGAAATAAGAAATGCAAAGAACACTTCAATCCGTAATGTTCAGATAATTGTGCTCTTAGAGTATCTGTTTTCTAGACAGGTAAATTGATATAATAACCAAGCACCAAACATACTTGAAGCAAACAATGATGTATACAAATCATGACATCATTTATTGTATTAATATATAAACAATAAAATCAGATCACCAAATTAATTAGTTCAATAAATATGCTTTTCCTCCTAATTTGAAAAATGTGCTGTTTAACTTAACAAAAATATAAAACTTATTTTGCTGATCGTGATCGTGATCGTGAATCTTAAGCTTTACTTCGTCAATTTTCGTTTATTGAAGGCCAGAATTTAATCTGCGACGTAATCTTTACATTAATTGCTCTCGAACGATGTTTGAAGCAATTACTGTAGTCGCGTTTTTTTTACAAATTTTTTGGTTGTTATGTTCTATACCAGATCAATTTTTCGCTAGCTTAATCTTTTTTTCGTTTGACTTAATGATTTTTACGCGATCGAAACTGCTGTCATTTGGAATGAAAGCCCGTGTGCCAAAGCTTGCTTTCTCGATTTGTACGCAGTAATTAGCACGGAAGTATAATCATGCGACGGTAGTATAATCATGCCTATAATGCGTCAATGTAGTCTTGCATACCCAGTTCAATGAATTTTTTTAATGCAATGTTTTCTACTATCAATTTCTTATTTTTTTTTTGTTTTTCGTCTTCAAAAATGGGATAAACTGGTGACGCCCGGGACATTGAGTGACTAAATAGTTCTCTTAGAGCTTTACTGGGCTCTAAGTATGCGATTGACCAAAACTGTTGAAGAGACATAAATTAACGTTTAATTGCTCTTGAACGCAGTTCATAGCAATTATTGTAAACGTGTCTTTTCATGCAAAATTTTCGCTTGAAAATTTTGACTTTTCGAATGACTTTTATGTCCGTGACTTTTTGCGTTTCGCGTGACCTAAAATTCTCTCTCAATCACAATTTCAAGCAGCTGAACTCAATTGGCGGCAATTTATTATTAAAAGTCAAGTGAAAAGTGCGCCGAAACTGGTTCCATTTTTTGCTTTAAATATTAATTGTGGTATATCTTAACCTCTGTTATTATTTGAAGCCCACTAATGAACTTCTTAGTCCCATTTAGGCTCCCCCCACCCGACTGAAGCAGGCTGCAATTGATCAGAGCTCCCACTAGTCGTTCGAGAGCAATTCTTCCGACGTTTAGTCGGTTATGTTTTACATATTATTTCTGAGTTTGACCACCCTCACTGTACCCACCCTCCCCCGACCGTCCCATTTTGCACACCTCAACTATGTAGGCGTAAATTTGAAGGCTGCTACAAATCCCCCTCTCCCGACTAAAGAATTGAGCTACAATAGAACAGAGGCCAAGCCCAGCTCTTGAATAACTTTGAGAGGGTTACTGATAACAACCGTGTGGTAATGTTCTTAATCAACTTTTTTTTCGATTACAAAAGTTGCATAACTGTATCACACTGTTACCGTGATTAGACTACGAGTATATCACCCTATTATCGCCACTGTTTATATTGTAACAGTGGTGATAAATGAGTGAGATGAACTCGTAGTCGAATGAGAAAACAGATTTCGTAGTCTTAATTGGGCTTTAACCGTAAAGTTACGAAACTGTCGTTATCGCAAAGAGATTTGATTAAATCTACTTCGCAGCTGTTCTGGAAATCTCTTGGCTATATTTATAGCTGCGAAGCTGTAAGGTGAGCGTAGCTATATTGCGGTGCTCTTGGTTTTTTAGTAGTTTCGTAGTCGGACGCTCTTTTTTCGTTTAACATTTGTTCACACAGCAAAGCTGAAAAAGTCAAATTTTCTGAATGACTTCTTCCTCTCACTAACGGCATTTGCGCGCGTGACGTCATCTCTCACTCGTTTTAGCAAAAGTTTTTAGGTCATTTGCGTGATTAGATTTTGATCATACGTGACTTACCTCACTCAATAAAATGACTTTTGCAATTTAAAACTTAAGTTTAATTTGAATTAGTTTAAGGTCAAAGGAACTCATATGTGCAGTAAAGGTCCCTAATAAAAGGCTTCTGCGGAATGAATTCCAACAAGCTTAATTAATTTATCGCTGAATCTTTTTTACCTAATTTTTTGAGCGGCGTCGATTTTTTTTTCAATTTAGATCTGTTTCTATCTCTATTATATGGCACGCAGGTCTGTTCTTTCGCAGCTATTCCGGCAATCTACCGGCTATGTTTATAAAAGTAGAAATCAGATAACAATTGAGGGGTACTTTAATTTTTAAAATTTTGCTTTTTGCGTTCGATTTGTTTCTGAGATATTCCGCTGATTTCTGAGATATTGAACTGCCTGGTGAAAGACCTCGCCAGCCTATTGCAACTAAGGGCTTCAATAGATTCGTCTCACAATACTCAAAAAATTTTGATGCTCAATCACTTCTCAATTCTTACATGCAGCGCATATATTCTATAACAACCTCATAGGGCATATTTATAAAACAAAGAAAGTCGATTTGAGAAGTAGATCAGGACATCGTGCGGAGTCAGTTAGTAAATGAGTGAGGTATCCATAAAATGGTTCTGGTTGTCGCTTTTGGTTCTCGGTTTGCGTTTTGCACTCCTTGAACTTGTTTTAGAAATGTCACATAAGAGCAATTTTCAGCTGTGGGTGCCCAATGTATTACGTTTCACAATTAATTTTTCTTTGTATACGTTTACATTTTGAATTTATATTGCATTTCATGGCAGATTTATTAAAGTAAATGACGTCAAATGAGATAATCCATGAATACTTGGAGCTAATGATTGCTGAAAGTATCAAGTACTTTACAGTGCTTACAATTTTCCCGATTTTGAAGTGAACGGGGCTTAAATAAATGCTTTTTTTCTTAAAAAGCCTTCAATTACAAAAGACTTAAATCATCGATTATTAAAATATTTTTATGAAATTTGAAATGAGATCCTATTCCTTCTCCATGAACGCTTCGCGTAATAATTTCTGATCGGTTCAGAAACTAAATTTGGATTTGGTATTGTTTCTTTTAGACATGTATACCTCTCATACCTGGACAGCGTGCACTACTTCCAACCAAAGACCCTCCGAACTGCAGTGTACCACGAGATCCTCATCAACTACCTGGACTACTGCAAACAGCTGGGATACTCCCACGCACACATCTGGGCATGTCCTCCTGGGGAAGGGGATGATTACATCTTCCACTGTCACCCACCCGATCAGAAGATCCCGAAGCCCAAGAGACTTCAAGACTGGTATAAAAAGATGATGGACAAGGCTATACAGGACAGGGTCATCACAGACTACAAGGTACACTTTTACTATCTTTACTATAGACTGAATTGTTTCCTTTCCCACCGTGAATAATATTTTTTCATAATCATGTGTGTTGCACGTTGGACGGAAATTTATCCGCTCGTAAACATTTTTTTTTTATTCTTGGCCGTGCGCGAACAAACTGATAAGCTTTTTTCACTTATAATTGTTTTTGGCCATTAAATCGCTGCATACCATTATAAACGGTCCAATATGTCAATTATAATTAGTTATTTATGCAAACGGACAGGAGACAGTTCTCGTTAGACTGTTTACAAATGACGTAAACAGCAGTTTGCAATTAAATTCAAAGGAATAGTGCGCCTAATTAGTTTTCAAATTTTTCAAATCAATTTATTGGAGCGAGTAAGCTACAAACTCAATCCCCCTGCGGCTGGTAGTTTGATACCAATTCGCTCGACTTAGCCATTTTTTTAAAGAAAAAACTGCAGCTCAATTAAACATGCTCTGGGTACTTTATCTAACAATTATCGTTTCTGTCGCAGGATATAATGAAGTCGGTGGAAGACACTGCTGGAGGCTCAGCTAGCTTCTCAACTGTGGATCTGCCCTATTTCGAGGGAGACTTCTGGCCCAACACGATTGAAGATCTCGTCTCTCAGATGGACGAGGAGGAGAAAACTCGCAAGAAGCAACAGGCAGACCTCCATCAACATATGAACAGTGACGAATTCAGCGATGGATACATGGACGACTCTGAAGTATGTTGCTCTCTCTACGCTCAGTATTAACCAGAGTATTGTATACTGATTGCATGACATTGTTTATAAGGCCTTCATGTTTAAGAGTCTGTTTAATAATAGCATGCTTTATTATTCGAATTTCAGGCACTGTCTTCAAGCTAAGAAAATGAAATGGAATAAAAGCTCGTTTGCAGCATCTGACCTCAAAAACGCACATTTCTAAATAGAAAATCACGCAGATTACGATGTGAACACCTGTTTAGCGTAATATTGAATTCAATGTTTTCAGTCTTTTTGTATCAGCCGTTGTTAATAGCAATGCATTTAGAGGTCTTTCGGCTAATTTAGGTTGGCTACGTAAAGATTAAAATTTCAAATTTTTGTGAATTTGCTAGATATTTGAATATGCAATTGCTGATCTTTCAGTATGGCTACGGTGTTTCGAACTCCTCGGGTGGAGACAAGAAAGCTCTAAAAGCCAACAAAAAGAGTAAGAGCAAGAAAGGACAGACTAAATCTAAGAAGGGAAGCAGCCCTGCGGCGGACCTTTCCGACCGTGTCCTCTCGACCATGGAAAAGCACAGGGAAAACTTTTTCACCATCACAATCACCCCCAACCCAATTGTTCAGACGATCGAGGACCCTGATCCTTTGGTACAATGCGAGTTAATGGACGGGCGAGATTCATTTCTTCAAATGGCCAGAGAAAAATTCTGGGAATTCTCGTCGCTAAGGAGAACAAAATACTCTTCGATGTCCTTTCTGTACGAGTTGCACGTTCATCTTAATGACCGCATGCAATACAATTGCAACAATTGCAAACAGGTTGCCGAGATCAGGTACCATTGCAACACCTGTGAGGACTTCGACCTTTGTCAGAACTGTCACGGCAAAGTCACCCATGAACACGAATTGGTGCGCAGGACACCCGAAAGTGACGCTGAAGGTCAGAACAGCAAGGGATCAGCGGAGGTCAACAAGAAACAGGCATTTATGGAGACTTTGAAGAACCTTCCTCATGCTGTTACATGCAGAGATGCCAATTGCCGTGTTAGAAATTGTGTGCGTATGAGAATGATTGTTCAACATGCCAAAAACTGCATGCATAAAGATCAAAGAAATACCTGCAGCAACTGCAAGCAATTCTTCCAGATCTGTTGCTACCACGCGAAGCATTGCAACGCTCCTAAGTGCGTGGTGCCTTATTGTCACAATATCCGAATGAAGTTGAGAAGACAGAGCGATGTTTTGTGGCAACGAAGGAGGGCGGCGATGGTCGGTGGGGCTTCTGCTATGGGTACTGCGTCAGCTACCCAGAGCACCACTTCAGCAATGCCTTCAGCAACTTCAGCTAACATGGCTTCGACCAATAACAATAACCCACCTCAGCAATCGTATCAAAATGAGCAACATCAACAACAGCAGATGCAACAGACATCGAACTCTATACAACATCAGCAGCAACAGCAAAATATTCCCCAGAAAATTGCAACCAAACCTGGATTCTCCAACATGCAAAGTCCACAAATGAGCAATCAGCAAATGCAAGGACCGAATATTCAGCAGAACCCGCAACACGTTGCCCAGCAACAGAGCATGCAGAGTACTCAAATGGGAGCAAATCAATCACCCGCCGTGGCAAATACAGCCCAATATCAGCAAATGCCCCCTCAAACTATGCAGGGGCAACAACAGACTATGCAGCCACAGCAGCAGCAACATCCGATGATCAATTCTGCACAGGCAACTGTTGGGACTGTTCAGAACCAACCCCAAAATGTCAATCAAATGGGTGGCATGTATACGACAAATCAGCAGCAACCACAACCTCCCCAACAGCAACAGCAAGCTATGATGGTTTCCCAACAACAAGTTGTAAACACAGACATGAACCCAATGCACAAACAAGTGGCCGTAAGCTCTACCTTCGGAACCATCCAGCGAGCTCCTAACATGGTGCCATCAGGCATGCAAATGCAACCACAACAGCAACAGCCAATGTTGCGACATCCAAATCAACCAGCTCAGTTCCAGAATAGGGCCGCGTATGTCACCACTCAACAGGTCCAAAATCCCTCCCAGGTGATTCCGGCAGGTGCAAATGGTCAACCAAGACAGTGGCAACAGCAGCAACCTCAAACTGGAGGACCGATGTATGTTGTCAGAGGCACTGGAATGCAACAAATGCAAGGTTTGTCTTTTATAATCATCTCACTCAAAAAAATTGTAGCATGAGCATCTCTTTAGTTCATGCCCTTGCCTTCTAATTTATGTAATTTATACAGTCATTAGAGCGATCCTTAAAACGTTAGTGGGTTATTTAGTTGATGTTTCATAATCACAATGGCGCATTAATACATAAATGGTAATGTCAATTGGTGCTGTATTTGGTTTTTTCTCCACATATAAGACTTGGGATGGTGGTTTACAAAGTAGATGAGATTAAAAGTGCCGTTGTTTCATTTGACAAGGAAACTAATACCTCAATTTGTTACAGGATGTTACTGGAAATGATTTTTTTTATAGGAAAACCGTATGTTATGACACCAATTCCTCGAGCTGTCAATCCTCAAATGCAACAACAGCCTCCTATGATGCAATCTACAGTCCAATCAGGAATGATGCAAGGACCACAGGGAACCATGAGAGGTGCAAGCCCCATGATGTTGATCAAGCAAGGAGGTGGGGCACCGGCAGTCATGGGACCATCCGGACCTAACCAGATGATGGGAGGTGCCAGGAACCCAACATGGCAAGGGCAACCCGCAACTGTAAGACCGACAATTCAACAATTCCCACAGCAAAATACAAACACAATGTACGGACCACCGACGGTTCAACAGCGCAGATTCAACGATTCGACGCCTCCGATGATGCAACAGCAAGTTGGTGGTAATCCAATCATGATGCAACAAATGAGGCCTATGACAGCCAACAACTCACCTGGAACGAACATGCAAACGGGTCCGAGAACAGCAATGATGGCACCATCGGGTGCGCCTCATCCTGGACAACAAATGGCACCCATGCAAACCCAGGATCCCAAAAACGCCCAAGGTCAGCAACCACCCCAGATGCAAACAGCGGACGAATTGTCAAGGTTTTCGGACATCCTATGAACGGTGACCTGAGCAATACGAAAAGCCTTCGAGCTTAAACTCTCTACCAAACACTACCACGTTTCTATCTACATAATCCATATATAGTTTGTACAATTTATCCTGTCCAGTGTTCAAATTGGAATACACCCGAGCCAGCAAGCAGTCGAAAAAGCTGACAGGCCCAGATTTCAGCCCAAGAATTGTCGACTGATATTAGACGAAAATTGTGGCTGATTAATTGTCTGTCCGCCTTGCAATGGCTCCATCTCTTGTACAAAGAAAAATGATTTAAAAACTTGAAAAACTCGTGATTATTCTAATTTTTAATGTGCCCCTATAAAAAGTTGTTTAGCAAATATAATTTTAGCTTTTACTTGTTTCTTTATTGCTGTAATGAAATTGTATTACCTATATCAAAAACAGCTCATAAAACCTCATTTCAGTTGAATTTGCCGAGTTGTTTATTGTTTTTCGCCGACATTATTCTTGTTATATCTCGATAATTGAGCATTTATTTCAATGGATTAAGATGTCTCTACTCAAGTTATACATTAACCAAAGCGATGGAAAACAAGCTGTTAGTGATTATTTAAAATAACGATCTGTTCCTAAAAAGTTTATATTTTGCTTCTCTTTTCTTCTTTTGCGATTAACTTGGCTACATACATACATACACATACGTACATATTTGTGAGTGAATTAAATTTATTGTGAAAAGATGTTAATATTTTCCATGATAACAATTTATTTGCTGTTCGATATTTGATTTTTTCTACTCTGTTCAAATGTCTCGAAGACTCAATCTGTATAATGTGCTTTGGATCCAATTTGTTCAATCATTTTCCTAGCACTTAAGGAGAAACCAAACCAGTCTGCTGTTATGTGAATATTAGCTGAGAATGGGGCAATTTTGCTGTCGGTCTGTTGCTCTAGCTCTCTTCAAATGTCGGGCGGGCGGGCGACCATAGTTAGTTGAGTCACTGGTCTTATTTAAATTGATGAAACTTTTTTCATCACCCCCTCCATCCTCCCTCCCTCCCTGGCCTTGTCCTACCAGATGTCTCGCATCTGGACATCTGGAGTTGATATTTTCACCCTTCAAATGGTTTGTGTTCATTTAATATGTGGTCCCAGTTTAGCCTTATTAGGATTTATATAAATCACCAGTGCGAAAGGACCGCATACCAGTTTGTTCCTAGTATTACAAAAATTGTTCAATGGGGGGGGGGGAGGGAGGGTAGGGGAGGCACCAGGGGGTAGGAGAGAGTTCCAAACTGATGTAGAATGTGGATTATAATAATCGATTGCTCCATTTTCCACTCATTGTGACAAGTTATGATTAGTGTGACTGTTTAAATCTTCTATTTCAAAACATTTTACATTTACCTCTTTTTATCAATATCGTCCACATTAGTTCATGAGAGATCAAGGTCAAGGGTTTTTTTTCCTGAGCAGCAAGTAAACAGCTTTAGCACACGCATCGATAATCTAATTTTTAGTGTACTCATTTATTTCACAGGTTAATACGCCGTGTAGATACAAATGTGTCAGAGAAATATTGCTCTCAAAAATTTAAGACCAATTTTAATGGAGTAAGCGATTAACGATTCGCGTCATCTAAACATACAAAATAATGGTCAATTGTGACACAATGAGGAATAGTTCAAGTTTGGACTGATGTTCAGGTCAAAACCGTTGTACCGAAAATTTTTGTCCCCGTTATGTCACAGGTTATGAAAGTTTGTCCTATTTGACCTCATATTCCGAAGCAGGGAATTTTGTACTAGTCCGCACGGAGCGGGCATATGGCCTATTTAGGAAAATTATTCTAATGGTTGTAGCTGACTTGATTTTTGCAATTAAGGATTCGTGCAATTTCGCAGAAAGAACCCCCCCCCCCCCCCCCCCCCGGCCGCTAAAACCAACGAACGTGAAATTAGTTTTTATCGGGCGAAATATTTCGCCGAAACAAAATAAATCCAAATTTTCGGGATTTTCCCATTTTAATATGCGGGTTGACCCAATTTTAATATTTGAATAACCAATTAACAAGATCTCAGCTAAGCTGACAAAAATGTTCGAGAAGTAAACGGCTGAAGAATTCAGTGATAAGGGTTTTTTTGCGAATATTAAGTGGCCTCCGCTGTGTTTCCAAATGAAAACCAGGTTCAAATCAAAAATTTGAAAGTCCTGAATTGTTCCAATTACATCTTAATGGATGGAAGGAATGTCCTCAGGTTGTCTTTTTTTCTTCTTTGGTCAATCCGAACATATCGTAAAAATCTTTTAACAAATACCGATTAATTTATCGGGAGAGCGCAACGTGCGAAGAGCAGAGTGCTATCAATCAAGAAATAAAGCGAAATGTTTGAATTTTTCCAAAGCTCTGGCCGCTTTTAAACGCATCAAAATGAAAGCAAATTATGTGAGAAGTACCTATAAAATAAAATGATGGAAAATCATTCGTAATGGCTATCCGCAGTTCTGCAAATGTCAGAATGGTGCATTAATGGGTAGTTGCTGCTCGATTTTTTTGGTATGTGCTGGTGTTACTCTCCACACGACCTGTACGTGGGTGCAAACACCTTCATAACGCTGTTTCAGGGGGAAGGGGTTTGCGCCCACGAAGAGACTGGTAAGTAACACCAGCATACGCCAAAAAATCAAGCAACAACTACCGATTAATTTCACAGTCTTAAATTTGCAGTGCTTCAATGAATGTAATTGTTTGTCCAATCGAAATTAACGAAGCGACCATGCCTCTCATCTTTCGTATTCGGTTGGTCGCCGGATCCGGTCTAATTGTTAGATCAGTAATCAAAAAAATTATTCAGGGATAGGTTATTTAAATTAAAAGGACAAACAAGATTTCAAATTTGATGTATGATTATGGCGACATTTGTGCTGATAACGAACGTTTATGTTCCAATGTTTTTTGTTTTCTTTTTGTTCTATTTGATGTATACGGCGCCATTTTTAATACTGCCAAAAGCATTTCTTTTGCTGGAGTTTTTGAATAATGACTTGACCTGAAAAAAAACTTCATTGAATTATTGAATTATTCAAATAGTCAGCTATATATCACGTTGTCGGTTATAAGTGTAATAAAATTTATTTTCTCTGTTTTCATGATGCAGGTGCTCATTACTGAAAGTCTAGAAATGTGCCGCCAAGCAAGCAAGAGCAGAGCCATTATAACGCTTCTATGTAATAAGGAATAAATAAAAATGGGATAAAACTTGGCATCATGTTGTTAATTCATCAACTTACTTATTAGTTTTCATATAAAATAGATCGATAAGAAAATTTTATATCTCTAACTGTACTATGCATAAATAACTGAGCGTGCCTGCCAAAATTTGCGCCAATTATATTTGCGACAAATGAACCACTTTGCGTTTCTAAACGTGAGGTTTGGTAGCAGCTCAATCAGTGAAATTTTATTTGTTTTTAAATTCACCTATTTTTCTTTAAGTATTCACTTTAAAACTTTCTTTTCAAATTTTATAATTTAAAAGTGGTTAAAATGTTACTGTTATTAGCACGAACAATTAAAGTTTTTTCACTCAAATTTACTAAGAATTTTATTTTTCTGGCAAAGTTTCGTTTTCTGCTTGCCAATTTTTTAAATAATTTCATAAAATCATGCCTAATTTTTTAACGGACAGTGCAATTCTAAATCAAAAGCAATTTTAATGATATTTAATCTCAACCGAATCTACTTTGATCAACCAGGGCACTTTTTAAAACATTTTGGAAGCATTTTATTGTTTTTTAAGTTTGAGGTGAGGTTCTCGGACTTTTTGTCTGCCCCAAATTTGTTACTTTTTTGTCATTTTCTCGCAACATAAACATTAAATTGAAACTCAAATTATTTAAATGCTGCCTTGTTATTTGTTTCACCATTAGTAACATTAAATTTTTGTTTCTACGAAGCTCCATCAGCTCGCAGTAGACTGAGCAATTCTTCAATGAACAAAATGCCGACAGTTAAATTTCAAAAAATTTGCAAGATGTTTTCCAAAAATGTATATATGAAAATTTATTTGTCTGTTTCAAAATCATACGCTTAAGTTTCACTTAATTAGGAAATCAAATAGTCGAACAGAGTTTTTGAAAACATTTCCAAAAACTTATAGCTATCGTCATTTTGGTCATTGAAGAGTTGCTTAATCTACTGTGAGCTGATGAAGCTTCGTTGAAACAAAAATTTAATGAGAAAAAAATAACAAGGTAATTTTCTAAAATTCTGAGTTTCAAATTAATGTTTTTCCTTCGAAAAAAGGCAAAAATCAACAACTTTGGAAACAGATGAAAAGCCCGAAAACTTACTTCAAACTTAAGGAACAATAGAAGCTTTCAAAAAAATTTTAAAGGTGCCCCGATTTATCGAAGTAGAATCTGTGAAGATTAATCATTACAATTGGTTTTGATTTAGACGACGTTAAAAATTATGGCATGATTTTATAAAAATTATTATGAGGGTGGCAAAGAAAAAACGGAATTTATCCCAGAGAAAAACAAGTCTCAGTAAATCTGAGTGAAAAAAACTTTAATTGTTCATACTAAAACAGTAAAATATTAACCACTTATAAATGAAACAGGTTCTTCAATAAATTTCAAGGTGAATACTTAAAAAATAATTAATTTTATAAAAGACTAGTTTTCACTGATTGAGCTGCTACATTTGTCTGTTTTCTTCTTGTTCTATTTGACCTATACGGCGCCCTCTATAATACTGCCGAAACTTTTCTCTTGCTGCAATTTTTGAATATAGTGGTCTGAAAGTTTACTTCATTGAATCATTGAATCGTTCATATAGTCAGCTATATATCACATTGACAGTTATAAATAGTAGATAATTTATTAAATTCATTTCTCTGTTATTGTGATGCAGGTACTCATAACCGAAAGGCTAAAAATGTGCCATCAAATGTTTTCCATCAATCAAGAGTAGAGCAATTATAACGCTTCTAATTAATAGGGAAAAAATAAAAGTTGAGTAAAATTTTGCATCATCCATAGACGCTGTGAATGTTTTGCCTCGCTATTTATTTCGAGATCTCTCATAAAGAAAAAGATAAATCTCTTTAGAATCCATTTCGCATCGAACATAAACGTTTTAATTCACCAAAATGCTTATTAAACTGTCGTAGTTTTTGTTGTCCCCAATTATTTTATTTGGTGCAATAAAATTATTATACGATGTACTTAATTAACGTTGTATCTAATCTTGAAGGACGTATTCCAAAGTCATCTTACTTTCACTGTCTACCGCTTTTTTGTCACATATTATGTCTGTCTGTTGCCCTAATTCCCGCACTGGGAATTGTTTGTTCACATTCGTTATGACTTCTGTGCTGCTAACTTATTATAAATCTCATTCTCTTAGTTTTGCACCTCGAATACAGTTGCTCAATTTAACTTATTTCTTGTCAGTCGTATTTACTATATGAGTAAAATAGACAAGTGTCAGATAGGCGATTTGCTAAGCGAATCCAAATACTAAACTGTGTTAAGTGCACTCGCCGCACAAGTACACTCAACAGAAATCCTAATAGTGATTCGCATTGCAAAATCAAGTGCACAATATTGATTGTGTTCGACATGACGCAGTCAGCAACGCAAATGCAAACTCCACTTGGCATCGAATCCTTCTGGAAAAAACCGAGTGCAGACCCTCCGTTGAAGTGGGAGAAATGGCAGATGCAGACGAAACTGGCTCTTCTTGCGAAAGTGAACATTGCATTGGATATTCGGCTCGAACCAAAGCCCGAGAATGTTCAACTACCTTTAGAACCGATCTACGAGAGTACAATAACAAGTTCTTCAGCCCAATCAGAACGAGAACGGTTAGCTAGAAATGCACTATTTAATTTGAACTGGGAGAATCGATGTCAAAAGCGGATGGAGATAGGAATCATGTGTGGAGACACGCCATGGACACAAGCGGACCGCAAGACAGTATCTATGCTATATCTCAGTTTGGGCACCGAAGGAAGACGCATCATATGTAGCAGAAACCCGCATCTCAAGATGGACATATTGACAACGGTGGAAATTTGGCAAATCATGGAAACTACGTTCATTCGTCAGCGAAACATTACCTGTGATAGGTACATGCTCCTTACCACAAAGCAGTCAAAAGGGGAATCTATTGAACTTTTCTTTGGCAAATTGAAGGAAGTGTCCGAGAATTGCGATTTTGGAAATCAAGAAGATACACTGATCAGAGATCTATTCATTGCCAATATGCAAGATCCCGAAATTCAACAAGAAATACTCAGAGAAACTCTTGAACCGCCACAAGCTCTACGCATGGCCATTAATATGGAACTCGGACAACGGAATCAGTTACAGATTTCGAACACACAACCCGCTTTGCATGTGAATGCAATAACTCCACAACTAGCGTTTCGCCAATCAAATCAACGTCAAAAAATTTCAGCCCCTATCCGACAAACGAATCAATTATGCCGAAATTGTGGCCGCACTTGGTCAGCAAATCCCAAGGGCAAATGTATTGCTAAAGGCAAGACGTGCAATAATTGTGGTTTACAGAATCACTTTTAACGTGTATGTTGTAAACCGAAGTCTCCATCCACTAAACCAACTCGTCCCAATGTTAAATCAATTGAGGAAAATTCATCTGAACAGTCTGTCAATGCAATCAAAAATTCCAATTATAAGCCTCAATGTGAATCACACTATGATAGTTCGGATAATAACATTGTAATTAGCATTGTTAGTACCACAGTGCAAATCGAAACCTAAAATACAATCCTACAGATTGGAAAAACTAAAAGAGGATTTCTCATTGACACCGGGAGCGTGTGTAGCATTTTGAACGAATCACTCGCTACTGAAGTAATCAACAATTCTACTCTTGCACGATGGCTAACAGCAACACCTGCACAAGAACTCAAGACCTTTGCTAATGAAACAATACCCGTCATTGGAATGATGCAAGCGCTGATAGAAAGTAATGGTTGGCGGATCGAAGACGCCGAAATTGTGGTCGTTAGAGACGGATTGAAACCACTAAATGGCAGAGATTTTGAATTTCTTGGAATTTCAAACTCTCCAACTCTTTGTTCGGATGAAGGTAGTATGGTCAACACTATCACACCTCAATGCCCATTCAAAACACGCATAGCCAATCAAGTTCCTCAAATTATGTCACGCATTGGCAGATCAAAAGTTCACATAGTTCAACCTAAATTTCCCAAAAATTTTCAGCCTAATCGTCAAAAGGGTAGAAGAGTACCCATTATTTTACAAGAACGAGTTAACAACGAAATTGAAAAACTTCTTGAAGAAGAACACATAGAAAAACAAAACAATTGCTCCGATCAATATTTTATTTCTCCAAAAGTCATTACAGTTAAAAGAGATCAAACAATCATATTAGCTTTAGACTCAAAAATTCTAAATAAATCCATACATAAAAACAAGTACCAAATGCCGAACATTGAAACATTGATAAACTCCATATCACAAATATTAACTGATTACAAAACAGAACCAGCTGATAAAATTTATTTCTCTACTATAGATCTCAAGTATGCGCATAGTCAACTGAACCTCCATGCTGACACAGCCAAACAATTTAATTTCAATATTATAAGCAGCGATATGACAGGCACATATCGATTTAAAACAGGTTTTTACGGACTTACAGACATGCCTGCCGTGTTTCAGAAGGCGATGGAATATACATTAATTGGCCTTAAGAATACATTTTGTTTCCTTGACGATATTTTTTTTGTAAGTAAAGGTTCAGAAGGAGATCAATTTAATAGATTGTCTTAAAAAAATGGATGCGGATAATCTACGTATCAATCTTCCCAAATGTCATTTTGCGAAACAAGAGATTTCATGGTTGGGGTATCATATTGCTCCATCAGGAACATCACCTCTGGAATCTAAAACTTCTGCAATTCCTTCATTGCAACCACCCAATACCTTTAAAAAATTACGCTCCTTCCTTGGATCGGTTCACTATATTAGTAAATTTATTCCCAATCTAGCACACCTTTGCTATCCTCTAAGACCCCTTCGTCGTAAATCTACAAAACACATCTGGACTGACGAACACACCATACATTTTAATGCTACGGAAACACGAATCGCGAATCACACAGAAAACACTCATTATACACTCATTATCAACTCGAAACACGTATAAAATGTGATGCTTCTCGCTCTGGCCTTGGAGCAGCATTAGAACAATTGACAGCTAATGGTTGGAAACCAATTTCATTCGCATCTAGATTTTTGAATAGTAATGAAGAACGCTACAGCATCAAAGAAATTGATCTCCTTGGAGTGGTCTGGTCCATAGAGTATTTTAAAAATTATCTTTATTGCAAAGAATTTTCTATCATAACTGATCATCGAGCCCTTCTTTCAATTTTAAAATAACATAGATCCAATAAATCATATAACTGTCACTTATCACGATGGGTCGATCGGCTTTCAGTCTACCTATTTAAAATAGAACATTTGCCAGGCGCAAAGATGGGACTTGTTGATTATATATCCCGAAACCCTTATCAACCAGCAAAAAGTATTTCTAAATTTGATGATGAATTTTTAGTTGCAACATTATCCCGCATACAAACTGACGCAAATATACTTCAACAATAAAAACATATTTCGGCTGTTGAACTTAATAATTTTTACCTAGATAATACATCTGACATACAAACATCTAGCACTCAACATAACATCCTAATCAAGTATTGAATATAAATTCCGTTAAGCCTAAGTTGATAACAAAAGACATTATGTCACTCGCTCCGCAAAGTATTAGTTCAGATTTACCCATAAAACGTAATCATAGTTTTATTAGTGATCACGCAACGCGCGTACGCATAACTCAAAATAATTCAACACACACTACGCGAATGCATCATTCACATCTAATCTACTCTTATAATATTAATTCCGATAGTGGACACGCAATGAGCATACGCTTAACTCAAACTAATTCAACACTCGCCAAGCAAAAGCCTAATCAAAATTTCATTCACATTAATTGTGCAACTCAAAATCAATTAACACCTGCTCAGCAATTTAACACTTTCAAATCAAATCAAAACTCCGAATCATCATATTTCTGATTGTGATTTCGATCCGCGGGTACGCTTTACTATTGATAAATTAACACTCGCCGGGCATAATCTCCTCTTATTCATCCAGTCGTTTATTTCACATAACTCAAATGCCTTATTTTCAACTCACACTAGTAAACACCAATTGAAATCTCAACTCTCATCGCATAGTACAAATACTATAAATACTGCGCTACCAATTCAGCCTCAAATAGCACTATTTGAGACGCAAAATACCGGAAAGTCGTCCTCCGCTTACCAAAACCAGCATCAATTCACTGAATTAAGCTTGTTTAACTTGTCAATCACAAATGATCCTCAAATTTCTTCCTTAATTAGCACTCAAAGGTCACATACCTTAAATATTTCACGTGCTCAATTGACAAACAACAAAAAGTCGCTTTTTGCCCAAACTCTCTCTGAAATTCAGTTGTCTTCTCACTCATGTAATTTAATTGAAAATTCATCAAACTCATCAAAAGTGAGCCAACAAGTGTCCGCAATGAAAAGCGAATCAACCTCTACTCATTCTACCCGAAGTTCGCCTCGTGTTTCCTTCACGGATAATGCAACCCCAAATACGCCTCGCCAATCACCCACTCATTCAAATATCAGCACCCCACTCACTGATAGCCCTCAAGTCCTCTCCTTTGACAAGGTGATTGGGAAAGTATTCGACAAAAGCCTAATCGCCTCCCTAACGAGCAAAGATGCAGTGCTCAAAGAAGTCAGAAACTACATCTTCCGCTCTGACAAGGAATGTTTGAAAGAATTAAACCCCTACCTACATAGCTACTGGCGGGACTTAAATGTAAGCGGTGGTTGCGTTTGCATGGACGAGAAGGTGGCCATTTCAATTGCCTGAAAGGATGCGCTCATCGAGGACCTCCATGCCAGTCACCCGGGTAGCTGGGGATAGTATGTATTGCCCAGCATTGTTGGTGGCCATATATGAGTAGAGACCTTTTGGTCCGAGCAATTGAGTGCAGACCTTGCATTGCAATCGGTAAAAGTTTAAAATCTACAATTCCCGCAAAGAAATTTCAAGCACATAAACCATGTATAGTCCCGAACCAAGAGATACAAATATATTTTGCAGGACCTATTGATAATGAAAAAGATCATGAAATTTATGTTTTAACATGTATTGATAGATTTTCCAAATAACCCTCTGCTGAAATTTTTGATAACGCAAATGCTTCTAATGTAATTAAATGTTTGGATAACTATATACCCATTCTCGAAGTTTCTCGTTCATTTCGAATAGATAAAGCTCGTTGTCTGACAGGAAATCAATTAAAAAATAATTGCACTAAAAAAATTATCAATATAATCCCAGCTCCAGCAAACAATCACCGAGCTATAGGTTTAGTAGAACGATTAATTAGTACAATTAAACAGCGCCCTGCATGTATAAAAGAACCAAATAAAGAATTAAATTCATTCACCATTAAAGCAGCACTAAAATCAATACTCTACCAGCTCCACATATGTAAACAAAAATTACTGAGATTTCGCCTTTCGAATCATTCGAATCACACTTTGGGCGACAAGCCAATACTCCGCTGAGCAATATTAGTACTAAATCACATTTTTTAAATTTAAGTTATGAGACTTCACACGAATTCAGAAGGGCGATCGTAAGATGAAACACCGCAAAGGTGATACGGCAAGCGTTGTCTCATCTAACAGATCCAATATTTCTTGCGCAATGCGAGTAAGGATGCCAAAAGTGCCACCCAATCTCCAACCAACAGAGACCCCATCGCAATCAGAGACAAACTCCGGCCAACAAATTATAGCCTCTGAGATAATTATTGCGCCTCCAACAACGAATCAATGAACAAAACTAACTTGACCTTCTACTTTGGCACCTGCAGAAGCATTGCACCAAGTCCTCTCACGTTCAACTAAGAGGACACGAAAAAGCCCTAAATACTATGGATCTGAAAATGACGATTCAGCTGGTGAATCGACAAATTCCTGCCCGCCTAACTTCATACAGCCTCGCAGGAAACGTCGTGCAGGTGACGTCGGATCCTCGCAGCCTTCGGTGATCCAAACGGTTGTGGATACTGCGGCTCAAGTACAGCCAATTTCAAATACATTTCCCTCGCCAGTCATAGGTGAACTTTCTCCAACTGACCGTCGCATTCGCCCAAAAAATCAGAGCCCACCAGAAGAATTCATAATTGACGAAGAGGATATGTAGACTTAAATTTTCCATACAATTTTATTTATGACTAGCTATGATAGCCAGTGAATATATTGTTGATAGCTACTTAACCGGTGAATAAGTATTAGTAAATATTTTTTTTTCAAATTTCTAGATTATGCTATTTTAATTTTCACTAAAAAGGGAGAAATGTTCTACATAATCATTTAATTTGGTGCAGAAAAATTAATATACGATGTACTTAATTAGCGTTGTACCTAATCTTGACGGACGTATTCCAAAGTCATCTTACTTTCACTGTCTACCAGCTTTTTTTCACATATTATGTCTGTTGCCCTAATTCCCGCACTGGGAATTGTTTAGTCACATTCCTTATGACTTCTGTTTTGCTAACTTATTTTAAATCTCATTCTCTTAGTTTAACTTATTTCTGGTCAGTCGTATTTACTATTCGTGTAAAATAAACAGGTGTCAGATAGGCGATTTGCTACGCGAATCTAAATACGAAACTGTGTTAAGTGCACTCGCCGCACAAGTACATTCAACAGAAATTCTAATAGTGATTCGCATTGCAAAATCAAGTACACAATATTGATCGTGTACGACAGTTTTAATAGAAAATAGACCGATAAGAAATATTTTTAACATTATCTGTTCTATGCATAAATAACTGAGCGTGTCTATCAAAGTTTGAGCAAAAATATTAATGACAAACAACCAATTTGCATTTCTAAGCGTGAAGTTTTGTAGCAGCCAAATCAATGATCTTTTTTAATTTCACAAATTTTTCTTTAAGTTTTCACTTTTAATTTTTTGACTTTTTTACTTAGAAGGGGTTAATATTTTACTGTTTTTAGCATGAAGAATTTATGTTTTTCACTCAAATTTACAAGTTTCTGTTTTCTGCTTGCCACTTTTTTAAACAATTTTATAAAATCATGCCAAAGTTTTAAACGATGTGTGCAAATATAAATCAAAACTAATTTTAATGATTTTCAATCTCCACAGATTCTACTTTGATCAATCAGGGAAATTTTTAGAAATTTTTTGCAAGAATTTTTTTGTTCCTTAATTTTGAGTTAAGTTTCTCGGGCTTTTTATCTGTTTCCCATTTTGTTAACTTTTTCCCTTTTTTCGCAGGATAAATTTTGACTTGATACTCAAATTACTAAAAACCTACCTTGTTATTTGTTTTATCATTAGTAACACTAAACTTTGTTTCAACGAAGCTCCATCAGCGCGCAGTACACTGAGAAACTCTTCAATGACCAAAAAAGCGATAGTTAAATTTCAAAAAGCTTGCAAGATATTTTCCAAAATCGTATTTATGAAAAATTAATTATCTATTTCAAAAATCCTTTGTTTAACTCTTCACTGATTTGAAGAAGCAAATCACGTGTTAGAATTTTTGAAAAAATTTTCGAAAACTGATAACGAATGTTTATGTTCCATTTTTCTGTTTTCTTCTTGTTATGTTTGACCTATACGGCGCCTTACTTATCACTGACGAAAGCATTTTTTTCGCTGCAATTTTTGAACATTGACTGGATTTGAAAAATATATTACATTGAGTTATTGAATTGTTCTTATATATCACACTGACAGCTATTAGTATTATATAATTTGTTTAATTTATTTTCTCTGTTATTGTGATGCAGTTACTCATAACCTAATGGCTAGAAATGTGCCATCGAATGTTTTCCAGCAACCAAGAGTAGAGATTATATTGCTTCTAATTCATTAGGAATAAATTAAAGTTGGATAAAATTCTGCATCATATTATTAATTCGTCAATTTACTTAATAGTTTTCATATAAAATATACCGAAAAGAAAATTTTTTATCGCTAACTGTATTATGCATAAAAACTGAGCGTGCTTACCAAAATTTGCGCCAATTATATTCACTTTTATTATTTTGACATTTTTTAAAATTAGAAGTGGTTAATATTTTACTGTTTTTAGCACGAAGAATTGATGTTTTTCAGTCAAATTTACTTGGACTGTTTTTCTCTGGAAAAGTTTCTGTAATCTGCTTGCCACTTTTTTAAACAATTTGATAAAATCATGCCAGAGTTTTTAACGTTGTGTGCAAATCTAAATCAAAACAAATTTTAATGATATTCAATCACCACAGATACTACTTTGATCATCAGGGCACTTTTTAAATATTTTTGCAAGATTTTTATTGTTCCTAAATTTTGAGTTAAGTTTCTCGAGCTTTTTATCTGTTTCCCATTTTGTTAACTTTTTTCCTTTTTTCGCAGATTAAATTTTGACTTGATACTCAAATTACTAAAAACCTGACTTGTTATTTGTTTTATCATTAGTAACACTAAACTTTGTTTCAATGAAGCTCCATCAGCGCGCAGTACACTGAGAGACTCTTCAATGACCAAAATGGCGATAGTTAAATTTCAAAAAGCTTGCAAGATGTTCTCCAAAATTGTATTTATGAAAATTTTTTTTATCTATTTCAAAATTAATTGCTTAACTTTTCATTAATTTAAAGAAGCAAATCATCAAACAGAATGTTGGAAAATATTTTCGAAAAATAATAACGAATGTTTATGTTCCATTTTTCTGTTTTCTTCTTGTTCTGTTTGACATATACGGCGCCATCTTTAATACTGCCGGAAGCATTTCTTTTGCTGCATTTTTTGAATATTGACTTGATCTGAAAAATGTATTTCATTGAATTATTGAATTGTTATTAGTCAGCTAAATATCACATTGACAGTTTTAATTTTCGAGTAATTTATTTCGTTTTTTCTCCATTATTGTGATGCAGGTACTCATAACCGAAAGGCTAAAAATCTGGCATTGAATTTTTTCCAGCAACCAAAAGTAGAGCAATTAAAACGCTTCTACGTAATAAGGAATAGAAAAAAGTTGAATAAAACTTTTTGTCATGCATAGATACTGTGTTTCTTTTTCCTAGCTATTTATTTTCCAATCTTTCACAAAGAAGAAAAGTAACTTTAGAATCCGTTTTGCATTGAACATAAACAATTTAATTTACCAACTTAGTTACTGAACTGTTTTAGTTTTCACAGAAAATGGACCGATAAGAAATCTTTTTAATCTTATCTGTCCTATGCATAAATAACTGAGCGTGTCTATCAAAAATTGAGCCAGTTATCTTTGCGACAAATGAACCATTTTGGGGTTTCAAACGTGAGGTTTTGTAGCAGCTAATTCAGTGAAATTTTATTTTTTTAAAATTCACCTATTTTTCACTTAGTACTTTTCTACTTACTACTTTTCACCTAGTATTCACTTTAAAACTTTCTTTTCAAGTTTTATAATTTAAAAGTGGTGAAAATGTTACCGTTATTAGCATGAATAATTAATGTTTTTTCACTCAAATTTACTGAGACTTTTTTTTCTCTGGTAAAAATTCCGTTTTCTGCTAGACAATTTTTTAAACAATTTCACAAAACCAAGCCTAATTTTTTAACTTAGTAAGCAATTCTGATTGAAAAATAATTTTAATGATATTTAATCTCCACCGAATCCACTTCGATCAATCAGGGCAATTTAAAAAAATTTTGGAAGCATTTTTTTTTATTCTTAAGTTTGAGGTGAGTTTCTCGGGCTTTCTATCTGCCCCCAAAGTTGTTACTTTTTGTCATTTTCTCGCAACATTAACATTAAATTGAAACTCAAATTAATAAAGTGCTGCCTTTTTATTTGTTTTATCATTAGTAACACTACATTTTTGCTTCTACGAAGCTTCATCAGCTCGCAGTAGACTAAGAAACTCTTCAATGACCAAAACGACGATAGATAAATTTCAAAAAAGAATGCAAGATATTTTCCAAAATCTTCTGATGCAAAAATAATTGTCTATTTCAAAAATCATTTGTTTAACTTTTCACTAATTTAAAGAAGCAAATCATCAAACAGAATTTTTGAAAACATTTTTGAAAACTGATAACGAATGGTTATGTTCCATTTTTCTCTCTTCTTCTTGTTTTATTTGACCTATACGGCGCCATACTTAACACTGACGAAAGCTTTTCTTTTGCTGCAGTTTTTGAACATTGACTGGATTTGAAAAATTTTTTACATTGAGTTATTGAATTGTTCGTATAGTCAGATATATCACACTGACAAATATTAGTATTATATAATTTATTTAATTTAATTTCTCTGTTATTGTGATGCAGGTACTCATAACTGATTGGCTAGAAATGTGCCATCGAATGTTTTCCAGCAATCAAGAGTAGAGATTATATCGCTTCTAATTTATTAGGAATAAATTAAAGTTGGAAAAAATTTTGCGTCATGTTATTAAGTCGTCAATTTACTTAATAGTTTTCATATAAAATAGACCGATAAGAAATTTTTTTATCGCTAACTGTATTATGCATAAAAACTGAGCGTGCCTACCAAAATTTGCGCCAAGTACATTCACTTTTAAAATTTTGACATTTTTTTAAATTAGAAGTGGTTATTATTTCACTGTTTTTAGCATGAAGAATTGATGTTTTTCACTCAACTTTACTTGGATTGTTTTTCTCTGGGAAAGTTTCCGTTTTCTGCTTGCCACTTTTTTAAACAATTTTATAAAATCATGCCAGAGTTTTTAACGTTGTGTGCAAATGTGAATCAAAACTAATTATAATGGTATTCAATCTCCACAGATTCTACTTTGATCAATCAGGGCACCTTTTAAAAATTTTCGCCAGAATTTTATTGTTCCTTAATTTTGAGTTAGGTTTCTCGGGCTTTTTATCTGTTTTCCATTTTGTTAACTTTTTCCTTTTTTCGCAGGAAAAATTTTGACTCGATACTCAAATTACTAAAAACCTACCTTGTTATTTGTTTTATCATTAGTAACAATAAACTTTGTTTCAACGAAGCTCCATCAGCGCGCAGTACATTGAGAAACTCTTCAATGACCAAGGTTTTTTTAAACGTTTTTTAACGTAGTGTGCAATTCTGACTGAAAATCAATTTTAATGATATTTAATCTCCACCGAATCCACTTTGATCAATCAGGGCAATTTTATAATGTTTTGGAAGCATTTTTTTATTCTTTAGTTTGAGGTGATTTTCTCGGGCTTTTTATATGCCCCCAAATTTGTTACTTTTTGCCATTTTCTTGCAAGATAAACATTAAATTGAAACTCAAATTATTAAAATGCTGCCTTTTTATTTGTTTTATCATTAGTAATACTAAATTTTTGTTTCTACGAAGCTCCATCAGCTCGCAGTAGACTAAGAAACTCTTCAATGACCAAAATGACGATAGGTAAATTTTAAAAAAATTGCAAGATATTTTCCAAAATCTTCTTATGAAAAATTAATTATTTATTTCAAAAATCATTTGTTTAACTTTTCACTAATTTAAAGAAGCAAATCATCAAACAGAATTTTTGAAAACATTTTCGAAAACTGATAACGGATGTTTATGTTCCATTTTTCTGTTTTCTTCTTGTTCTGTTTGACCTATACGGCGCCTTACTTAACACTGACGAAAGCATTTTTTTTGCTGCAATTTTTGAACATTGACTGGATTTGGAAAATATATTACATTGAGTTATTGAATTGTTCTTATAGTCAGATATATATCACACTGACAGCTATTAGTATTATATAATTATTTAATTTATTTTCTCTGTTTTTGTGATGCAGGTACTCATAACTGAATGGCTGGAAATGTGCCATCGAATGTTTTCCAGCAATCAAGATTAGAGATTATATCGCTTCTAATTTTTTAGAAATAAATTAAAGTTGGAAAAAATTTTGCGTCAATTATATTCACTTTTAATATTTTGACAATATTTTTAATTAGAAGTGTTAATATTTTACTGTTTTTAGCACGAAGAATTGATGTTTTTCAGTCAAATTTACTTGGACTGTTTTTCTCTGGGAAAGTTTCTGTTTTCTGCTTGCCACTTTTTTAAACAATTTTATAAAATCATGCCGGAGTTTTTAACGTTGTGTGCAAATCTAAATCAAAACTAATTTTAATGATATTGAACCTCCACAGATTCTACTTTGATCAATCCGGGCACTTTTTAAATATTTTTGCAAGAATTTTTTTGTTCCTTAATTTTGAGTTAAGTTTCTCGGGCTTTTTATCTGTTTCCCATTTTGTAAACTTTTTTTCCTTTTTTTGCAGGATAAATTTTGACTTGATACTCAAAGTACTAAAAACCTACCTTGTTAATTGTTTTATCATTAGTAACACCAAACTTTGTTTCAACGAAGCTCCATCAGCGCGCAGTACACTGAGAAACTCTTCAATGACCAAGATGGTGATAGTTAAATTTCAAAAAGCTTGCAAGATATTTTCCAAAACCGTATTTATGAATAATTAATTATCTATTTCAAAAATCATTTTTTTAACTTTTCAGTTATTTGAAGAAGCAAATCATCAGTTAGAATTTTTGAATTTTTTTTCGAAAACTGATAACGAATGTTTATATTCCATTTTTCTGTTTTCTTGTTCTGTATGACCTATTTGGCGCCATCTTTCATATTGCCGAAAGCATTTCTTCTTGCTGCAATTTTTGAAGTTTGACTTGATCTAAAAAATGTAATTCATTGAATTATTGAAATGATAATAGTCAGTTAAATATCACATCGACAGTTTTAAGTTTCAGATAATTTATTTATTTTATTTTCTCTGTTATTTTGCTGCATGTACTCATAACCGAAAGGCTAAAAATGTGCCTTCGAATACTTTCCAGCCATCAAAAGTAGAGCAATTATAACGCTTCTAAGTAATTAGGAATAAATAAAAGTTGGATAAAACTTTGCATCATGCATAGATGCTGTGTTTGTTTTTCTCCGCTAGTTATTTTGCAATCTCTACAAAAAAAATCTGTTTGGAATCCGTTTCGCATTGAACATAAACGTTTTAATTCACCAAATTGCTTATTGAACTATTATAATTCTCTTACAAAACAGACCGATAAGAAAAGATTTTTACTTTCTCTGTATTATGCATGAGTAACTGAGCGTGTCTATCATTGAAAAAGAATTTTTTTTGAAAGGTTAAACTTTTATATTGCTAGCATTGGCGGAAACTTGTTTCCATTCAACTGCGCTCTGTTGTTAATTTAGATAAATTATCGGTAAGGGTTGTTTGAAGCATTAATTAATTAGGCTAATTTTTACAAGTTTTCCATGTCATTTTCTTGAAAAACTGAAGTTATTGTTTTATGTGAACCTTTATAAACATTATTTTTTAAAAATTTACTTTGCCATTCAGATACTTTGTTTGCTATGTTTTTCACGGCGGCTGGGTTTTCAATGACGGCGTTTTTATAATGTATAGTTTAATAGAATGTTTTTTGCCTCCAAACTAATTACCTTTGCTGTTGACATTTCAAAATGTCAAAACAAGCTATTAAAGAAATTTATTCAAATGTTTTTTTTTCATTATTGCTTTTTCAACATCCAAATGCGAGTGTTTCATTGGCTCCTATTGTCAACATATTCTTTTTGATGGTCCAATTATATATTGACGACAGAGGCGGCAGTTGATTGAAAATAACTTTCGAAACATAACGTCGTCAATCCTACAAATTCAGTGCAATCTGCGTTTGCGAAAATGAGTGACAGTCTTTTGTTCTAAAAAATCTAAAAAATGTAATTCATTGAATTATTGAAATGATAATAGTCAGTTAAATATCACATCGACAGTTTTAAGTTTCAGATAATTTATTTATTTTATTTTCTCTGTTATTTTGCTGCATGTACTCATAACCGAAAGGCTAAAAATGTGCCTTCGAATACTTTCCAGCCATCAAAAGTAGAGCAATTATAACGCTTCTAAGTAATTAGGAATAAATAAAAGTTGGATAAAACTTTGCATCATGCGTAGATGCTGTGTTTGTTTTTCTCCGCTAGTTATTTTGCAATCTCTACAAAAAAAATCTGTTTGGAATCCGTTTCGCATTGAACATAAACGTTTTAATTCACCAAATCGCTTATTGAACTATTATAATTCTCTTACAAAACAGACCGATAAGAAAAGATTTTTACTTTCTCTGTATTATGCATGAGTAACTGATTGTGTCTATCATTGAAAAAGAATTTTTTTGAAAGGTTAAACTTTTATATTGCTAGCATTGGCGGAAACTTGTTTCCATTCAACTGCGCTCTGTTGTTAATTTAGATAAATTATCGGTAAGGGTTGTTTGAAGCATTAATTAATTAGGCTAATTTTTACAAGTTTTCCATTTCATTTTCTTGAAAAACTGAAGTTATTGTTTTATGTGAACCTTTATAAACATTATTTTTTAAAAATTTACTTTGCCATTCAGATACTTTGTTTGCTATGTTTTTCACGGCGGCTGGGTTTTCAATGACGGCGTTTTTATGTTGTATAGTTTAATAGAATGTTTTTTGCCTCCAAACTAATTACCTTTGCTGTTGACATTTCAAAATGTCAAAACAAGCTATTAAAGAAATTTATTCAAATGTTTTTTTTCATTATTGCTTTTTCAACATCCAAATGCGAGTGTTTCATTGGCTCCTATTGTCAACATATTCTTTTTGATGGTCCAATTATATATTGACGACAGAGGCGGCAGTTGATTGAAAATAACTTTCGAAACATAACGTCGTCAATCCTACAAATTCAGTGCAATCTGCGTTTGCGAAAATGAGTGACAGTCTTTTGTTACTCCATTTCGCTTGGTGTAAAATTGATTAAAAATTGGACAACAGTCACGAGACGAGCTGCGGACAACGCAGCAAAATTCCATCACTGATTTTAAAAAACTGCATTTTTAATTCTCAAATGCGCGCAATTTGTGAGCGGGGAAATTGTCATCAATGTCCGCAATTTTTAGATTGATTTTTTTCATTTCATCTTTATCCTGCGCTCTAATTTATATAAGATTTATGCAGCGATTAATTTGTAAATTACAAAATCAAGGACAAACACTTGTCAGCTTTGTCCACATTTTAGTGCATTGAACTAAGTGACAAGCATTTTAATGGCGTCGAACAATAATTGAAGCAAAGTTAGATTTTAAAATACGATGCGCCATTCTAGCTAAAAAAAAATAGCTTTTTGATTGCGTTAATAAAATCGCGCAGTGCTTTTTTTCTTTATCATGAAAAACCTAATTCGAAGCATTTATTTCTTATTTATATTTCTGTTCATATTTTTTTGATTCTGCTCAGTTCATGATTAGTATTTGTTTTACTTGTCTGTTTTTCATTAATTCTCATAAATTGAACTTCAATTTTAAGGCAATCATTGATTAAATTGATACTAAAAAGCATGATTAATTTGAAAATATTCATGCTGTTTTATCTAGTCTGAATTCCCAGATGGGTTTTCTCAGATCCAGCTGACCAAAAATGAAACATGTGGGTATAAATAATTACAGTTGATATTGGTTTAACAGAAAATTTTTCTAAGTTTTTCAGTCGTTGTTTTTCATTTCCTGTTCATCACTCATTGGTATTAGTTAGCTCTCCGCTCATTAGTCGGTTTAGTTGTTATTTCTTTGTTAGTGTTCTTCCATCTATCAGCTTATGCATTTAGAATATATACCGACTCCTTAGGGACGACAGTTTGCCTTCCTTATTAAACAAAGTTTAAAGCAATTAAAAGCATTTAAATCGAATAAGCTGGTTTCTAAGTATAAGCCGCAGATAATAGAAACTCGGAAATTAGGAGTCTAGGTACAATAAAGTTGCGAATAAACAAGACGCGGATAATAGTGACATTAAAATTGCGGGCAATATCGACCCTGACTATAGTGACAAAGACATTAAAAGCTGCGGAAATTAGTGACGTTGAAACCGCAGAAAATGATTGCCTTAGATTGGATAATTGGGACGTAAATTCGTGAATAAAAGTAACTAAAATCTGTCCATTTTTCTCGCGCCATCAAATTCCGCAATCGCGGGCATTTGTGACGATTGGATTCAAATTTGAGCAAAATTAAACTAGTTCCCCTTGCTGGTAGTGTTGTCCGCGAAAAACTTAAAGCCCTATCTTGAAACATGGGAGAGTGGACGAAGTTGACTTCAGCATGCAAAATTGCTTGTCAAAATATAAGATTGGCGGCTTAATGAACGATCAAGAAAAGCCTATTCAGTATAAACAAGAAAATTAAGGCTTCATATAACAGAAACTATTTTGGTGGAGGTTAATCACTCTTGGTGGAGTTTAAAACCTAAGAAACCTGAGACCAGATTTTGAGCAATTTGATATAGTTATAAAACAGTGAACAAACAAACTGTTAATAGTTTATTGGATCAGATTTTTTTATCAGTCCTTCTTTAGCTATAAACGGGATAAAGATAAATTTGGATTAAACAGGTTTTATGTTGTTTCTATTGTATCAAAATTATCTATGCAAATCTTTGGTTGGTTGTTCTACATTGTTTACACTAGCGAATAGTCCTGCCAAAAATGAGCACTGAAAAAAGGTTCCTTTGTGGCCGCACATTTTTCTCAAAAGGGACAATCATTCTATAGTTTATAAAATCAGAAAGATTCTGCATTATTTGACTATATTTGGAAATTTCTGGCATAGGTAATTTTGCAGTTCAATAGTAACAAAGCAAAAATAAATTGAACTAAATTTAATTGAATAAAGTTGTTAGAAAGTTCAATTGAAAAAATTTTCAATGAGGTATAGTTCCTAGAAAAAAACCAATTATTTAATTGCCTGACTTTTGAAATGCCAACTTTTAACCAAAAATTATGTATTTAATGTTTTGTTGCAATCTTCGGAAAATGGTTTTTTAATCTCGAAAAATATCACACTTTCAGAACTTTCAACTGCCTGGACATATTTGGAAAGACAGCTTATCAATGTTTCAACAACGATCTTTTGATACTAAACAGAAGTAAAAAATTTTTGAAAGAAAAATTGCGGGACATAGAAACGCAAGACATGCAGGCGACCTTTCAGACGTCACAATTTCGAAGTTTGACACTACTTGTCTCCAATGATCTCGGCGAAGAGGAGACTATCGCGTCGAAATTGATAATGGATATGATTCTAACATCAGGAACCAAAAAGCTTCACATCACTATGAAAACTACACCGTTTTTCAGTTCGAGAGGAGAACTTTGAAACTTGCCATGAGCTTGCAAAGAGAATGAAACTAAAATTTAACTCAGCTTAAGATGATTGTTTTAGGTTAAATTAGAAATTAAAAAGAAAATTAAGGATAAACGAAAACAAATGCAGTTGGTTTTTAATTAACAATTAAGGCATTTGGTCCAAATTTTGTCAGGCCACATATTTTTCTAACGTAATTTTTCCACCTCTCATCTGATCCGTTCAATTTTTAGCTATCGACTGCGAAATACTGATATTCTGATATATATATATATATATATATATATATATATATATATATATATATACGAAGTTTTCTACGAAGTTTGGGTTGGCGTTCACCTTAAGCTAATTTCAGGATGTTGTTAAAGTTTTTTCTCAAAAACTAAAAAAATAATTTTGAGAAGATTTTAGAAAATTTTGAAAACAAAGCAACAGTTAAAAAAAAAAGGGCGAAATATTTGAACATGCTTTTCCAGTCCCACAAGAATAATTAGTCGAGAGTTAGTTCTCTTTAAAACAATCAAATGCAATTGTGACTGAGAACCAGTGGCAAAGAATACAATTTTTGAGTTTTTAATTGTGAATAAAAAAATTCTCCGCATTGATACAAATTTTTTTATTTCAAAAAACTAGGCATAGTTTTTTTTGTAAAAGGCTTCAAATTCTGGGCTCCGGATAAGTATATAGGGGCGGTAGCAAGTGACACTAAACAATTTCGAAATAATCTATTTCGAAGAAATCAAGCAGTTTTGTCAAATATTGTCAAGAATGATCAACAAACAGCTAAAGTATGATTAATCAGCTCCGATATATTTGTATTTCTCGCTAAAGTAACTGTAAATTGACCGAAAACTTGAATATTTCCGAGGATTGAGGGGACTAATAAATTATGGAACTACTCCAATTAATTAAATACATATTGACGAAAAATTTACTAATGATTTTCTTTGAAAAAAGTTTCAAACCACTCAATGATGAAGAAAAAATTGCAAAAAAAACAAAACGTAAACGGTGCGTTGGGACTAGGTGTTGAGGACCGGATGTTCACGTTTTTCAAATTGTTTTTAATTTAGAATTGAATTTTATTCTCCAAAAGTTAGTATGGTACACTTCCATCTTTTCAAATTGCAAAAAAGTGTTGTGAACGTAATGAAGAAAAAAACAACCTTGCGTAAAAAAAATGTTTTAGTAATGATGTCATGTTTAGCAACACTCGCTCGGATGCTGTATATAACAAGGGAGATAGATAGTGTGCATTCGCACATAATGTTTCGTCCCCGCTCATTCACAATTTCGGCTTAAATGTTTACCAAATGAGGAAGAGACAGAGAACTCTTATTTCAAGAAATCTCACATAATGAACAAAATTAATTGGTCTGTGAATTTTTAAAATAATGATTCCAGCCTAAATAACTTAGCAAAGTAAAAAATTCCACATTGGTGGGACCATGAGAACTGCCACTGTTAAAACTATGCGACACGACAAGAAAATTGAATATTAACAACAAACATTTACATCCAAAACTCAATGTCTGTTTTTTTTCTCTTGAAAAATTATATAAAAATGAAGTTAAAATACGGTGAAACAAAAAAAATTTAACTAAATAAATTAGTTGGTACTTCACCAGAAAAAATATGAGAACAATCCATGATGAAACTCAAAAAAAAGTAGACTAAAACGACCAAAAACGGCAAAGTTAAGAAAAAACGTCAAGGTTTTTTTTTTGAAAACAATTAATTGCATATAATGAAAACAATTAAATGTCATTTGAATTTTTTAAAAATTTTGCTTTATTAGGTACCTCATTATGAAGAAATTTAGCCCTGTTATTATCCAGAATATGTCCTAAATCTACAAAAACAAACGACAAAATCAGATGAGAAAGACAAAATTTCAAATAATTTTCGCAAGAAAACGTTGTTGAAGCCGTTTAAGTCATAATCTTAACGAGAATCATAATCAGAAAATAATATCAATTGCGCACCAATTGAACACCAATAATGAGTTATGTGACCTCTGACAAATGAGACCAAGTAGAAGAAGAAGAAAATTTTTTTATTTCGAAAACAATTAATTTCGATATAATAGAAAATTTAGCTATTAACTGAATTCATCAATAAGGTTCATTAAATTATCCAAAAAAATCAATGAATGTCATTCTATCGTTATTCAGAAATTGTCCTACGCCAACAAAAAGAAGCACAAGTACACAAAAAGCCAATTTTAAGTCAAACTTTTTCGAAAAAGTGTGTTGAAACCGATAAAACATCAAACAAGGCACAAAAACATTAGATATGTTCAATTTCGGCTTTTTGAAACAACAACAATTTGATTTGCGAAATGCAGCTAAGGAGATTATGTAACAGGTAAACGAAAAAAATCATGCAAAATAAGAAAAGGTCAATCATCTATATATTTATATATATATATATATAAATATATATGTATATGCATATATATATATATATATATATATATATATATATATATATATATATATGTTTATATATATATATATTTATATTTTTATTTATATATATATATATATATATATATATTTAAAACATTTGATTTTAAGATCATGAAAACCTTCAGCTAACATCTGAAATCACTAAAAAATGACCCTTTTCTTCCATAGGCAACCGTTATGGCCTGCGATTATCCAGAAACTTTTGTACGATTACAAAAAAAAACAAAGGCAAAAATAAGAAACTAAATAATTATATTGCGAAAAATTGGTTTAAAAGCCATTAAAGCAGTAACAAATGCACTAAAGCATTCGATTTGTTCAATTGTGCCTTCTGCAATCATCACTAATTTGACGTGAGAACTGTAATTAATGGGACTAGATATGGTAAATATAAAAATTAAGTCTTTTCATTTTGTCGTCTATAATCAAAAGAATTGATTTTAAAATCAAGAAAATCTTTTGTTATGAAATATATTCAGTAAACAACTTCCATTCTCGCTCCATGCGAGCCGTTAAGAAATGCAGTTTTCCAGAAGTTCAATTAGGACAACAAAAAGTACGACAAATAAAGAAAAAAACTACAAAAATCATTAAGTTCTGCTAGAAGACGGTGTCAAAGCAGTTAAAACCAAAATCTATTCACTAAAAACTGATGGGCTCAACAGTGCCCTCGTTTTAAAAAGCCAATAATGTGATATCTGACCTCTCAATTTTGTGACCAGACAAAAAAAGAACAGCAAATTTGAGAAAATGTCCAAAAAACAAGTTTTCTTGTGAAATTTTGTAGTATCAAAGCAGAAAAAAAATACCTAACATGTAAAACCGTAAATAATAATCAGATTTGATTTCATTTATAAGGGGATTTGACCTGTTTTCTTTAATGTTAAGCTACAAAATGATCAAAATTAGAAAAAAAACCGCAAAACTGAATAATCCATTGTTTATTTTGAAAATACTTAGTATTAAAAATCAAAACAAACAAAATTTTTCGGACAAAAATGCAGATAGTTTTCATTGAAACTGCGTGGGAAGCCAATTGGACCTGTCCTTATTACGCTTTTTTTGAAATGTTCTTTTCTGTAATAAAAGTACAAAAAATTAAAAATCAAAAACATTTAAAAACAGTCGACTGATTATAATCCGAATTTTTCGGGTTTTCAAAAAAGAGCCATCACATCAAAACTGGCCGTACAATGGCCACATATTCGTTAGGAACACGCAATTGTTCCCAGTATTGTGGAAACGGATATTTTGACTATAAAAGGTCAATATATCATATGTCATTTTGCGTAATTAATGAGTTAAATTAACATTCAAGAACACTCTGAAAAATTACAAAACTGCTTGTTTGCATTGGTCTTAACACAGATTGTGTCAGCAGTTTTACGCATATTAATCCAGTCAATATTAACAAAGTGGACTAAAACGCCTATTTTGAACCATTCTTGATTTTGAAAATGCTAAAATTTGAAGAACTTAGCAGCAATTATAGCCAAAAATTGAATCAAGTAGTTCAACAAAACTCTTTTGTTTTTAGAGATAAAAGCAACATACTTTTTTTTGCAAATTTTAACTTGTTTTTTGGCAAAATTAGCAGAAATTTGCGTAAAAAGACGGAAAAAGTGAACAGTAACAACGAAAAGCAGTCAAATGTTGACAAAACTTCAAACTCCGTAGAAAAAAAACGAAATTAAAAAAATCATTTTAGTTATATTTTTTTACGCTGGACGGGCTTTATAATGATAGCACTCACAACCTTATACGATGAATATATCAACCGGCCAGAATTGACTGAACAAAAAAAACCGTTTGTGTATATAGTTCCTCCCCCCACTAAAGTGGGTCGGAACAATAAAATAGGTTCTTAATACCCTTTTCAGATTAGCTAATAGGAGTTAACTCAAAAGGTGATGCTACTTTAATGTTTGTAATTTTCACTCAAGTAGGTATTCATTTTTCCGTCTAATCGACGGGATGATGATTTGCGTCCAATTTGAGAATTTGATCTACACTTTTTAAAATGTATGATATTTTTACTGAAATAATTATCCGGTGTCAGGACAATAGCGATGGAAATTTTGTCGCATTGCCCATCCCTCCCTCGCACACACACACACACACACACACACGCACACACACACACACACACACACACACGCACACACACACACACACACACACACACACACACACACACACACACACACACGCACGCACGAGTGTTTTTGTGATCTCCACTTACAAGTTATGCGTTGTTATAGAGCACGCTGCTATGTAAAAAAACCCAAATTATGATTTCGAGTAATTTATACCTCAGCAAGAGTGAATTAAATCTAATTGTATTTAAGCCTTTAATCTCAAGCTATTTACAATCATCAGATTTTATCTCCTCTCATTGTTGGTATGTAGAGAAAACCTTGAGTGACCTGGGACTGTCAAAGAGTCGTGACTCAGCGGCTGCAGCTCATGGGACTTGATATGAAACCATTTTTGAAGTCCACAAAATTCGAATTAATTAATTGGATTTATTCAGTGGATATTATTGTGGATTAATTGAAATCATTAATCGGATTAGGCAATGATTAACAGCTGCTTTTAACTGGTTATCGGAAATAATATACCGCCTCCTATTTATTATAACTTTAATAACCACTGCATGATTTTTTTTTATCATTTATGACCAGTTCTAGCAATTAAAATTTGATTTCCAGCTATTCTGGCAAAATTTTGGGCTGTTATGACCCGCAGTGAAACAGAAATTAAGTTGATTAATTATATTATTTTAGCAGTTAATAATTTCGTTACGAATAGGTTGAAAGTTTAGGTTCCGTAAGTATCGACGTCACGGGAAGTTAATAACTAGTTACCTTTAGTTGTAATAAGTTAATTAAAGGAGCAATTTATAAAAATTACAAACATAACCAGACGTGAAATAAAATGATCGCTGTTTTACTAGCTGTCTAGATCGCTGGATTTAATCAGAAGTTTGAAAACCTCATTTTATAATTTTTACACCTTTTGGTTGCTGACTTTTTAAACCGTCTATACAGAAAACTTTGAAAAATAGACTCAAATTAAAACAATGTAGTTTAATTCTAGACGGTTTTTGAATTTAAAGTTTCTGGTATAAAATCGTGTTTGATCTTTTGAGGTAATTGAAGTAGTAAATTAAATTTACTAGTCTGAGCAGATTAATAAATTGAATTAAACTGTCTGACAAAATGGCGGACAAGATTTAATACGAAAATAGTAAATTTTTCACGTTTCTCTGTTTCATTTTTCGCATTTTAACCATAATTTTGTTCTCAGCTAACCTGACTAACTAGTAATAGTTTTGGTCTAGATCCAGAAATTCAGTCGAGTTACTATTTGGTTTTATTATTTTTATCCAGCTACAAAAGCAATTTTATTTAATCATCACTAGAGCAAATAAAAGACAGTAGTAAAATAAACAGTATACTCAAAACTCTCGTCAGCACTCTTTATAATTTATCACCTGAGCTAAAACTGCATCTATATTCTGAAAAAAATCTCAAGCTATAACTAAAAACGAGCCTTTCATTTTTGCTTCTATTATAACCAGTTTAGTACAAAAATTATTACAAACGTGATGGGACCGCCACGTATCTTACCACAATCAAGATTACTATCTACTAATACCAATTTTGGTTATAACTACAAAAGTCATAACTCATCTTGTTATGAAAAATCGGCTCCTTTGTGTTCAAAAACTGAAGTTTTAAGCGATCATAGCATAAAACGAGTAACATTTTTACAATGTAAGAAGCCGATCGAGCGAACAACTTTTCAAACATTGAGAAAGTATAAAAATAAACAAACAACAGCTCAAAAACTGACCAATTTTGTTTGCCATACAAAATTATCTTCGAAACTGAACGATATCTTAGACTCAGAAACTCTGGGCTCACTTGATGTGAAAACCCCTCAAAACCCCCCAAAGGGGGACGCGCGTGAACAAAACCCGACGAATAATTCGACAGGCCATACATTATTGAGGACAACGGCCCCAGATAGCCGAAATTGTGAATTAGCCGAAAGCTTTTCGGCCACCGGGACCTTAACTGTAGAAGATCGGAGTTCGGTCGCGTTTGTTCGTGAATTTCTCGATGGAATTAGATTGCTGAAATACGTGAACAAATTTGAGTTCAACGGGATTTTGACTGATCTCGATCTGCAATTGTTAGAAGAAAATGATCTTGAAATGATCGGAATTCAATCTAAACAGGATCGGGAATTGATCTTGAAATCAGGTTTGTAGATTTTTTTCTTTTCTAATTGTTATGCTGCAAATATTGTCAAATGCAAATGTTTAATAAATGTTTAGACAAAAAATTCGCTTTGTGTTATGGTCTTACTAATTGCTCGAAATCTAAAGCTGGTAAAAAAGATTTTCTATGGCTGATGAACATAAAAGTTTGAAATAAATTTAACTCTTACATTTGCATCTATATTTTTTTTTGCAACAGTAATCAAATTTCGTCAAATACGAAGTACAAAACATTAAATTTTTGGACAAATTAAGCAAATATACTACATAACTGGTAATATCAAATGATAATACATAATTCTGAAGTATTTTAATAGCACGTACGGCATTTGAAAACAAGATCAGATTTTAAATCTCATACCTGACTTCTTATTTTCTGATCACACTTTGAATCTAAAACAGACATCTTTTCCCGAAATTTTTTCTCCTAACACGAACTCATTCTCTGCACCCTTTAGATATTTAAGTGACTTTCAAATCATCTGTAATTTAATCGAGATCTCAATTTTTGCAGTATCCCAATTTCTCTCCTCGGAAAGAGTTGCGCTGTTCAAATGGCTACAGATGTACCAGTTAGGAGAGTTATGGAACCAACTCTGGAGTCTGGGAATCCAAAGTTTGTCCCAGTTGTTCGAAGCCAGTAGTAGTTCCAGAGATCAGCTGGAGAGTCTTGGAGTTAGAACGTATGGCGCCCAGAAGAGATTCAAGCTATGCTGTTAGTTAGATTTACTTCAAATTTTAACCAGGTTATGGGTTGAAAATTGAGTGGGGGAAAAGCATGACCGGAATTTGGCCGGTGTACTTAAGAAATTCGAGTCGAAGCTGTAACATTTTTCTGTAAAATCGGATTGATCGGAGTTCGTGCATGACGCGGGTTTTTAACCATATTTCAAAATGTGAAGTTCGTTAGCATCTACACCTGAGTTTGTTTGCGTCAATTTGAGCATTCAATTGTGTCTAACGAATTTTCGATAAATGGTTTTTATAACAGCAATCACAAATTCTCAGAATAAGAACTTGAAGTGTAGACTGAAATCATTTTCTTAACAAATTCTGTTCAAAATTCCATCTTAAGAAACTTTAACAAACTTATATAATAATGTTTTTGCAACTCTTTTGCTATTTCGAATTTATTTCAGGTCAAAGTCTCGAATCGTACCTGTCGTCATCTCACGCCAAAACCAACGATTCCTCTCAAAGCCAGACCAATTTGACCCAGATTCCACCCAATTCTCATCAACCTACAGATCCAAAAGACCCTATGACTGGTGGTTCAAACCCCTCTTCTGTTCCCGATTCGACATCGGAGGGAAGTTCCAGTTCGAGCAAGCTGCGGGTGTCTGAAAAGACAGTTGCCGTTGGGTATTGGGCTAAGCCCCAGTCCCTCAAGGGTGCAACTAGTGACTTTCTGTGCGTACAGGCGGCTCTGAGGGGGACTTCTGACGTCACTTCGCCAGCTTATCAATTAGGTAAGATTTAGTGAAACGGTGGGGGGGGGGGGGGGGGGTTATAACGGATAAATTCTGATTTTTTGTGGACAAGCACCAACATTTGAATTTCATTTTTTATTAGAAATAACTGATACGCAATTTTACATTTAGATAATTTTAGTGAAAATTAGCATTTTTTATTTCTTTTGTAACTTTTAAATGAAACTTTTTGTGAACTCACATTTTATTAATTTTTCAACGATTTAAGATTTCAAATGCTTTTAATTATACGTTTTGTTTATTAATTCATGATTATTCATTGTTCTTTTATCGCATTTTTAATCACATTTTTTATTATTTTGAGTCAATCTTAAAACAACTTGAAAATTTTAACTTTTAAACTATATGCTCGAAAAAGTTATCACATTTCTCAAATATAAACGCTGAAAGAACTTTTTAATCTGAACTTTTTAATCTTTATCAGACAGGTACACTATACCTTTTTCACTTTCTAAAATTCAACTAAAATGATGTGATTTATCACGTTTTGTTTTTTCTCGAATGCGTTTTTTCGCGTTTAGTCTTTTCTATATCTCATTAAATATTGAAAACACGGCGATGGCAACGACCAGCTTGATATGCAAAAACGCGCACACTTTTTATCCCCCCTTAACAAAGGTGTGCACGTGTAAAAGCGTGCGAGCTCTAACTCTGTTTAATTAAAGCTAGATCGAGAGAGAGCAAACAGAACACGTTTAAAACTGTTTTCTAAATTAAACAACAACGCAAAACAAGACAACAATGCTGTTGTAAAAACAAACAGTTGAGGAGAGGTGAGATTTGTTCAGATTTTTTTTTCAAAAACAAAGTCACTTTTAAACTAAAATCTGATTTCTCACAGCAGGTAGGTTGCTAAAAAAGTTAAATAATAAAAATGTTTTTGCCAAAAAGATTTTTTTGGTTTTTCCTGTAATTCTTGTTTGTCATTTTTAAAAATAGTATCCCAAATTTTCTATGTTTATCTTCTTAACATGTTGAAATAACGTATCGATATTGCATTTTTCTACATAAGAATTTATTCAGCCTTCTGGTTTCCACAGGTAGGAGTTACGAAAAACTTACTTAAAATCCTGCAGAGCAAAAATTCCCAGCAAAAAGATCCAACACGATGAAAATTATATCAGTTTGTTTCACTTTTTCCCCTGTTTCCAAGACTCTAAATAGTTTTTGATGTTTTTGAAACCAAACGCAAGGGGTAAAAAAATTATAGTTTCTGACAATTTTCGATTTTCATTTAGAATTTATGGTGGACAGTGGGTCGGATGTTGTAACATGCAGACCAGAAGTCCTGCAGAAACTGGGTGTCAAACTGCTGGGTCGGATAGAGAGCCGGGGAATCCACGCCACTGTTGAGAAAGAGATCTACAGGGGGTACCTGCAGTTGGGGGGACAGGTGGTTCCAGTGGAAGTGATGCCGGAGAGCTATGAGTCAATTGGGAACCAAGTGATGAAACATTTCAAACATTATATCACCAATAATAACCATTTCTGGCTCACCAATCAACAACAACAATAATAACAATAAAAACAACAACAACGGAAAACGACAACAACAATGAAAACAACAACGAAAACAACAGTGGAATCGATGATAACAGCGACAAGTACTAACTTTTTGTTCAATTCCACCTGCCATTGGTAAAAAAATCCACCATTCGTGGTAGAAAATGCCACCCTAAAACTGAAAACTTCGTTTTCTCATAGAGAATTGTTCTTTATGACAAATTTAGCAGCTGGTCTGTTGAAGTTTTGAGCTCAAGTTGAAAATCAAACTTAAGATGTCAAAATCATCATTTTTATGACCATGTAATATTTTATTACTGTGCTCTATCGAGAAAAAATTTGAACTGCCGGTACTTATGCTAAGAAATACTGAAAAATTTAACTGAAAACTTTATTTCATTCACTGAAATTAGAATTTTAATCAAATATTATTCCTTCATTTGATGGTTTTTTTTTAAAGTACCGGTCGTTTAATTATTGACTTATATAGATTGTGACTTTCATCGTGCAATAGATACAGCTAAAACTTACAAAAATATTTTCATCGAACCGACTACCGATAAAAATTGTTTCGTTTTCTTTGACAAAACCAAGCTAATAACAAATAACGTACCTATCATGTACGCTTTTTACAAATTGTGTATTAGACCAAAAAGATCGCCTTGTATTGTATTCTCAACGGTGCTTAGAAATTTAAATATACCTCAATTTTTCATCTTATTTTCCTTAAAAAACCATTTCAATAACCCACTTTTTCTGTCGTAATAGTCATAAACTTGGAAAATAATTAAGATCAAATTAAAGGAAGAAAATGTTTAAAAACAATATTTTTATGTTATGTTGGTTTTGAGGCATTAAAAGTTGAAAATTCAAAGATGTCGGTTAGATGGTGGCTTTTTGTGGGTTGTGGGTGGGAGTGGGAGGGGGAGTTAGGGGGGTATTGAAATGGTTTTTTCCCCGCTTCTATAAATCATTCCTCTCTCATAATGAAGACCTGTGTACAAGATTTCTCACTTTTTGTATATAGATCTGAGACTGGCGGAAAACAGCATTTAAAAGTGTTGTTTATCACACTATACTGTTAGAAAATGCTGTCGTTGGTTCAAAAAACCCAAAATATAAACCCTTTAACATATCATATCATTACATAACAAAGATGTAATCATTGCATAACTCGCATCACTTCATTACGTAATGCGTAGTCATCTGTAGTCTTTATCATCATTTGTATTGTTCAAATACCTTTTGCATCATAATTGCACGAGAAAATGTGATTAACCGTGCAGTAATGTAAAGTATTTCACGTCGCTATAACTACTTAACCAGAATTTGGTCACAATTAATGGCACAATTTTCATCAGCTGAGTATGATCAAAGGTGCTAGGAATATTGGCCGACAGCGTATTAAGCCGACTAGGAAAATTAAGAAATTTAGCCCACAGTTTCTTTAAGATTGGTCGACACATATAATTGGTTAACTATCATTAATTCGTCCAGCAATTACCATTGATGTACTGTTGGGTTTTCGACTGATTTTCTCATTTTTGGTTGTCGGCTAAACCCCCTATCGGCCAATTCGGCGATCGCTATGATCAAAATACACTCAGAAAATATAATATACTTCTACAAGTTGCTCTCATATACAATTTTCACGTGTATACAGGATATTTTAAAGGTGCATACAAAGTCTTAAATTCCCAAATATTAGCCAATTATTTCTCATTTGTGATGGTTTTGAGTAATACTCATCACTTCATTGCTAGGTAAATACCTGTGTGCTAATTAAACTCGTTTTAAACTAGTGTAATTACAACACTAAGTAAATAGTAGTACAATTGGTGCTAGAATACGTTATAAATTTCACAAATTGCTTACTCATCAAAAATTTAACAAAAATGTATTAATTCTTACGCCCTCTACTTAAATTGCTCATTAAAATTCTAAATTTTTAAAGAGGTGCGATAAATTTCATGTTTTTCCTTTGTGTAATTAATGTAATGATAGCAATTGTTCCCATAGAAAGTTTTTTTTAAAGAAACGATATTTTTAAGCCTTAATAATAAACTTATCAAGTTATAATGAAGCGTCTCCAACACTTAGCGGAACACTTTGCTGTCATTTGTTTGTTTGTTTGTTTGTTTCTTTGTTTGGGTATTATAAATGGTTGTACTCAATGTGTAATTGCAGTAGTTTAGAAAACCTGTATATAACCTGCGATCAAAGGTTGTCTGATGAGACAATTAAAGTCTTGTAGACTAGAAACCAGAACGAATTTTTAAAGTTTCCGAGAAAAATCGGTTTTTTTATCTAACTTTTAAAAAAAATTTGATGCATAATTTTGTAAGAAGTGGACATAGGTCGTATGTTTATGTAGTTTACAAAGAAATTACAGAAATTAACCAATTTTTGTTAACGATAAGTACGGGATTTTTTCAGATATTTTTTCTACAAATATGCAAAACTTCTAATAAATTGATAGTTTTTTAATCATTTTTGGCTTTCTGGTAAAGACAGGACTAATTGTTTCAATCAAAACACGGCAACTAATCGCACAGGTGTCGGTATAACTCTCTCTCGCTCTCTCACTGGACTTGTAATTATAAGGACCCTACTCAATATACTACTATACGTGTACCCACTACTGTATGTATATTTATGTGTATGATTACATTCCCAGCAGGTGTGAACAGGTGTTGTACCCCACTAGAGGTTTAGGCTATCATCATCACTTCATCATCATCATCATTCATCAGTATTTTAATCATCATTATCATCACTGCTCCAATACTATTCTTAAATATAAATGTGCTATCTTTTATTAATAATATTAAAATAATCTACCAGAGTATTCTGAATTAAATATTCGGAATATTTTGAATTATATTGAATTCGATTGATAAATACTCGAAGATACCTTTTGTTATAAATAAATAATTATAGTAAAAAAGAAAAAAAAAACAGTTATTAAAATTTATATGCACCCGAGATTATGACAAAGCTGTGTAATATTTTGCACAACCTTTTAAACCTAAAAATTGAACAAAATTTGCCATCTTCGAGTAATTTCATTGTGTTTCGACTTTATTTATAACTATTATAAACTGTTAAAAGTTATTATAATAATTCTTCATATCCCTTCGTATATTTCTGACTGACAAACCTTAATGCATGCTTAACTGTATATACCTAAGGACTGTCTAGATTGAAAAGGCAGGAACAAAAAAATATTCAAATGTCTTTGTGAAGCTTTTGGTGACGCGTTTGTATGTTGATAAATGCAAATATATTGAGTTGAATTATTGTAGCTGTTTATAAAAATTTATTACAAGCAATTTTAGCAGAGTCTGTTTGCAATTCAAAATTTTATTTCATACTTTTGTACCTTTTCGTGGAGACCAGAGTCAAACGACATTTTAACCGAAAGACGGTAATGTAATTAGGACACGAGACACAAAACTGAACAATTTTTTTCCGCCCCACTTTAGTGGGGGATGCACTATATACTCAACTCGGTTTTATCGTCAAGTCAAATTTCGCCGATCGATATATTTATCGTAGAGGATTGTGAGCGGTATCATTGGAAACCTTGTCAAGCGTAGAAATTCAAATTAAAAAGATTTTTCGAATTTCGGTTACTTCGAGGAGTTACCGAGGTTTAAAGATTTGTGAACGTTAGATTCACTTCCGTTGTTTTGTTCATATTTTCGAAATTTTTTGCTTAAATTTTGATCAATTTTTAATAAAAAATGATAAAATTGTTAATTTATAGTCTCAATGGTTTTACGTTTACAGATAGAAGAGAGTTGGCTAACTGTTCGATTCCATTTTATTGAAAAAATTTTCGAAAATTTAGCATTTTATCTTTTTCAGAAAGTGGCATCGAATACGTCTGTTTGGCATTCTTTGTCCAGTTTGTAATGTAGTGCAGACACAAAAATGCTGACGCGATCTTTCTTTGCCCAAATGTGGGCTAATTGGGACTCCGGTTCCTATGAAAGATTCTCTAAAATGAATCATTCTTGCGGTCTTTCGGTAAATTAAACCGATGTTTATAAAGAGGCAGGAGTGTAAATTTGGCTTCAACGTTCACATATCTTTAAACTTCCCTAACTCCTCGGAAAAACCAAAATTCAAGAAATCTTTTTATTTGACAAACTGAAAAACTGAAAATTAAAATCGAAAACAAGTTTTTTTTGAATTCCGTTGTTTTGTCTTTTTTTCGTATTGTTTGCTTAAATTTTGAACAATTCTTTTCAACAATTTTCTCAATGATTTTACTCTTAAAGATAGAAAAGAGTTCGCTTTTTGAGCTTTTTATCTTTTTTAAATAAAAAATGGCATCAAATATATTTATCTGGCCAAATTTGTCCAACTTTTCAGCTGGTGCAGATATAAAAATCAGCCAACACAATCTTGCTTAACTCAGATACGGGCTAATTGTGACTCCGGTTCCTCAGAAAATTTCCTGGAAATTACAATCTTGAAGTCTTTGCGTAAATTCAACCGATATTTATAAAACGGCTTTGTTTTTTTTGATATAATAAGATTTTCGTACAAATTTCAGAACAATTACGGTTTTTAACAGCAGAGCAGCGATAGTCAGACAACTTTTGGTCTCATTATTAAGAACAAGTGCCTTTTTAAAGGTATAGAAAGCTCTTGACGAATTTTTATACTGCTTTCAGTTGATACATAACGCTCTTTTTGCAACATAACTCGACAATTTTCCAAAAATTCTTCATTTTTTAAAAAAGGATTTTTAGTCGATTTATCTATTTCGGCAAGATTTAGCACATTTTTTGTTATAGTGGAGAAGAAGTAGGAGGCAGATCAGTTTTGGTCCTATTGTTGGTACTTAAAGTTCAAAAATTATTCGGATTTTAATAGGGCGCTCCATATGTTTTTTTGTGAAAAATTTTGATTTTCTTTATGTTAACTAAAGGTCAGAAATATTTCAAACAAAATTTAAATTGTTGACAGACTAAATTTACTTGCAAAAGAGAGGTCATTAAACATACATAATGATTTCAGCAAAAAGCCTATGGTTTTGGCTTCAGCACCGTTTGCATAAAATTGTAAATTTTTAGAGTTTTCAGTTGAAAAATTGTGGTTGTTACGTCTTACCATTTTAAAAACTTGTTTTCAAAAAAAATGTTTCCTTGAGATTTGCCAAATTCATTCTTATATCTGCCAACCGGTAAAAGTAGTCACATTGAAGAAGTCGCCTTTTCAATTAAACTAATTAGTCCCAATTATTATTGCATTATTTAAATAATTGTTTTTGGTTTTCAGGTTTTTTCATTAAATTTTACAATTTTTTTGACATTTTCTTCCTTTAGGTTCTCTGTTGCTGTCTTATCCCTTCATTGTTTTAATAGCACTTTATTAACAAGTCGAATATCACATTAATGGCGTTAAAATACGTCACAATATTATTTATATTCATTGATTTTAATGAATTGATTTTGATCTTACAGATGACGTCTTGATTTTTGCCCGTATTTGTTCTTTCTATAGTCGTATGATATTCTGAGAAAAACAGGTCTCAATGGTTTTGCACGAAGGTTCAACTGAAACCTTTGCGTGATTTCATTTAGCAGCTAATTGTTTTTATGATCTTGATTTTAATCGTTTCAAAAAAGTTTAAACGCAATTTCTGACTTTGCCCTTTTTGTTTTCTGACTTCTTGTTAATTATTCTCAATTAAGACAGTTCCCATATCTTTTTTGGTAAACTGCATGTCAATTGTTTAAATTTACTTTTATTCTGATGCTAGTCTGACTTTTTCAATAAGTTTTTCATAAAAATGGATAGACATTGAGTTTTGGTCGTGAGTATTTGCAGTTGTTTTATTGATTTTGTTTGTTTTGTTTCTTACTCTCCCTAATGGAAGCTATCACTAATTTTTTAATGGTTTTTGTTTCATTTGTACATTGGTTAGAGTTTACAGGGATTTTTAAGTGGATACAAATATTACTTTTGAACAGTAAATGGTTTTTTAATGTTTTCTATCTGTTCCTCATTTGGCGGACAATTAAATCAAAAACGTGGTTGAGCGGGGTCGGAACATCATTTGTGGACGCACATTGCCGAGTCTCTTTTTTTGAATGCTTGAATGCGCCTTGTATTCACGATACTTAAAATAAAACAGCTTTTTTCAGTAATCAGGACGCCCCTTTTAGTTTGTAGTAAAACTGTACGGTAGCGCACACGAAGAATAACTTATTGCATTGCATTAATTGCTCTAAGAACTATTAGAAATAATTTTCTTTTAGGTAATAAATTTGCCCTAAATCACAGTAAGAGTGCAATTCTTTTGAGACAAAATTTTAATTTGATAGATGACAAAAGCGATAACTGAGAAATATTTTGAGCTCTTAGTATTACGCTTTTACGCATTTCGATCCGGCGAAATCTAGAAAAAAATGTTAGTTTTTTTTCGCATGGAAACTTAGCCAAATATTTGGCGCATTCGAAAACCTTTTTCATTTTAAATGAGAAGTTTGACTAAATGATAGTTATTATGCAACGATGAAGTTTGATCCATGAAAAAACTAGCAGTTTGTGGTTTGAAAATCGAAAAAAAGATCGTTGCTATCTCGTAACAGCTTTGCACAGAGATCTTAAATGAGAACTTTATGTTGCCCTACAAAAACTTACTAGTTTTGGAATAATGAGTTTTTCAGATTACATTTCTAATAGGTTGAAATAAGACGTTTAAAATTATTTATTTGAAAGGAGAAGGCAATAGGTCAACAGACAAAATGTCTCCTGAAAAAATGTCAAGCGAAATTCTAACCATAAAAATTTCCATGTAAAGATTCAAGCACAAAATTGTTTCCCAGCAATCACACAAGACCAAGTGTTAATTTAGCTACATGTTTGTGTTATCCGTTTATATCTTTTAAGGTTTTGTAGTTATGATTCAGACAACAACATCCTGAGACAAATCCGGTCTAAGTTAGAGTTTTTGAAACTATAATCTAAAAAGTGTCCAATATATGTTCAACAACAGTATTCAATATATATATATATTGGACGTTATTATTATTATTATTATTATTATTATTATTATTATTATTATTATTATTATTATTATTATTATTATTATTATTATTATTATTATTATTATTATTATTATTATTATTATTATTATTATTATTATTATTATTATTATTATTATTATTATTATTATTATTATTATTATTATTATTATTATTATTATTATTATTATTATTATTATTATTATTATTATTATTATTATTATTATTATTATTATTATTATTATTATTATTATTATTATTATTATTATTATTATTATTATTATTATTATTATTATTATTATTATTATTATTATTATTATTATTATTATTATTATTATTATTATTATTATTATTATTATTATTATTATTATTATTATTATTATTATTATTATTATTATTATTATTATTATTATTATTATTATTATTATTATTATTATTATTATTATTATTATTATTATTATTATTATTATTATTATTATTATTATTATTATTATTATTATTATTATTATTATTATTATTATTATTATTATTATTATTATTATTATTATTATTATTATTATTATTATTATTATTATTATTATTATTATTATTATTATTGTGGTACTTAGTTCCTTCACGCTTAACTAAGTAGCTTAAATATCGTACAGAGAGAAGATTAACGCACAACTTGAATTCACGTTTACTTTAGGCAGACTGCAATTGACCATTTCGTGGTTAGTCTGTTAGTGCGTAGATACCTGTCAGTTTTAACACTATGAACAATCGCGCGGCGATTGCAATGGTTAACAAAACATGATGAATTACATACTGCATATGATAGTATTAATTTACTGCTTCAAAGATAATAGTTTTGAGTATAAGTGGTTACTCATGTACCACATTTCCCCTCGGGGAAAAAACAAAGTTTTTAAAGTTTGTTTACAGTTCGAGAGGGTCAAGTTCTCTCTCTTCTTCAGCCTGCTGGAACGGCAGGGTATCGTCCATCGATTGTGCAGGTTCATGTTGTGGCAGTGCGCTTTCATGGTCCCCTTCCTGGGGGGAGTGTGGGTGGCCGGCTGATTGTGTGTCCACCTTCGATGCTTGCGGGACATCTTGTGTTGTGGTCGTTGGTTGATGGTTGGCAACTCCAGTGAATTTCTTTTTCGGGGAGTCTACTTCCGAGGTCTCTGTATCGTACTCTGTTTGGGGACAGGTGCTGTGGCCGTACTTTTCGGGCTTCTTAGTGGTCCTTTTACTTCTTCTTGGTTTCTCTGCTGCCCCAATCTCCTGTACGTCTAGGTCTTCCTGTGGATCATAGTCTAGATCCTCGCTATTGTCCAGTGTGTCCTGTCTTTGTGCTTGCGTTTCGTAGTCCTCGTCTTTGAATGGGGAATCAGGCGGCGTTTGTGTTCGTTGGCTTTTTGCCTCGGTCTTTTCCTTCTTGGGTGATTGGATGAATTTCCTCTTTGGGGGAATCTTAGTGCGGTTCACTTTCAGTAGGTTGGCGAGGTTGGGGTTCGTTGGTGAATCATTGGATCTCTTTCTGATTGTTTTCTCGCCTTTGAGTTTTGCACACTGATCTTTTTGGTGCATGTTCATCTGTCTTTGGATTTTACCGTGGTGGTTGATTACGGTCTTTCGAGCTGCGAATTGTATAAGTGGGATCTGCGGATGAGTTGGTGTACCGAAGCGTGCGACTTCCGATTTGTGCAGCACTGTATCGTCTTGGCCGGGGTACTTGATAGTCATGGTGGAGCCGGACGTTTCCACCAGTGCCGCTCCTTCAGGGATGGCTTCGTAGAGTCCTTGCAGCTGTTTCTTGCTTCGGGTGGCGGCGAGGGTCTTCCTGGCTAGTTTCAACTCTTTGCTGTTTTCGGCAAGGGGTTGTAGCGATGTCTGTGGTGTCATACGGAAGGTGCGGGGGATTTCGCCTTTGTCGTTTAGTGCCGCAGATAGCATTCGCTGCTTTGATTGTTTAACTTCTTCGTCGCTGTCCAGCGTCTCTTGTATCCAGCGTTCGTCTGAGATAAGTTCGTCGTTGCCCATAATGTTGTCATCTAAATAATCAGACTTAATGTTTGGCCATTTCAAGTTTCGACTATCCGCACATGAGGTTAAGTTAGTTATTGGTGTGTTTACCGGGCGACCGAAGTGAGCTTCGAAAGGGGAATTATTGGTCGCTTTTTTTGCGGCATATTCTTAATTCCTGTGAGATTTGTCTTAGTGACTCTTTTATGTTGAAAGGGCGCTGATTCGGATCTAGTTTAATACAACCTAGGCGGCGTTTTACTGTTTGTATGAGTCTTTCAACTAAACCTATCGATCGGTGATCGTTTGCTGGGGCGAATATTATCTTGATTTTATTTCTATTGCAGAATTCTTTGATTATATTTCCTGTTTGGCATCTAGCCTGGTCCATTCGTACGGATCTGGGTACCCCTTGGATAGCAATGTACTTTGTTAGGAAGTGTTCTATGTTTGTTGCATTTGCGTTGTTGTATAATTTAAGCGTAGGAAATTTTGAAAATCTATCAATGCATGCAAGGAAGTATACTTCTCTTCCTTGACCGTCTAGTATTGGGCCCCCGATGTCTAATTGTATTTCTTCGTTCGGTTCGACGCAAGGTTTTAATGGTGACCATTTTGTTTTTGGTATTATGCTTTTAAGGTTCTTACCAAATTCGGTGCATGGGCGGCACGTTTTTGATTTGTTAATAAGGTCTCTGTTTATGAACGGCCACCACAATCTGTGGGCGAGTTCGGTCATCTCCCAAGCGCCTGGGTGGGTTGCGTGCAGGACGTCTATCACTGCTTCTTTCATTGCGTTCGGGATGGTTAGCCGATTGTCCAGGAGGATGAATCCGTCATTCACACTGAGTTGTTTCCAATGGGTGTGGATTTGCCTGCTTACTGCCTTGCATCTTTGTTTATCTCCTAGTGTTATGCAGTCTCTTATCTCCCTTAGGACTGCGTCTCTGTTCGTCATGGCCGCGATTAGTGTTGAACTGAAGACGTCTCTTATTGCTTTGTCTAGTTGTGTGTCTGTTTTGGTGGGGCGATCTTCTTTGTCTGGGCTGAGGTAGGTCGAGAAAGAGATTGGGTTCTTAGCTGGCGATGTAGGTGGGGTTTGTTGGATTGTTTGTTGATTTCTATCCATTTCGAAATTAGAGTTGGAATTAGGTAGTGACTTATCAGTAGCTGAGTGATTTGGCAAATGCGCTTTTGCAATGGTGTGCTGTGTGACTTTTTGTAAGGTTGCGTCATCTATCGTCATATGGTTTTCTATATTTGGTAAATCTTTGTTTCTGCGTAGGCTGTAATTGTGCAACTTTTGCAAAGTTTGTGGTTTTGTCTTGTGACTTTGTGCTCTAGGCACGTTGATTTTGGTATCGTCCTGCGGTTGCAAGGGTGATTTTCTTGGACGGCCTCTTTGTCGCTTAATTTTCGGCTTTGTAGTTAGTGCTTCGGAATCGTTGGACAATTCCAGCTTGTCTGTTTTTCGTGGCCTCCCGCGTTGTCTTATTGCATATATGGTTTGCTTAATTGCGTCTATTTGCGCGATCACAAAGTCCTCATCGTATCGGCTTATAGGCTTAGCTTTGTTATTCGAGTTTCTTGAAATGTAATCTGTTAATCCCATCTTTGATCCTGGTATGTGTTCAATTTGGAAGTGGAATGGGATTAACCTATCACACCAACGTGTTAGTCTACTTTGGTGGGCTTTCGTAGATCTCTCTTTCAATATGGATAAAAGTGCTCTATGATCTGTTTGTACTGTAAAGTAATGGCCGTAGAGGTAATGTTTAAAATGTTCGAGTGCCCACACTGCACCTAAGAGTTCTAATTCATTTATGCTATATTTTTCTTCGGCTTTATTTAGGAAACGTGATGCATATGCTATTGTTTCCCACCCTACGTTCGATTCTTGTTCTAGCACGGCTCTGAGTCCGGAGCGTGATGCGTCTGTTCTGACTCTCGTTTTCCGGGTGGAATCGTAGTGCGTATTTTCTGTTATGTTTTTTATGTGTAATTTTATATTTTCGAATGCTGCTTGGTGTTTATGTTCCCACTTATATTTGTTGTCTTTTTTCAGGAGGTCTCTGAATACTCTACACTGGATTGCTAGATTTGGGACAAATTTGGTTAGGTGGTGGACGCTTCCGAGGAACGATTTTAGTTGCTTGCATGTGTTCGGGGCTTTTAGGTTTTGAATGGCCTCGGTTTTACTGACGAGTGGCTTTATTCCGTTTTGATTGATTTCGAATCCTAGCCATTCTATCTTATTTTTTGCGAAGTGGCATTTTTCTAAATTTATGCTGAGGTTTTCTTTGTCGAGTTTTTGTAGGCATTTGAACTTTTTCCGTATGAGTTTTAATTCCTCCGCCGGAGACTATAATTATGTCGTCCAAGAAACTATATGTGTCTCTAAGACCTTTTAATGTGCTGTCGATGGCTTTTTGGAATTCTGCCGGCATGTCAGTTAGGCCGTAGAAGCCTTTTAATGAATCGGTACGTTCCGGTGGCTTGGCCGCCTACTATTTTAAAATTGCATTGTTTTGCTGTTGCTTCATCTAGCGGTAGTTGGCTGTATGCGTACCGTAAGTCGATTGTTGAAAAAAGTACCTCGCCTTCGTGCGACGATTCCGATATTGATTGAGCAATGTTGTCCATTAGGCAATCTATGTTTTGCATCTGATATTTGTTTTTATGAATGGCTTTGTTTGAGTCCATGGCTAGTTTTATCGTTTTGTCTCTTTTGACTGTTATTACAATTGGCGATATGAAGTTTTTGTCGCTGCATTTTTCCAGTTTTATTATGTTGCCATTCTCTTCTAATTTTTTGAGTTCCTGTTCGACCTGGTTTTGTAAATGTATTGGTACTCTTCGACCTCGTTGGTGAATAGGAGTGAAGTTGGTTTTAAATTTGGATTTTACTGTGTGATTTACTGATCGTCCTATCCGTTTTATAAGACCGGGGAATTGTTTTGCTATTACTTGTTTTAAGTTTTGGCTATCCAGATTTTCTATCATCGCAACATTCTTACCTTCCGCTTTTGGGGATGTTTGTTGGTTGACTTGGATGCCTAGTCCTTGGAAGAGGTCTCTGCCTATTAGTGCTCTATGGTTGTTTGGTACCACGATGAGGTCGGCTCTTCCTGTGTTCCACCCATTGCATTGAACGTCACAGTACACGGTTCCCTTGTTCTTGATTGGGGTGTTCGTGAAGCTTCTTAGGTTGGTTGGATTCGTCTTACGACTCCACCAACTATTTTTGTCTCGCTCCTCAATCTCGTGGGCCATCCGCTCTGTGATTAAGCTGTTGGAGCTTCCGGAGTTGACCATTACCCAATATTTGTTGTTTCCGAATGTCACGTTTAGTTTGGTGGGGGTTGTTGATCCTTCCGTTGGGGAGACTAGGTTTACACTGTAGTCTTCTTCTGAGTCCTCTCTTATGCTCTCTATTTCATTGTTTAAGGAGACCATGTTTATGTTGTCTTCGTGTTGTGTATTGTGTATTTCTTCGATTTCGTTAATGTTTCTATTGTTATTTCTGTTTAGGTTTGAGCGGCATACCTTGGCAAGATGATTGGGCTTATTGCATCTTCTGCATGTTTGGCCTAGTGCTTGACATTTGGCTCTGTGGTCTTGTGTCCAGGGTTGTCCGCAGTTCCTACAATTGTGTTGCACCTGTTGTCTGGTTGACTGGTTGTTGTTGTTATTGTTGCCTCTGGACTGTGTGAATGTGCCTCTGGGCTGGCTATAGTTGCCTCTAAAGTTTCCTCGGTACCTTGAGCTGGTGATTGCTAGGACGGGCTCCGATCGTCCTACTATTGATACCATTGATGGGTCTGTTGTGGATTTTGCCTGTATGGCTAGTTGGCTTCGTGCGCCTAATTCAATACTGATGGCTAATTCTAGTGCCTTTTCTGGTTCCAGTGTTACCTTCAGGAGTTCTTTTTGTATTTCTGGATCGTTCATGTTGGTTGTGAAGATGTCTCTTAGCAATCCGTCTTTTAGAGCTCTTAGTTGGCAGAATTCCGCTAGGGATCGTAGAGCCGAATGGAACTGTTCCATGGTTTCACCTTTTTGTTGGCGTCTGGTTAGCAACAGGTACCGATCAAAGGTGACATTCCTTGGTCTTATGAATGTCAACTCTAATTCTTCCCACAGTTGTTGTGTCGTGATGTTCTCGACGTTTGTGTGTGGGTATTTTCGGGTGTGCATCCTGCGTCCTTCGATTCCAATTGTTAGGTACACCATTGATTTTGCCTTTTTGTCTGCAATGTCCCATGGCTTGTCGCCGCACAACACCCCTATTCTATCAATCAGGTTGCACTCGTTTTTCCAGTTGGCTACTGCCTGACTATATCTAGTGAGTCTCTCCCTCTCCATTGTTTTTGTTGGGTTATTCACTGGTTGTTCTTCAACTGGTTCCGGGGGGTATATGACTATTGTCGGTTTCTCTCTTAGGAGTTCATCTAGTTCGATGTTTGTCTTTGCGACGAGGGCCATCTTGAGTTGACTTCTCCACTTTTCCCATGGGATGGGGGGTTGGAGCTGGGTCGTTCCCAAAATGGTTCCAGTCCTATTATTGTTCTTCCTTTTTCCGCTGACTGCGCCATGTGGTACTTAGTTCCTTAACGCTTAACTAAGTAGCTTAAATATCGTACAGAGAGAAGATTAACGCACAACTTGAATTCACGTTTACTTTAGGCAGACTGCAATTGACCATTTCGTGGTTAGTCTGTTAGTGCGTAGATACCTGTCAGTTTTAACACTATGAACAATCGCGCGGCGATTGCAATGGTTAACAAAACATGATGAATTACATACTGCATATGATAGTATTAATTTACTGCTTCAAAGATAATAGTTTTGAGTATAAGTGGTTACTCATGTACCACATTTCCCCTCGGGGAAAAAACAAAGTTTTTAAAGTTTGTTTACAGTTCGAGAGGGTCAAGTTCTCTCTCTTCTTCAGCCTGCTGGAACGGCAGGGTATCGTCCATCGATTGTGCAGGTTCATGTTGTGGCAGTGCGCTTTCATGGTCCCCTTCCTGGGGGGAGTGTGGGTGGCCGGCTGATTGTGTGTCCACCTTCGATGCTTGCGGGACATCTTGTGTTGTGGTCGTTGGTTGATGGTTGGCAACTCCAGTGAATTTCTTTTTCGGGGAGTCTACTTCCGAGGTCTCTGTATCGTACTCTGTTTGGGGACAGGTGCTGTGGCCGTACTTTTCGGGCTTCTTAGTGGTCCTTTTACTTCTTCTTGGTTTCTTTGCTGCCCCAATCTCCTGTACGTCTAGGTCTTCCTGTGGATCATGTACCACAATTATTATTATTATTATTATTATTATTATTATTATTATTATTATTATTATTATTATTATTATTATTTTTATTATTATTATTATTATTATTATTATTATTATTATCAGTATTATTATCATTATTATTATTATTATTATTATTATTATTATTATTTTATTATTATTATTATTATTATTATTATTATAATATATATATATATATTTATATATATATATATATATATGTATATATATAAATATTTATATATATATATATATATATATATATATATTTGTTTGTATGTATGCATGTATGTATGTATGTATGAATCAAAATCCAATATTGTTTCGCCTTCAAGATTTTATTTCACTTTAGCTCCTTGAAAAATTCTATTTTCTGTTGCTCTAATTTGCTTTTGAGATATTGCAATTATATGCAAAGGAATTAAGTTCTTAGCATATGCGTTTCCAATTTTGCTCAATATATCACTTCAAGCTGTTTTTAAATTTTATTATATGGAAATAATAATTGCTCTGCGGATTCAAGGTTTAAATTCACCTTTTAAAATCTTACATTCTTATGTGTTTTGTTTGGTATTGTTTTAATGTAACCTAATGATTAGAATTTCTCTTGCCTAGAAATTGAAAGCGCACTTTTTTGCGCTTTTGTTTGCTGCCAACCTGCAAAAATGAGAGAATATTTTTTTGCATACGCTAATATTGAAAACCAGTTGATGGTATTATATTGCTGTTATCAGCGAGAATTGGCCTTTTAAACTCCTCCTGGGTTTCCGATTTCCTGCTCTCAGTGCTGTTTATTTTAGGGATACCGCTATTGAGGTCATGTCATGATGTATTATTAGGTTTGATAGTGATTCTCTGTGACAAAAAATTAA
>NC_134480.1:37531230-37544366 GCF_964194025.1 Convolutriloba macropyga | reverse complement strand
AGTTACATATTTTGAATATTATAAGTCTTAATTGTTTTGTCTTGATAAAGATAAAACTACTTGGAATTCAACAGCCAGATCCGTGAGACGAGTGTAAAAAATTCTTTTCTTCAATTTTTTTGATATCCGGAATTGTAGTTAGTTTTGAAAATTTTTGAGTACACAACTGCAGTAACGATAACAGTTTACAGGACAATTTGACCTACTTGCTTGTTGTCATAATAAAAAAGCGATATTTTCATTTCTGTAAAAAGTGGTAACCGCGCATGGTGTCCTCTGCCCTCCAGCAGTGACTCACTTCTTTTCCACTACAAGACAATAATAGTTTTACATCAAGATATAAAACGGCACCGAAATATCTCTATTTGGACATTAGTGTGACAGTAGCTGGACATTTTGAGCCATAAATGGGACACTAGCAGAGCCTCTTAATATTCATAAGTACTTTTTTGAAATCAAATTTGAGTACCTATTAGTAAATAAAGCGCAAATTGAATCATAAATGTTTCCAAATAATTATGAGGGTTATTTAATGATCATTGTTATTATGAGAGAATTATTAGAAATGTTCTTGACTCAAGATTGTGAGTCGACAAGGTGACATCGACAAGGTCTTATTGGTTGTTAAAATCAAATTCAATATTAATTGTTGCGAAAAAAAGCCAAAAATTTGGAAGCACATTAAATGAAAACAACAGGAAGTGAGGAAAAAAAATCAATGATTGGCTTTAAAAACAATTTTAAAGAGTTATTACGTACAAAAAGAAACAAGGATAGTTTTTCGACTATTTTTGTTAGAAAAGAAACAAAATTACTCTATTAAACGAGATACAAAAATTTTGTCGATGAAAAATTTAATAGAGTTCTGGCTCTTGCCGATTGGAGGACAGTTTATCAACAAAGAAACTGCCTTGAAATGTTTGCAGAGCTAAACAGAATTTTTTGGACAACACTCGAGAAAAACGCACCAACCGAGAAGAAATTAGTGTCCAATATAATAAAAGACTACTTCAGATAAACCTTGGGTGACAAAATAAATTCAACAGTTAGTTGCTGAGAAGCATAGTCACTTCAATGACTACAAGGTGACAGAAAGTGCTGAATCATTTGTGTCATTTAAAAAGTGTTGCAACCTTGTAAATCAAAAGTTAAAAGCAGCACAAAATCAATTTTCAGAGGATTTTTTTATGAAATATGAAACCTCGAAAGAGAAATGGAAATTCATTAAAAAAAAATTAGAAAGAAAACAACAGTCCAAACATCACTAAAATTGATGAAAATGTTAAAAAAAACGAAAGACAAAAAATAAATATGTAACGTTTGAAGAGAGTTTTAAGCCAAATGCGCATCTACAGAGGACAGATTGTTCCATTGAGCGTCCAAAAAATAAAGCGGAAGTTTCACTTCAGACCTTTTACTATGAGAGAAATCTATAAAACTATTGACAACCTAGACAACAACAAAGCACCAGGGTCGGGATACATCAATGCTTGGGCATTGAAATCCGGAAAATATTCTATTGGGACATATCAAAAGATTATATTTAACGATTGTATTCAAGAGAAAATTTTTCCATTAATTCCTAAGGATGCACACATCACATCAATTTTCAAAAAAAGGAGATGTTTCTGTTTTATCAAATTATCGTCGAAGTTCCGCAACACCGTGTTTCACAAAGGTTTTTGAAAGACTTTTAATTAATCAGTTAGTAGAAAATCTTGAAAAATTTGCGCTCTTGAACACAAAGCAATTTGGTTTCCGATCTAGAGTTTCGTCTACTAATGCTGTGTTTTACTTTATAGAAAAAATAATAGGAAATATGGAAGATAACAACGACACAGGCGCTGTGTTCATAGATTTTGCAAAAGCTTTCAAATCAAATTCACATGAGAACTTTCTCAAGAAAGCTGCAAATTTCAATCTCTCTTCATCGACAATTTTACTTCTCAAATCGTTTCTCGCAAGTTGAGCACAATGCGTAATACTGGGTATTGACTTATCAGATAAAACAACTATGAATCATGGTGTTCCACAAGGAACTGTGTTAGGACCTTTTATTTTTCTGTTATATCTCAACAAATTTTCTGAAAAACTGGATGGTGAAAATGATGTTTTTCAAGTTGCGGATAACACTAGTTATATGTGCAAATTTAAACGTAATAAAAGTACTCCACAGAAAAACTGAAAAACTTTTCAAACAAACAGACAAATACCTGGCAGAGAATCAACTCACTTTAGACGCCGATAATGCAGAGATGTTATTCTTTACAAATCATACTAATTCGGATTCAGAGTTTTCCTTTAAAAGCAAAATTATCGAACCAGCTCATGCTTTTCGTTATCCGGGAGTACAAATTGATTCAAACCTAATCTTTGAAAATAACTTGAACTCAGTTTTAAGTAAAATGGCTAATGCAATTCGTTCTTTATATCTTGGATGAAATCAAATTCCTTTGAAAGTAAGAATCAATGTTTTCAAGTCAGTTATACTCTCACATCTTTCTTTCTGTGGAAAATTCCTTCAACTATTACAGCAAAAAACATAAGCCGCAAAAACAGGCAAATTAACTGAGGATTAAAAGATTGTTATTTTCGACAAAAATTTTACCAATCAAGGGATCGTCTCATTAAGGATCGTATCCTGCCATCCGATATGTTTATCTCAAAATTTAGCCTCATGAAGCTATAAACAGAAATAAGACACTGTGAAACATCTGAAATTTTTAAAATGTTTAATAGCCGCCATAACGCTAGACAGAACAAGAGAACAAATCAAATTATTATAAAAAAGATAACAAAAACGAAGTGGAGTAACAAATTTTTAATCTTGAAAAGCGTTCAAAAAGGGTACAAATTGCCCTCTTGAATAAAAACTTTTAACAGTAAAACTTTCTTTAAAATGTTTTAATCAACTTTTTGCTCGATCAACACAAAAAAGTACCCGTTAGTAGACAAATAGGAGCCTTCAAATCCTATTTCTACCTACGAGAACGAACATCCACAATTTTAACACTATTATATTAATAACAATGCTGATTAATTTATTTAACATTTCAAAGCATGTAGATATCTAACCTTAGGGTTATATTCTGAGTGATTTACATATTTCAAAAAACTTATTAAAAATTTTTTGTCGAATCAGATTATAACTACATTCTGGTGTTTTGCTACCAATTTTGGTTGCAATTGAACAATTCCTCGAATAGATAGCAGAAAATTGAAAATTATGTTACTTATTTGGTACAAAAACAACAAAAAAAGTGCTATTAAATTACTCTTTAACACTCGCTTACTCAATTTGGAGTTGAACAATACAAGTTGCTGATTTTGACGAAATCAAAATAAATCAATTTTTTTCCAAGCAACTTATACCAAAAATTTTTGATGATTCAAAGTTTTTGATCACTGAGAAGCTTGACTACCGATTGGGGTTGAATTTGGACAACTTCTTGACATGCCCAAAATATTTGTATTTTTCCCTAAAATATAAGTTTTTTCCCTAATTGTGTGCCAAACCCAGAGAAAAATCCATTTCTCCTAGACAAACTAAATTAAAAAATTAGTTTTTAAGTACTCTGAAAAACCTGGCTATCATGTTTGTTGCATTTTAAGAACACCTCGACTAGAATAAAACAATTATTAGATTTTTTTTAATAATCTGTACGAAACAAAAACTAAATTCTGCATTTCTCTACAGATTATATTAAAGCTCTTGCTGGTTTCGAATTTATTGAAAGTGAACGCCTTCATAAAAACTAGGATTGCTTTTAAAAAACTGCTTGAATACCATAAAAATTTTTAAAATTAATTCGAACTTATTTTGGTCCAAATCAAAGAGAAATTTCTGCTCGCCTCCTAAGGATTAAACTTTAAAATTGTTGATTACTTCGAAAATACAAAGTCAGTGGAATTAAAACATAGCTCATTAAATTAGTTTTGAACAAATTTTATAACTAAATAAATTACTACGATCTGTTATGGTTATATTTTGCAGAATTGGAAGCCTACTCGAAATCATACAATTCATTCCTTATGCCCATTTTTCCAAGGGTGCCAAAGACTCGATCGGTTCTCATTTCTCAAAGACTCCGTAGAAAGCGTTCACCATAAACTATAAAGTGATAACATTATCTTGTACGTCCTGTTAACAAGATGTCAAGATTAAAAAAATCAGTTAATGAAAAAATAACACCTTGTAAAACCTTACAGGAACAAAGCACTTCAAAAATCAAAGACTACGAGCATTTAACTACTGAGCTCCTTTTCCTGGCGCACGTGCTTCATTGCTGTGCTGTGTCCTGAATTCTATGTCAAAAAAATACAGCAAGCGATACTGGTGGTGGCTTTGACATTCCTGCAGTTCGTTGGGTCGTTAACGACAATTTTGCTTGTTAACGACAATCTAAAAAAAATTTTTTTGAAGTCGTTGTAAAGGTGGCGACTAAATTTTGATTTGGCGCTAGCGTATAACGGGAAAATCATGACACGTTACGGATTTTTCGGTTCCGTCGAAAATTTTGAATCAAAATTGGTACAACTGATCTTTGAGGGAAATTTTCAGCTTTAGTTCAAACCTGAAACTGAAGCTGAAATTTTAGTTAAGCACTAGTGTAAACACTAAACGTTTTTTTGTAATTTGATTGATTTTAGTCACATTTTTTGTGTTGTTAACTTGTTTTATTTTGTCTGATTTCGTTTTGCCAAGTTGCAGAAATTTTATTTTGTGGGAAAACTCAATAGTTTGTTGGCGCATCAATTCAGGTTTTCATAACTTAGAAACTGCTTCAAGGAACTGGTAACTTTTTAAATTTAACTTACGCTTTTTTTTCATTCTCAAAAAATTTTGATTACTTATGATTGTCTGGAAAAATAAATTTATTGCAGAATGGTTATCGTAAGTTATGTCATCTGGAGTTCAGCGAGAAAAACATTTATTTTTGATAAGCGTTGAGATCAACTAATTGTTGATGCTTTTATTGGGGCATTCAGTAAAATTTATTAAATTTAACTTTTTTAAAAACTTTTAAAGTTACTCCTCCGCGGCGCTGCTTCAAATTTTATCTGGACGATGATTGCACAAAGCATCAAAATTTTAGAACGTGCATTTTTTTATTCGAAGGTCAACGCTGCTTTTTTATTTCTTCAGTTGAGTTTCCCTAAATTGTTTTCTAACTGTTTTTTGGTAACGGTGCTGAGTTGTTTTTATCTAAACATAAGGATGCCCGTAGTTTGTTTCGATAATATCCATTTAAGAGGTTTTAAGATTAGAGCGTTTCATTTATGACGATTATTCCGGGTTATTAGTGCAGCAACAACGTTTTTAATTATCTCATAGTTTTAAATTATCTCATAGAAATTGAAATTTCATAAAAAATTTCTAGAATGATCTCATTGGTTTCTTTATAAATTGATCTTCAGATATGTCAGCTTTTAAAGGAAAGCTTGGTGACCTGGAATTCAAAACTCTGGCTGGAATTTGAAATATCTACCAGGTAAACTTTGAGAGCGGGCGTTTTTGTCAATAGTTATTGACCAAAGGTTACAACATTAAGATCAAAGATTGTCCAATTTGAAGTTGCAGCCATCCTCAAATATTTATATGGCACATTGTTTAACCTACGATGCATGACCTGCTGTCCCAAGGTCTTAAACTCTTATTGCATTTCCTTTAATTTCATATTTTCGTAATTCATTTTTAAATTAGTCTTAACATCGGAACATTGCATTCTCTACTTGATAAAGTAGATCGAAAACAAAAACTTCTAAGAAAACTTCGATATCGTCGGTCTGAAAGGAACCAAAAGTTGAGAATGTTTGGTTCTGAATTGCAGTTTCTTAAGAAGCAAAAAATCTTCGGTTTGTTCATTTTAAAGACCTAAGAACACATCGGTGTGCTCGGTTTTTGAAAAGGTGACGATACCGAAGTTTTCTTACACAAAATACCGAATAAAAAGAAGAACCAAAAACAATATAAAGATTTTCGTCGTTTTTGGCTCAAAAAAGATCTCAACCACGGTGTGACGTCATTTTCTACTCTGCCGAAACTACTGCAACTATCGATTGTAGTGTCATGTCTGATTGTATATGTGTATCTTTCTTATTATCCTTTTCTGTCCAATTTTTATTCAAGATAAAAAATTCTAAATGATATATGAAATATAAAAATGCCTGTATAAAGAATAAGAAATTGAAAAGAATGTTCATCGTGTTAACAGTCTACTGCCAACTCCAAATTTTAGGAACACTTTTGAATTAATGCATACCATCATATATTTTCTATTTTGGAAAAAAAGCTCATAGGACTTTCGTTGTCTACTTAAGTAACACCTTATAAGTTTGTAACATACCATAAAAGGGTTGTATTGGCTTGCAAAATTATGTAGCTTATATATTGCAACCAAGAATCTTGCTAGACTTTGTAGCTTATATATTGCAACCAAGAATCTTGCAAGATTTTTTTAAGGTTGATAGGGTGTTTAATTAAGGTTAACCTAAAATTGAAGTTTTCTACCAATCAGTTTCCAAAATTGATAAGGTTAGCGTTTGGAAAAAACACAATCGGCATCCAAAATTGATACAGGTTGCGTTTGAGAGAAAAATAAATTCCATCTGTCTCAAGAAGCAATGGAACTAAACAAGTCAAAAATTACAAATTGCGTTAATGCACCGGAGAATTTTTTAAAAAACAAATCAATATATATATATATATATATATATATATATATATACATAAATATTTAGATAGAAATCAGTTGTTATATAATTATAATCTTGAGTCTCCGTGAATCTCGTATCAGCAGTGAAATAATTTTAAGAGCAATGTGAATAGTTTTTTCTTCAAATTTTGGAAACAAATTGGAAACGGAACCTTGATATTACGGTGTTGATTTTGCAACCAAGCTTATGTGACTATCAGTGAATTTTGTGGAAAAGATTTACAGCTAAATAGGAAAAATCAAAACCTGACCTCATATAACTAAACAAAATCAAATATCTAATAAATAATAAATCTATTTACCTTTTACCCGAACGTTTCTTTCTAAAACGGAAAAAACTACAGTTTTTGGAATCAGTTTTTTAAAATCTTGTTAGAGCTGTTCATAATTTTGAATACACTCGAAATCGTGTTTAATTTTTTCAATGTTAAACGTGAAAAACTGGATAAAAAAATGAATTTCAATATTGACATAGTTTGTTTTCTAGATAAATTTTCAAAGAAACAAAGATCAATTTTTATCAGAAATTGTTAAAAATAAACATATTTGGGCTGCATATTCGAAAAAAATCACATTTACGCGAACATTTTGTAAGTTGTGAATCCGTTTAATTGACTCTGCTCAAACGTTGAGAAGTCTGTGCCCCGAGGCGTGGCTATATATTAAGCAGAGTAAATGCTGAAAACTAAAAAGTGATAGGATTTGACCACTAGAATATCAGTTGATAACTACATATATGTTTTCAAAAAATATCGTTTCCCCCTATGTTGAAACAATTTTCTAAGCAAACACTTTTTTCTATTTCCCATATAAAAGTGCTGTATATTTAGTATTTTTATAAAAGCGCGCACAAATTTGTCAGTTATTAATTTGTTTTAAATTGAAACTTTTCATAGAAAAATATATAGCAAACCTCAAAGTAACTTGGAAAAATCCAATCAAGCAAAAAATGGCGAGTAATTTTCTTTAATACACCGGTAGCTACTTTATCGCGTTTTGAGCAGCAATGTCGCTATACATCAGTTGCTATCAGTGGGTGACATTGGGATTCCTTTAATTCGTAGGAATAAATCCATTAATCGCGTTTTTTATTTCACCATTTTCAGAAAAAGGAACAACAAAAAGCTTGCATCACGTTTTAAAACTGGTTTTGAGTAATGAAAAAAGTTATTAAGATTCATTTTTTCGCTTAAATAATTGATGGGGGTTCAGCAACACTTGCTTATTTGATTTCGCTACGCAAAGATTAGAAAAGAAAATATGTAGATGAGCGGAAAGAGTAAAAATAGATGGACAAAAGCATTTTGTGTCGCATGAGCAATTAGTTTCTCTTATAGAATATTGACAGGCAATTTCAATTGACAGGCAAAATTTTTGAAATTAAATGAAACTGAAACCGCTCATTTGATTACATCAACTGGTTGATCTGAAAGTTTTGAAGTTTTTAAAGTTGTTTGAAAGCTGTTGAATAGAGAGTATTCTTTATGTAAAGTGAAGCAGAGAGAATTGTGTTTATTATTTCGAAGATCTAAAGCTGGTCTCGAATTTGAAGATGGCTTATCTATGCAGAAAAAAGACTTTCAATTGAATATAGATTTATTTATCTCTGGTGTCTGAAAGAAGCCTTCTTTTGTATTCTTTGCCCTCCCTTGAAATCTTGATGAAATCTACTTGGCAGCTTCTAGGGTCAACGCTAGGAAAATCTGAGAATAGACAAAATTTTCATTGGTTGCAGACTTATAATTTGGAAATCTTGAGTAGTTAATAGCTCCGGGGCAAACAAAAAGTACTACAACAAAAAAAAATCTGGCAAGTCTTTCAAGTTGAATTTATATCAGTATCTCCAAGTTTTCAGATTTGTTGCTGAGAATAGAGAATGGCATTGATTTAAAAGAGATTTTGAGGTATTTTTTAATTTTCCTGTAAATATCGTGGTAAGATTTTTCTTAAAATCTATCATGTATAGCCTTCGTAACACATTAAATGCAAGAAGAACAAAAACATGTGTGTATTTTCCATTTTATCAGTACTTTGATTTAAAAAAACCAAAACTGAAAAATGAGAAAGCAGACGCAAAAGCGTAATTTTAAAAGCTGGTTTCACACATTAAATATAAAATTGGATGAGTAGTTTGCACCAAAACTTTTAATATGGGTGTTTGATAAAATTTCGCAAGTAACTCTACGAGTGTAAGAAATGATCTTATTCTAGTCCGCATTGCTTGGAAAAATTTCTCAAGTTCAGTTTTTTGGGCTCAATTGACATCACTGTGGAAATAAAGTATTTTTTTTTTTGAGCCAGTCGAAGCATAATCACCTTTTTTTCAGCCAATACCACCAAAACACCGCTACTTCACCCGCCTACAATCTTCGCTCAGATCGGCGCAGTTAGGCACAACGGGCGTCGACAATCCAAACAACAGCATTATGAACCATAACCCTCCACAGGTAGATCAACTGGTCTGCAATATACACAAAGTCCAGCACCCAAGGAAAGATTTCAAGCAAAAAGGAACATTTTTTGAAAAATGATGAGGATTATTTTGTTCACCATCAATTATTTTTTTTACTGTTACAGGCACATAAATGTAGTAAACTTGATCTTCCGTGTTAATGTCATAAGATCAAGTTTACTACATTTATGTGCCTGTAACAGTAACAAAGTAATTGATGGTGAACAAACTAATCCTGATCGTTTTTCACAAAATGTTTTTCGGCTTTTTTGACTTTTTTTGCCTGCCAAGACTTGGATTAAGACTCGCAACGTCTTGGCGAAGTCTGACAAGTCTTAAATGTGTTATGATCATAGCTCTGAATCAGTACTGATACCTAGACTTGAAATTAGACTTGACCAGTACTGATATTGACTTGGCGTTCGGTACGTGAGTAAACTTGATCTTATGACTTTAACCTGACAAAACCTGACTTAGGATGCACTTACTCAGGAATCATGTTCACGCCAATATCATATTGGTTGAAACCCGTTACCTCGTCTCGTAACTAAAACTATGATATCATTATTAATTTTCCTCAGTAATCGCTTAAAAGAAAAAATGAACTGAGAAATAAATTGTACGTAATTGCAGAACTTTTATGATGATTTAACCTGGGTTATAATAATGACAGAATGTTTAAATTTAGTTACTTTTTTGCCCTAAGAATAATATTTGAATCTTCTAGTTGCCCGGGCTGAAATGGCGTTATTACATGGCGCAATCATTTCATATGTTCAGAATGAGTCGCAACATAATCAACAACAACAACAATCTCTTTTCTCCCAACCCATGCCGCAGCCACGCTACCTCACCCGGCTACAGTCTTCACTCCGGCAAGCACAAAATGGCACGAAGGACTCAAACACCAACATTATGAGCTCCTCGCCCTCTCAGGTAGATAAATCTAGATCCTCGCTATCAAGGTCCAGCTAAACCTAAAGGTCGGCTAAACTCAGTTAAAGTTTTTTCTCTGGTAAGATCGATCATTGAAAGTTTAAATTGAATAAATGGAGAGTTTATATAAAGCATGTTTAAAATTTATATTGAGGAGTTATAAAAAGTTAATAAACGAGCAGTTGTGTCTATTATTACATGCACATTTATGTATGGATCCTATGTATGGATCCAAGACCCTGAATTTTCTACTCTGCCGAAACTACTGCAACTGTCGATTGTAGTGTCATGTCTGATTGTGTATGTGTATCTTTCTTATTATCCTTTTCTGTCCAATTTTTATTCAAGATAAAAAATTCTAAATGATATATGAAATATAAAAATGCCTGTATAAAGAATAAGAAATTGAAAAGAATGTTCATCGTGTTAACAGTCTACTGCCAACTCCAAATTTTAGGAACACTTTTGAATTAATGCATACCATCATATATTTTCTATTTTGGAAAAAAAGCTCATAGGACTTTCGTTGTCTACTTAAGTAACACCTTATAAGTTTGTAACATACCATAAAAGGGTTGTATTGGCTTGCAAAATTATGTAGCTTATATATTGCAACCAAGAATCTTGCTAGACTTTGTAGCTTATATATTGCAACCAAGAATCTTGCAAGATTTTTTTAAGGTTGATAGGGTGTTTAATTAAGGTTAACCTAAAATTGAAGTTTTCTACCAATCAGTTTCCAAAATTGATAAGGTTAGCGTTTGGAAAAAACACAATCGGCATCCAAAATTGATACAGGTTGCGTTTGAGAGAAAAATAAATTCCATCTGTCTCAAGAAGCAATGGAACTAAACAAGTCAAAAATTACAAATTGCGTTAATGCACCGGAGAATTTTTTAAAAAACAAATCAATATATATATATATATATATATATATATATATATATATATATATACATAAATATTTAGATAGAAATCAGTTGTTATATAATTATAATCTTGAGTCTCCGTGAATCTCGTATCAGCAGTGAAATAATTTTAAGAGCAATGTGAATAGTTTTTTCTTCAAATTTTGGAAACAAATTGGAAACGGAACCTTGATATTACGGTGTTGATTTTGCAACCAAGCTTATATGACTATCAGTGAATTTTGTGGAAAAGATTTACAGCTAAATAGGAAAAATCAAAACCTGACCTCATATAACTAAACAAAATCAAATATCTAATAAATAATAAATCTATTTACCTTTTACCCGAACGTTTCTTTCTAAAACGGAAAAAACTACAGTTTTTGGAATCAGTTTTTTAAAATCTTGTTAGAGCTGTTCATAATTTTGAATACACTCGAAATCGTGTTTAATTTTTTCAATGTTAAACGTGAAAAACTGGATAAAAAAATGAATTTCAATATTGACATAGTTTGTTTTCTAGATAAATTTTCAAAGAAACAAAGATCAATTTTTATCAGAAATTGTTAAAAATAAACATATTTGGGCTGCATATTCGAAAAAAATCACATTTACGCGAACATTTTGTAAGTTGTGAATCCGTTTAATTGACTCTGCTCAAACGTTGAGAAGTCTGTGCCCCGAGGCGTGGCTATATATTAAGCAGAGTAAATGCTGAAAACTAAAAAGTGATAGGATTTGACCACTAGAATATCAGTTGATAACTACATATATGTTTTCAAAAAATATCGTTTCCCCCTATGTTGAAACAATTTTCTAAGCAAACACTTTTTTCTATTTCCCATATAAAAGTGCTGTATATTTAGTATTTTTATAAAAGCGCGCACAAATTTGTCAGTTATTAATTTGTTTTAAATTGAAACTTTTCATAGAAAAATATATAGCAAACCTCAAAGTAACTTGGAAAAATCCAATCAAGCAAAAAATGGCGAGTAATTTTCTTTAATACACCGGTAGCTACTTTATCGCGTTTTGAGCAGCAATGTCGCTATACATCAGTTGCTATCAGTGGGTGACATTGGGATTCCTTTAATTCGTAGGAATAAATCCATTAATCGCGTTTTTTATTTCACCATTTTCAGAAAAAGGAACAACAAAAAGCTTGCATCACGTTTTAAAACTGGTTTTGAGTAATGAAAAAAGTTATTAAGATTCATTTTTTCGCTTAAATAATTGATGGGGGTTCAGCAACACTTGCTTATTTGATTTCGCTACGCAAAGATTAGAAAAGAAAATATGTAGATGAGCGGAAAGAGTAAAAATAGATGGACAAAAGCATTTTGTGTCGCATGAGCAATTAGTTTCTCTTATAGAATATTGACAGGCAATTTCAATTGACAGGCAAAATTTTTGAAATTAAATGAAACTGAAACCGCTCATTTGATTACATCAACTGGTTGATCTGAAAGTTTTGAAGTTTTTAAAGTTGTTTGAAAGCTGTTGAATAGAGAGTATTCTTTATGTAAAGTGAAGCAGAGAGAATTGTGTTTATTATTTCGAAGATCTAAAGCTGGTCTCGAATTTGAAGATGGCTTATCTATGCAGAAAAAAGACTTTCAATTGAATATAGATTTATTTATCTCTGGTGTCTGAAAGAAGCCTTCTTTTGTATTCTTTGCCCTCCCTTGAAATCTTGATGAAATCTACTTGGCAGCTTCTAGGGTCAACGCTAGGAAAATCTGAGAATAGACAAAATTTTCATTGGTTGCAGACTTATAATTTGGAAATCTTGAGTAGTTAATAGCTCCGGGGCAAACAAAAAGTACTACAACAAAAAAAAATCTGGCAAGTCTTTCAAGTTGAATTTATATCAGTATCTCCAAGTTTTCAGATTTGTTGCTGAGAATAGAGAATGGCATTGATTTAAAAGAGATTTTGAGGTATTTTTTAATTTTCCTGTAAATATCGTGGTAAGATTTTTCTTAAAATCTATCATGTATAGCCTTCGTAACACATTAAATGCAAGAAGAACAAAAACATGTGTGTATTTTCCATTTTATCAGTACTTTGATTTAAAAAAACCAAAACTGAAAAATGAGAAAGCAGACGCAAAAGCGTAATTTT
>NC_134480.1:37481230-37526230 GCF_964194025.1 Convolutriloba macropyga | reverse complement strand
ACATCTTCTCAATTCTGATTGGCCAATAATAAAATTTAATATTTTGTTTTATGTGCGATTTTCACTAGCACCTTTATAGCGGGACAGTTTTGTAAAACTGACTAATGCGAAAAAAAATGATTGCGACATCTACTAGAATGCTAATGCGAAACAAAATGATTCCCACATCTACTGGAATGCTAATGGGAAAAAAATGATTCCGACTTCTACTGGAATGCTAATGCGAAACAAAATGATTCCGACATCTACTGCAATGCTAATGCGAAACAAAATGATTCCGACATCTACTGGAATGCTAATGCAAAACAAAATGATTCCGACATCTACTGGAATGCTAATGCGAAAAAAAATGATTCCGACATCTACTGGAATGCTAATGCGAAACAAAATGAGTCCGACATCTAATGGAATACTAATGCGAAACCAAATGATTGCGACATCTACTGGAATGCTAATGCGAAACAAAATGATTCCGACATCTACTGGAATGCTAATGCGAAACAAAATTATTCCGACAACTACTGGAATGCTAATGCGAAACAAAATGATTCCGACATCTGCTGGAAAAGTTAATTTGTTTGACAAGTAGCTTTTTCGAAGTATTCAGCACTTCTGAAATTGTCCGTTTTCAGCACTCATGGACGCCTGTTTAGTTGTAAAATCAAAACGGCGCTAGTTAAAAGGGCAGACGTATCCAAATATCGAAATTTAACTATTAGAAAATCTGAACAGAGATTGTGTTTATACTGTTTTCTGATTAGCTAATTGCTTCGCAATGCATTCAAAAAATTCTGTTAAAATAGGATATGAACATAAAAATAGATATGATCAGAAATTGCGTTAAGCTGAGAGCAAAAACCGATGATTAGAACCCATCCATTTACAGCACAAAGTGGAAACCGAAATCGACAAACTGATTAATTGATGAACAATTATTTAAGGAAAAGATATGGAAAAGATCAATACCTAAATTGTCGCAATAAACCCCATAAAAAAGGTCCAGGCAAATGAAACACATTTGAACCATAAAATTGCTAATAAGAAATCACAAACGTCAAACTTGATGCACTCAAGAATTTCTCAATGTTTTAAAATCTGATCTGAACTTCCCCAGGCTGAGGTCCCAGACCAAAACCAGATATGTCCAGACCGAAATGAACGCACGAAGGGGGTGTCGTGCGTTCAAAATTGCACGGTCTGGAAACACGGATGAACGCACGATGGTCTGGACATGAACGCACGATGGTCTGGACATGAACACACGATGGTCTTGTGACCGCACGATGGTCTGGACATGAACGCACGAAAGTCTGGACATGAACGCACGTGATCACTATAAATATGCTCGGAAATCGCGTTCAGCTGAAAGAGAAACACTGCGTGTTTTTTTGTGTGTAACATATCTGAGGTTCGGTTGTGATAGATTCATATCAAGTCCTATGAGGTGCAGAGGAATGGCTTGAGTAGCATTGCCAAATAAGTTAGAGGTATTAATATATAATTAGGCTTTGTGTATCGCAGGTTAATTGAGTGCATATTACAGTATATTTAACTTCTTGGGGAGTCTAATTCGTTCAAGTTTCTATGACTTGGAACATCAATCTATTTGTTGAGACGTCACCATCCAATGCACAATCGTTAGACTTCAGTCTTACAATTACAATTACCCTGAGCAGGAGACTCTCTAACCTAATACGTGTTTGCATGAAAAATGCCATCGATTTTTGGATAAAATTACTACGAATAGTAAGCGCTCTACTTTGACCTACTTTTTATGAAATTAAAATTAGCATCAAGTGTCATGCTTAACCTTATTGGCTCTCGAAAAAACTAAAACTCCTATTGCAGCTAACATCGAATAAATACTAACAAAGACTCTCCAAATTTAGGTAGTTCCTGTTTCAAATAATCAGTCAACTCAGAAATTTTTGAAAAAATTGCTGCAAAGGGCACCTATATCCTTAGAATTTTCCTTTGCTCCAATTTTCTGTCTAAAGGGCGAGCAATACAGGGATTTGCGTGAAAACATTGAACAAGAACAGGGTGCTTTATTGCAGTTCTGTCGCCAACTCAGTTGTCATCCTATTCACTTTCTTATCACAATTCTTTTCTTTTAATTGTTGTTGGAAGAAACTTAGGATTAATACTCAGTTTTTTTTGTATGATTTTGTTTCGATTGCCCTTATTTATGAAAAGACCATCGAATTTTATACATCGGAACTTTTTATTGTGCTTTATTGAGATCATTTTTGTTACACATTTTTGTCAGACATTTTTGTTACACATTTTTGTCAGACATTTTTGTTAGACATTATTGTTAGACATTTTTGTTACACATTTTGTCAGACATTTTTGTTAGACATTATTGTTAGACATTATTGTTAGACATTTTTGTTAGACATTTTTGTTAGACATTATTGTTACACATTTTTGTCAGACATTTTTGTTACACATTTTTGTCAGACATTTTTGTTAGACATTATTGTTAGACATTATTGTTAGACATTTTTGTTAGACATTTTTGTTAGACATTATTGTTACACATTTTTGTCAGACATTTTTGTTAGACATTTTTGTCAGACATTTTTGTCAGACATTTTTGTTAGACATTATTGTTAGACATTATTGTTAGACATTTTTGTTAGACATTTTTGTTAGACATTATTGTTACACATTTTTGTCAGACATTTTTGTTAGACATTTTTGTCAGACATTTTTGTCAGACATTTTTGTTAGACATTATTGTTAGACATTATTGTTACACATTTTTGTCAGACATTTTTGTTACACATTTTTGTCAGACATTTTTGTCAGACATTTTTGTTAGACATTTTTGTTAGACATTATTGTTACACATTTTTGTCAGACATTTTTGTTAGACATTTTTGTCGGACATTTTTGTCAGACATTTTTGTTAGACATTATTGTTAGACATTTTTGTTAGACATTATTGTTAGACATTATTGTTACACATTTTTGTCAGACATTTTTGTTAGACATTTTTGTCAGACATTTTTGTCAGACATTTTTGTTAGACATTATTGTTACACATTTTTGTCAGACATTTTTGTTAGACATTTTTGTTAGACATTATTGTTACACATTATTGTTAGACATTTTTGTTAGACATTATTGTTAGACATTATTGTTACACATTTTTGTCAGACATTTTTGTTAGACATTTTTGTCAGACATTTTTGTCAGACATTTTTGTTAGACATTATTGTTAGACATTATTGTTAGACATTTTTGTTAGACATTTTTGTTAGACATTATTGTTACACATTTTTGTCAGACATTTTTGTTAGACATTTTTGTCAGACATTTTTGTCAGACATTTTTGTTAGACATTATTGTTAGACATTTTTGTTAGACATTATTGTTAGACATTATTGTTACACATTTTTGTCAGACATTTTTGTTAGACATTTTTGTCAGACATTTTTGTCAGACATTTTTGTTAGACATTATTGTTAGACATTATTGTTAGACATTTTTGTTAGACATTTTTGTTAGACATTATTGTTACACATTTTTGTCAGACATTTTTGTTAGACATTTTTGTCAGACATTTTTGTCAGACATTTTTGTTAGACATTATTGTTAGACATTATTGTTACACATTTTTGTCAGACATTTTTGTTACACATTTTTGTCAGACATTTTTGTCAGACATTTTTGTTAGACATTTTTGTTAGACATTATTGTTACACATTTTTGTCAGACATTTTTGTTAGACATTTTTGTCGGACATTTTTGTCAGACATTTTTGTTACACATTATTGTTAGACATTTTTGTTAGACATTATTGTTAGACATTATTGTTACACATTTTTGTCAGACATTTTTGTTAGACATTTTTGTCAGACATTTTTGTCAGACATTTTTGTTAGACATTATTGTTAGACATTATTGTTAGACATTTTTGTTAGACATTTTTGTTAGACATTATTGTTACACATTTTTGTCAGACATTTTTGTTAGACATTTTTGTCAGACATTTTTGTCAGACATTTTTGTTAGACATTATTGTTAGACATTATTGTTACACATTTTTGTCAGACATTTTTGTTAGACATTATTGTTAGACATTTTTGTTAGACATTTTTGTTAGACATTATTGTTAGACATTTTTGTTAGCCAATTTTGTTAGACTTTGCGATGTTATGGTCAATACTATACATAGTCTGGCCTGAAATAGACCCAGACACTAACAACTGGTTTCATACTGGAGGACATCATTGATCTGACTGAAAACTTTCAGAAGACTCATTTATACAACCCACACCGGTTCATTGACCTCAATTTGTTTAACTCTTGTTCTGCCATTCCTAACATGACACCGAGGATAAACTGGTCACAAGAATTATAGATGCCTCAATTCATTAGTGGTTTCGGCCAAGATCAGGACACCAACCCGGCAGCTTATTGGGAGAAGTTCTGCCAATACATGGTGTTAGCCTAAAAATCAGAAACAGAAACAAAATTGAACACGTATATACCAGCTATTTCAGAAGAGGGACTGGAAGAACTGGATACAGACTAGTGCCTATACATCTACAGCACAAATTGGACCTGAAAACAACAGACTGATAAATTAAGGAACAATTATTCAAGGAAAAGAAATGGGAAAAGACCAGTGCCTAAACTTGGTCACCCTATACAAGAAAAATAGATTACTAAAAATTGCACTAGACGCATCTTATTTGAACAATTAAAATGTTGATAAGAAAGCACAAATGCCACACTTGGAAGACGTCACAGCGCAGATGTCCGCAAAATTACTGGAGGCTCTTACGACGCATTAGATTTGGTCACCATATTCGCAGACCATGAGTTATGTTACGTGGAAAATTAGATAGATTCAACTTACTGGCAAAACGATATGCTTACTGTTACTAGAGGATTCCGCGAACAAGAGGTCTAAGATATGAGAAGCATCGTAACCAAATTTTAGAAAGTAGATCATTAGCGTCAGTCGCTAAAATAAGGTTATTCAAATAAACATCCAATTCCGAAAGGACAGAGGTAATACTTAGCACAACCACAAAAAAAAACTTAAGGATCAGTCCAATATCTTGGAACATGCTTTACAAACCTTATCAATTTTAAAAAGCTATCACGAAAAAAACATATGGGACCGGTCCATAAAAAACTGAACGAGACTAAAACGAAAAAAGAACAAAAACAGCAAAGTTAAAAAATTCGCTTATATTTTAAACAGTCAATTAATTAAACGTTAATTCGTTAAAAAATACCATCGAAAACCATTAGATATCAACTGAAAACATCCTACAAGTTTTGATCACCTATGCCTCTATGGTAGAGCATTAAGACTTGTCATTTTTCATTTTTTTCTGTGGCTAAAAAGGGAACAACAAATAGAGACAACAAACAAAAAATCAATTCAAATTTGCAATAAAAAGCTGTCGAAGCCGTAAAGTCATACTTTGACCCTGAAAATTTTTTCCACTGCGCCTTCTTTGAACGTTGATAATGTGGTAAGTAAATTCTCATTGATGAGAATAGGTAACAAGCAGACAAAAAATAGAGAAAAAGGAAAAAAATTAAAAAATACTTTCGTATTTTTCGAAAAAAATTACTTTCAAAGTCATTAAGGCAAAAATCTACGAAATGAAAGAAATAAAAAGCTTCATTTATTGGTCCAAACGAAGCTCTTAAGAACAGTAATTATTCTGAATATGTCCTACGTCTACAGTAAGAACGTCAAATATAGAAAAAACTTTAAAAAAAATCATTTATTTTTTTGCAAAACTTCCGTGTCGATGTCAGTAGAGTCGCAAGCGGAATAAAAAGCGTTTTTAACTAAGTAAAAGAATTAATTTCTCAAAAAATGAGAGAATAACAAAATGATATTTTACAGAAGAATTTAGAGATTTACAAGAGAGATCTGATTATTAGATCAAGATAGTGATTTGAATTTGGGGAATGAAAAAGGACTCAAAAATCAGCTGTATATATACCCATTATCAGTGTGAAAAAGTCAAGATACAAAACTAATCTTAGCACCGTGATTTATAGTGGGGGTCGCAAGGGTTACCCAATATGGTTTGCTTCTGCAAATCAGTCGCAATGGGAACCATAAATGGAATGCATTTGCACTTTTCTAAGAATTCATTCACACTTCCGGAGATATCATCATCATTTAATACATGCTGGGAAGATTTTACATCAATTAATCTAACTCTAAAAATAGCTATCTAGATTCACCAATCTGAACCGAATATTGATTCTCAGCACCATTTCTTGACGATTCATTTATATAATTTCTTTGATCAAAGTCATATTGCTTGTCTTTCTAATCTGGTAAGTCAAACTTTCTTTCTAATTCTCACAAAGTTTAAGACTATAGTTTGATCAATATTCTAACACCTCCACTCAGACTTGAGCTGATTGCGTAGAGTCTGCTCCCTTCAAAACTACTCTGAATGTTTCCACTTTCGAAACGGGTAAGGACTTTGTGAAGATGTCCGCTGCCATTTTGTCTGTAGGGACGTAATGAATTGAAATAGTCCCATCCTCCGTCTTGTCCCGGATGAAGTGGAACTTTGTTTCGATGTGCTTGCTCCTTTTGTGCATGACTGGGTTTTGGAAAAGTCTGATACAACTTTGGTTGTCTTCTCCAATTGCTATTGGAGGTTTCTGTTGGATGCCGAAATCCTCTAGAAGTTGTTTCAGGTAGAGTGCTTCCTGAACTGCTGCTGCCATGCCCTGATATTCTGCTTCTGATGAAGAAAGAGCAACTGTGGCCTGCTTCTTGACACCCCAGCTGAGTGCTGCGCCACGTCCGTTGAGCTTGAAATAATAGCCCGTTGTTGATTTTCTGTCGTTCACGTCTCCAGACCAGTCTGCATCACTTTCCCCCACTAAATCATAACTAGCCTCTTTTGTGTAAGTAAGTTTTAAACCTTTTGAACCTTGAAGATATCGCAGAAGTCGTTTTCCGCACATCCAGTGTTGATTGGTAGGTGCATTCATGTGTCTGGACAGAATGTTGACTGTGAACATGATGTCTGGCCTCGTCTGTTTGACCAAATACAGAAGTGATCCAACAAAGCTTCTGTAGATCCTCTGGTCCACTTCTTCGTCTCCGTTCTCTGCTGTCTGAAGTTTCAAATTCAAATCAGCTGGAGTTCTTGAGGGTTTGCATTGATCCATTTGAAACCGCTCAAGCATTGTTTCTATGTAGCGTTCTTGGTCGACTGTGACTTTGCCCTCTTCTCGTCTGATTCTTAGACCCAGAAACCAGTGTAGTCTCCCTCTGTCTTCCATATGAAAGGTTGCTTCTAGTGCCTTCTTGACATCAGAAACCACTGTCATACTTCTTGATGCTCCTATGATGTCGTCAACCCAGACCAAGATGAAGGTGTGATCCTCTGCCTCTGATCTTGCGAACAAGTAGTGATCGTTCCTGCTTCTGGTGAACCCCTGTCTCAGTAGGAAGTTTGCCAGCTCTTTGTACCAGTTGTTAGCAGCCTGTTTCAAACCATAAATTGATTTATTTAGTCGACATACTAACTTCTCCTCCATCTGATCCGCGTTTTACAAACTCCTGTGGCTGTTCCAGATACACTTCTTCCTCGATTGGTGAGTGCAGGAAAGCAGTCTTGACATCAAATTGGTGCATCACATGGCCCTGCTTCGCTGATAGCTGAAGTAGAATCCTGAATGTCTCTGGCTTACAGGTAGGCGCAAAAGTCTCAAAGTAGTCCAGTCCTTCCACTTGTTTGAAGCCTTCCGCCACATAGCGCGCTTTGTATTTGTCCACTTGACCACTGGGTCCCAATTTCACTTTGTAGACCCATTTGCCCGGTATGACGTCCCTGTCTGTGGGTGGTCTCACTAGGTTCCAAGTCTCGTTGTCTTGGAGTGCCTTGACCTCGTCCTTCATTGCCCGGCCCGGTGCCACTGGTCCCAATCGTCACCTTGCTTGGCTTCGTAGACTGTTTTGGGTTCCACATAGTCGCCCTCAGTCACAACAAGATGGGTCCTGACTTCTCCAAAAAATTGCGGAACATTCCTTGCTCTTGTCCCTCGTCTGGGCTCTGCTCTGTCCGCGTGTTCCAGTGCATCTTCACTGAAGCCAACTGTCTCTAACTGTGAGAAGTCTTCTGTGTCACTGTCTTCCAGTGACTCTGAGTCTCCGTAACTCCCTCTTGTTGCAGTAGATCCTTCATCTAGTGCTGTTTCTCCAACATCTGAGGCCTCTGGTCTCAGTGTTGTTTCTTGAGTATTTACCCTCCCTGCGTCATGCCACTCCTCCTTTATTGCAGTAGATGTGTCCTGTCGATCTCTGTTGTCATCATCTTGATGACCATCATCTGGGTGCCAGATTCCCAGTTCCGACCCATCATCTAGTAGGTCAGCCGTTTCTTTGTTGTCAGGGATTGAGCCCACTTCAGACTCCTTGATGATCACATCTCGAACTGCCATCACCTTGCGTGTGTTGGGTATGTACACCAGGTATCCGTTTTCTCCTTCAGTGTCACCCACAAACTTTCCTTCCAGTGCCTTGGGTTCAAGTTTGCTGACTTCTCTGTCCCTCTTCCTCATGAAGACTGTGCAACCAAAAATAGATAATTTACTAATTGAAAGCTTAGGTTTTATACCTCTCATCAGCTCTGCTGGGCATTTTTCTTCTCTTCGTCTCACAACCAAGTTTCTGATCCTTGCTGCGTGAAGAATTGCTGCTCCCTACATCATCTTGGGAAGTCCTGAGTCAATGAGCAAACATCTTGCCATCTCCAGCAGTGTCCTGTTGCACCTCTCAGCTAACCCATTCTGTTGTGGTGCGTCTGGTATGGTCTTTTCCTGAAGAATGCCTGCATCTAAGCAGTACGTCTTGAACTGCTCTGAAAGAAACTCCTTCGCATTGTCTTGCCTCAGCTTCTTGGGCGTCCCCACACTGAGAACAAATTTCTTCAGGCTGGCCAGAGCTTCACTCTTTGCCTTAAGCAAGTCCACAAATACAAACTTCGTGTACTGGTCTGCAAACACTATGCAGAACCTGAACCCTGACAGTGACTCTACTCTGAAAGGTCCCATCACGTCTGTGAACACCCTCTCCAGCTTCTCTTCTGCTTGGGTATCTGCCACTCTTGGTACTGGAGTCTTTGTGATCTTGGCCAATGCACACACATTGCATACATCATCGAGTTCCCCCACTGTCTCTGGTGCATTCCTGACCACATCCGCTTGATTCAAATGACCCAATCGTCTCTGCCACTTCCTTGCACTGTCAAGTTCACGCTGTTGGAACTCATCTTGAATTCTAGAACGCTGCAGGGTAAGTAAAACAAATTATTTTCTTGTGTTAGTTTTATCCGAGTTCCCTTCTGGAGTTTCATGCAGCTGTTTCCTCTCTTTCGCCACATAGCGCCAAATGGCGAAAGAGAGTTTGAAGCCTTTCGCCACATAGCGCGCTTTGTATTTGTCCACTTGACCACTGGGTCCCAATTTCACTTTGTAGACCCATTTGCCCGGTATGACGTCCCTGTCTGTGCGTGGTCTCACTAGGTTCCAAGTCTCGTTGTCTTGGAGTGCCTTGACCTCGTCCTTCATTGCCCGGCCCGGTGCCACTGGTCCCAATCGTCACCTTGCTTGGCTTCGTAGACTGTTTTGGGTTCCACATAGTCGCCCTTAGTCACAACAAGATGGGTCCTGACTTCTCCAAAAAATTGCGGAACATTCCTTGCTCGTGTCCCTCGTCTGGGCTCTGCTCTGTCCGCGTGTTCCAGTGCATCTTCACTGAAGCCAACTGTCTCTAACTGTGAGAAGTCTTCTGTGTCACTGTCTTCCAGTGACTCTGAGTCTCCGTAACTCCCTCTTGTTGCAGTAGATCCTTCATCTAGTGCTGTTTCTCCAACATCTGAGGCCTCTGGTCTCAGTGTTGTTTCTTGAGTATTTACCCTCCCTGCGTCATGCCACTCCTCCTTTATTGCAGTAGATGTGTCCTGTCGATCTCTGTTGTCATCATCTTGATGACCATCATCTGGGTGCCAGATTCCCAGTTCCGACCCATCATCTAGTAGGTCAGCCGTTTCTTTGTTGTCAGGGATTGAGCCCACTTCAGACTCCTTGATGATCACATCTCGAACTGCCATCACCTTGCGTGTGTTGGGTATGTACACCAGGTATCCGTTTTCTCCTTCAGTGTCACCCACAAACTTTCCTTCCAGTGCCTTGGGTTCAAGTTTGCTGACTTCTCTGTCCCTCTTCCTCATGAAGACTGTGCAACCAAAAATAGATAATTTACTAATTGAAAGCTTAGGTTTTATACCTCTCATCAGCTCTGCTGGGCATTTTTCTTCTCCTCGTCTCACAACCAAGTTTCTGATCCTTGCTGCGTGAAGAATTGCTGCTCCCTACATCATCTTGGGAAGTCCTGAGTCAATGAGCAAACATCTTGCCATCTCCAGCAGTGTCCTGTTGCACCTCTCAGCTAACCCATTCTGTTGTGGTGCGTCTGGTATGGTCTTTTCCTGAAGAATGCCTGCATCTAAGCAGTACGTCTTGAACTGCTCTGAAAGAAACTCCTTCGCATTGTCTTGCCTCAGCTTCTTGGGCGTCCCCACACTGAGAACAAATTTCTTCAGGCTGGCCAGTGCTTCACTCTTTGCCTTAAGCAAGTCCACAAACACAAACTTCGTGTACTGGTCTGCAAACACTATGCAGAACCGGAACCCTGACAGTGACTCTACTCTGAAAGGTCCCATCACGTCTGTGAACACCCTCTCCAGCTTCTCTTCTGCTTGGGTCTCTGCCACTCTTGGTACTGGAGTCTTTGTGATCTTGGCCAATGCACACACATTGCATACATCATCGAGTTCCCCCACTGTCTCTGGTGCATTCCTGACCACATCCGCTTGATTCAAATGACCCAATCGTCTCTGCCACTTCCTTGCACTGTCAAGTTTCACGCTGTTTGAACTCATCTTGAATTCTAGAACGCTGCAGGGTAAGTAAAACAAATTATTTTCTTGTGTTAGTTTTATCCGAGTTCGCTTTTGGAGTTTCATGCAGCTGTTTCCTCTCTTTCGCCACATAGCGCCAAATGGCGAAAGAAAGTTTGAAGCCTTTCGCCACATAGCGCGCTTTGTATTTGTCCACTTGACCACTGGGTCCCAATTTCACTTTGTAGACCCATTTGCCCGGTTTGACGTCCCTGTCTGTGGGTGGTCTCACAAGGTTCCAAGTCTCGTTGTCTTGGAGTGCCTTGACCTCGTCCTTTATTGCCCGGTGCCACTGGTCCCAATCGTCACCTTGCTTGGCTTCGTAGACTGTTTTGGGTTCCACATAGTCGCCCTCAGTCACAACAAGATGGGTCCTGACTTCTCCAAAAAATTGCGGAACATTTCTTGCTCGTGTCCCTCGTCTGGGCTCCGCTCTGTCCGCGTGTTCCAGTGCATCTTCATTGAAGCCAACTGTCTCTAACTGTGAGAAGTCTTCTGTGTCACTGTCTTCCAGTGACTCTGAGTCTCTGTAACTCCCTCTTGTTGCAGTAGATCCTTCATCTAGTGCTATTTCTCCAACATCTGAGGCCTCTGGTCTCAGTGTTGTTTCTTGAGTATTTACGCTCCCTGCGTCATGCCACTCCTCCTTTATTGCAGTAGATGTGTCCTGTCGATCTCTGTTGTCATCATCTTGATGACCATCATCTGGGTGCCAGATTCCCAGTTCCGACCCATCATCTAGTAGGTCAGCCGTTTCTTTGTTGTCAGGGATTGAGCCCACTTCAGACTCCTTGATGATCACATCTCGAACTGCCATCACCTTGCGTTAGTTGGGTATGTACACCAGGTATCCGTTTTCTCCTTCAGTGTCACCCACAAACTTTCCTTCCAGTGCCTTGGGTTCAAGTTTGCTGACTTCTCTGTCCCTCTTCCTCATGAAGACTGTGCATCCAAAAATAGATAATTTACTAATTGAAAGCTTAGGTTTTATACCTCTCATCAGCTCTGCTGGGCATTTTTCTTCTCCTCGTCTCACAACCAAGTTTCTGATCCTTGCTGCGTGAAGAATTGCTGCTCCCTACATCATCTTGGGAAGTCCTGAGTCAATGAGCAAACATCTTGCCATCACCAGCAATGTCCTGTTGCACCTCCCAGCTAACCCATTCTGTTGTGGCGTGTCTGGTTTGGTCTTTTCCTGTAGAATGCCTGCATCTAAGCAGTACGTCTTGAACTGCTCTAAGAGAAACTCCTTCGCATTGTCTTGCCTCAGCTTCTTGGGCGTCCCCACACTGAGAACAAATTTCTTCAGGCTGGCCAGTGCTTCACTCTTTGCCTTAAGCAAGTCCACAAATACAAACTTCGTGTACTGGTCTGCAAACACTATGCAGAACCTGAACCCTGACAGTGACTCTACTCTGAAAGGTCCCATCACGTCTGTGAACACCCTCTCCAGCTTCTCTTCTGCTTGGGTATCTGCCACTCTTGGTACTGGAGTCTTTGTGATCTTGGCCAATGCACACACATTGCATACATCATCGAGTTCCCCCACTGTCTCTGGCGCATTCCTGACCACATCCGCTTGATTCAAATGACCCAATCGTCTCTGCCACTTCCTTGCACTGTCAAGTTTCACGCTGTTTGAACTCATCTTGAATTCTAGAACGCTGCAGGGTAAGTAAAACAAATTATTTTCTTGTGTTAGTTTTATCCGAGTTCCCTTCTGGAGTTTCATGCAGCTGTTTCCTCTCTCGAAAGTGAAGCTATGCCCCCACTCCGTGCATCTTGAGACTGATAGGAGGTTTGAAGTATAGTCCGGCACACACAGAACATTTTTGTGTTCGCATTGGAATTCCCCTTTGTTTGAGGGTATGCTGATCCTCACACAGCCTCTGCCCACCACTCTGGAAGCCTCTTCGTTGGGATTTCTGACCACTGATTGAATGGGCACAAAGTCCAGGAACGCATCGATGTTCGTCACTATGTGATCTGTACAACCACTGTCCACTAGCATGCCTGCTGTCTTCCACTGGGCAAGAGCTGCCCAGCATTCCTCGTCTGGTGTAGCCAATGTTGGACCCATTGCCACTGACTCATGTTTGCCTCCATCTCTTTGTCTCTTGCATGCCCTGTCTAGGTGACCCTTCTCACCACACTTGCTGCATTGTAATGTCTCCTTCTTCCTGCAGTCCTTGGCAAAGTGTCCAGGGATCCCACACACAAATCAGTTTCCTTACCTGGGTCCCTTCTTGAAGTAACGCTTCACTGCCAGTGCCACTGAACCACTTTGTCCCTTGCGTCTCTGCACCGTGCTCTCATGAAAGTTCTGCAGCCTTTTCCTCAACTCTGTGAAGTTCGTTGCCGGGTTGAAGCTTTCCTGTATAACAAAACTTTCATACCTCATTGGCAGACCATTGAGGACCAAGGCGTTGAAGAGGGTCTCTGAGACTGCTTCCCCTGCTTCTTGTAGCCTTGTGAGCAACTCCTTTCCTCTGATGAAGAAGCTGTCCAAATGCTCAGAATCCTCGAGCTGCAGTCGAGCAAGCTGTGCCACTAAAGTCACCACTGTCGGCGTCTCCACACTCTGAAAACTCTCTTGCAAAAGCTTCCAAGCCTTTGCTCCATCTCCAATGCCGTCATCTCCCACACAGTCATGTCTCATCAGCATGAGAGTTGTTGCATCTAGAGTCAGTGCCAAATGACACCACACATTGTTCCGTTTCTCCTTGATGTCTGCAACTTCCTTCTCATATGCATCCTTCAGCACCTTGTGGTTCTTCTTCTCATCATTGGTTGCCCCATTGGCCAGTGGCGCAGACTCATTGGGTTGCTCCTCTGTCCCCAGTAGTGATTTGTAGAGTCCCTGCGTCTGCATCATCGACACAAATCTTGTGCTCCAGATTGGAAAGTCCTGTGCCTTTCCTGTGTAGGTCAGCAGCTTCACTGTCTGTTGATCCATTGAAGTTTGAGCAGGCAAAACAGTTGTGAAAAGAAAAGGTACTAAGCAGAAAAGGATTATGACTGTAAACAACAAATTGGTTTTGTTTTGGAAACTAATTTTATGACTTAGAAAATTGCTGGGCCCATAACCTGTTGGGTTATGGACTTTCGCAAGCGGAATAAAAAGCGTTTTTAACTAAGTAAAAGAATTAATTTCTCAAAAAATGAGAGAATAACAAAATGATATTTTACAGAAGAATTTAGAGATTTACAAGAGAGATCTGATTATTAGATCAAGATGGTGATTTGAATTTGGGGAATGAAAAAAAAAACTCAAAAATCAGCTGTATATATACCCATTATCAGTGTGAAAAAGTCAAGATACAAAACTAATCTTAGCACCGTGATTTATAGTGAGGGTCGCAAGGGTTACCCAATATGGTTTGCTTCTGCAAATCAGTCGCAATGGGAACCATAAATGGAATGCATTTGCACTTTTCTAAGATATCATTCACACTTTCGGAGATAACATCATCATTTAATACATGCTGGGAAGATTTTACATCAATTAATCTAACTCTAATAATAGTTATCTAGATTCACCAGTTTGAACCGAATATTGATTCTCAGCACCATTTCTTGACGATTCATTTATATAATTTCTTTGATCAAAGTCATATTGCTTGTCTTTCTAGTCTGGTAAGTCAGACTTTCTTTCTAATTCTCACTAAGTTTAAGACTATAGTTTGATCGATATTCTAACAAAAAGACCATCGAATTTTATACATCGGAACTTTTCATTGTGCTTTATTGAGATCATTTTTGTTAGACATTTTTGTTAGACATTTTTGTTAGACATTAATGTTAGACATTTTTGTTAGACATTTTTGTTAGACATTTTTGTTGGACATTTTTGTTAGACATTTTTGTTATATTTTGCGTTGATATGGCCAATACCATCCATAGTCTGGCCTGAAATAGACTCAGACACAAACATTTGGTTTCACAATGGAGGACATCATTGATCTGACTGAACACTTTCATAAGACTCATTTATACAACCCACACCGGTTCTTTGACCTCAATTTGTTTAACTCTTGTTCTGCCTAGACCGCCATTCCTAACTTGACTCCGCAGACAAACTGTTCACAACACTAAAAGATGCTCGAATTCATTAATGGTTTCGACCAGGAGCCGGACATCATCCCGCAGCTTATTGGGAGAAATTCTGCCAATACATGGTGTTAGCCTAAAAATCAGAACCAGATACAAAATTGAACCAGGATATACAGGCTATTTCAGAAAACTGGAAGAACTGGATACTCGCAGACACAAAAAGACACGGCGGTCCCTGTTGGCATCATTGTGTTACGTGGAAAATTAGAGAGATTCAATTTATTGGCAAAACGATATGCTTACTGTTACTCGATGGTCCCGCGTTACTAGATGCTTACTGTTACTAGATGGTCTAAGATATGAGGAAGCATCGTAAAAACTTTTTAAAAGGTAGATCAATAGCGTCAGCCACTCTAGTAAAGTTATTCAAATAAACATTAATTCGCTGGGAAACATTATCGCCAAGACTGGAAATGGACCCAAAACCGAAAAGACAGAGGCAATACAGCACAACCACAAAAAAAGACTTAAGATCATTTTTCGGATCAGTCCCAATATCTTGGAACACGCTTTAGAAACCTAATCAATTTTAAAAAGCTATCGCGAAAAAAAATATGGGACTGGTCAAAAATATGGGCTCGGTAAAAATTAAATAAAAAAGAACAAAAACAGCAAAGTTAAAAAATTTGCTTATATTTCTATAAAGTTTATTAATTAATAGTTAATACGTTAAAGAATTCAATTTCAAAATAATGAAAACCAGTAGATATCAACTGAAAACATCGAACAGGTTTTGATCACTTATGCCTCCATGGGAGGGTATTAAGACCTGTCTTTGTTCATTTTTTCTGCGGCTACAAAAGGAACAACAAATAGAGACAACAAACAAAAAGTCAAGTAAAATTTGCGAGAAAATGCTGTCGACGCCGTAAAGCATTATTTTGCCACTCAAAATGTTTGATTGCGCCTTCTTCGAACGCAGATAATGTGGTATCTGACTTATCATTAATGAGACTAGGTAACAAGTAGACATAAAAAAAGTTCAAATTAAGAAACATTTTCGTATTTTTCGAAAACAAATTGTTTACAAAGTCATGAAAGCCAATTTCTACGATACGAAATTATATAAAGCTTCGTTTATTCGTCCTAAGACAACTCTTACGACCAGTAATTGTTCAGAATATGTCCTACGTCTACAGAAAGAGCGTCAAACATAGACAAAATCAAAAAATCAATTTCTTTTTTTCTACAAAAAATGCGTGTCGATGTCAGTAGTAACGCATTCTTCAAAAACATTGGGTTATGTACACTTGCGCCTTCCCTCGACACCAAAAAGTTTTTTTTTATTTTTGAAATTAATTGTTTTCGAAGTCATGAAAAACATCAGCTGTCTACTAAAATCAGAATATCGGCTTATCTATTCCTGAAAAAACAATCAATGAGACTTGTCATCATTCAAGAAATTCCATAAGACTGAAAAGACAAAGAAAAAACAACTGTTAGAGAAAATAGTATAAAAAAGAAATAAAATTTTCGAGCAATTGATGTCGGAGCCGTTAAAAACATAATCTTAACCTTTAAGGTTTTGATGTCTTCAAATGTGCCTTTTTTGAACAAAAATATTGAGATATGTGAAATGTCAATAATGTGATAATGTGACAAAACGAGAAAAAAACGTGAAAATTGGGCAAATGCCTAAAAATAAAAAAATGTGAAATCTAGTGGTATCAGAGCCCAAAACTCTTAACTTATCGCATAAAACCGCAGTAAAAGTTGGATTGTAATTCATTAGAAAGAAGATCGTTTTTTTCTTTGCAGATACAAAGCTACAAACTAAGAGCAAAATAGTTTTTCTCCATTTTTTATGTTAAAATCAAAAAAGTCAAAACGAATATAAGCTTCCGAGTAAAAACCTGGATACTTTAAATTAGTACTTTTTAGGAAGCCAATTGGGCCCATCACGAGTAAGTTTGATGTGAATTGTTCTGTTCTTGATTGTTGATTGATTAAAGAACTTTTTTATGGATTATTTTTTTTTATTAACTTTCAAATTTTTTTATAAAACGATCGACTGATTACAATCCGAATGGTTTTTTGATTGTAACAGAACAAGGTTGTTTCAAAACTAGCATTGCTATTGCTGTTTCTTCTTTAAGAACACTTAATTGGCTCAAATGTTATAGATAAAGAAAGTTTGTTAGGCAAAAAAATCAAAAATAAGTGCTGAGTTTTGGAAATTTCGATGATTGCATTAGTGGTTTTGGGTATGTACTTCCGGCAAATTTACTCGGAGTGTACTAGAGAATCTTATTTCGTGCTACTTTTGATGAGAAAGGCTAAATTTTGATTATTTAGCCAAAAGTTTAGTAAAAAAAAACTTAAATCAAAATGTCAACAATGATACAATGATTTTTTATCTTTAAAAATAAAAGCAGCAACAATATTGGAAACAACTTTAATATATTTTAGCAAAATTGAAAATTGACGAATATTTAGGCAAGAATTCCCGAAAATGTGATAAAAACAACGCAAGTCGGACTAATATTCACAAAAATTTGAACCTCGATATTTTGCTCTAAAAAACGAAATTTCAAAAAATCTTTTTTATTCCGTATTTGGCGCTCGACGGATTTTTAATGATGCCGCTCAAAATTCTATACGATGAATACAAAATTGGAATACTGGGTCAACATAGAATCGCAGGTGGTAGAGAGTCGAGCAAAAAATCGTTTAAGGCCGGTTAAAAAATTGTTGAAACGCCAATATGTAATAATCCAAGAAAATCAAAAATGTTTTGATTGACCAAAAGAATTTGAAACCGTATTTGATGGTCTCGGTAATTCGCCTTATTCACCGAAACAGTGTCTGGCAGATATGGACCAACAATCTGGGAAAGGACCATATTAACGGTACTGGAGGCAAAGCTAACTAGAAAGGCAGAGGAAAACAAACAAAATTCGACAGTAAGACCCCAAAAAACAGAAACCGGAGATAGATCCCATCACGTTATAGTATTTCGTCCGTGAAAAACTCTGAAAAGAACAATACTGAGTGTAAATTCAATAACAACAGGCCGTTTAAAACCAACTCAAAATCGAGGTACACGTTAAAATTTGGGAATATTACAGACCACTAATCAAAAACTGCATAATTAATTTTCCAACTAAACTTTAAAAATTTTTTGAAAGCCCCAAAAATCAAGAACACAAAGAGAGAAGGAAACCAAAAAAGAAAAACCTGTCCCCCTGCAAAAAAATAGAAAAAAAAACAAAAAAGAGTTAAAAAAAACCGTCCATATCGGAGGAACTGAAGGTCCATGCCACAACGATTTAAAAAACCTAGGCCCACAAAATTACTACATCGAACAGGCTCAGCGATTGAGGGCAAACAGAGCCAGCAAAATATGCGCGAAACAATGCATATAGGAGCAAAAACAACATCTAAAGGAGAAATCAGTTAGTGTAAGTACAAAAAACAAGACCAGGATCAGAACTAAGTTAAATGTGGAGCAGGGAAAATTAGATAACTCAGAGCACAAAGATGGTAGCCAAATCCAATTTTTCAACTATGCCGTAAACACAAATAACCGTGAAAACCAAAGCAACAGAACATCCGAGAAAAATGCGGACGCAGTAATCAACAGTACTAACAGTACTCAACAGTAATCAAAGAGAGAGTACTATAGCCAACAGCCTACAAAGACCGAGAGAAACTTGGACGCACCAGAATACCACCGTATTCACTATGTAAGCAGTCGGAACCCGTACGCTCTTCTGTATGTGGGATGACCGAGATTTTCTGGTGGCATGGTTGCTGCCACTTCACAAACCGACCTGAAATAGACCCAGACACTAACAACTGGTTTGAAGCTCAAGGAAATCATTGATCTGGCTCTCCAATTTGATAAAATCTGCCAATAAACATTACAATTGTTAATTGAAAGCTTGTTTTTAACTCACTTCCTCTGACACATACATTCTTAACCATGATCTCATTTTTCTTTTTTGTCCGATAATTTATGAAACAACGTATGCCTGTTAATTTGCAGCAATTTCGCCGCCGCCAGAAGCCAATTCATCTCAAAATCCTGCTGCATTACCTTTGTAAAAACTTTAACTATGTAGTCTTTTTACGTTCTCGTTGTGTTGTGCTATTGATTGCAATTGATTCAAAAATGATCACTGTTTTTTTTTTCAATTTTTATGAACAGTTTATCGAGCCATGGTGTTTTAATTATAACAGAGTTTAGTTATAAAAAAGTTTTGTCTTTTACCGCAATAACCAAGCCCTAACCTGGGGCTGGTAATAAACCGAAAGAATGTACCCCCGAATGGAAATTATTTTTTATCGAACAATGTGAAGCCCATTGGTTTATTTTTTCTGGTTTAAATAGACTGGCATTAACTTACCAGTTGAAAGTTCATTTTTATTCATCCTCATCTTTTCTCCTCAAACTAAACACAAATGTGTTAGAGAAGTTACCCACTGTTATTCGCCACAAATTTGTAGTTTGCTTTTGCATTTTAAGCATTTAAGTAGCAAAATGCATTTATTGTCGATTTTGTTGGTAAAACAGTGCTTGCATAATTAGTCGGATGAACAGAACAAAATGTTTGGAAAACGTGTTTAAACTAAGTAAACGAAGTTAGTTAGTCTGTGATTGATGACATAGATGAATTTAGAAATTAAACTTGAGATCATGCAAAAGTTTTTTGTTCTGTTAGAGATAATGACGCAATGGTTTAAACTTGAAAGCTCTGACTTTTTTTAATTCTTAAAATTTTATTTCACAAATTGTTGTAAATGTATTTTCAAATGATTTTTTTCTACAATTATAATGACTTTTTATTTTGGGTTTTTAAAATAAGTTCTTTAAAATAATTTGTTCACTGCTTTAAATAGGAGAAGAATCTTGAACAAAGTTTTGAACCCGCAGCTCTGAATTACCTCTCATAGTAAATCATTGGTGAATCATTGAATCTGTAGTTTACACAGCACTAAACCCCAGATACACAATTTAATTAATTTTAAACAAAGACTCAGCATCATATCAGCATAATGATAATAATCGGAAAAAAAGTTTTAACTGTTGTTCGTATGAGCATGATAGCTATTTGGTTACTAATTCTCTGAACATAATGATTATTTAGACATTGTTTGTCTCAACAAAAACGAGACATGGATTGCTGCATGTATGAATAGAATGACTATGGTGTTCTGCTTTTTCTTTGAGTAGGCAAACGATCATCAGCCATCTGTTGTCTGCATTGTATATTTCACTGGTATTTATCAAATATGCATACTGACCAATAGTTTTATCGCTGAATTTTTTATATCCACCATGTCTACAAGTCCTGAAATACAATTAGAAGATTTTTTAGTTGACTAAACAGAAAACTAGACCAAGAACAAGCACTGTGAAAAACAATTTCAAGAATGAATGGAATGGATTGACAAAACAATTTAGAAACAAGTCCTATTAATCAATTGAAAAAAAACAACAAAAATCAAAGTCAAATTACCACATATGAACGAAAAAACCACTAGCGAGAAAGCGATCTCTTGTTCAAGCACCGTTCCCCCCTTACTCCACTGTAAAATTAGAGTAAAAAGATTTCCCCAGGCAAAACCACTCACTGTTTTCGCTCCATTTGTTGTTTCATTGTGACCAGTATCATTGCTTTGGATTAAATGTTTTGGCGTGATGAATTTCGAGGCTTGATTCATCGGCGCGACCAATTGGCAAAACCAAACTGCGTGATCAAAATAGCCACTTTAATCACTCGCGTGTATCAAAATCATGAAAAATGTGGACAGATCTTAAAAAAACATGCCTGGAAGAATTCTAGAAAATACTCGAAAAATCAATTCTGCCAAAAAACTACACTTTCAAAAATTATTACACGCTGAAATCACACATGAAGAACAAAAAAAAAGCAAATTAACATCAATTGAAAAATATTTAGCCCCAGAAAACAACTGAACTAAAAAAAAATATAGAAGAAAAACAATTCGTTCCTCTTATGATAGAAGATCACATAAGAATAAGACCTTCCTTTAAACTAAATGGGACCAAGAAAGTCCCAACGCAAGAGTAAGAAAGTCATGATACGCTCAAAAGCATTTCTAGGCTTGAATAAACACTAAAAACACAGCAAAAAATTGACAAAAAACTTCCAATTTTCTCGAAATTTTCTCACACAAAATGAGGTTTTATGTCATCAAAACTGCAATAATCAATAACTCAGAATTATGTTGAGATCTAGGTGGCTGTTTGTTCCCTATAGACTTTCAAATCAAACTTAAAATTGACAAAATTGCCAATATGCAAAACTCTTATCTGAAAGTGGTCAAAAGCAAGAAATTGCTTAGAAAAGTTTGCTCGCTCAAAAAATCGCAATTTAATTTTTCGCTCTCTCAAAAAAGTGGTACGAACAAAAAACCACTCTATTTTTGCACCGCTCTTCAAGTTTGTTCTGCACTCAGACCACTAAAAATTTCATCATTTGCCGCATTTCCTGTGACAAATGATGAAATTTTTAGTGGTCTGAGTGCTGAACTCCAAAATTGTTTACTAAAGAAGACACGCCTCCAATACTCCTCTTCCAGTCGTAAAAAATAGCGCCTCAAAACGATGAAAATTCTTTGAACTGTAATAAGTGACCGCTGCCACTATTAACCACGTCGTTACAATGTTCTGCTACGTTGATTATCCACCATAACTAGGATCATTAACTAGGATTATGATTATAGTAAATGATACCTATTGATGCAGTTGCATGAACAAAGTTCGGGTTGATAGGCGATTGACTGATGTACTAGCTTCTAAAATTTATTTTTGGCTAATGATAAACAATCTGAATTTGGAAATAAAATAAAATTAAATGAAAGTATCTTGCGACTGATTAACCATTCTTGGTGTGCTCTGCATAATAACTTGAACTTTTTAGTCCATGCTCAAAATTTAGTTTGATTATTGTTTAACGCATTATTCAGCTAAATTGCTTATGAGACAATTATGGAACATTTGTTCTGAAGGCTTTACAATTTTTCAATAATTGAAACATAATATTAAGTTCTTGAGTGTTGGTTAGCTTTCGCTCAAAACGGTGTTCTATGATAGTGGTGATCTTCTTTATTCATATTTAGCTGACCGTTTTGTCAAGGCCTCGCCAAAATGTTCAGAGCTGAGGGGTATACGACACAGCTGAACAGAACTGTTGAGTTTCTGTACGCAGATTCTGCTGTGAGGTCAGTTTTATAATATTCAAGAAAATATAATTACGTAAAACACGCTGTCTTTCAATTCTTTTATTTACTGTTGTTGTGTAGAATTAGAAACATATAAAGGTAAGTTTTTATTCAAACGCTTACAATGGTTGAGTTGAAAAGTCTGCGGATTTTATCTGGAAAATAGATTGGAAATGTGTGGTCGTTGTATTGTGTTAACAATACCTCTTCTAGAAGGTGAAAAGACGAACCTGTCGAATGTATATATTTATATATATATATATATATATATATATATATATATATATACATACATACATACATATATATATATATATATATATATATATATATATATATATATATATATATATATATATATATACATTGTGTTCCTGAACTTGACCCACCATAATCAACATCTATTTTGCCAGGCAAAATGCCATCACCACCACCTTCACCTTACGCCACCCGCCTGCAGACTTCGCGAAGGATGTCACAGTATGGAACATCCAGCTCTAACAACCCCAACATCACCACTGTGAGTTCCTCATCTCCACAGCCAGATCGATTCACACCTTCGCCACTTATGAAAAACGCCAATGAACGGACCTCAGGAAAAACATCACCTCCGAATTTCAACGAAAAACGAAAACTAATCCAGCAACAGTTAATTCTGCTGTTACATGCACATAAATGTAATAAACTGGACACTAAAATAGGCGATGCAGACGGACAAGTTTGCAAATTGCCTCATTGTGGAACCATGAAAAACGTGTTACAACATCTGTACACATGTCAGGATGGAAAAGGTTGTAAATTTTCGCACAGTTCGTCTTCCAGGCAAATTATTCAGCACTGGAAAAACTGCCGCCGACCGGAATGTCAAATTTGTTATCCTTTGAAATCACAGGATATCGCTCATAACAACTCGAGAAAGTCACATCAGGAGTAAAATACACCAATATGGAATTTCAAATGTTTGATTTCTGAATTAATGAGGGTTTCAATTAAAATTTTACAGCTCAGTTTCATATAAAAACGTTTTTTGTAATTCCGAATGTTTAGATGCCATTCACAGACTAGTTGAAAGAAGCAACTGTATGACTTGCGGATTGAACCACTATTAAATCTCAAATGATCAAAAGATGGTCTTATCATTCGAAAGTCAACAAATTAGAAACAAGGCGGCTCGGTAATGTGCGATGGCACATAAGGTTCCGACCCCGCCCATCCACAATTTTAACATAATTGTCTACCAAATGAGGAACAGATAGAAAAACCCAAAAATTATTTTTTTGCGAATCCCAAAAAAGCCCGTCTTTTTCAAAAAATTCTGTATGAACGATAAGATAGCCTCCAAAGCAAATAACTAAGTGGAGTAAAAATTGATTCATTAGATTGCTGTAATATGTCAATATTAAGAAAGCGAGTCAAGACGAACAGCAAAATCAAACAACAACAACAACAAACATTAATTAAATCAAAAAATTTATGTCCCTCTTAAAAACTAAATTTAATAACAAAGTCAACATACCGTCAGATAAACCTAAAACTAAACAAAATAACTTATAAATCACCAAAAACATATGCGACCAGTCCACAAAAAGGTTTGGTAACAATTATACAAAAAAGAACAAAAACAGTAAAGTAAAAAAAATTAACTTATTTTTTTGAAACAGTTAACTTCAAAGTAATAAATACCATTAGGAATCAATTAATATTACCACAAATTTACAATTACCACTGCTTCTATAGAAGGGCATTAGGACCTGTCCTTATTCATTTTTTAAAGCGGCTAAAAAGACAACAAAGAACAAACAAAATTTCAATTGAAACTTGCCAGAAGTCTTGCGCTGTCAAAACCGTCAAGCCAAATTCTGGCACTCAAAATATATTTGATTGCTCCTTTTTCAAACAGCTATAATGTAGTACGTGGCCATTCATTAGTAAGACTACGTAACAAGTAGACAAAAAAGCGAAGTGCTAAAGTATGTTATAATTTTAATTTTTTTCGAAACAAAATTACATTCAATGTCATGAAAGGCATTAATTACAAAAAGAGCTATTTAAAAAGGGGCGTTTATTCATGAGAAGGAAGCCCTCGAGACCTGTAATTGTCCAGAATTTTTCCTGCATCTACAAAAAGAACGCCAAATATGACAAAAATCAAATTAATTTACCTTTTTTTTTGTGAAAAACCGGTGTCGAAGCCAGTAAGGTCATAACAAATTCTTTTAAAAAAAGATTTTGGGACACCAATTCTTTTTATTCTCTTGACACCCATAATGTCATAATTGACCTGTAATTAACTAACGAGATTAGGTAACAAAATGAAACATAAAAAGAACAAAATTGCGAAGTTAAAAAGTCATGAAAGCCATCAGCTATCTACTAATATCAGAATATCGGTTCTTCTATTCTTCCATGAAAAGCCAATGAAAACTATCACTATGCAGGAAATTTCATACGACCGAAACGACAAAGTATAAATGACATTTAGAGACAAAATTAAAAAATTCAATTGATTTCTTCAAGAAAGAGGCGTCGAGGCCGTTAAAACGATGATGTATATCTTTCACGATTTTAATAAGTTCAATTGTGCCTTATTTTGAATGTTAATAAGGTGACATGAGAATTGTCAATAATGTGAAAATGTGACAAAATTAGAAAACGTGAAAAACTGGCAAATATCAAAACAAACAAAAATCTGAATTCTTGTATTATCAAAGCCAGAAAACAATAACTTCAGGCTTAAAACTGCAACCGAGAATAAATGTTAAATCAGTAGAAAGAAGAAGCAGTCTTTCTTTGCTGACACTAAGCTCGAAGTTGAACAAATTAAGAAAAAAATAGAGGAATAGTTAATTAAGCCATTATTTATTAAAAAGTCAATTATTTTTAAAAAAAAAAGAAACGACCATAAACTTTCAATTAAAAAACTAAATGCATTAGCTTGGAGCTGCATAGCAAGCGAATTGGTTGGACCTATCGCTCCTGAGCTTTGATTTGATATGTTCTGTTCTTTATTATTAATAAAAAGTCTTTTTTTAAAAAAAAAAGACCGACTGATTACAACCCGATTTTTTTGGATTGTAACAGTCCAAGAATGGCCAAAACTAGCCTTGCTAATACTTTTTGTCCGTTAGGAACAATTAATTTTTCGAATGTTATAGATATAGATAATTTGTTAGTTGAAAACTCAAAATAAATTCTGCATTTTTGATAATCAGCGAGTAAAGTTAGCAAAAAATGGCAAAGTTTTAACTACAGTGCACTCTCAGCGGACTCTGAAGTAGAAATAGCCCCCCTCTGAGTCTACAAAGATTGTATGAGTGTTGTTTGGGGGTGTACTGTCGGCAAATTTAATCTAAGTGGACTAAAGTAGCTTATTTCGTGCTGTTTTTGATGAAAAGGCTAAATTTTGAAATGTTTATCCAGATTTTTCGACCAAAAAAATTAAATTAAAACAATCAACAATGCTTGTTCGTCTTCAAAAATAAAATCAACGACACTATTCTTATAATTTATAACAAATTTTAGCAAAATTGACGAAAATTTAGGCAAAAATTCCGGAAAATGTGAATAAAAACAACGTGAATTCACTCTTCTTTTCTCAGAAGTTTAAACCTCGATAACTCCCTGTAGAAAACGAAAATTAAAAAAATCTTTTAAATTCCATATTTTACGCTGGACGAACTTTCTAATGATACCAGTCTCAACTCTCTACGATGAATATATCGAGCGGCGAAAACTCACGGAACAAAAAAAAACCCATTTGAGTATATAGTTCCTCCCCCCTCAAGAGGGTCGGAACAAAAAGTGAAAACGAGGGACTAGTATATGAGGTTTGAGTATTCAGTACTGGTTTGACTAAACTCTAATTAAAGTATCTTGTGAACTCTAAACAACTTGAACCTCCTTGCTAATAGACAAGATTCGTACAATTCAGATATGAGGGAGTTTTAAATGATTGCTTCACTGTATGTCTGAATGATGGCTATTCGTAGAGGAGAAAACTGTGTCTTTTTTCCGCGGACAAATGGTATCAGAAGTTAAAATTATCCAGTAAGAAAAACTGTGTAAGATCCAGCCATCCAGCCAAAAAAAGGATAGTTACAGAAACAATTTCACAGGTTACTGTTGCAACAGTGCTCGCTGAGCTAGAGTAATAAAGAAGCTCGTGTTTGTCCAGATATTACATGTCCCAAAATGTAGTCGTAAAGAGTCTTGAGGTTCATGGGATTCAAGTCTTCAAAGATTTAGACCCCAGATGGTCGTCGCAACAATGCTCCGTTTTCTTGTCTTGTCATTCGTTCATCTAATGGTCTAGTGACTAAATACCTATGGTTGCAGGCCAATGGGAGTTGCAGAGGAGTACTATCAACCATTTGAATTCTATTGGTAATAGTATTAGCAAATTAAATAGAAAATAGCTGAAAAAAAACGTCGGAATTTTTTGGATAACCAGAAATTGTCTGGAGTGGACGTCATTTTTTCTTGATTGTTGAAGAAACAGCTTTCCTTGATATCTGAGATAGAACAATTGCGACATCTAACTAGTCTCACTTGCCACTGCTGGTTGTTGGTTTTGTGTCACCCGTGTGCTTGTTATAAAAAAGACTTTAAAAATTTAATTTTGAGGATTGAAGTTCTTTCACCGCACCTTTGAGCTTTTAATTTAACAATTAAAACGATGCATAATAACTGGGGCAGAGAATATTGCCCTTTATTGGATCTCGCCCCTTCTTCGAACACATAGAGTGATTATGAACAAACAAACAAAACAAAACATTTTTTCCGTTGGTGCCCCCAGTACGTTCTGTGCCCCCCCCCCCCCCCCGTTACAGAGCACGTGCCATTACATAGTAAATCATTAAGTAAAAATATGGCACCTGCGTCTGGGGGGGGGGGTAATTGATATGCTCCCACTAAGCTGGGAGGGGGGCACAAAAGGAAAAGATCCCAAATTTGATGTGTAGAATTTCAGTATACCATGTAAAAGATAGTTTAAAAATTGGATTTATATAATAGCCCGTGATAGATTTCAAACAACTGTTTTTTTTGTTTTTAAATGACGATTGAAATTAGATCACATTTCAATGTACGTTTTTAAATGCCATAGTATCTGGTCGAAGTATGAGTCTAGAGTAAGTTTAACAAACGCCCAAGTATTTGCTAGTCTTTTACTGGTTCAAATCCGAACAGAAGTCACCCGGGTCCTAGTTATGTAAGTATTTACGAATAGTCTATGACTTGAAGTTCTATTTTTCCCGATAGTTTTAAATCCTTTGCTGGCATGGGATCGCTTTTGTCAGAGTAAAAGAAAGCTGGTGGTCGATTTTTGGTTTCAGATTTGACAGTCGATTTCAGAACTTGTTCATGCAACCACCATGATTTCAGATCACACTTTCCAGTACTTTCTTTTTTTGTTTCATTGACCGACACTGCTGTGAAATATATGGCTCTGTCACAAAATTCCTCGTAACCAACTTTGTCATCGTAGAACGAGAAAGTCAAAAAAGAACTGAACCCATTACCCAAATTCACAACGTCTTCAGCCTTGTTTGGTTCGTTCCAATGCGATATTGAGTGCCAAATAGCGATCCATTTATCGGCTGAGGCTTGTGTGAGGAATGTGTTTTCTAGGATAACTTTTTGACCTTCAAAATTGTAAATGAGCAATTTAACTTCAGTATCTGCGTACAGTTTCTTTAATAACTGAGGATGTCTGTAGAATCGAGAGTGGTCCATGTCACTTGAGATCCCATCGTGAGCAGGAGAAACAATTCCCGTTTTGAAGTACTTGTAGATGTCGATTCCACAGAAAGCGTCAACTCGGAACACAGTATAAAAAGTATACGGGTAGAAGTAATCAACGATATATATTTCTATTTTAGAAGCAGTTTTGAAGTTTGAAACCAAATCGCCGTTATCATTCTCCGTATATCGTATTTCGCAATCATTATTGCTGCCATTACTACCGTTGTTACTTTGACTGAGGTTATTATTGCACCTCTTTTTGCAAGAACCAGACAGAAAGCCAAAATCGAGAGAGCAATTTCCATTCTGTTTAAAAATTGACAAAAACGTTTCATTTGCATTGTCAAAATCGAACACAATAAGAACATATTGTCGCAAAACTGTGAGGTTCCACGATGACGCTGCTTTAACATAAACAGGTGAATGCAAATTGTTCATATAATAAAAGTCGTCGACCAAGAGTGACTGGACAACATCCAAGCCATCTAGTAGCAAAATTTTAATGTAACGCCTGCTCCAATAGAGAAAAATTTTGAAGTTATGATGTCTATAGATGTCTTCAATATCACAATGATTTGATTGGGTTGTACCTTCATAAAGGCTACCTTCTTGAAAGAACAGCTCAAATTGTAAATTGCAAGAGGTGGGATAGGATAGTAAGCGAATTCCAGAATAGTGATAGATTTCAATTAACTTCTGATTTGTGACATTCATGAAGTTAAAGATACCATTCCAGCTCATTACGTCATCGTATAAACACAAAACTCTTCGTTCAATGTCATCGAACCAAATTTCAACGCAATCGGTTGCAAAAATTAACCACTTAAAGTTCAGATCCTTAAACAGACAAGACTCTTTTCGGTACCACGTTTGATCGAAACCAACAGCAGAATCATTGAAAAAAAATTGCTCAAAGGCAATTAAATTCGGATCAAAACTGTACCTAAATATTAAGCGCCAGTTTTGGTAGATGTATTTTTTCCCGAAAATGGCCAGTGAACGGGCAATTTTCATACCATTGGGCAAAACAGGTTGTTGAGAGTTCGAGTAAAAAATGTTACAAAAATTGCCCACATCAAGCGGGCATTCTATGGAAAAATACGCTAAGTTTCCATCATTCTGAACGCTGATCCTGTTTTCGTTGATTTCAAACCGAAATTTATTGCCACGGTAGCCGAAAGTGAAATTATCCGATTGTGAAATTTGTGAAATATTCCAAAGAGACGAACTGATTAAGTTTTCAGCCTGGAACCAGTTAGAAAAATGATTCACTCCTCGAAACCTCAATTCGATTATTGACTCGTTCGATTTGTTGAAAAGCGCGATTATAATTTCAGCTGCATTAAAGAAATCGTCGTGAAAACTCGCACTGATAAAATTGTTGTTCAGCGTAAAACTAGAGACGATCTCGTTAGGATTTGATTGGTCATCAGTTGCAATTTGAACAAGTTCAGTGAAGGAAGTGTTTGAGTTTGAATTGAAGATCACGATTGGCTCAAACTGTGGGAATAATACTAAAACGAGTAGAAAAAATTGAGTCTTTTTTGTTATTGACAGCCCCATATCTTTGGCTCCCCAAAGATACAAAATTAATCTCTTCAAATAAGAAAACCTTGTATTACAGGGCCGAAACTTTGAACCCTCCAGGACGGTTAGGCACCAACGAAAAAGATCCAAAAAACCCAAAAACCCAAAATGATGCAAAAAGTTGTTGTTTAAAAATAATTCTTCTGTTTCGGCTATCTCTAATACCTATGAACATCGCTTATCCGACCATAATAATCTTCTAGGCATTGGGAACCAGCTCATATTCAAAATTCGCATAGTACAGTTAACTAAGCTCAACAGTTAACTAGTTGATATAACTAAGCTCAACTATATATGTGGCCTAAATAGGTTATTTTGGGAAACAGAAACCTACGCAGAGACCAGCAAATGAACAGCTAGCAAACGGTCGCTTCTTTATCACCGCATGCGTAATAAATTTTCAATTGCATTCTTAACTATGGCGCTGTATGAGAAAATAAAGTCTATTGATCTTAACGATACAAATTCAATGCGTTCATTATATCTGGATTCCATGAAAAAAATTAATTACCATAAGGAAGAAATCAACCAACTACGTAGAGGATGTGATTAACTAAGGATCGACAAGGAGCAGCTTGCAAAGAGAGTTACTAAGCTGGAACGTTACTCTTCTTTTATGGGTTTGACTTTTCTTGGGGTAGAGAACGGTGGTGAGTATCCGGTACACAAAATTGTCGAACTAATCAGGTCAGTACGAATTTCAATTGAAACTCATCTAGCGGTCTGCCATTGCATACCTGGGAAAGACGAAAGAAGAAAACAAGAATTGTTAAATTTCATTATAACCATCAGCGAGATTCGGTATGGTATAATTGCAATTCGTTTTTTGATCCGATTTCTCGCGCAAAAATGCACATAAACGATTGTCTAGCGGAAAGTGATAGAGACCTGTATTGCAGAAAAAAATTATCTCAAAACCTCGAACAAAAACCAAATACGAGTTAAGTTCTCAGAGAACGATATAACTTGCTACCCTGCGGACAGTCAACATCAAGTTAATTTGCTTGTGCAAACTAATGGTGAAAGTGAAACAGACTGGGCTATGGAAACAGAAGAGGCGTTGGCAACGGGAATAAGATTACATCATCGAAAAGAAGTCGACAGGTGGCTTTTCAATCACCCCAAGGAAGTTTCCAGTGGCTTTGTGGTACAAAACAGGTTGACAAGCTTGACCATTTATGCTGCTTGACTGAAAAAGTTGTGAATTTACTGGCCGAAAAAGAGTCTCCAACGTCAAAAAAGTACAAACTTGAACGATGAATGCACTAAATTCTCGAAAAATCCGAGCGCTGAAGAAAATCGTTTATACTCTGCATACATAATTGATTGTCATACTAGAAACAGGGGCCGAACTTTTTTGGGTTTTACTATTCGGTCTTTCAGATTCCATCACGCTGTCCTAGTAGTTTTCCTTGACACATTAGAACAAAAAGCTGTTGTAAGAACTTTAACTAACACATGGTTAAACAATAGAAAACTCCATTGATCTACCAGTTTATCAGACAATAGTGTCAAAAACGAAAAAAAACGCTAGGCAATGATCGGGTGAAGTAGCTTTTTACATTAGAGAAAATCTTCAATATACAATACGGGACATTAAGACAGGAATTGAATGCTTAATATTACAAGTGGAATACGATGAAAAGTGCATGCATAATTTTTTGTCATTTATAGAGTTCCGTCTTTGAATTTATATTCTTTTCAGCCAAAGCCGGGAAGCGTTTCATAATTTTTGAAACTTTCAAAAGAGGAAAGTTTGATCTTTGGTGGCTTCGACATAGATAATTTGAGGAGAAAAAAAAATCCAAAAGAACATGAGAATAAATTTTTCAAAATCATTTGATTTCAATGTAAAAAAATTTTTGCCTTCAAAGGTTAACAAAAATCCAAAGAGCTATTTTGATTATTTAGTCACAGAAACAAACACAAAGTGAAACCTTACCAGAGACTATAAGCAATCAATTCAAATTAACGGTCTAATTCACTGTATCAGGCTTAAGCATTAAAGCATTCAATCATCAATACTCATGCTAAATTCAAAAACAATCAAAACAGAAAAAATGCAGATTTTTTTTGTCTGCAATATCAGAAAGATTTCCTAAGAATTTAAACGATAATGATTACTGTTGCGGCTGCTCAAGAATCTCAGCGGAACCGATACATCACAGCGTATTTCTCGAGTTTTTCGCCGGCCTGGTGCTTTACAGGGTTTGATTGACTAAGAATCTTGTCGAAATAATTAGTCGCGCGAAAGTATTTAAAGGGCTGTTACTTTAATTTGGATGATTGAAGTTAAGAAAATTCTTAGTGATAATCTTTGTTCAACCTCGTGCTGAAGTTTGTAAGGCTTCAGCCAGTGTTAGTATTGTTGCTAACTTTTCGTCAGAAAAACTCAATAAACTTAAAACTCGCAAGATCTTAAGATCTAGCTAAATTTAGCAAAAAAGACTAAAGTTGTTAAAGAATCATATTTTAGTCAATCTGAGAGCCAACTGCTCTGTATAACTGTTTCTAATGGTTCTAACTAAAATTCAGTTTAACTATTCAAACAATTGGATTGGGTTAAAGTAAATCAAATATTTATCATTTATAACATCATCACTACTTGTTTCTGATTTGTTAATCAAGAAAATGATTTAGGTCATTGTTTACATAGTAAAAGTCAAATTACTGCAACATTTACTTTTATTGACATAAGCACGGATCGCTATTACGTGGCTCCAAATGCCTCGAATGTACGTTATTTGAGCTTTAATGATCACCTAAAGTATCATAAAATAAACTACATAATTTGACCATAAATAACAAAATATCATCAAAAAATGCCAATTTTGCACCATATAAGTGCTAATAGACAAACTTGTGGCCTGATGAAATAAAATTCGTTGGGTCCATGAGTAGCTTAGAAGTAACCCTAACCATTGGCAATAACATCGGGTTACTCAGGTTTTCTCTTCCAAAAAACGGGAGGGATTTTAAGATTTTGGTCCCAACTTGTAAAAATTTCAGTTTTGACCATTTTTGAGTTTTGACAAATTCTGAGTTTTTCTACCTTCAAAAGTTTTTTCTGTCCGATGACTTTGGTTGCTGAAGTGGCGCCAACATCGCCGGCGCTCGGAACACCATCGTAGAAAACTGGGGCTAACTTCACGACTGGCCGGTTTAGATCTCCATGTGCCATTTTGACTCTCGCTGATCGCACTACACCATCTTTACCAGTGTAGATCTCAATGATTCGCCCAGTTTGTACTCACAACATTTCACAGATTCATCTACTAGCCAAATTAAATCGCCTTCTTTCAGGTTTCGCACATGTTCTTTTCACCATTTCGACCTCTTTTTCAATTGTGGGAGATAATCGTGAGTCCATCTTTTCCAGATTATGTCTTGAGCCATTTTGAAAAATCTTCTCATGTCATGGCATCGTTCACTGGATGGCATGGATGGTGCACTCGCGTTCTCTAGTCCTAGCAAGAAATGGTTTGGTGTGAGTGCTGTCTTCAGGGTTATCACTTACTGCTGTCAGGGGTCTTGCGTTGCAATCATGACTTTCATGCAACTTTGAACCAGTCTTTCCCAGATTCCACCAAAGTGAGGAGCTCCGGGAGGGTTGAGTTTCCAAACAATCTTTTTCTGTGCTAAGTCACTTTCAATCTTAGCTTTGTCCCACTCGTTTATGAATGCTTTCAACTCATTGGCTGCTCAAACGAAGTTCGTTCTGTTGTTGCTGATGATGGTACCTGGTTAGCCGCGTCTTTCAAGGAATCTTGCCACTGCCGCCAGACCTGACTCGGTGTCCAATGACTGTGCGACTTCGACGTGCACTGCTCTGGTTGTCAGACAAGTAAAGAGGTAGCACCATCTCTTCATGGTACGTCGTAGGAACTTGACTTCGAAGGGTTCGAAGTAGTAGGCCCCAGTATGAGTGAATGGAAACAAATGTTCATGAAGTCGTTCTCGGGGTAGATCTGCCATCGGTGGGTGAATCGGGTTGGCGTTTTTGTGTCTGCATTTGATACATGTTGACTTCATTTTCCTTAATGCATTTCTCAATCCGATGATCCAGTACTTTTGTTTAAGCGAATTTCAGAATAGTGATAGATTTCAATTAACTTCTGATTTGTGACATCCATGAAGTTAAAGATACCATTCAAGCTCATTACGTCATCGTATAAACACAAGACTCTTCGTTCAATGTCATCGAACCAAATTTCAACGCAATCGGTTGCAAAAATTAACCACTTAAAGTTCAGATCCTTAAACAGACAAGACTCTTTTCGGTACCACGTTTGATCGAAACCAACAGCAGAATCATTGAAAAAAAATTGCTCAAAGGCAATTAAATTCGGATCAAAACTGTACCTAAATACTAAGCGCCAGTTTTGGTAGATGTATTTTTTCCCGAAAATGGCCAGTGAACGGGCAATTTTCATACCATTGGGCAAAACAGGTTGTTGAGAGTTCGAGTAAAAAATGTTACAAAAATTGCCCACATCAAGCGGGCATTCTATGGAAAAATACGCTAAGTTTCCATCATTCTGAACGCTGATCCTGTTTTCGTTGATTTCAAACCGAAATTTATTGCCACGGTAGCCGAAAGTGAAATTATCCGATTGTGAAATTTGTGAAATATTCCAAAGAGACGAACTGATTAAGTTTTCAGCCTGGAACCAGTTAGAAAAATGATTCACTCCTCGAAACCTCAATTCGATTATTGACTCGTTCGATTTGTTGAAAAGCGCGATTATAATTTCAGCTGCATTAAAGAAATCGTCGTGAAAACTCGCACTGATAAAATTGTTGTTCAGCGTAAAACTAGAGACGATCTCGTTAGGATTTGATTGGTCATCAGTTGCAATTTGAACAAGTTCAGTGAAGGAAGTGTTTGAGTTTGAATTGAAGATCACGATTGGCTCAAACTGTGGGAATAATACTAAAACGAGTAGAAAAAATTGAGTCTTTTTTGTTATTGACAGCCCCATATCTTTGGCTCCCCAAAGATACAAAATTAATCTCTTCAAATAAGAAAACCTTGTATTACAGGGCCGAAACTTTGAACCCTCCAGGACGGTTAGGCACCAACGAAAAAGATCCAAAAAACCCAAAAACCCAAAATGATGCAAAAAGTTGTTGTTTAAAAATAATTCTTCTGTTTCGGCTATCTCTAATACCTATGAACATCGCTTATCCGACCATAATAATCTTCTAGGCATTGGGAACCAGCTCATATTCAAAATTCGCATAGTACAGTTAACTAAGCTCAACAGTTAACTAGTTGATATAACTAAGCTCAACTATATATGTGGCCTAAATAGGTTATTTTGGGAAACAGAAACCTACGCAGAGACCAGCAAATGAACAGCTAGCAAACGGTCGCTTCTTTATCACCGCATGCGTAATAAATTTTCAATTGCATTCTTAACTATGGCGCTGTATGAGAAAATAAAGTCTATTGATCTTAACGATACAAATTCAATGCGTTCATTATATCTGGATTCCATGAAAAAAATTAATTACCATAAGGAAGAAATCAACCAACTACGTAGAGGATGTGATTAACTAAGGATCGACAAGGAGCAGCTTGCAAAGAGAGTTACTAAGCTGGAACGTTACTCTTCTTTTATGGGTTTGACTTTTCTTGGGGTAGAGAACGGTGGTGAGTATCCGGTACACAAAATTGTCGAACTAATCAGGTCAGTACGAATTTCAATTGAAACTCATCTAGCGGTCTGCCATTGCATACCTGGGAAAGACGAAAGAAGAAAACAAGAATTGTTAAATTTCATTATAACCATCAGCGAGATTCGGTATGGTATAATTGCAATTCGTTTTTTGATCCGATTTCTCGCGCAAAAATGCACATAAACGATTGTCTAGCGGAAAGTGATAGAGACCTGTATTGCAGAAAAAAAATATCTCAAAACCTCAAACAAAAACCAAATACGAGTTAAGTTCTCAGAGAACGATATAACTTGCTACCCTGCGGACAGTCAACATCAAGTTAATTTGCTTGTGCAAACTAATGGTGAAAGTGAAACAGACTGGGCTATGGAAACAGAAGAGGCGTTGGCAACGGGAATAAGATTACATCATCGAAAAGAAGTCGACAGGTGGCTTTTCAATCACCCCAAGGAAGTTTCCAGTGGCTTTGTGGTACGAAACAGGTTGACAAGCTTGACAATTTATGCTGCTTGACTGAAAAAGTTGTGAATTTACTGGCCGAAAAAGAGTCTCCAACGTCAAAAAAGTACAAACTTGAACGATGAATGCACTAAATTCTCGAAAAATCTGAGCGCTGAAGAAAATCGTTTATACTCTGCATACATAATTGATTGTCATACTAGAAACAGGGGCCGAACTTTTTTTGGTTTTACTATTCGGTCTTTCAGATTCCATCACGATGTCCTAGTAGTTTTCCTTGACACATTAGAACAAAAAGCTGTTGTAAGAACTTTAACTGACACATGGTTAAACAATAGAAAACTCCATTGATCTACCAGTTTATCAGACAATATTGTCAAAAACGAAAAAAAACGCTAGGCAATGATCGGGTGGAGTAGCTTTTTACATTAGAGAAAATCTTCAATATACAATACGGGACATTAAGACAGGAATTGAATGCTTAATATTTCAAGTGGAATACGATGAAAAGTGCATGCATAATTTTTTGTCATTTATAGAGTTCCGTCTTTGAATTTATATTCTTTTCAGCCAAAGCCGGGAAGCGTTTCATAATTTTTGAAACTTTCAAAAGAGGAAAGTTTGATCTTTGGTGGCTTCGACATAGATAATTTGAGGAGAGAAAAAAATCCAAAAGAACATGAGAATAAATTTTTCAAAATCATTTGATTTCAATGTAAAAAAATTTTTGCCTTCAAAGGTTAACAAAAATCCAAAGAGCTATTTTGATTATTTAGTCACAGAAACAAACACAAAGTGAAACCTTACCAGAGACTATAAGCAATCAATTTAAATTAACGGTCTAATTCACTGTATCAGGCTTAAGCATTAAAGCATTCAATCATCAATACTCTTGCTAAATTCAAAAACAATCAAAACAGAAAAAATGCAGATTTTTTTGTCTGCAATATCAGAAAGATTTCCTAAGAATTTAAACGATAATGATTACTGTTGCGGCTGCTCAAGAATCTCAGCGGAACCGATACATCACAGCGTATTTCTCGAGTTTTTCGCCGGCCTGGTGCTTTACAGGGTTCGATTGAATAAGAATCTTGTCGAAATAATTAGTCGCGCGAACGTATTTAAAGGGCTGTTACTTTAATTTGGATGATTGAAGTTAAGAAAATTCTTAGTGATAATCTTTGTTCAACCTCGTGCTGAAGTTTGTAAGGCTTCAGCCAGTGTTAGTATTGTTGCTAACTTTTCGTCAGAAAAACTCAATAAACTTAAAACTCGCAAGATCTTAAGATCTAGCTAAATTTAGCAAAAAAGACTAAAGTTGTTAAAGAATCATATTTTAGTCAATCTGAGAGCCAACTTCTCTGTATAACTGTTTCTAATGAATCTAACTAAAATTCAGTTTAACTATTCAAACAATTGGATTGGGTTAAAGTAAATCAAATATTTATCATTTATAACATCATCACTACTTGTTTCTGATTTGTTAATCAAGAAAATGATTTAGGTCATTGTTTACATAGTAAAAGTCAAATTACTGCAACATTTACTTTTATTGACATAAGCACGGATCGCTATTACGTGGCTCCAAATGCCTCGAATGTACGTTATTTGAGCTTTAATGATCACCTAAAGTATCATAAAATAAACTACATAATTTGACCATAAATAACAAAATATCATCAAAAAATGCCAATTTTGCACCATATAAGTGCTAATAGCCAAACTTGTGGCCTGATGAAATAAAATTCGTTGGGTCCATGAGTAGCTTAGAAGTAACCCTATCCATTGGCAATAACATCGGGTTACTCAGGTTTTCTCTTCCAAAAAACGGGAGGGATTTTAAGATTTTGGTCCCAACTTGTAAAAATTTCAGTTTTGACCATTTTTGAGTTTTGACAAATTCTGAGTTTTTCTAGCTTCAAAAGTTTTTTCTGTCCGATGACTTTGGTTGCTGAAGTGGCGCCAACATCGCCGGCGCTCGGAACACCATCGTAGAAAACTGGGGCTAACTTCACGACTGGCCGGTTTAGATCTCCATGTGCCATTTTGACTCTCGCTGATCGCACTACACCATCTTTACCAGTGTAGATCTCAATGATTCGCCCAGTTTGTACTCACAACATTTCACAGATTCATCTACTAGCCAAATTAAATCGCCTTCTTTCAGGTTTCGCACATGTTCTTTTCACCATTTCGACCTCTTTTTCAATTGTGGGAGATAATCGTGAGTCCATCTTTTCCAGATTATGTCTTGAGCCATTTTGAAAAATCTTCTCATGTCATGGCATCGTTCACTGGATGGCATGGATGGTGCACTCGCGTTCTCTAGTCCTAGCAAGAAATGGTTTGGTGTGAGTGCTGTCTTCAGGGTTATCATTTACTGCTGTCAGGGGTCTTGCGTTGCAATCATGACTTTCATGCAACTTTGAACCAGTCTTTCCCAGATTCCACCAAAGTGAGGAGCTCCGGGAGGGTTGAGTTTCCAAACAATCTTTTTCTGTGCTAAGTCACTTTCAATCTTAGCTTTGTCCCACTCGTTTATGAATGCTTTCAACTCATTGGCTGCTCAAATGAAGTTCGTTCTGTTGTTGCTGATGATGGTACCTGGTTAGCCGCGTCTTTCAAGGAATCTTGCCACTGCCGCCAGACCTGACTCGGTGTCCAATGACTGTGCGACTTCGACGTGCACTGCTCTGGTTGTCAGACAAGTAAAGAGGTAGCACCATCTCTTCATGGTACGTCGTAGGAACTTGACTTCGAAGGGTTCGAAGTAGTAGGCCCCAGTATGAGTGAATGGAAACAAATGTTCATGAAGTCGTTCTCGGGGTAGATCTGCCATCGGTGGGTGAATCGGGTTGGCGTTTTTGTGTCTGCATTTGATACATGTTGACTTCATTTTCCTTAATGCATTTCTCAATCCGATGATCCAGTACTTTTGTTGGAGCATGTTTCCCACATATTCTGTGCACTTGTGTAGGTTGTCCGATGCGCTCTCTCCAACAGAAGTTGTACGACTAGATGTTTTGCTGTCAATCGTATTGGATGTTTTGCATTGTAATCAAGGTTTGAATGCTTGAGTCGGCATTTCACTCTTATTGTTCCATCTTCCTCTACGAAGGCTGGCAATGTATAAGGTTTTTGAGACTTTTTGCTATTTGTTATCGACTTTGAAATGTTCGGGAAGCTTTAGTTTTGAACAAATTGAAACAATATTTGTTCTTCTTGATGAATTTCGTCTGCTTTGAGCGTCTTTTCTGCTTCTTGATGAACCTCATGCAGTAGAAAACGAAGTTCTGTTGAAGGCACTGTATCGTCTCCAGTCAAATAGGTGGTCTATTTCAGTTTCTGTGGCTAAAGTACTGGTAACTTGCTCAGCTTCAACTTCGTTCACTTGGCATTACGGCTATGGCAGCTTTTCTTCATCTGTCTGGAGCCACGCTGGCCCGTTTAACCACCCGGACTCATTGAGTCCTTGGTTGGACATCCCTCTTGTGCCAAAGTCCGCTGGGTTTTCGATCCCTTTGACATGTCTTCATTTATCCATGGAAGAGTTTTTCAGTATTTCTGCTGCCCTATTGGCAACAAACACTTGCTGTTTCTTGTGAGCTGACTGTAACCACTGTAAGACTGTAGATGAATCTGTCCAGTGATAGGTTTTGTCAATTTTGAAATCAAGTTTCCTCAAAATCTGCCTCCAGAGATGAACTCCGTAGACTGCGGCTTGAAGTTCTAACTTCGGAATCGTCGTGTGTCTGATAGGTGCTACAAGGCATTTTCCTCTCACCTAAGTGAGTTTCAACGTTGCCTTGTTTTGCAGATATGCCACGATGCACATTGTTTCTTCTGAAGCTTCTGTGAAAATGTGCAGTCTCAATTTTGTGTTTCCGTTTTCGAAATAAAGTCGATTTATTGACATCGTCCTTATTTCTCTCATCTCAGAGCACCAATCACTGAATAGTTTTGAGTGTTCTGCTGACAACTCTTTGTCTTATGCTTGTCTCATTGCTGCCCAAATGCTTTTGAGTAGAAACCGCATTTTTATCGCGAAGGGTGAGCATATCCCTAGTCAGTCGAACACTGCTGAAACACAGATACGACAATTCTCTGTGTTATTTATGATAACATCTTCTTGTACAGCTCCACGACAGACTATGAGACTATCTGTATCTACATTCCAGTTCAGTTGTCCAAGGGTTGATGATTGTGGCTCGGCCTCAAAAGTTTTCACCACTTTCGTTGATCTGTCTGCATCTGGGATTTGTGAACTGACTTCTTCGTCACTTGTTATCCATTTCGGCAAATTGAATCAAACTTTGCCAAGGATCTCTTTGACTTTCTGGTAGATTTCAATCGCTTCTTGGGGTTTTCTGATTGACTTGAGTAATTCGTCCATGTAGAAATTTCGCTGGACAGCTTTGACCAGTTTTTTGTCGTCTTTCGCGTTATCTTTCGCCACTTGATGCAAAGCGTAATTTGCACAAGTTGGCGAGCTCTTTGCCCCAAAAACGTGTCATGTATACTCGTAGACTTCTTTTCTCTGCTCTGGATCTTATTGCCAGAAAAATTTTAAGCACCGGCTGTCGTCGCTGGGACATCAACTTGAAGAAACGTCGTTTCTATGGCGGCTGAAAGTGCTATTTGGTGTTCCCGGAAGCGAAAAATTTTTCCGATCAGACTCTGCATTATGTCTGGTCCAGATAGAAGATTGCCGTTAAGGGCTACACTTTGGTACTTTGTTGCTGCGTTGCACACTCTTCTAACTTTCTCAGGTTTGTGAGGGTTGATGACAGGAATTATGTGGCAAGTACCACTGAAGCTTGTCTCTCGTTTCGTTCAGTTCAATTTATTGGATTTTGCGAACATAACCGGATTTGACGCCAGAGTCAATGGGTCAATGGTTTCCTGATAACGCTTTCCCAACATATCATCTCTCTCTGTAGGCGTCCTTCTAGGCACTTGAATTGCCCCATAGTAGAGTAGAAGTTATTTGGTAACTTCACTTCCTCTTCTGGCCATAGAAGTCCAATTTCGTATTTTCACCGGTGAATCGAGTTGTTTGCTCCAATGTGTTGATTGTTCTCTGTTCGTCTTTCGAATGACCACCGACATTACAGTTTGATTCAATGTCCCACCATTTACTCAACTGACTTGCTAACTTGTCTTCTGATAGTTGCTGTTGAGCAAGAGTTGCTGCTTGCTTTGCTGGTAGAAGACCACTTAAAGCCCATCCTATTTTCAATTTCACTGCACATGGTGCAGTTCTGTCATCTGATTTCTTGAATTCTAATTGGTGATGGATGTCGTAGCAGTCTTGCCCAGAATTTTGAACTTCGTTCAGATTGTAGCTATGATTCGGCAAGTTCCTCAGATGTGGATCTTTCAACCCCTGCAGATCTATAATCTGGTAACCCAACTTCAGTTTCTCGTGAACATAAAATTGCACAGTTGTCAATGGTCGAGACTTCTCGTTTGCTGAAACCGCTATCGGCACCATTTCAGTCTTGACATCTTGTGATCCGTGGATTCCAGTTACTGACAAAGATACCTTTCGGCCTTGCAGCAGCAGTGTAGATACGATTGACTTATCCAGGAATGAGACTGAGGATCCTGTATTGCACATTGCCAGCACGCTCAGGATTAGATTCTCATTCACTAGCTTAATGTGCACTACAGGGAGTCCTCCTTGTGTGATATGATGTTTGTTGCTACCGCTGTCGTCGTAGCATCTGAGGCGCTTGTTGTAGTTTCCTTTAAGTCACTGTGCAAAAACTTGTTGTGTCGTTGTCCACAATTGGGCACACTGCAAGTTCCTCTTTTGCAATCCTTCGACCGATGGCAATATCTCAGGCAATTGAAACAGAGTCTGAACTTCTGCACATGTTCTCGTCCCTTGTTCAGATTCATTTATTTAAGTTTCTCGCAACTCCAAATGGCGTGCTGTCCATCTTTGAACGGACATTCTGAGTTCTTTGGTTTCGTAGAACTATCAACGTTGGACGCAAATGCACTTGTTTTTGGCTTTTTGCGACTTTTAAACTTGGAGTTGGTCTGGGCTAACAAGTCTTCATGTATGAAATCAGTAGATTCTAACCCGTCTTCGAAAACAATCAAGTTTGGTGCTAGTAGTCAATAAGCCTGTAGGTGTCGTAGTTACTGCTCTTTAAGCTGAACGGAAAAATTGTCTGGTTGCTGAAATCAGAACTCCCTCCGATTCCAGGTCAGGTTGAAATCCGAGTCAAAACGTTAACTGTGTTTGTGACTACGTTCAAAAATCGAACAATGATACTGGAGTCATCGTGTCTAACTGGAGGGTGTGTGTATATCTTCTTAAGTTGAGATTCAACAATGACTCTCGGTCTGCCAAACTTTCTGAAGAGAATGCCGCAGGCTTGATAAAATGCCTATGAGCTGAAACCCAATCCAGAAATTGCAGCTACCGCCTGACCAGTGAGGCTAATCTTCAAATACTGCATCTTCTCAGTATCGCTCAGCCGTTTCTGATGCACAATTATTCTTAGCTTTCCTTGTGATAAAATTTTGGAGAGGAACACAATGGATCCGAAATTCTGTACAAGTTAAATATTATCAATAACTGTCTTCAAAATGAATTTGTGGTACTGTCCTGTCCACGCTCAAGAAATGACTATCAATAGGACTGAAAAAGACATATTGAACAGCAGAAATTCAAGAAATCAAATTAATCAGAAATCAGTTTATAAACAAAAGTACTTTATTCACTTCAGAAAAAAAATCTATCAATCTTTTAGGCGTTTCTTTTTAGTAACCCGAAAAACACTCCGAAGTTTGATTTGGTGTAAGATTTCTGATATAAAAAATAAAACTGAATACAATGCAATCGAATTCTCAACAAAGCTAGAAGAGAAAATAATTGGGGCTAATAAACTCTATAGAGTGCAAAATTATTATGAAAATCACGACGAATGCAAAGAAAGCCGAAGTATAAGTAAGCCGACAGAAACGCAAGCCGAAAGTTATGTAATAGTTATGTAATCTATCAGAAATAATACAATGTTATCCGTTACAATCAAAACTGCGCGCAGTATTATAGTGCATAATGTATTCCAATGCAACAAAGAAACAAAAATACGTCAATTTTTAGATATCTAGTGGGTACGGGCCTCAGTGTACGGCTGTCCATGGCAATGCCTCTCATTCGCTGTGGGACGTATTCCGGAAATCCCAGGCCGGTTATGGGACTAAAATGACTAAAATAGTTACAAGAAAGGTTTAAAAAGTTTTTTTTAATATTTTCAATTCTAAAAATCGTTTAAACGGGTTAAAAAGTCTCAAGCCAATGAAGTTTTCAACAACAATGAAGAAGAAAACCCTTTAGCTGAAAAGGTTAGAGTAAAAACTGAAAAACTGATCTGAAAAGCCTCATGTGATAAACAAATTTCTTCCATAGCAACAAATTTTGCACAAAAACTTGTTAACTTATTCTTCACTTTTTTCACACTTTCTTGGTTTTTTCACGTGACGCATTTGATTTTAATTATTGAGACTGCACAATTTGGTTTTTTCAGTATATAAAATATAGAATATTTCATATAGAAGAAATGTTTTATAGAATTGTTTTTTTTTGTTTTCGGCCCTATTAAAAGATTAAAGTTCTACGATATTTGGATTTCTGAGATTATGTTTATGACGTGTTAAAAGATGGTTTATCTTATCTAAAAATAGTCAAAAGCACATAGAGTTAAAGAGCAAAGTAGGAGTGTAATTCATTCTCTGATAATTATTAATAAAAACAATCTTTACTGGCAAAAAAATGTTTGAATTTTTCTCTGGAACTATTTCTTTTTTTCTAAAACCATTCAAGTAGACAAAAAAAATAGTCAAATGCAATTTCAAATTTTTGCTCTCAGCCAAATTTAAATTTTTGCGTTCTCTAATTTATGTTAAGCGGCCAAGCAGACATTGAGGAACTAACCGAAAACGCAGATATCAGCAAATTAGTCTGATAAAACTCATAAACTTGAGTCTAAAAACGCAAAAAAAATAAATCAAAATGCATTGCGAGCTTAGACGATAAACCATTGAACGCACGAGAGGAAACGCCGTTAGATCAAGGTTGGTGTGTGACCAATGGATTTACTTGTACACAGTAATTAGTATACGGGTTATACCAAATTTTTTTAAATATTTTTTTGAAATCATTCAAAATTAGTGCGGCAAACAATTTTTTTTCACAAGAATTTGTCAGCTCTTAGGTTAACCCAACGAATAATATGTCACATAGAGTTGCTACCTTGGATAATTGGTAACCGTAGTTTATTCAATCAACTAAATTTTTACCAAATTGACTTCAGGTCTATTTTTGTAAATTTCAAAAAACGTTGCACGAAATATATCTTTTGTCTATATTAAAATTTTTTTATCACAAAATGATCTAAGACGCCAGATATAAGATTATCAAGATACCTTTACAATCTGATGGAAGATTCACGTATATTGTGAGCTCGGTTAATTAACTTGTTGATAAAAAATGTACACATTTGTTGCGTTTCTCAATACCCATCATAAAAAGGAGTTTTATAGATAACTTTAAGTTTTCTTGTCATTTATCACGGCAAGATCTCCGATATTTTAGTATGCTTCTTTGGTAATAGTGGTGTATCACAACGCAAACGAGAAGGTGCTAACTATGAAATTGGCATTGTGTATGAGTCATAGTTAATAGTGGGATTAAGGTGTCAGGACAATTTACCCTGACCATTAAGGTGTCAGGACAATTTACGCAATTTCATTTTACCCAATGCCATTTTACCCAATGCCATTTTACCCAATGCCATTTTACCCAATGCCAACTTACCCAATGCTCTTTGATCTTTTCGTTCAATTATCCGATTAGAAATTAGCAGTCGCTATTACAAGGATGATTTGAAATATTTGTGGACAATATAATCCCATGTTCCGTTGTGATAGTTTCATATCAATACCCACGGGTCATTTGTTTCATAGGCGGCTGCATAGTTGATCTGGTTAATTTAGCAATAGGGTAAATTGGGTAAGTTGGCATTGGGTAAAAGGGCTGGTTGTGTAAATTGGCGTAGGGTAAAATGGCATTGGGTAAAATGGAATTGGGTAGATTGTCATGTGACCAGGGATTAAGTTTTAATCGTGGCAACTTAAAAATGACACTATTGTGTGTTAATTTAATATGGCCCTGTCAAAAATGGCAGTGGTACGAAAAACTGCATTTCATGCAATTTAAATCTCTCTCTCTCTCTCT
>NC_134480.1:37376444-37481030 GCF_964194025.1 Convolutriloba macropyga | reverse complement strand
AATTCCCTGGATGCCCTAATGTCGTCAAACGAGTTGTTGAATATACTGGAAAGTTTATCGCTTTTTTCAATGTATATTTTGATTTTTTTAGCAAAAGTTATTTTGATGTTGAAACAAGTAGGGAAAGAATGGTGAATGCCTAAATTACTTATTGATAGCTTCATAGTAAATAATTTAAAGATAAGAATTACCAGTCAAATAAAATCACAAGAATTCTGAGAGTTAAAGTTAAATTTGCATCGTGAAAATGCTCAAAATTCGAAAATTTGGGTCAATTTTGTTTTTTTATAGGCTATTTTTCTCCGTAGTCAATAGTTATAATTAATATTATTATAATATCAAGCGGATATTTCACTATCTCTTTTAAGTGTTTTCAATGGCATTCGCTTAATTTCCACAAAACTTTAGCTCAGATTTTTTGACTAATGTCTACAAAAATTTCTTTTCGCTCAATCGAGTTTTCCTCAATGTTTTTTCTCACTTATAATTGTTATATTCATTGATTCGAACCAGGCAATTTGTTTAAGAGAAAATGTCGCTATAATTAAATGAATGCTATTAATCTTTCTATGTTTGGTTTAAGTTTACTTTCGGCCGCAAAAAAGACTTCACATTGAAAATTGTGAAAAAACGATATATTTGCGAGAATGTTTTGATTTTCATTTTTCATAAAAGTAACAGAGCTAAGAACATTTTTCACTGAAAAATACCTCTGCATTCCTCTTCCTCTATTATCCTCTTTTGTCCATATGCAGTTACAGTGATGAGAGACACCTCAGATCCACTGAGACACTCCCCACACAATACTCCTCCCTCTATGTCTGAACAGGATCTCCTCATCCTACCTCTGCACTCCGCTATTCCATTGTTCACGCAGTTGTAATTGGTATCTAAAAAAATCACAACCAGTTCGGAATGTCAAGTGCTAAAAAAATTTTGCATCACAGCACTCATATTCGCAGAACATTTTAAAATTGGCCAATTTTCGGAATACAGCGTTCATTTCCCACATCTTTAAGCGCTAGATTCACGTTTTCACTGAACCGCTTTCTTTTTTACACATTCAAATTTAACATTGTTGTTTCTGTGGAAAAATGTACTCGAGAACTGTATTTTGTTTACCAGATAAATCGGTCACGCTAACAACGGAATTGAATCACGGTTTTTTGTCTCTGAATGATTTGTTGTTGCTTTTTTGGTTTCAGGCATGAAGGCTGAAACCAGATGTGAGCAAATTGAGAAACCTGTATTTATTTTCCTCATTGATTACAATAACAAGTTTGAATAAGGTACAATTAGAAGAATATATTTTCGTTTGAAGCAGAAATTTAACAGAGACATAAAGACGTTATGGAAATGTTACTCTTAAGCGTCACTGCTTCACCTTAATTTCCTCATTGAATTTAGTTATAAAAGAATTTTCTTCTGAGAAATAAAGCCTTACAAACAATCAATTTCAAATCAAATGTACATAGTCTTCGATATAAAGTGTTTCGCTGTAATGTTAAATGAAAATCAATTTTTGCAAATAATTAAAATAGTCGGGTTTCTTAGCAGTCTTATATTGCCAAAATGCTGACTTACATTTCAAACTTACATTATGCGGTGAATGCAGTTGCCAAACAGTAAACAATACGCAAATTGATATCGTTAAAATTGATGATATAATTCAAAATGATATTATTTTTTTACTGTATTGTATAATGAACTTAAGATATTAAGTATAAAGAACTTGAGATATTTTGAAATTGATTCTCATATAATAAAAAATACAATTTTCGTTTCAAAAAAATTGCAATTGGACAAAACTGAAGAGCGCATTCCCCGCACTGAACAAAAACTACACTTAATTATAATAGTGCACAAGATATCTTAGCTCTGGCTTTTTGTTTGAAATTAATCGGAAGGGGTTTCAAAGCTGAACAATAACAAGGAATTGAAATCAACGACTCAGATCTTTGAATTAAGCACCCAAAAAATATATTTAAAAATTAGTTAAATTCAGATTAAAACTATAATTCTTCATGATTTAACAACGCTTATACTTGTCAACCAAGACTTCATTAGCGAGCAGAAAAAGTTGCGCAATCATTTTTTTGGCTAATTGTGGATGTTTCTGTGCAAAATTATACACGAAAACAGTTTTTTATATTCCAGATAGAACAGTGACACAATCAATTGCCGAAAGTATTCACGGCTTCTGTCCCTCAAAGATCTGTTGTTACATTTTTGCTTATTGGAAAGAAAACTGAATTAAGAGATAAGAAAACCGAGAAAACTCAATTTAAATTTGTCCAAAGATTGCAACAGCAGAAATCGTTCTCGTTTGAGGAAGAAATTTAACAAGTGCATAAAGACACTATGGAAAAGTTACCATTAGGCGTCATGGGTTCACGTTAATTTTTTCATTGTATCGAGCTAAAAAATTTTTCTTAGACTTTGCGCCTTCCCAACGATATTTTGTAAAAACAAGTTTATGTAAACTTCGATATTAAATCTTCCGCTGTATTTTTTAAGTGAAAATCGATCTCATGTTTCAGAAAACCAAAACAAAGTAGCAGTTTTAATAGCAGTCTTGTATTGAAAAAAAAGCAAATAGACATTTCAAACTGACATTAAGCGGCGGATGCAATTGCCTTACAGTAAACAATGTGCAACTAGGTATCTTCAAAAATTATAATAAATTTCAAAATGACATCATTATTACTTGGCTATATCGGATAATTGTGGCAAAGTCTTGAGATGTTTTGCAAGTGATTCTCATGAAAAAGGAAGAAAATTGTTCCGTAATTTCAAAAATTGCGTTCGCAAGATATCGAAGAGTGCATTTGGGACACATCATCACACTCTAAACAAAAATATTAGCATTTTCTGCTGGATATCCAGGCTTTGTCTTTTGGTTTGAAAATAATCAGAAGGGATTTCAAAACTGAAGAATAACATGGAAATGAAATCAGCAACTCAGAACTTCATGTTAAGTGATTAATAAAAAATTTTCTTTAAAATGAAAACAACTGTTTTCAAACGTTTTTGAATATATTTTCAAATTTCCAAGTTTTGAACTTATTGTCGATTTGAAAAAACAATTGAAATCAGATTAAAGCAACAATTGTTCATGATTTGACATCATTTAGATATCTAAAGCGGGAATTCATTCTTAAGAAGTAAAATTTAGCGGAATTAGTTTTCAGGCTGAATGAGGTTGTCTATGTGGAAAAGTGTACTGGAGAACTGTCTTTGTATTCCAGGTTAAAAAGTAACACTATCCACTGAAAGTAGTCAAGGATTTCGTCTCTCAACTTTCTTTTGATACATGTTTTTTTTATGATAATGAAGTCTTCTTCGAGATGCGATCAAAATGGGAAAACTGTTTTTAATTTTCCGATTGTTTACAAGAATACAATACAGTTAGGGGAATATATTTTCTCGCTTGAAACAGCTATCGAAGAGAAACATAAAGACAATTTGGCACAAATTAGGCATCATTTGTTTACCTTAACGTTTCATTATAACTAATTATAACTATTAGAAATGTCTTCCTAAAATCTGCGCTTTTCAAACAAAATGTTGTAAAACAAATTTACATAACCTTTGATAAAAATCTACCGCTTAAATTTTTAGAGGAAAATCAATGTCAAGTTTCAGCAAACCATAAAGTATTCGTGTTTAATAGCAGTCTTATATTGCCAAAAAGCTGAAGTACTTTTTAAATTTACCTTAAGCGGTGATTGCAGTTGCGTAACGGTAAAAAAAAATATGCAACTTGATATCTTTAAAATTTATAATGTAATTCAAAATTTTAATTGTCTATATCAAATAATAGTGGCGAAACCTCGAGATATTTTGGAACTGCGTCTTGTAAAATAGAAGAAATTTATTCCGTAATCGGAAGAGGATCTCAAAACTGAAGAGTAGAGTAGAATTGGAATCAACTACTTGGAACTTCGGATTAGCGTTTTATAATTTTTTTTAAGAAACAGTTATAATTGTAACAGTTGTCACTACTAAGCTAGGCTCCAACTCTTTACAACACTGATGTTTTGGATTCGATTCATAAAAAATTGAACAATCTTAGTTGAAGTCGCGTTCTCTTTGAAAACATAAAGATAATAAAAATTTCTAATAAAAATGTCTCGGCTTTTTATTGCGAATTAACTCAATAATTATTCAAAAGGCATAAATTGTTTTTGATATATTGAATTGTTTGTAATCCATATCCATACTCTTCAGCAGAATTACGTGTTCCTAATGGACGAACAACAACAACAACGCTAATTTTGGTCTAATTGTTGTTTTCTACAGTCCAAAAAAATCGGATTGTAATCAGTCAGCCTTTTTTGGAAAATATTCCCGCGTTTTTTGCTTAATCTTCTGTTAATTACAGAAGAGAACAATTCAAATTATGGCATACGGAAGATAAGTTCAATTGGAGTTCTAGGAAATCTATATGGTTACTCTAGTCGAAAGCATATGGTCATTTTGACTTTTATCAATGATTTTCAAAGTAAACAGTGGATTATTGAGCTCTGCCAATTTTCTGTTTTTATGGACAAAATGTAGTTAAATGTCGACAACGACAGGTGACAAAGGCTTTCTAATTGATTTATTTTTTTGCGGTTTTACATTTTAACTAATGCTTTTTCAGCTGTGATACTACAAGCGTTCACAAAAAAAATTCGGTGCCCGAGCATTTTCCCATCTTTGAAGTTGTTTTTCTCTTGTTGTCACTTTATTGACAGGTCAAATATCACAATATAGGTGTTTAAAAAACGCAACAATTAACAGTTCATTCCTTCATTGAATATATTATGGTTTCAACGGCTTTATCATCGTCATCTAGCAGATGTTAATGGATCTTTTTCTGTTTTAATTTATCGTATTTTTGTAGTCATACAAAAAATTGTGGATAATTGTATGTTTGAGCGACTTCGTATAGATCAATGAAACGAAATATTTGCTAATTTGAGTTGATAGCTTAAGTTTTTATGCACGTCTTTTTTAAAAGTTGCAACTTGCGGTCATTTTTGTTAACTTGATACCTTGTTTCATTAATTACAGGTCTGATATCACAGTATTGGAGATGAAGAGAAGCACAATTGAACGTATCTAATATTTTTTAACGTTTTTGCTAATTGTTTTAACGGCTTTGGTACGGTTTTTTGCAATATTTAATTTTGTTTTTTTATTTATATTTTCATTTTTTTGTAGACTTATGACATTTTCTGAAAAATGTGGATAAACGGGTTCGGAATATTATGTCAGAGCCAGCATTACGGAGTCACCTTGTTGTTGTTAAAAACTCATGTGTGACTTTCTGTGATAATCTGTCAGCACATATCTCACTTTTGTCGTTGCATTTTCAGCACCTAGAGCTTTAATTTCAACAAATTGAGTTCACTTCTATCATAATTTCCCCTCATGAATCGGGTTTTTTAAATAAAATCACTCACCTCTTGGACCCAAGTTATCATTCGCTAGTATAGATAAACTTGTCAAATAAATTTTAAAAGGTTTTTAGTTAATTTTACCAGTACGATTTTAGTGTATGATAACACCAACCTTTGAGAATTTCACTCTCATGCAAATTCCACTTTATCCTGTCACAAGTCAATTTCCTATTGTTGACAAGAACGTGACAAGCTGTCAGTGTCAAATTGTCATAATTCTCTTCTTGCAAGTTTTGAATTTCGGAATCGATATTGAGAGCGCAAATCTTGATGCGTTCGCAGAAAATTCCAGTTTCAGCGTTGAACTTTTGCATGAAGTTAGCACATAACTTCAAACTGTTGGTAGTGAGCACATTTTCGGCTATGTTGACAATCGGCTCAAGAGGTACTTTGAACGAACAGAATCGAATGTCGTTGCGTTGTGAACACTGTTCAGCGTATGCACCGTAGACCGAAAAGATGCCAATGATAACGATTAAACAAAAAGTAATGATACTCATCACAATTCTGATGTTGATGCTCTTTTGCTTTTGGAGTCTCTTTGAAACGATGCAACTTTTTTTTTGGGGGGGGGGGTGTCGGAGGAGGATGAGAAGGAGGTGTTGCGAAGCGGGTGGATACTTAGCCGACAAATTTACGTCGGAGTATAAAAATTAAAAAGCTGATGGATTGTCTTCTGAAAAATAGGACCTAACTTCTCTCTGATCTCAGAAATTACTGAAAATTCAAATTTCCACTCAGACGCGTTTAATATTTAATGATCTGGCGGCAGTCCATTAATTTTTCTAATTTTTCAAGGAAAATCGTTACCTATGTTATAAATTAGTGAAAACTCTTGAGAGAAGGAAAATTATTGCCTCTGATAAAAGCAGCTGCCCAATTGATTGAGTTTTGAGAGCTTTATAAACTGTCTCGGTTTCCTCATTTTTTGTGTTCTTTAAAAATTAGTTCTCACTTTGCAAGTAACGAAAGACACGGCGGCTCGATAATTTGCATTTGCATATAACCCGGGCCGAGGAAATTGGCCAAAATTTTGTAAGATCAGCGGCAACTAGCGTTGACAAGTTGGAAAATTCACCGCCATTTTCTTACATAATTTTGCGTTGAATGCGTTGAATTTAAAAACAAAAATTCAACGCATTCAACGCAAAATTATGTAAGAAATAACGGTGAATTTTCCAACTTGTCAACGCTAGTTACCGCTGATCTTACAAATTTAGCGTTGAATTTAGCGTAGATCTTACATATGTAGCGTAGAATTTAGCGGACATCTTACATAATTAACGTTGAATTTAGCGTAGATCTTAAACGTTTTGCAACGTATTCAACGCATTTAACTTGTGAGGCGTACTGGGAAAAACTTAAACTTTTTTTCAAGTTTTGAAAAATATTTGAAATCCTAAAATGGTCTCAAATGGTTTTTGCACCGTAAGAGAGCACTCAAAGGTTATTTTTTATTGACTTCATTTTTCTCACTTGTGCAGTATAGGGGTCAAAACAGTAAAAAAAAATAATTTTTCGAAAAAAAAACTTGAAAAAGTATTGAAATCGTAAAATGATCTGAAATGGATTTTGCACTATAAAAGAGCACTAAATGGGGGTTTTTTTGCTGACATCGCTTTTCTCACCCTTGAATTATAGGGGTTGAAACAAAAGTATAGGGGTGAAAAAATGACTTTTTGAAAAAAACTTGAAAAACTTTTGAAATATTAAAATGGTCTGAAATGGATTTTGCACTATAAAAGATCACTAAAAAATGTTTTTTTTGCTCGCTTCACTTTTCTTACCTGTGCAGTATAGGGGTTCAAAATATTAAAAATAATTCTTTAAAAAAAATTGAAAATTAGAAATCGTAAAATGATCTGAAATGGATTTTGCACTATAAAAGAGCACTAAAAATGATTTTTTTTTTCTGACTTCCTGTTTCTCACCTTTGCAGTATAGGGGTCGAAATAGTGCAAAAATTGACTTTTTGAAAAAAAATACCTTGAAAAAATTTTTGAAATCGTAAAATGGTCTGAAATTGAATGGAAAAAATTCAACGCTAAATATGTAAGATCTACGCCGAAATTCAACGCAAAATATGTAATATCGGCGTTGAATGCGTTGAATTTATGTAAGATCTACGCTAAATTCAACGCTATATATTTAACATCTACGCTAAAATTCAACGCTAAATCTGTAAGATCTACGCCAAAATTCAACGCAAAATTATGTAAGATTGGCGTTGAATGCGTTGAGTTTATGTAAGATCTACGCTAAATTCATCGCTAAATATGTAATGTCTACGCTAAAATTCAACGCTAAATATGTAAGATCTACGCCAAAATTCAACGCAAAATTTTGTAAGATTGGCGTTGAATGCGTTGAATTTATGTAAGATCTACGCTCAAGCGTAGATCTTACATAAATTCAACGCATTCAACGCCAATCTTACATAATTTAGCGTTTTTTAGCGTTGCGACCTCGGCCCGGGAATGTTCGAGTTCGGATCATTACTCCAACCTAACTTTTAGCTTAACTGTGTTCCAAATGAATTTATAAAGTCAATTTCGATTTTAAAAAGCGCAGTTAATGTTTAATTAATTAAAACTCGACGGATTTCAATAGAATGACAGGCATGTAAAACAGTCATGAATGTACCACTTAAGTACTTTTTGCACTAGTTTCAGCAAAAATTGAACAGATGGAAATATTCAGCTGCTTAGTGGCAGAAGACCGCAACCGAGACGGTTTAAAAAAACTCCCAAAACTCAAACAATTGTGCAGATGCTTTTGCGTCTTCTGTCACTCTTCGCCTTTATGGCGTTTTGTCAGATGGTTGTAACAAATATCGAAGAAGAAAACGAATTAAAGAATTAGACTGATGTCCTGAAACACAATTGGAAAGAATTGTACAAACTAAGTTCCCGCCATCAGAGCACAGCAATTGAAATAAAAAAAACGAGAACTTAAAAAATTATACAAAGACAATGGAAGTTTCAAAAATCTAGCGCTAATCAGATAAGCGTTAAATTTTAATGCAAACAAATAGTGCCAAACTGTTGAAAGCTGTAGATTTAAAAAAGGCCCCTTTAGAAGATACCATTATAATTCTTTAGCGAATCCAACAGATTTGTCAGTTAATTAAAACTCGACCGATTTCAATAGAATGACAGGCATGTACAACAGTGATGATTGTATCAATAAAGTGTTTTTCATGTGTTTCAGAAAAAATTGAACAGATCAAAACATTCAGCTGCTAAGTGGTAAAACAGCGTAAAAAACTATTCTTCGCTTTTATGGCGTGTTTTCAGACTATTTTAACAAACATCGTAGAAAAAAATGAATTAAAGAAAAACACTGAAATCCGGAAACAAAATAGGAAGGAAATTTACAAACTAAGTTACCGCCATCAAAGCACTGCAATTGAAATAAAACAAAGAACAACTTAAGAAATTACAAAAAGAGAATGGGAGTTCAAAAAATCTAGCGCTAGTCAGATAAGCGTTATAATTTATTGCGAACAAATAGATTCAAACTGTCGATAGTTGTAGGTAAAAACAAATTCTATTAAAGGTTACAACTTTCTTTACCGAAACCAATAGAATTGACAGTTAACTTAAGCTCTACCAATTTCAAAAGAATGACAGGCATGTAAAACAGTGATGATTGTACCAATAAATTAATTTTTTTTCAATAGATTCAGCAAAAAATGAATAGATGGTAACATTAGGCTGCTTAGTGGCAGAAGACCGCAAAAAACTGCTTTGAGGCAGAAGACTGCAACCGAGACGGCTTAAAAAGCTCCCAGAACTCAATCAAATGCGTGGCTGCTTTTGCGATCTTCTGCCGCTTTTCGCTTTTATGGCGTGTTTTCAGATGGCTGTAAGAAAAATCGAAGAAGAAAATGAATTAAAGAAAAACACTGATGTCCGAAACACAATGTGGAAAAATTTTGAAAACTAGGTTTACGCCATCACTACAATTTGACTAAAACAGGCGAGAATTTAAAAAATTACAAGAAGAAAATGGGAGTTTCAAAAATCTAGCGCCCGTCAGATAAGCGTTAAGTTTTATTGCAAACAAAAAATGTCAAATTGTCGAAAACTGTAGGTATAAAAATAAGTCCTATTAAAGGATACTATTATAATTCTTTAGCGAACGCAATGGACTTGTCAGTTAATTAAGACTCTAGCAAATTCAAAAGAATAACAGGCATGTAAGGCATGTAAAACAGTGATGATTGTACCATTAAATTTTTTGTTCACTAGATTCAGCAAAAATTGAACAAATTGAACATTTCTCTATTTCAAATTGTTTTCTCATTGAAATCGAAAAGTGGAATAGTTCTGATCACATCTCAAAGAAAAATAAAGCAAGACAAGTCCTGAAAAACAGTCCAAGCAAAAATTTAAAAGAACCTGACAGGGTCAGTTAGCGGTGTTGAACCAGTCAACGAAAAAAGTAGTTTTTGCAGTTAAGAAAAAATGAAGGGCTTTTTTTTTAGTTTTAATATTCAATTTGAATACATATGGATTAAAGTTATCAAAAATTCCTGAGTTGTTATTTCCAGAATCCTCTCTTACGAAGTGGAAGCAAGAATAGTACTAATCTGACTTTAGAAAATTTTGTAATCGTTTTTTTGGTATGTATTCTCGGCAAATCAGTCAAAATGGGCTGAAAAAAACTTTATTGTGCCTTTTTATCCGAAAAAAGATAAAATTTTAAAAAATTTTGCTGAAATTGTCGTAAAAAATCTAGTCAAACCATTTAGCAACCTTCCTCTATCATTGAAGGTAAAACCGATGATACTATTGTTACCGAATTTAACATAATTTAGCATAATTGTACAAAATATGAACCAAAACGGAAATTGTGAACAAAACAACGGAAATCACCTCAATATTCTCAAATCCTCATTACTCCTCAAAAAAGACGAAACAGAAAAAAAGAGTTTTCAGTTATACACTCTACACTCGATGGGCATTTTATTGATACCACTCACGGCTTTCTATGTGAAATTTATCATTCGACTAAAATTGACAGAACAAAAAATATCCCAGTTATGCATATACCCCCCCCCCACTAAGTGCGGTCGGAACAATAACCTAAAGACGAGGTCCATGACTCTAGACCGCTGGTCATATCTACTGCGTTGCATGTAGGGGGTTCTGATCAAATTAGCCAGAATCGCAGAAAGTGAGTTCCATCCCAGAGTTTTTCCTTTCGTTGTCAAGCTATACCAACTAAAGACGCGGACGTTGGGATTAAACTTCTAGAGTTTCTGCAGTCTCGGCAAGATCATACCACGCAGACCACGTCAATGTAACCTGATCAGACCAATGAGACCCAAAAACAGCCCTGTCTTGAACGAAATCGCGACTGCGGTAATTTGTTTTTTCGTTCACACTGATATCCAATTTCCCACTTGACCCTTTTGATATATATTCAAATGAGGTTTGGTTTAAGTGATATTGAATCGCAAACCTAGAATAGCAGAAAATGTTTGGTTGAACTTGAGTTGTTCTACTGAAAACTACTAACATTTCTACTGTACTAGAATTATTCGCTGAAACGGTAAGTTACGAGTCAAGTATTTAGCTGAATCACTTTAATTATGGAAATATGGATTGGGAAAAAATCTTAATTAGGTGTTCATAGATAGGTAAAGGTAGCTTTTGAAAATGAGAAATAGATAAAGAACTTTCTTTCTGGAACGTCCTGTAAAACATTTTTTAAATATTGTATAACTATGATGCATATTTATGTTGTATAACAAGCTGCTCTATTTTGTTCTGCAAAAATATATTTTTTAAAACTTAGATCAACCTGTTTTTTATTACTATTGTGTTCAGGTCAATGTTCGGATTGTTTCCGTGCCTCTGCTGAAATTTGCCTCTGCCGAAATTGGGCATTTGCCAAAACAATTACGGAAAAAATCACTACACAGATTTTGATAAATTCAAACTTTAGTTGATATTCGATAAAAAATTGTTAAGCTCTAGTTTGAACTAGTGAAGAATGCAAATTCTTTAAAAAAATTACTTAAAATATATGGTGTACTTTCATCTTTTGAATTGGTTTTTAAATTTCTCAATAGAGACTGGAGTAAGAAATCGAATGATTTATTCAAAGAAATGGAAAGAAAACAGGTTTCTTTATGTGTGGGTCTAAAGCAAATGTTAGATCTAAACATTTATCATACAGATTAAAAAAGCTTTCTCAAGTTTTTTGCAGTCGTTTTATAATTATCAAGAATTGTTGGGATTAATTTTTTCAAGAAATAATTTTAAAACGTAAAATTAAGTTTTGCGCAAAAGTGTATTGAACTATTCGGCTTTTTTTCGCAGCAAGACGGAGTACAACTTTAGGAAGTAGTCGAAATATCAAAATTACGCTATACTACAGGGGATGTAAATTGTTTGTATAGCACTCTAAATCTTCTACTAAACGATATATGGTGATTTTTTGATAAAATTGTGGTTTCAGTTAAAAGACTGCATGTTCCAAAGAGATATGTGCTTATTTTATCAAACTGTCACCCTTCTACAACAAGACTGTCCGTGGTCTAATTTTTTCACACAAAATAAGAGATAGTGAATCACTGAGTCGTGACAACACTGAATCATGAAATGTTATTAGGTTGTCTGAAGTAAAAATTCAAAAAATTGGTTTGGTATCGTTTCATTCGGCGTTTGCTTAGATTAGTTCAGATTAAACCAAATACTCTTCACAACGAGAGTTGCAAGTATGAGCAGTTCACAGACTTAATTTAAAATGACAGAAGTTGCCAGTCTCAAAGAATTTTCAAAACAATTTTAAATCTCTGCATATTAACTCAAAATCAAATTTGAAAGACATAGTGACGCTGTTTTGTAGTTCAAATAGATGTAATTGGACTACAGAATAGTGTCACTATGTCTTTCAAATTTGATTTTGTGTTTATATGCAATGATTTGAAACTGCTTTCAAAATTTTGCGAGATTATACAAACTCTTCGCTTTTATGGCGTGTTGTCAGATGGCTGTAAGAAACATCGAAAAAGAAAATGAATTAAAGAAAAACACTAATTTCCGGAAACACAATGGGGAAAAATTTTGAAAACTAGGTTTACGCCATCACCACAATTGAATTAAAACAGGCGAGAAGTTAAAAAATTACAAGAAGAAAATGGGAGTTTCAAAAATCTAGCGCCCGTCAGATAAGCGTTAAGTTTTATTGCAAACAAAAAATGTCAAACTGTCGAATACTGTAGGTATAAAATAAGGTCCTATTAAGGGACACAATTATAATTCTTTAGCGAACGCAATGGACTTGTCACTTAATTAAAACTCTAGCAATTTCAATAGAATAACAGGCATGTAAAACAGTGATGATTGTACCGTTAAATTTTTTCTTCACTAGATTCAGCAAAAATTGAGCAAATTGAACATTTCTCTATTTCAAATTGTTTTCCCATTGAAATCGAAAAGTGGATTAGTTCTGATCACATCTCACGAAAAATAAAGCAAGAAAAGTCCTGAAAAACAGTCCAAGCAAAAACTTAAAAGACCCTGACAGGGTCAGTTAGCGCAGTTGAACCAATCAACGAAAAAAGTAGTTTTTGCAGTTTAGAAAAAAAGAAGGGCTTTTTTTATAGTTTTAATATTCAATTTGAATACATATGGATTAAAGTTATCAAAAATTCCTGGGTTGTTAATTCCAGAATCCTCTCTTAGGAAGTGGAAGCAATAATAGTACTAATCTGACTTTAGAAAATTGTGGAATCGTTTTTTTGGTATGTATTCTCGGCTAATCAGTCAAAATGGGCTGAAAAAGCCTTCACTGTGCTTTTTTATCCGAAAACAAGCTAAAATTTCAAAATATGGCTAAAATTGTGGTCAAAAAACCAAGTCAAACCATTTAGCAGCCTTCCTCTATCATTGAAGATAAAACAGATGATACCATTTTTACCAAGTTTAACATAATTTAGCATAATTGTACAGAATATGAACCAAAACGGAAATTGTGAACAAAACAACGGAAATCACCTCAATATTCGCAAATCTTCATTACTCCTCAAAAAAGACGAAACAGAAAAAAAGAGTTTTCAGTTATACACTCTACACTCGATGGGCATTTTATTGATACCACTCACGGCTTTCTATGTGAAATTTATCATTCGACTAAAATTGACAGAACAAAAAATATCCCAGTTATGCATATACCCCCCCCCCCCCACTAAGTGCGGTCGGAACAATAACCTAAAGACGAGGTCCATGACTCTAGACCGCTGGTCATATCTACTGCGTTGCATGTAGGGGGTTCTGATCAAATTAGCCAGAATCGCAGAAAGTGAGTTCCATCCCAGAGTTTTTCCTTTCGTTGTCAAGCTATACCAACTAAAGACGCGGACGTTGGGATTAAACTTCTAGAGTTTCTGCAGTCTCGGCAAGATCATACCACGCAGACCACGTCAATGTAACCTGATCAGACCAATGAGACCCAAAAACAGCCCTGTCTTGAACGAAAGCGCGACTGCGGTAATTTGTTTTTTCGTTCACACTGATATCCAATTTCCCACTTGACCCTTTTGATATATATACAAATGAGGTTTGGTTTAAGTGATATTGAATCGCAAACCTAGAATAGCAGAAAATGTTTGGTTGAACTTGAGTTGTTCTACTGAAAACTACTAACATTTCTACTGTACTAGAATTATTCGCTGAAACGGTAAGTTACGAGTCAAGTATTTAGCTGAATCACTTTAATTATGGAAATATGGATTGGGAAAAAATCTTAATTAGGTGTTCATAGATAGGTAAAGGTAGCTTTTGAAAATGAGAAATAGATAAAGAACTTTCTTTCTGGAACGTCCTGTAAAACATTTTTTAAATATTGTATAACTATGATGCATATTTATGTTGTATAACAAGCTGCTCTATTTTGTTCTGCAAAAATATATTTTTTAAAACTTAGATCAACCTGTTTTTTATTACTATTGTGTTCAGGTCAATGTTCGGATTGTTTCCGTGCCTCTGCTGAAATTTGCCTCTGCCGAAATTGGGCATTTGCCAAAACAATTACGGAAAAAATCACTACACAGATTTTGAAAAATTCAAACTTTAGTTGATATTCGGTAAAAAATTGTTATGCTCTAATTTGAACTGGTGAAGAATGCGAATTCATAAAAAAAATTCACTTAAAATGTATGGTGTACTTTCATCTTTTGAATTGGTTTTTAAATTTGTCAATAGAGTAAGAAATTGAATGATTTATTCAGAGAAATGGAAAGAAAAACAGGTTTCTTCATGTGTGGATCTAAAGCAATCGGGCAATTTGATCTTAACATTTATCATATAAACTCAAAAAAACTTTCTCAAGTGTTTTGCATTCATTTTATAATTATCAAGAATTGTTGGGATTAATTTTTTCAAAAAATAATTTTAAGACGTAAAATAAACTTTTGCACAAAAGTGTTTTTTTTTACTTTTTTTTTGCTTTTTTTGCTTTTTCTCAGCAAAACTGAGTAGAACTTTAGGAATTTGTCGAAGTATCAGAATTACGCTATACTACAGGGGATATAAATTATTTCTATAGTGCTTTTAATATTCTACTAAATATTATGTGGTGACATTTTGAATAAAATTGTGGTTGTGTTCAAAAAGACTGCATGCTTCAAAAAGATATGTGCTTATTTTATCAAATTGTCACCCTTCCAGAACAAGACTGTTCGTGGTCTAATTTGTTCACACAAAATAAGAAATAGTGATTCACTGGGCCATGGCAACACTGAATCACGAAATGTATTTAGTTTGTCTAAAATAACAACTCAAAAATTTGGTTTGGTAGCGTTTTTTTCGGCGTTTGCTTAGATTATTTCAGATTACACCAAATACTCTTCACAACAAAAGTTGCAACTATGAGCAGTTCACGGACTTAATGTCAAATGACAGAACTTGCCAGTCTCGCAGAATTTTGAAAACAATTGTAAATCTCTGCATATTAACTCAAAATCTAATTTGATATACATCGTGACGCTGTTTTGTAGTTCAAATAGATCTAATTGGACTACAAAACAGCGTCACTATGTCTTTCAAATTTGATTTTGATTTAATATGCAAAGAATTAAAATTGTTTTGAAATTTCTGCGAGACTAAACAAACTATTAACAGGCAAATGTCAGCCATATGAGATGCTTTTTTAAATGATACGGTTTCAATTTATTAAGAAACGAAACAGTAGAAGGTTTATAATATAAGGTTTTCTTCCCAAATTATTTCTTCAAACTTTTAAAACTTCTGTTGTAATCGTTCACAATTTTGTTCCTTTTTACTGTGTTCCAATTTAACGATGAAACATTTATGAGCATTTAATTCGGTTATGTTCAGAGCTTCTTAAATTGCTATCGTTGCTTGATATCGTTCTTTTCGTGGCTCTAAAAATTATGTTTTTAAAGCAAAAATTATTCTTAGAGAAAAATTTTTTCATTACTTTTATCAATTTTGATCTTAGTCAGATCGGTTTAAAAAAGCCCGAATTTAAAGAAGTCATTGACATTACAAGGCAATTTATCTGCAAAAGTTTAAGTGCAAATTAGATCCACATAGAATTTTCTCGTCCTTACTTCGTTAATTGTTTGAAAAAAATTATATAGAATATAGGAAGGTTGATAGCGCTCTGCCACAGTTGAAGTCACAATAGGGCGAATGGTTTTGAAATGTTAAGGCCAATCTTCAGCTAATCACAGCTCTTTACTTTTTAATAAAAAGCAATTGTTAATGTGAGTTTGCATATAAATTTTTGAGCCCACTCAACCACTTTCTTGGCTTAAAAACAATTCGAATCAAACTGAAATAGGAAATAAAGTTTTATTTTACGAAATGAAGGGTAGCTACCGATCTACAAATTGAAATTTGATGTATTCTCAAAATAGGGAAGACATAAATAAAATTGTAATAAAAAGTAGCTTGATCATTGTTTCTTTCACTAGAAAGAACAAAAGACGATTTGAATGGCACCTTTTACGTTTTGCTGATAAAAGAAATAAGCATTAACAAAATTTTCTAGAAGAAAAAACAACGACCTCTCAAGTAAACACAAAAAATTTTCAAAAAACAAAAACCAGATTTCAGTTTTTGTTCAAAGTGCAAGATTTATGAACTTAAGATCTGGCGCAAGCTAAGGTTAATGAAATTCGCTGTTTTGCAAAGCTCAAAATTAGTTGACATTAACACTACAAAAAATCACGTATTCTCAGATTAAGGCAATTAAACACATTTTAAAGTCAACATACATTGGTTTTACTTGCAACTATTAAAAATTGATAAAAAGTAATTAATGAATTACAGAATGTAGAAGCAACTATATTTGTGATATATGGTATCTTAGTCATAGATTACTTGAAATAACTAAGCAGCTATTTCACTTACTGACCGATGAGACCTGTTCTAATTGAGAATGAGATAAACATAAATACAAAAAGGAACAATTTCAAAATGCGAAAGTCAACTTTTTTATGAAACCGTATCGAAGTCAATGGATTTCGATATAATATAAAATTACTGAACACGCTCAATTATTTTCAATAGAAAGCAGCTCAGGAATGGCCTTAGTGAGACTAATAAACAAGTAAAAAAGTACGATTAAAAACAGAACTTAAAAAATTTTACAACAGATAAAATTCAAAATACATGCAAAAATCTGAAAAGTGCAAAAAAAAATTTAAAAGTGCAAAAAAACTATATCTGAAATCTGAAAATTTAGTCAAACAAATCATGTTTCTACACATTTTAAAAAAGGAATTCAACGCGGAATGTTTGCTTAATTTTAAAAGAATTTACGAAAATACATTTTCGGAATTACTATAAGTATGAGAAAATTTACGACAAGATGCTGAATGTTCACAAAAATTTCAAAACAGGATTTTGAGGTTTAAAGTCATTGGTGAGAAAATCTCTATGAGGCGTTTATCGTCCTTTTTGTGGTTGGCTGAAATTCCAACAACTCTCCAGTATTTTTTAATTATTTTCAATCGTTTGATTGTTCTAAAAAAATGTAAAATATAAGAAACACGTTACGCTATATGCTGTGAAAAAATTGACGATACTTCGTCTGCACACCAGTTCATTACATCAATTTTTTCGAGAGACGCGTTAACGCAGTTTTTCGAAACAGAGAAACTATTTAGCAAATATTTTTTTGTTGAGAGCAATGGCTCAACAAAGAGAATGCGAGGTGAGTAATATGATTGAAATTACATAATCAGGAAATCAAGTATCTATTGCATGCATTGTCTTTTTCTTTGCAAAATTTTATGTTGTCCGTAATCGCTGATATTATAATAATTAGTTTCCAGACAAAAAAATTTCAAAAGTTTTGTGACTAAAAGATTTAAACACAAGGTTGTCAGATTAATCCTACGAGAAAACAAATGGGTTGTTTTGCAATTTGGTTTGCTAGGATTCGGTTCTTTGATTGACAGAGTTCTTGTCGAGGTGTCACCGCTATTTAACGCAAAAATATGTAAGAAAAGCGGTGAATGCGGAAATTTTTGTAAGATAAGCGGTGAATGCGGTGAAATTACATAAATCAGGCGTTGAATACGGTGAAAAAAAATCTTTATCGCCTGGTAGCGGTGAAATTACATGATTTCGCCGCTGAATTTAGCGTTGAAATTACATAAATTCACAGCTTAGAAAAAAATTGTTAACATTGTGTGAGATCAGCAAGTTAATGGGCAGTAAGGAAGGAATTGTTAGATTTATTCTCCCACTAAAACTACCCCTTAATCTTGCATCTTTTTGAAACTTTTTTCAAAGCGGTGTATTTGTGTAATTTCACCACTCGAGTAAGCGGCGAACTTACAAAAAATCACTACATTCGCTAAAAGATGTAATTTCACCGCTAAAAATCGCAAATCTTAAAAAAAGTTTCCGCGCATATTTTACAGAAAGTAGAGTGAATGCGCAGTGGAAGAAGAAGTGGATGACATGCAGGAGGTGTGAGGTTCAATGGGGGGGGGGGTGAAATTACATATTTCAGCGGTGAATTGTGGTGAATTTTTGTAAGATCACCGCTTACCGTATATTATGCTTCTAACAGGAGGTGGGTGTGAGTTTGTAAGTTGCCTCAAAGTTTAAATACGTATCCTGATGTTAATTTTTACAAAGTACAAAGGTGTAATTGGATGCGTTGCTTGTGGTAAAGACAACTGAAGAGTTCAAGCGCAATACCGTTGCAGTTCAGCAAAAGTCTAATTATATTATTATAGAACAAGGGACCCTTTTCGGTGGTTAAAGTATTGTTGCATTGAGCCGTTGTCTGAGGAACCTAAACGAGTAACACAAATTGTGGGTATAGGCGCCAGTTTGTTTTTAAGTGATATACAAAACAATCAATAGTCGTTTGTTGTTGAAATTTCATATCCTTTATCGAATTTAATGTCAATGGGGGCAGAGACCTTTTTTTCGCCAAAGAACTGAATATATTTTCAATAAATTTCTGGTAATTAGTATCTCTTCCAGGGTCAAGATGCAAAGACCGTTCAAAAAGATTCTCCTTCGTTAATGGTGCCCATTATTGTTTGTTTTGCAGTTCCTGTTCGAAAGAACATGTCTGCATATAAAATGTACGTTGCAAAGATATATAGAACTGATTAAGACTTTGTAAACTAATTTTAAAAGGCTAACTAGTTTCCAGAACCATACCCAGACCTTGGTACAGACTAATGAAAAGACAATGCTCGACCAAAATGTACTATCAAAAGACCTCACTTGGCTCATTTCAGCTATGAAAAGACGATAGCTAGATTTTAAGTCAAATTTGACTTTAGCTCGACTCACATTTCTCTCGGAAGACTTAAACTGGGCCCTAAATGTTCTCAAAAAACTTTAGCTCAACCCAAAATTTTACAAAAGACCAGCTCAACCCAAAGTTGGGGCTGGACTCAAGCTCGACCGAAGGTTTGCAAAAAAAACTCAAAAATGTTTTCTCATGGTCCATGTGATACGTATGGATACCTAAATAAATATCGAAACCTTTATGTGTACCAAATTATTTACCCTCTATATCTATAATTATATCATGTGTTTTATAACTAAAAGTTATGACTTCTATTTATTCACCTATATTAATATTCCCGTTAGTCTACTAAATTATTTCATATTTTGTTCATGCTAGTTTATTAATAGTAATCATAATTTCATTTAGTCAATCTGAATTCAAGTTACTCTGCAAACGCTCTTCATAATCCTAAGTTAAACTTAGCAGTGGATCCGCGCCGCGTTTCCAATAATCAGAATTCGTAATACACAATCAGTTGTGTATTCGCCCTGCACTTGCTAATACATTCTTGAGACAAAGTATTCGCAACGCGAATCCTAAACTATTCAATAAGATAAGATATAACATGGCGCAGTCAGCGACAAAGGACAGCGGCAAATCCCCACTTGGAATTCAACCCTTTTGGGAAAAGGCGACACTAGAACCCCCAATTCGCTGGGAGTTTTGGAGAATACAATTGAAACTCGCAATCCTCGCCCGAGAGGGAATTGAAGTGGACCTTCTCTTGGTGGACCCTCCAGAACATGTTCTCTTACCTCCTGAACCAGCATATGAGGACGCAGTTGACAACCCGACGGCACAATCAGAGCGAGATCGACGTACCCGCAAAAACAGGCGTGGAAAAATCAATGTCAACGTGTCATTACAGTCGGCGTACTCTGCGGTGACAAACCGTGGAAGTTATGTGATCGAAAAGCATCTTCTTTGATGTACTTGAGCTTAGACATGGAAGGGCGGCGCGTATTTAACTCAAAGAATTCAACCATCAACCTCGAAACAATCTCAACGAAAGATCTTTGGGATGTTCTAAATACAACTTTCATTCGGATCCATAATATAACCTTCGATAGATACCTCTTCCTCACACGAAAACAGCAAAAGGGAGAACCTATTGAGAAGTTCTATGGACATCTCAAAGAACTTTCGGAAAACTGTGATCTAGGAGATAAAGGAGACACTATCATCCGGGACGTCTTTATCGCGAATATGCAAAATGAAGACATTCAAAAGGAACTTCTTAAAAAAACAGTAGACCCGGAAAAAGCATTGGCAATAGCAATTAATATCGAGATGGGTACGCTCAACCAACTAAAAATGAATGCAAGCAAAACCGAGTCACAGTCAACTGTTAACCAAGTACAACGGACGCGTATCGCGAATGCTACCCCTTTCTCCAATATGAACACAACAGCACGGAAAAAGCCTACAACCTGTCATTTCTGTGGATCTAGTTGGACTTCCGATCACCGTAATAAATGTCCCGCTCGGGGAAAAAGATGCAATAACTGTGGTATTGAAAACCACTTTGCAAAGGTTTGTCGCAAACCTAAAGATCCCAATTCATACCCAAAACCTAAGCCGCGGGTCAATAACGTAGAAAAAGACGATCAAACTGAAGACGTCAATCAAATTTCGGCCAATTTTGATCCTGATTTGGAGTCAAACTATTCTTTAGATGAAGATAACTGTGTAGCAGTAATATCTTCAACAGATTCCGCAACTTCGGTGGACGCAATCAATCTTCCTGTAACTCTCGGCAATACATCAACAAATGTTTTGGTGGATTCGGGCAGCGTATGCACAATAATAAATGAATCCTTGGCGAACTCAATCATTTCCCATGACCCAAAATCGAAGTGGATACGCGAAGCGAATCCTAAACAATTGAAAACATTTTCAAATGAACCTATTCATACGGTGGGCATTCTCCAAACTTCAATTCAAAGCAGCAATTGGTACGCGAATCCAATAGAAATTCAAGTTGTGGCGGATGGACATCGTTCTCTATTGGGTAGAGATTTATTTCCAGCTCTTGGACTTTCAATACATCAATCAAGTAATCATGTAACAATCAATCAGGTAGATCAAAAATATTGCCCAATCAAAAAACAGATTGCTATTGATTATCCCGACCTAATCTCCAGAATTGGTAAGTCCAAAGTACATACAGTTCGTTCAAAATTCCACAAACATTATACCCCATCACACCAAAAAGGCCGCCGTGTTCCTATAAACTTATTAGACAAAGTATCCGCTGAGCTAAAGAAACTTTCTGAACAAGGACACATTGAAAAATTACAAGAATGTTCGGATAAAAACTTCATTTCTCCCATTGTAATTACGGTCAAAAAGGACAAATCTGTAAAATTAGCTCTTGATTCGAAAATATTAAACAAAGCGATTCACAAAAACAAGTATCAAATGCCAAATATAGATAGTCTCATCGATTCAATTTCACAACATATTAATAATTCAAATCTGGGAGATAATGTCTATTTTTCAACAATCGATCTAAAATATGCCTATAGCCAACTAATGCTGCATCCAGATACCGCACGTCATTGTAATTTTAATATCATTTGCGGCGAAGCAACAGGTACGTATCGTTTCAAAAAAGGGGATTTTATGGCCTTACGGATATGCCGGCCGAGTTTCAAAAGGCAATGGATTAAACATTGGTTGGGCTGACTAACACATACTGTTTTCTGGATGACATAATTGTAGTTAGCAAAGGCACCCAGGAATCGCACCTCAAATACGTATACAAATGTCTCCAAAAACTTGAAGCGGATAACCTTAGAATTAATTTAAGCAAATGCCACTTCGCAAAACGTCAAATAAATTGGCTTGGCTTCACATTCTCACAAAGTGGTGTTAAACCTATCGAATCTAAAACAGCGGCAATTGCGGAAATCAGAGCCCCAAAAACATTGAAACAATTACGGTCATTCTTAGGTAGCGTTCACCTAAGCAAATTTATACCTAATCTTGCCAAAATATGCCACCCTCTTCGACCTTTATTAAAGATAAACGAAAAATTTATTTGGAATGAGAATCATCAATTACATTTTGAACACATCAAAACTGCTATTGCAAACGCTACAGAAAATACTCATTTTAACCCAACACTGGAAACGCGCATCAAATGCGATGCATCCCGCCGAGGCTTAGGCGCTGCGCTTGAACAATTAGATTGTGAAGGGTGGAAAACAATAGCTTTTGCATCTCGTTCTCTTAATAGCAATGAAGAACGCTATAGTGTAAATGAACTCGAATTACTTGGGGTGGTTTGGGCCATTGAATATTTTAAATATTATCTATTTGGGAAAACTTTCACAGTTTTAACAGATCACAAAGCACTTCTTTCAGTCTTAAAATCACACCGCTCTAATAAATCCTACAACAGTAGATTAACACGATGGATTGACCGTTTGTTACCATTGGATTTTAACATCGAACATATTCCTGGTACCAGAATGGGCTTGGTTGATTATTTTTCGCGACAACCAAATCAGAATGCTAAAAGTGTCAATCAATACGATGAGGAATTTATGGTAGCAACATTTTCCCGTATCCGCGACGCAATTACATCTTTATTTAGTCACGCGAATAAAATTCCTTTCCAAAAGCGGCACATAACTAGTAATTATAAGCAACAAGTACACCCGACGCGCGTCCACTCTTGCAAAGCTCCTAAAATTAGCACGCATAATTCAAATGCCTCAATTAATCCATTCATTCCTCGAGCACAAGTAAACAATTACAATTCTGATTTCATTTCTAACTTTAATTGCCGTGCAAATCAATTGCTTAAATCTGATACCACACTCGCATCGCGAATCCAGTCGCAAAATTCTACTTGCCATTTGATAGCTAGCTCCACACAGCAAATACTTCACATCAAAATGTCAGCAAAAGAGGCACCACAAAACAATCCACCGACTTCACCACACACCCCAAGAGTGACATTCCGTACCCAATCTACCCCCATCTCATCTACAAGAGCCAGACCCAGCAACACCCAAGCATCATCATCACCCGAGGAATATGACATCGAGCTCTCCCGGGAAGAGGTATTTGAAAATAACCTCAACCAGCTCTTCACCAAATCTTTCCTGGCGGTCCTCACTAGCAAAGACGCGGTGTTGAAAGAGATCCGCGATTGTGTACTGCAGGATGATGAGGCCCGTTGTAAAGAAGTGAGCACATACATCCACTCCTTTTGGAAGGACTTACATGTGAAATCTGGGTGTCTGTGTGTTGATCAACGCGTGGCCATTCCAAACTCTATTAAGGAGGCGGTGCTCGAATCCATCCACATGACGCACCCGGGTAGTTGGGGGATGATCTCTCTCTCTCTCTCTCTCAATATGCATGGTGGCCCTACATGCATAGGGAAATTTTAGCAAAAACATCTGATTGCGTCCCGTGTACAGATATTGGTAAGAATCTGAAACCTGTCATACCAAAATCTAAATGGCACCCACACAAAGCTTGTCAAGAACCAAACGAAGAATAACAGATTGATTTTTGGGGTCCGATAATTAATGATAAAGATAAAGACATTTATTTCTTAACATGTATTGACCGTTATTCAAAATATCCAACCGTTAGAATATTCGACAATGCCAATGGGGTAAACGTAGTAAAATTTCTTCGTGATTATACATATACTCATGGAATCCCGCGAACAATACGCTTAGACCAAGCAATTTGTCTTGTAGGTAAACAAGTTACAAACTATTGTAACGAAAATAATATCGACATTCTCGACGCTCCGGTCGGTGATCATATAGCTATTGGATTGGTGGAGCGAATGATCCAAACAATTAAAAGACGTTTATCTTGCATGAAAGCCGAAAATAAAGATACATTTTCCACAGCTAAAGCAATAAAACAAATAGCCTCTGATTTACGATTAACTAAACAGAAAACAACAAAGATAACACCTTTTGAAGCTCATTTCGGTCGTCCTGCAAATACTCCTTTAAGGAATATTAGCACACTTCCATCAAGTCAAAATCTAACTTATGAAAAAATTGTTAATCACTATTTAGATGCTGGAACAGTTTCTGCGGAGGACTTGCTGGATGGATCAGTGCCAACAGAACTGACATTGAAATTGAGCAAAAGATGTGTCAGGCCTCCTTAGATGCAGGTCAGCGCTATCGGGAATCCGACAACAAAGAGTCCCGTTTCATTACTCATCCGCAGATTACGGACCCAAAACCAAGGACAGAACAGTCCCTTAATGTCAAACTGGCCCGAAAACTACCACAAAAGAAACGAGCAAAAAGACAATTGGCGGGTCTGTACGAAGTACTAAAGCCTGGATCCTTCGTCACAAAGTCGTCAAAAACAACGACGATCATCAACGAGCCTGGCAGAGCCCCAGTAAAGGTCCGAGATAGTGATCTCGCAAAATTTGGAACTAAAGCTGAAAGATCCACCAACTTGTGGGTATATGCCCAGCGACGCCCTGCTCCCTACGAAAAGACCACAGAATTTAAGATCGCGAAACATAGTAACGATCTTAAGAAACAGAAGAGGGGCGAAATAAAAATCAGACATCGCCAACGGGACACTACATCGGTAGTATCATCTGTAAACTCGAATGTATCGCGTGTGCTAACGGTACGCAAACCGACCAAACCACAGTTCAAAAGACGCCATAATGTTCTCACAGATAATATACACGAAGATGTACCAGCTCAAAACCAGCCGCTAATTTCGATTGTACCAGCTCCGCCTACACCTGCATCACAAGTACCCCCCGCACAGGCACAGGACGACCAAACAAAAGGCCGCAAGCGCAATCGACCCCAATTTTATGGCTTCACAGATGCCGACATTTCTCCAACAATTTCCCTGGCTTCATCAAGTTCTGCTCAACCAAAGAAGCGCAAGAATAGAAAGATCAAAACAGACAGATTCGGTGGTAGCTCTTATCCAAACGGCCGAACAATCAAGAATTCCGTCACCACCCCGACCCGACTTACAATTGGGGCAATTTTCACCACTGGACCCCAGAGTTAGATATTTTGAATATGAGCAAGAACGGGAAATGTCGGTTTGGGATGCAGAGAATGAAATTTAAGTCCAAAAACTCAGTAAAACTGTCTTAAACTACAATCATTTATTTAGTCTTGTTCCCGCCCCTCTGATCCAAATTTAATGTTAATTTTACTTTTAATTTAATACAGTTCATCTTCAATTGTTAGTCTTTAATTTCTTTCAGTATTCGCCCTGCGAATCCATTTATTTCTCTGTGTGCATTTAAATTATTCAGTATAATGTATTCAGTTTACATGTTGAGAATTTGACGCGTATTCGCTTTACGCTTACACAATTATTTAACAATAGTAGTACCTCTACATTTTGAGTTAAGTTATGTTCATCCCATTCAATTTCATGTTTTGTGTTGATTCTAAAAAATTTTATATACATTAAAATTTTTTTTGTCACGAGGGAAATGTGATACGTATGGATACCTAAATATATATCGAAACCTTTATGTGTACTAAATTATTTACCCTCTATATCTATAAATATATCATGTCTTTATAACTAAAAGTTATGACTTCTATTTATTCACCTATATTAATATTCCCGTTAGTCTACTAAATTTTTTCAAATTTTGTTCATGCTAGTTTATTATTAGTAATCATAATTTCATTTAGTCAATCTGAATTCAAGTTACTCTGCAAACGCTCTTCATAATCCTAAGTTAAACTTAGCAGTGGATCCGCGCCGCGTTTCCAATAATCAGAATTCGTAATACACAATCAGTTGTGTATTCGCCCTGCACTTGCTAATACATTCTTGAGACAAAGTATTCGCAACGCGAATCCTAAACTATTCAATAAGATAAGATATAACAGTCCAGCTGAAGTCTTTTCATAACCAATTACAGTCGAGCCAGCTCTTTTTCACTGGTCCGCCATTTGTCTTTTCATAACCAACAAAGTCGAAGTAAGGTCTTTTCATGGGTTCACCATTGGTCTTTTTTTAAGTCTGCTTTTCTTGCCTCTAAAGTTTTACCTGCAACTCTCGTTCATCATTGATTATAATGTAGTCAGCACGTATGCTACTTCATTTTCTGCAATTTTCAAGAACAACAATTCCTTCAAAAACCTGCATTGTTTTCGAAAAAACGATGTCTCATAATTTTCGAGGGGAACACAAATTTAATATTGCCACCTTTTTGTCATAGCTAATGCGAACATGACAGTTACACTAAGGCTACCTGGTTTCATTCAACCAAGTAATGTGGTGTAATATACTCCAGTTGCCATAATGTTTAATCTTTGGTGTTGACAAAATTCTTAAATTTTTGTCAGTTTTTCAACTGTTTCCTAAAATGGACTGCACTGGTGCAAAGCTGTTCAACCTTGCTCTGGCGCTGCTTCTGTATGTGCAGACACCGAAAAAAATTTAAAGACTCCGAATTGGCAAAAAAGCAGACTAATGAAAAGACTAATGGCGGACCCATGAAGAGATCTTGCTCGAGTCCTATTGGCTATGAAAGGACTCTAGCTGGACCCAAGAAAAGACCTTAGCTGGGCTTTAAGATTTGCCCGACCGTGTCATCATAGTCAATATTGCCCCCTTTGCTAGACTATTAAAGTCTTTTCATTAGTCGAGACCTGGGTAGAGTGAAACCGATAAATCAATTTAGAGGGCTGACTAAGGTGTCTATGAGGTACTGCATGTATTGACTTAAATTGATATATCTGCGACAACTTCCTGCTACGTAGTATAGAGTCCTTGTATGAGATGCCCAAGAAGCAAAATAGAGATCACAATCACTCACTTCCTAACCTAAAATAAACAGGATTAATGTTTATTCGCTTCATGCATGGATCATAACAGACAAAAGTTTCAACTCATTCAGAGTATCAACTTAAGACAACGAAATTGATATTTTACAAGTTTCCTCAGGGATAACACAGAGGGGTGCATTGTCCGATATGCATATTCTTAGATTGATAAAAACGAGTGACTTATATAATAATTTGCATCAGGAGACAGTTGCTCTCTTCAGCACATTTTTTTTCAAAATTCAAAAATTTTGACGCTTTCAAAATACAATGATTAATATATTTACCATGTCACGTTTTTACAAAAAAAAACAATTCTCAAGTCCTCAATAGAGTCTACTACCCTGAAGAACTCCAGACGTAACATTATCTTTTCTAGGGAAAACATTATCATTTTTAGCATTCTGTGCTCTGCAATAAAAATAAGACTCTAACAATTGAATAAAAAGCAAAATCTCAACCAAAAGAAGCTAATTTCATCAGGAGCAAAAAATGTGGGACAGTTTCAAATGCTTTTCAAATGCCACTTTGGAGGCTTGAAACTGTTAACGCTTCAATGCGGCTGTTGTTGAAGAAGGGAGTTTGTTAGTTTGACCCATCTACATTCGCCATTAGTTGTTTGTTTTCTAATGCAGTTTGTATTCTGTGTTGGTTTTTCTCAACTCATTTCTGTCTGTAAAATTTGCATTTTATTGATGAAATTGGAAATATGAAAAAATATTCGAAGATGTAGTGCTGGGGAGATCAAGACAAGCCAATGTTGCAAAAGAGCTGGGGAGAGGCATATCTTATTTCCTTAGTTGTTAAAGGACTAATTTATTTATAAAACTCTGTTTACAAAGATTTTCTCTATGCCCAGTGTCATCAAATAAAATTTAACTTACGGCATTGTGCTTACATTTAAAATGATTTCAATTCAATTGTGAAACAAAATAGTAAACTAAGATTTTCTTGGAAGATATTTTGTTGTTAAAATTAAAATTTTCGAAACTTTGTTTTTGTTGAGATCTTAAATTTACTTTCATGATCATGTAATTTATTATTTTCAAATTTTCCAAACTTCTCTACAGTTCCTGTAAAAATTTGGAACCTTTGAACGTTTTGATTCACTAGAATGTGCTTTACGAACAAATAAAACTTATATTAATTATATTGTGTTTTAAATTTCCCTTGGCTTTTTTAAATTTATTGCGTGGTTTCAGCTTTTTTTACTCATTGCGTGGTGTCAGCAATAGTTTCGTTTGTGCTATGTTTATCGTTTTGAAATTCATGTGCTGGTATGGTATATTGCACTGATCAATTTTTTGCCGATCAAACGCGCGTCGGTTGACAGAACATTCTCTTACGTGTTGGCCTACAGGCGAGTCGTTTTGGATGCTCTGAAGTGTGCGTGAAAATATGTTTCCAAAATTTATCCTAGTTAAAGCTTCTTTTTGAAGTTGTACTGTTGTGAGCAAAAAGGTCGTATACATATCTTAAGATAGTTTTCGATCCTTTATTTGTTTTCAGTTGTTGTATTTTCACCTTGAAGCATTTCCAAACAACCTTATGCTTTTTTTCATATTTCTCTTTGATCATGCCAGTTTTTGGTTTTTTTTACTGGTATAACACAAAGAGTGTGATACCAGTCTTCACATTTCTCGTGTTCAACGTCCTTGCTGTTCCAAACCACTTTTTTATGACAGTCAGGGCATCTTTGTTTTTCCGTTTTTTCACTGCCAGAGCACCACTAGTTTGCAGCACTTTTTTTTATCTTCAACAGTTTTCATCCTGATGTGAGATAAGATAAGGGCCAGGGAATTCCGCAATGTCAAACCTTATTGATTTTACAAGCAACCATTACTTCTGAAATAAGCATTTGTGAATGCCAGTTTGACTATGATCTTGATTGTTATTTTTCAATATTGGGAGGATTGTCACAGTAATAAAGACACGCAGGGCAAATTAGATGATTTCATTGACGGGAAAGTCAGTATATAAATTTTTTACATCTAGAAATACTATTTGCTCATTCGCATCAAGCTCAAGAGTTACAAGGTTTTGTATTGCTGTCAGACTCCAAGTTTCGATACTAGTTCCTGGTAGCTTTTCAAAAAAAGGAATCAAAAAAATTGTTTAATTTCTGATAAGTTTACCTCGAATACTTATAGGGGGACGGATTGGTATGTTTTCTATGTGAACTTATGCATGCCCATAAAGTTGCGCTGGCTGTCCGACTGTTTTTAGTAAATTTGGTAAATTTTGTAATGAGATGTTGTGCTAATGAAATGTGAAGCATTTCGGATATTTCGAATGGTTTAGAGGCTTATAGCCTCTCCATTGAAAGAAAAACCCGACATTACACTGATGTGTCAAGTATGCTTCCTTTGTACGGAGCAGGGATCTGCTTCAAATGCTGTTGTTGTTAATGATTCCTCTTAATTTAGTCATTTAATTCCTATTTGCCCAACTTCATGATCAATTTTGTTAGTTATCTTCTCTACAATTGTGCACTGACAGTGCATATTGCCAAAATCCGTTTTCATAAGCTCTTGAACAGTGACACGATTTTCGGTGGCGCATTGCTTGTTATTGGAATGCTGCGTCGTCGGGGACGTGTTTTTGAAGTGCGAGATGCGGATTTCGTAGTTCTCTAAGTTACCATAAAAATTTTGACGCATTTGGAGGGGGTGAGCTCAGAGCTTGCCTATTGAGAGGCAAAACCCAAGAGTGCAGTGTTGCGGCAAATGTCCATCCTTTACACGGATCAGGGTTCTGCTGCAGTTGCTGTTGTTGTTATTGGTTCCTAACTCTGGCTGTAGCAATTGTTAGTTGTTTCCGGGTTCTATCAATGAAAATCGCATCTCTGCTATCTTGTGTTTTTCTCTTTAGTCCCCTCAGCTACGAGTTGAAAATTCACAATAACAATAACAACAAAAAACAATCTATCAACATCTCGTAGATAGATTTTCATTTCATATCAGTTGGGCCTTAAAAGAAAACCAACCTGAAATCGTAAAAATTTGGTGTGGTCACCAAATTGCAAAACATTGTTGCAGAATCAGCTAAGGCTAATCGATTTAATCACAAGGAGAAAGTAATGTCAACATGAGACACAATTATCATCTTCAAGCACTTGAAAAGCTTGAAGAGCTCGAATGAACTGCCCGCTGTTGAAAAAGATGCGTTCTCAACCAAATCCCTCATGAAAAAGTTGAATTACTAAACGAGTTTTTTCACTCTGCATAGTCAACCAAGAAAAGTTTTCACAAACAAGATCTCAGAAAAGAGAATACAGCACTCTCAAATTTGACGTTTCCAGAAAAAAGATAGCAGAAGTTTTGCTTTCTCTCAACACATAAAAGTCAAAAGCTTCAAATGGCTATCCACATATTTGCTTTCGAGAAATTGATTAACACATGAGCAAAAAATTGCAAAATTTAATGAAGAACATCAAAGGTTTCCTGAAAATTCCTAAGCTTTGGAAGATAGCGTAAGGCAATACTCAAAAAGGGAGACAAACTGCTTGTTGAAAACTATCGACCAGTTATTCTTCTGAAGATAAACAGTAAAATAATTGCAAAATGCATGTACCGATCACTCTACAAGACGCTTTTGTCCGGCAAAAGTCATTTATAACAAATATGCTCTCACCTTTGCGAACAATCTACGAAGCTCTAGAAAGGAACTCTACTGATGAAACGTTAACCATCTACACAGATTTCAGCAAAGTCTTTAAAAGGTTGCATATTAAGAGTTTTGACAAAAGCTATTGGATTCGGAGGGTGCTTCCGGAGAGTACTGGATGATTAACTAAACATCAGGAGGCAGTATGTGACATCTGATGGTATTGTTTCTAAAACTCTGGATGTAACTAGTTGCGTACCACAAGGGTTCCTCCTCGGACAACTATTATTCTGCTTTTAAATCAATGTTCTATCGGAAGTGCTCAATTTCAGCAGACCCTACATTTGTGCAGTTGATTTCAAAATCCTATCAGATGGAAGATCAGAGTTTGAAGTGCAAGAAGACATAAGAGCCATAGACAAATACGTCTTTTAAAACAAAATAGATTTCGCTATTGACAAATGTGCAGAACTTTTATTCAGAAGAAAAACGACTGTCCTCTCTTCGGAGGTGAGCTCATTTTGACCCAAACCCAAATAGAGTCCTCCAGAAACGCCATCAGCAACAATCTGAATTGGTCAACAGACATAAATTTGAGACTCAATAGAGCCAACAAGCGTAAGTACTCTATAAAGCGCAATGTTGCTTACGCAGTAAACATACACATCAAGTTATGCCTGTACAAGCTTGTACTGCCACTCTTGCTTTATGGACTCAGTTGTGTTCAACTAGCAAGAGCAGATCTGAAAAATCTTAATAATTTTCAAAAAAGAGCAGTCAAATAGGTAACGGAACAGTACAAAAAGCAAAACATGAAAGGTTTATAGCTTCTGAATAGAGTGCTTCAACCGATGCACATTCAAGTGCTTGACCTAATGATCCTGTCATAGCGAATCCAAGAAAATAAAGAACTCTTGAATAAAAATTGCTCTAATTGATAACCGAGGAAGAAGCTCAGATATCATAAGTTTCAAAGAAAATACAAACTGAGAAAGCACGAAATGAGTTCATCTTACAAACAACGAGAGTAGCAAAATGAAAAAAATCCAAAATTGACTTTCTGAAACCTGATGGACTATGAGTCATAATCTCAAAGGCAATGTAGATTTTGTGAAAAAGAGCTGCTTGATTGAAACCGTCTGCACACGACAATACGTTTACGATTGTAGCATGTGCAGAAGTAACTGGAAAAGATTTTAAACTGAATTTGCCAGGTAAAAAAAACCATCTCAGCCAGTGAGCTGAAAAAGTCCCACAACAACAACAACATCGCGACTTTGATCCGTTTATGTCCCAGCTTAATTGGTGCGTATTATTTGCACTTTCCCCCGATGCACGTGCAAAATATTTTTTGAATATTTTACCATGTAATGGCACAAGCTCTGTAACTGGCGGTGCATAATGTTCTGTGGGCCACATCGCTAAATATTTGAAGTGTAATAATTTTGCTTTGGCTTGAGTGATTTGGACCTAAGGATAGGGATTCCGGTACATAGTTGGGTAGTTCAACACAACCAATAATTAATAACACTTCCGCAGTGGTCTGTTTTCTCTCGTACGGCTGCTTAGTTGAAATGAAAGAGAACCTAAACAAGTTCGAAAATAACAGAGGTCTATCGACGGCCGTAACATCCCCTCATCAAGAAGAGAGTGGGAGTTGCGACCACGGAGGGGTCAAGTGGAGCAGAACCCGACCGCGCAGAAAAGACTATAAAGCGGCCATTTTGCGGCCCAAGAGATCAGCTGGGTTTTTGAAGCTGAATTAATATTCTCAAACGTAAACGGTACAGAAGAATTGAGATACATCTTAACGAGACCGGAATCAGCGATCCATATAATTTACATAAAATTGGCGCTCCTTTTCAAATGGTACGATCTAGATTTACGTAAGAAAAGAAACAATCAGACGATTGAGCGCCATATTACCAGAAACTGCGGCTGTAGTTTCTTCAGCTGATAACCAGAGCGGTTGTTTTTTAATTTGTTTTTTTCTCGATGTGGCCATTAGGTGACAGAGAGGAACACAAGGAAATATTTTTTGTGTTCTCTCTGCTCGCAGTGACTTTCAAGTTACATGGCTATTAAAAAACACTAAGTTTCAATGTGACCCCTAGACTTCACAGTGACAACGATTTGAAATCCAGGCCAATTTTTAAGAAGCAAATCATTTCAATAATGACAAAATCCAGTGATACTGCGATAAACCCCAACAACAGTCATAACAAAACCCGAACAAAAAAGAACTTTCAATGCAACCTTTCGAGCAAAATTAGAAAAAAGTTGTTTTTTTTGAAAAAACGTATTGCCTAAGATCCGGGTGTAGGGTCTCGATAAAAGTTGTATCGACGTCCTAAGTATACGCCAGGAAAGTTTACTCTATACTTGTAACGAAAAGGTTAGTATATCTTCTGAAAATACAGCTCTGAATGAGCAGCTCAAAGATACCACAAAAAATTTTAAAATTTGCGTATAAAATAGAGAAAACAAATTCATCTCTAGATAATGCTTAAAACGACGTAAAAGGTATAAAATACCTAAATAAAACGAATGCAAGTGTAATTGGATCTAGCAACTCAGTAATGGTAACGTACCAGCCGCAAACTTTCAACAAAAAACCCATGGAATTAGGATTAGAAGAATAGATGTGTCAAAATACAATGAAGCTGCTGAAAATTTGGAAGAGAGCCTCTACCAGGTAGCGCATACACTCGAGTTTAAGAAAATTGAAGACAGAAAATTAATGAAATTTTGTAAGACTCGGAAATCAAAATACAGAAAAAAGTAACATGTGTCCACATAGCAAGCAAGTGTAGTAGAGATCTCATACTCAAGTCATTTGGATGCTCAAAAAACAACAAACATAAGGACAGATCAATCCATGTCAGCCAGTAAGACAATACTCAAAAAGGGAGACAAACTGCTTGTTGAAATCTATCGATCAGTTAATCTTCTGAAGATAAACAGCAAAATAATTGCAAAAAGCATGTACCGATCACTCTACAAGACGCTTTTGTCCGGCAAAAGTCATTTATAACAAATATGCTCTCACCTTTGCGAACAATCTACGAAGCTCTAGAAAGGAACTCTACTGATGAAACGTTAACCATCTACACAGATTTCAGCAAAGTCTTTAAAAGGTTGCATATTAAGAGTTTTGACAAAAGCTATTGGATTCGGAGGGTGCTTCCGGGGAGTACTGGATGATTAACTAAACATCAGGAGGCAGTATGTGACATCTGATGGTATTGTTTCTAAAACTCTGGATGTAACTAGTTGCGTACCACAAGGATTCCTCCTCGGACAACTATTATTCTGCTTTTAAATCAATGTTCTATCGGAAGTGCTCAATTTCAGCAGACCCTACATTTGTGCAGTTGATTTCAAAATCCGATCAGATGGAAGATCAGAGTTTGAAGTGCAAGAAGACATAAGAGCCATAGACAAATACGTCTTTTAAAACAAAATAGATTTCGCTATTGACAAATGTGCAGAACTTTTATTCAGAAGAAAAACGACTGTCCTCTCTTCGGAGGTGAGCTCATTTTGACCCAAACCCAAATAGAGTCCTCCAGAAACGCCATCAGCAACAATCTGAATTGGTCAACAGACATAAATTTGAGACTCAATAGAGCCAACAAGCGTAAGTACTCTATAAAGCGCAATGTTGCTTACGCAGTAAACATACACATCAAGTTATGCCTGTACAAGCTTGTACTGCCACTCTTGCTTTATGGACTCAGTTGTGTTCAACTAGCAAGAGCAGATCTGAAAAATCTTAATAATTTTCAAAAAAGAGCAGTCAAATAGGTAACGGAACAGTACAAAAAGCAAAACATGAAAGGTTTATAGCTTCTGAATAGAGTGCTTCAACCGATGCACATTCAAGTGCTTGACCTGATGATCCTGTCATAGCGAATCCAAGAAAATAAAGAACTCTTGAATAAAAATTGCTCTAATTGATAACCGAGGAAGAAGCTCAGATATCATAAGTTTCAAAGAAAATACAAACTGAGAAAGCACGAAATGAGTTCATCTTACAAACAACGAGAGTAGCAAAATGAAAAAAATCCAAAATTGACTTTCTGAAACCTGATGGACTATGAGTCATAATCTCAAAGGCAATGTAGATTTTGTGAAAAAGAGCTGCTTGATTGAAACCGTCTGCACACGACAATACGTTTACGATTGTAGCATGTGCAGAAGTAACTGGAAAAGATTTTAAACTGAATTTGCCAGGTAAAAAAACCCATCTCAGCCAGTGAGCTGAAAAAGTCCCACAACAACAACAACATCGCGACTTTGATCCGTTTATGTCCCAGCTTAATTGGTGCGTATTATTTGCACTTTCCCCCGATGCACGTGCAAAATATTTTTTGAATATTTTACCATGTAATGGCACAAGCTCTGTAACTGGCGGTGCATAATGTTCTGTGGGCCACATCGCTAAATATTTGAAGTGTAATAATTTTGCTTTGGCTTGAGTGATTTGGACCTAAGGATAGGGATTCCGGTACATAGTTGGGTAGTTCAACACAACCAATAATTAATAACACTTCCGCAGTGGTCTGTTTTCTCTCGTACGGCTGCTTAGTTGAAATGAAAGAGAACCTAAACAAGTTCGAAAATAACAGAGGTCTATCGACGGCCGTAACATCCCCTCATCAAGAAGAGAGTGGGAGTTGCGACCACGGAGGGGTCAAGTGGAGCAGAACCCGACCGCGCAGAAAAGACTATAAAGCGGCCATTTTGCGGCCCAAGAGATCAGCTGGGTTTTTGAAGCTGAATTAATATTCTCAAACGTAAACGGTACAGAAGAATTGAGATACATCTTAACGAGACCGGAATCAGCGATCCATATAATTTACATAAAATTGGCGCTCCTTTTCAAATGGTACGATCTAGATTTACGTAAGAAAAGAAACAATCAGACGATTGAGCGCCATATTACCAGAAACTGCGGCTGTAGTTTCTTCAGCTGATAACCAGAGCGGTTGTTTTTTAATTTGTTTTTTTCTCGATGTGGCCATTAGGTGACAGAGAGGAACACAAGGAAATATTTTTTGTGTTCTCTCTGCTCGCAGTGACTTTCAAGTTACATGGCTATTAAAAAACACTAAGTTTCAATGTGACCCCTAGACTTCACAGTGACAACGATTTGAAATCCAGGCCAATTTTTAAGAAGCAAATCATTTCAATAATGACAAAATCCAGTGATACTGCGATAAACCCCAACAACAGTCATAACAAAACCCGAACAAAAAAGAACTTTCAATGCAACCTTTCGAGCAAAATTAGAAAAAAGTTGTTTTTTTTTTTGAAAAAACGTATTGCCTAAGATCCGGGTGTAGGGTCTCGATAAAAGTTGTATCGACGTCCTAAGTATACGCCAGGAAAGTTTACTCTATACTTGTAACGAAAAGGTTAGTATATCTTCTGAAAATACAGCTCTGAATGAGCAGCTCAAAGATATCACAAAAAATTTTAAAATTTGCGTATAAAATAGAGAAAACAAATTTATCTCTAGATAATACTTAAAAAGACGTAAAAGGTATAAAATACCTAAATAAAACGAATGCAAGTGTAATTGGATCTAGCAACTCAGTAATGGTAACGTACCAGCCGCAAACTTTCAACAAAAAACCCATGGAATTAGGATTAGAAGAATAGATGTGTCAAAATCCAATGAAGCTGCTGAAAATTTGGAAGAGAGCCTCTACCAGGTAGCGCATACACTCGAGTATAAGAAAATTGAAGACAGAAAATTAATGAAATTTTGTAAGACTCGGAAATCAAAATACAGAAAAAAGTAACATGTGTCCACATAGCAAGCAAGTGTAGTAGAGATCTCATACTCAAGTCATTTGGATGCTCAAAAAAGAACAAACATAAGGACAGATCAATCCATGTCAGCCAGTAAGACAATACTCAAAAAGGGAGACAAACTGCTTGTTGAAATCTATCGATCAGTTAATCTTCTGAAGATAAACAGCAAAATAATTGCAAAAAGCATGTACCGATCACTCTAAAAGACGGTTTTGTCCGGCAAAAGTCATTTATAACGAATATTGTCTCACTTTTGCGAACGATCTACGAAGCTCTAGAAAGGAACTCCACTGAAGTGTTAGCCAACTACACAGAATTCAGCGAAGTCTTTAAAAGGTTGCATATTATTGGTCAACAGACATAAAATTGAGACTCAATAGAGCCAACAAGCGTAAGTAATAAAGCGAAATGTTGCTTACGCAGTAAACATACACATCAAGTTATGCCTGTACGAGCTTGTAATGCCACTCATGCTTTATGGACTCAGTTGTGTTTACCTAGCAAGAGCAGACCTGAAAAATTTTGATAATTTTTAAAAAAGAGGAGCCAAATATGTAAGGAAACAGTACAAAAAGCAATAAATAAACGGTTTGTAGTTTCTGAATACAGTGCTTCAACCGATCTACATTCAGGTGCTTGACCTAATGATCCTGTCATAGCGATTCCAAAAAGATAGAGAACTCATGAATAAAAATTGCTCTTATTGATAACCAAGGAAGAAGCCCAGATATCTTAAGTCTCGAAGAAAATACAAACTGAGAAAGCACGAAATGAGTTCATCTTACAAACAGCGAGAGAAGCAAAATGAATAAAATCTCATACCGACCTTCTGAAACCTGGTGGACTATGAGGCATAATCTTAAAGGCAATGTAGAATTTGTGAATAAGAGCTGCTTGATTGAAACCGTCTGCACACGACAATACGTTTACGATTGTGGCATGTGCAGAATTAACTGGAACAGATTTTAAACTGAATTTGCCAGGTAAAAAACCCTTTTCAGCCAGTGAGCTGAAAAACTCCTTCCACAACAACAATATCGCGACTTTGATCCGTTTGTGTCCCCAGCTTAGTTGGTGCGTATTATTTGCACTCTCCCCTGATGCACGTGCAAAAAATTGATTTGAATATTTTACCATGTAATGGCACAAGCTCTGTAACTGTCGGTGCATAATGTACTGTGGGCCACATCGCTAAATATTTGAAGTGTTTTAATTTTGCGTTTGCCTGAGTGATTTGTACCTAATGATAGGGATTCCGGTACAAAGTTGGTTAGTTCAACACAGCCAATAATTGATGACACTTCCGCAGGGGTCTGTTTTCTCTCGTACGGCTGCTTAGTTGAAATAAAAGGGAACTTAAACAAATTTGAAACTAACAGAGGTCTATCCATAACCGCAATCTCCCCTCATTAAGAGAGAGGGGGAGTTGCGACAACGGGGTGGTCAAGTGGAGCAGAGCCCGACCGCGCAGAAAAGACTATAAAGCGGCCAAGTTGCGGCCCAAGACATCAGCTGGATGTTTTGAACCTGAAATAATATTCTCAAACGTAAACGGTGCAGAAGAATTGAAATACATCTTAACGAGACCGGAATCAGCGATCTATATAATTTACATAAAATTAGCGTCCTCTTCAAATGGTACGATCCAGATTTACGTAACAAAAGAAACAATCAGATGATTGAGCGCCATATTACCAGAAACTGCGGCTGTAGTTTCTTCAGTGGATAACCAGAGCGATTGTTTTTTAATTTGTTTTTTTTTCTCGATGTGGCCATTAGGTGACAGAGAGGAACACAAGGAAATAGTTTTTGTGTTCTCTCTGCTCGCAGTGACCTTTAGGTTACATGGCTATTAAAAAATACTAAGTTTCAAAGTGTCCCTTAGACTTCACAGTGACAACGATTTGAAATGCAGGCCAATTTTTAAGAAGCGAATCATTTCAATAATGACAAAATCCAGTGATACTGCGATAAACCCCAACAACAGTCATAACAAAACCCGAACAAAAAAGAACTTTCAATGCAACCTTTCAAGCAAAATTGGAAAAAAAGTTGTTTTTTTGAAAAAAACGTATTGCCTAAGATCCGAGTGTAGGGTTTCGATAAAAGTTGTATCGACGTCCTAATTATACGCGAAAAAAGTTTACTCTATACTTGTAACGAAAAAGTTAATATATCTTCTCAAAATACAGCTCTGAATGAGCAGCTCAAAGATACCACAAAAAATTTTAAAATTTGCGTATAAAATAGAGAAAACAAATTCATCTCTAGATAATGCTTAAAACGACGTAAAAGGTATAAAATACCCAAATGAAACAAATGCAAGTGTAATTGGATCTAGCAACTCAGTAATGGTAAAGTACCAGCAGCAAACTTTCAACAAAAAACCCATGGAATCAGGATTAGAAGAATAGATGTGTCAAAGTCCAATGAAGCTGCTGAGGAAGAGAGCCTCTACCAGGTAGCGCATACTCTCGAGTATAAGAAAATTTAAGACAGAAAGACAATACTCAAGTATAAGCGCATACACTCGAGTATAAGAAAATTGCAGCCAGTAAGACAATACTCAAAAAGGGAGACAAACTGCTTGTTGAAATCTATCGATCAGTTAATCTTCTGAAGATAAACAGCAAAATAATTGCAAAACGCATGTACCAATCACTCTAAAAGGCGGTTTTGTCCGGCAAAGGTCATTTACAACGAATATTGTCTCACTTTTGCGAACAATCTACGAAGCTCTAGAAAGGAACTCCACTGATGAAACGTTAACCTTCTACACAGATTTCAGCAAAGTCTTTAAAAGGTTGCATATTAAGAGTTTTGACAAAAGCTATTGGATTCGGAGGGTGCTTTTGGGGAGTACTGGATGATTAACTAAATATCAGGAGGCAGTATGTGACATCTGATGGTATTGTTTCTAAAGTTCTGGATGTAACTAGTTGCGGACCACAAGAATTCCTCCTCGGACAACTGTTATTCTGCATTTTAATCAATGTTCTATCGGAAGTGCTCAAATTCAGCAGCCCCTACATTTGTGCAGATGATTTCAGAATCCTATCAGATGGAAGATCAGAGTTTGAAGTGCAAGAAGAGCCATAGACGAATACGTCTTTTAAAACAAAATAGATTTCGCTATTGACAAATGTGCAGAACTTTTATTCAGAAGGAAAACGACTGTCACCTCTTCGGAGGTGAGCTCCTTTTGACCAAAACCCAAATAAAGGCCTCCAGAAACGCCATCAGCAACAATCTGAATTGGTCAACAGACATAAATTTGAGACTCAATAGAGCCAACAAGCGTAAGTACTCTATAAAGCGAAATGTTGCTTACGCAGTAAACATACACATCAAGTTATGCCTGTACAAGCTTGTAATGCCACTCATGCTTTATGGACTCAATTGTGTTCAACTAGCAAGTGCAGACCTGAAAAATCTTGATAATTTTCAAAAAAGAGCAGTCAAATAGGTAACGGAACAGTACGAAAAGCAAAACATGGAAGGTTTATACCTTCTGAATAAAGTGCTTCAACCGATGCATATTCAGGTGCTTGACCTAATGATCCTGTCATAGCGATTCCAAAAAGATAGAGAACTCATGAACAAAAATTGCTCTAATTGATAACCGAGGAAGAAGCCCAGATATCTTAAGTCTCGAAGAAAATACAAACTGAGAAAGCACAAAATGAGTTCATCTTAGAAACAGCGAGAGAAGCAAAATGAATAAAATCTCAAACCGACCTTCTGAAACCTGGTGGACTATGAGACATAATCTTAAAGGCAATGTAGAATTTGTGAATAAGAGCTGCTTGATTGAAACCGTCTGCACACGACAATACGTTTACGATTGTGGCATGTGCAGAATTAACTGGAACAGATTTTAAACTGAATTTGCCAGGTAAAAAACCCCTTTCAGCCAGTGAGCTGTAAAACTCCTACAACAACAACAACAATATCGCGACTTTGATCCGTTTGTATCCCAGCTTAATTGGTGCGTATTATTTGCACTTTCCCCCGATGCACGCGCAAAATATTTATTTGAATATTTTACCATGTAATGGCACAAGCTTTGTAACTGTCGGTGCATAATGTACTGTGGGCCACATCGCTAATTATTTGAAGTGTAATAATTTTGCCTTTGTCTGAGTGATTTGGACCTATTGATAGGGATTCCGGTACAAAGTTGGGTAGTTCAACACAGCCAATAATTGATGACACTACCGCAGTGGTCTGTTTTCTCTCGTACGGCTGCTTAGTTGAAATAAAAGAGAACTTAAACAAGTTTGAAACTAACAAGGTCTATCCAAAAACGCAACCTCCCCTGATTAAGGAGAGAGGGGGAGTTTCGACCACGAGGTGGTCAAGTGGAGCAGAACCCGACCGCGCAGAAAAGACTATAAAACGGCCAAGTTGCGGCCCAAGACGTCAGCTGGAATTTTTGAACCTGAAATAATATTCTCAAACGTAAACGGTACAGAAGAATTGAGATACATCTTAACGAGACCGGAATCAGCGATCCATATAATTTACATAAAATTAGCGTCCTTTTCAAATGGTACGATCTAGATTTACGTAAGAAAAGAAACAATCAGACGATTGAGCGCCATATTACCAGAAACTGCGGCTGTAGTTTCTTCAGTGGATAACCAGAGTGATTGTTTTTTAATTTGTTTTTTTTTCTCGATGTGGCCATTAGGTGACAGAGAGGAACACAAGGAAATAGTTTTTGTGTTCTCTCTGCTCGTAGTGACCTTCAGGTTACATAGCTTTTAAAAAATACTAAGCTTCAAAGTGGCCCTTAGACTTCACAGTGACATCGACTTGAAATCCGGGCCAACTTTTAAGAAGCGATCATTTCAATAAAGACCAAATCCATCGATACCGCGACAAGCCCCAACAACAGTCATAACAAAAACCGAACAAAAAAGAACTTTCAATGCAACCTTTCAAGCAAAATTGAAAAAAATGTTGTATTTTTTTGCAAAAACGTATTGCCTAAGATCCGTGTGTAGGTTTTCGATAAAATGTTTATCGACGTCCTAATTTTACGCGAGAAAAGTTTACTCTATACTTGTAACGAAAAGGTTAATATATCTTCAAATTTGAATCTTCTGAAAATACAGCTCTGAATGAGCAGCTCAAAGATATCGCAAAAAATTTCATGATTTGCGTATAAAATTGAGCAAACGAACTTATCTCTAGATAATTATTGAAAAGACGTCAAAGGTATAAAATACCCAAATGAAAGGAATGCTAGTGTAATTGGATCTAGCAACTCAGTAATGGTAACGTACCAGCAGTAAAGTCCAATGAAGCTGCTGAAAAAGTGCAAGAGAGCATCTACCAGGTAGCGCATTCACTCGAGTACAAGAAAATTGAAGACAGAAAATTAATGAAACTTTGTAAGGATCGGAAATCAAAATACAGAAAAAAAATAACACATGTCCACATAGCAAGCAAATGTAGTAGAGATCTCATACTCAAGTCAACAGGATGCTCAGAAAACAGCAAGTATATTGACAGATCAGTCCATGTCAACCCTTAGGACGCCAAAAAAACAATGCTTTAAAAAGAAGACAGGAGCTAACCACCAACGGAATGCATCCAAATGTGTTACGTATCGGATATCTTGGACATGAAGAGAGAGAGAGAGAGAGAGAGAGAGAGAGAGAGAGAGAGAAAGAGAGAGAGAGAGAGAAAGAGAGAGAGAGATAGAGAGAAAGAGAGAGAGAGAGAGAGAGAGAGAAGTAATTGAGTTGTTGTTCCAATTGTCAGCGAGGGCAGTCATATAAAATTGACTATTCCAAAAAAGAGAAAAAATACTTACCTTTAAGGCTTGAAGTCTGCTAGATCCAAACCGGCGAAGGAAATTTGCTAACGGTCTATCAATTCGCAAGTATGACATAGTTTGTTTAGCAGAAAGAATTTTAACAACTAAAAATCCTTCATGAAGGTTTAGAGGACCACAACTTGAGGGTCATTATTGATTTGAAAAGTAAACAGGTTGGTTTTTAAATGCTGCTAAAATCACCCAAACATGAAATTTTGAACATTCTTTTAAGCCATGACGACTTCATTGTTGTCAAGACTTTTTTCAACTTCTTTGTATTTAGCCTGCTGCATTTACAATGCGCCCCCGAACAAAGCAGCTACCAGTGGTCAATAGCCGATTTCACGAAACTTCTCGAAAGTTCAAATGACCCTAATTGCACGCTAATTCGTTAACCGTGGTTACAGGTGACATTTTTTTAAAGAAAGACTTGCAGTCATGTCCTCACAGAAGGAAATTGGAACAGTATTTTTGTATCAGCTTATACAAGACAATCTCTCAAATGTTGCTTTATTTCAGTTACACGTGTTCTTATGCAGCAATCCTGACATAAATCGTAGTTTTTTTTTCTGCTTATGCTCTGTACAAAAATTAGTACTGATTGCAGATCGTGCCATGATATTTTTCTAGTTTTCCCTGAAATTAATTCCCTTCTTGACGCGCCAAAACGTTTGCCGTCAATAGTAATGATTGGAAATAGTTTGATAGCAACATAACAAAAGACGTTTTTGTTCTTTTTCTGATTTCGCAGTGTCGATTTCCTTTAAGAATAATTTTGCACAAAAATAGCAAAAACATACAACCTGTCACTAAACCTCGAGTCAGCTTGCAACCTTGGATCCCAATTGCAACATCTCATATGATTTAACAGAATCCGATTTCAGTTTCAAACTGAACGTCCAAAAATTTGAGGCTGCGGTTCAATATATTTTTGACACTGATCTGTAAAAAATATGAAGGGGGAATTCTAGAAAACCAAGAATTTACCAAAATTAATTCTGTAAACAATCCGTAAAAACCAACAAGTACCACCTATAATTTTTTGGAAGGGTCGGATGTTGACGACCGATGAACAAGAAAACCGAGAGCTGGAATTTTTATTTTCAACTGTCTTTAATCATATAACGAAAATCAAAAAACAACTTGCGCAAAAACTTTCACAATTTGACTTTACAAATTAACTCGATTAAAGATGAAAAATGCTCAACAATATCAATATTCACAAGTCTACTGGACCAGAAAACATTGGAAGATTAGTGTAAAAATATTGCAGTAGATTTATCATGAAGCCGGCCACCTTCTCATTTCAATCGAGAATAAAAGGGGACGCTATCCAACATATTGTAAAGTAAGTCAATTATGACCCGGGAAAAAAATGGATCTGGCTTGGATCAACACCATTTCTGTGAAAATCAGTTTGGTTTCCAAAAAACCGATTTGCATTATTACAACTACTTCCCTTTCTAGATACAGTAGTCACAACTCTGACAACGAAGCCGTCAAGGACCTACATATGTTGTATCTTGACTGTGTGAAAACATTTGACACCATACCTCATCACCTTGACACCATATCTTCATCGTCTTTGTGAGGAAATCTAATTGACCAATTTTTGTCTCACCTAACGAACCGGAAGCATTATGTGACATTATCATTGAGATATTTGGTTTGCGATAAGTTACCAGTGGTGTCTCACAGTTTCATCAAGGACTAGCCTGAACAACTAAATGATGTAATTTTTGCTGTTTTACTGTCGATATGAATCTAATAAGCAATAAAAAACAGAAAAGGCAACTTCAAATTTGTCATTTTGGTGTAAAGAGGATCAATTGAGACTTGTTTATAGCAAAGCGTACCTCTTGAACGTCTAAGGTACTACGACCGTGTCTGCTAGATCAAGTGTAAAATCAAGGCAACCTGGGGCTCTAAATTCAGCTAATTTTTCTTTGAATGAAACCTGCTCATTTAGGAAACGAAAAGGATATAGTCCACTTTTCCAACTCAAAAAAAATTGTTTCAAGTGTCAGCAAAAACAAAACGAAACGCTTATATAGGATTCGTTGCCCCAATAAATACCTGTTGCACCAATAAATACCAATCAAGTCACAGATGAAGAGATTTGAAAAACTAGCCAAATTGCTAGAACTTGGATTTCAAATGACAAACAAATATTTACAACGTTTTTTAACTTTAAAATCACTTCCTCCTAGTCTTTTCGTTAAAATGCATGAGTTGTTGTATCTTTTTGCGTTAACAAAACGTAAAAATCGCGTCTTACTGTCAGACCTTGAATAAAATAAAGAAAGTACGACCCGCAAACAAAACATAGAAGAGCTACACAAAAGCCAAAATCAACTGGTAAGAATTGACGAAAACTTTTTCCACCAAACAAAATACTACTATGTGTTTTGCCATTTCTTATGTTTGTTTTACTTTACCTAAAACTAATCAAATATTTCTGCCAATCGAATTGAGGACTCTGATTCTCATTAGTTCTTATTCAGCTCTGCGGCTGTTCGGCTCTAATTTTTAATTCCTATTTTTAGTCGCTTTTTGTCTCTTCCAGTCTTCAATCGTTTTAAATACTTTCACTTGGTCTGTGTATTGAACAAGTTTTGTGAGGCAGTTTTACGCATTAATTTTGCAAAAATATTTGATAAGGTTGCAAATAAAATTTTAGCTGCCAAATTATGTTTTTATTGCATCAATGGTCTTTTTTTCCATTGTTTCAGTATTGTTCTTGTTTCTGCCATCCAGAGTTATACAACGATAGAGACAATAGTTTCTCGTGGGCAAAAAGTACCACGCTTTAAAAAGAAAGATCAGCAAGCAACCGTAAAATGAAATAGTAAATTCAAAAAGTCGAGAAAACATTCGAATATTTTCCGGAATTAAAAATGGCCAGGAAAATGGTCAACAGGGTAGTAGCCAAAAGAAAAGCCAGTATTATAACAAAAAAGTCCTGCATAAAATTTTAACAGAAGGCAATTTTTTCAGAGACATCAACGAAATAAACAGTTACCTGGTAGAAAGCAAACGAATTTCACTTCCAAATCAACGTGGCACAACTTTTTATGTTGGTGAGACCGTAGCTGATATGTTCAATGAGTATTTCACTTCCATTGCTGGCAACAATCTGGAACAGCCTGATCAGACTTAGAGGAAATTCAGTTTTTAACCAGCCATAAAGTCAATGTTTATTTTTTCAGTGTGTGATGGAGAGGTAGAGAAAATAGTGATCGAAATTAATTCTAAAAAATCAAATGGACTCATAGACAAAATCATATGGCTGTGAAAAGACTAAAATTTATGCTTCCGGTGATTTTGCTATGCTTAACTGCACTTATAAACAGTTCATTTTCCCGATGAAGTTTTCCAGATTGTCTCAAAAAGTCACGCGTAACTCCGTTTTTCAAAAAATACTCAATGTTTGAGGCGAGCATTTTTCAACCAGTGGCAATCTTGCCTGTTGTTAGCTATGTATACCAGATTGTATGGCTTTTTGAACAAACGATTCTATGAAAAACATTTCGGCTTTCAAACTAGATGTAGTACGGTATTTGAATTTGCAGAGATAGTTAAGAAACAACGATTTAACATGTCAACCAAACGGTTTTGTGTTTTACTTGACTTCAGTAAGGTATTCAATACAGTTAATCGTGATTTGATGATTGAGAACGTGGAAAATTTTGACGTGAGAGGAGTCCTTTTGAGTTTGTTCAGCAGTTATTTCCAGAACCGGCAACACACTCTGTTCATCAATGCAGCGTTGTCAGACTTCAAAGTAATCAGTAGCTGTGTGCCACGATGGTCAATACTCTGCACTCTCCTCTTCATTTTAAATACAAACGACTTTTTAGTAGCTAAAAAATTTACGACATGTATATGTATGCGGATGATACAACTCTTATGTACCCTTCAGAAGCTCTGGATGAGAGACACATTAGTTCTGACATTTTTTGCCTGCAAAAGTGGATCACTTGTAATCAATTATATTTGAATGTTAAGAAATCTTAAATCATGTGGTTCGGTGAACCGTCGACAGATGTTAGGTTTCAAAATGAAAAGTCGAACAACTCAGATTCTGTGAAGTACCTGGGCATTCATTTAGACAAAAGTCTTTCGTCGGACTTTTATGTCGAATAAGTTGTAAAACGCCTGTCAAAGCATGTGTTTGCAGTGGCAAGAATTAGGAAATTCGTCAGTAGAGACCTTCTCATTCTTTTTTTTGTTCCTTTTTTGAACCGATAATGCGATAACTTTTTTTGTCTATGGATGAGCAACGTCCAAGTTACCTCATATTTATATGGTGACGAGAAAACTGCGTAAATTGATATTTTTCAAAAAACAGAGAAAGTGTATCCTGCCTTTCCTCAGAATCTATTTTCCTAAGTTTATACAATTTACACTTTCCGGATTTATTGAAATTAGTTTGCAATCAGTCAATGCTAAATTACCTTATCGGTATGTGAACAGCTTTTATCAGCGTGACTTGGAAGATTGCCTTAGTAGTAGTAGTAGTAGTAGTAGTAGTAGTAGTAGTAGTAGTAGTAGTAGTAGTAGTAGTAGTAGTAGTAGTAGTAGTAGTTTTGTTTATATTTGTTGCCAACCGTGCCTTTATTTCATATTTGGAATTAAAGTGTTGAAACAGTAGTAGTAGTAGTAGTAGTAGTAGTAGTAGTAGTAGTAGTAGTAGTAGTAGTAGTAGTAGTAGTAGTAGTAGTAGTAGTAGTAGTAGTAGTAGTAGTAGTAGTAGTAGTAGTAGTAGTAGTAGTAGTAGTAGTAGTAGTAGTAGTAGTAGTAGTAGTACAAGTGGCTCTAAGTGAACGTATTTGCTACATCAAGTTCGCGGCTCGGAGGAGAGCCAATCTAGCTGTTGTTGTCTGCTACGCACCTACGAATGAAGCTAGTCTCCAAGAGAAGGATTTGTTTTGGAGTCAACTTTCAGACCTAGTTTCCAGCTTCAAACATAGGGAGCGTATTTGTGTCATCGGTGACCTCAATGCAGAGCCTGGACACCAGTTGAATGACACCATGAGCTGCAGAGGCCCGTTTGGAATGGGTGAAGAAAATGAAAACTCGGAAAAGTTGTTATCATTTTGCACTTCACACAAATTGCTCGTAGGTGGTACATGGTTCCAGCATCGACAAGTGCATCGGTACACCTACAACCCTCCCGATCCGAGTTGTCGAAAAAAGATGCTGGATCACATTCTGTTTGCAGAGAGATACAGAGGATGTCTGACGAATGTGAGGACCAGAAGAGGGAAAACCACAATTACCGATCATAATCTGGTCATTGCGGAAGTATCTATGAAACTTTTGTCTAAAAAGCCATGTTTCACGCCCAGAATCAGTTCTGCGAAGCTGCAAGATGAAACAACGCGTGACTTATTCACGCAGGAGGTCAAGTTACATCTTGATAAGAGCGGCGATTTCGAGAATACAGAGCAGTCTTGGGACAATTTTCGAGAAGCCCTGAACCAAGCAGCAGTGAAATGCCTCCTTCCGGACAAGCGAGTGAACAAACCTTGGATTTCTCCAGATTCTCTGGAACTTATCCGGAAACGAGCTGATCTACAGTTTAAGAAACACAGCAGCGCGGTGGCGTTGTTAGAGTTCACAAACTGCTGTAAGGAAGTCAGAAAAGCTCTACGTGCAGACAAACGGGCATGGCTTGAACGCAAAGGCCAAGAAGTGCAGAGCTTTGCGGACAGAGGCAACTTGAAGGAGGTTTTTGGGGCATCACAGCAGATTTGCCGAAACTGGAGTCCCCAGTTGACCAAATTAGTTTCAAGCACTGGCGTCAACTTACGGACAAAAGAGGAACGACTTGAACGCTGGACGGAACATTTTAGTCAACTCCTGAATCCCTCAACATCCAGTTGCAGTACGAGATTGGATCCCGAAGAAGCAGCTGAAAGCTTGTCGATTGACCTGAGCCCAATTCGATTTGAAGAAGTGCTTGAAGTTGTCCGCAGGTTGAAGAATGGCAAGGCAAGTGGACCCGATAACATTTCCTGTGAGATGTTGAAAGCACACAAGGGTATTGTCGAGTGGCTCTGGGACATCATAGATAAGTGTTGGTCGACGGAAGTTCTGCCCGATGACTGGAAGGTAGCAGAAATTGTCCCATTATACAAGAGTAAAGGAAAGAGGTCAGAGTGTTCGAACCACCGAGGGATCTCTCTATTGTCAGTACCAGGCAAAGTGTTCGCTTCCGTTATTCTCAATCGATGCAAAGATTCAGTGGATCGCGTCTTAAGGGAAGAGCAGTGCGGCTTCAGAAAAAGCAGAGGATGCGCCGATCAACTCTTTGCCCTGCGTCAATTAATAGAGAAATCAATGGCGTTTCAATTGGATATTAGCTTTTGTTTCATAGACTTTCGAGCGGCATTCGATTCTGTCGATCGTGAGCAGATGTACCAGATAATGAAACACTATGGTTTTCCGCAAAAAGTGATAAACATCATAAGAAACAGCTATGATGGATTCAAATGTCGAGTCAAAGCCGAAGGTGAGAAAGGACGCTTATTTGATGTCAGAACGGGCGTTAGGCAGGGTGATGTGTGGTCCCCAATCCTATTCGGCCTTGTCATCAACTACATTTTGGCTAACTCGGTGCATGGAGGATTAGACATTGGGAGATTGGTGGCTGACTTAGATTTTGCTGATGATGTTGCTCTCGTGGGGGTCTCAGACAGTGAGGTGCAAGAAAACCTACATCGAATCGAGGCCCTTGCGGAAGCCGCTGGTCTGAAGATTAATGTGGCCAAAACAAAGAATATGGGCGTAAAATGCGACAGCCCAAATGTTGTTGCAGTGCCTAGTATCCAACAGAACGTGGAGATACTCACTGGAACACATAAAGGCAAACTAGGACTCCTGGCAGAGACATCTAGCCAGTCACGACTAACCATCAGCACGGAGGTGCTGCTGGGAACGAAAAAGAAAGCGGGCTGGTTCGAAACACAAGATGGCCGGAAGCTAAGATTGAAAAGCTTAGCGGTGGCTAAGCCAGCGTTGGTAGCTTCACAACAACAATCTGCGGTAGCAGATTCAGAGTCGCTAGAAAATGAGAGTCGGTCAGTGGTGGCTGACCAAGAGTCTTTAAGATGTCAGAATTGTCAGCGGCAATTCAGTACAGTTATCGGACGCAAAGTGCACCAAACAAGATTCTGCAAAGCCGGTTTGTCAAAGAATGTCGTCGACAAGTCAAAGTTCGAGCAACTAGAGGCGAGCCTTACCTGTGACAAGTGTGAAAGAAAGTTCAAAACAGTCAATGGCCGAAAAGTTCACCAATCGAGATACTGTGGCAAACCTAAAGCAGTTGCCACACGCGTGTTTTCCTGCAAAGTACAAGATGTTCTCGGAAACGAGTTTGAAAACATAGAAGCGTTCAAGTATCTCGGATCATATGTCAGCCTCAAGCATGGAGACCTGCAGGAAGTCAATTGCAAACTTGCAGAAGGTAGACAACGGTTTGCTAACTTCCAAAATCTCTGGAAGAGCAAGCAGCTCAGCGTGCACCTCAAGTGCAATTTGTACAAAGCACTCGTTTTATCAGCCGTGCTGTACAGCTCAGAGACTTGGACTCTTTCGAAATTCATGGAGAGAAAACTTGAGAGTTTCCACTGTGGTTGTCTTCGGAGAATTCTACGTGTGTCATATCTGGAGAAAGCAACGAACGAAGAAATTATGTCAAGATCACGAATGCCCCAACTATCCACGATGATCATGCTCAAACGGATAAAATGTTACGGACACATCCAGAGAATGGAACCAGGAAGATTAGCCCGCAGTGCCTTCGATTGGGACCCGCCCGATCAATACGTCCATGCTAGACGCGCTCCTGGGGGGCAACGGAAAACGTGGATGAGTCAAATCGAAGGAGACTGTGTACGAAACAAAGTATCGTTCACCAGATTGCAGGAGAAAGCAGCAACCGGGTCAAAGAATGCCTTCAACAATTTCGTCGTACAGCACTTCACAGAATAACCAAACAAATAACTCTTCTTGTTTTGTTTGTATTTGTTGCTAACCGTGCCTTTATTTCATATTTGGAATTAAAGTGTTGAGACAGTAGTAGTAGTAGTAGTAGTAGTAGTAGTAGTAGTAGTAGTAGTAGTAGTAGTAGTAGTAGTAGTAGTAGTAGTAGTAGTAGTAGTAGTAGTAGTAGTAGTAGTAGTAGTAGTAGTAGTAGTAGTAGTAGTAGTAGTAGTAGTAGTAGTAGTAGTAGTAGTAGTAGTAGTAGTAGTAGTAGTAGTAGTAGTAGTAGTAGTAGTAGTAGTAGTAGTAGTAGTAGTAGTAGTAGTAGTGGTAGTAGTAGTAGTAGTAGTAGTAGTAGTAGTAGTATTGATCTGACTGCCAATTTGAAGTAGTAGAAAAAGTTGATCTTGGGACAATATGAAATTTACTATTATTCATTTTGGCACTTAAATTGGCATCACCTATATTTTTTTTTCGGTGACCACTATCAACTTTTTTTTTCCAGAAAAGCAGAAAGCAAGGTCATTGGACCCAAAAAAAATTTTTAATTTTCACTTTCAAAAATTTTTCCTCGAAGTTGTAAGAGTTGAGTTATATACCATTTTGAAGCAAAAATTTCGTCGTACTGCCAATATGAAACATCAAAATTTCATTTTGGCATCACTAAATCTTGGTAGTAAGAAGAACCGAAACAAATTTTTTTCGTCTTAAAATCTAATACAAAAGTCAAATTTGTGCCAACCAATAGCTCAAAATTTAAAAAAAACTAATTTTTATTTCAAAACCAAAGTGCTGCATACAATGTATGTACACGAGTGTTGGCCAAAATGAGTCGGATTAAAATGGACTGTAATCGGATTAAAATGTTCGTGCATTTTAAACATGTCCAATTTGTTCAAACTAAATTTGCATGTGCACTTGTTTGCTGGGACTTGAAACAAAATCAGTGCAAAAGCCAAGAGTTAGTTGATACAATCTAAACTATCAGTGCAAAAGCCAAGCGTTTGCATATAAACCATATGCAGTCTACCATTGACAAATCTTGATGAAAGTCAATTTTTGTATATATAAATAAATGTTTTAGGATGATGAGGTGGACAGAAGGAAGTCTTACAGGACGTATCACCCTTGATTCATTAGTCTCTCAGAAGGAAGTATCAATCGTGTAACAATTCATTTAAAAGGCTTGCAATTGTAGGACAATAAAAACAATATTTGCAACCGTTGATCACTCAATCGTGATCACTCAATCGTGATCACTCAATCGTGAAGGTGGCTATATTATTGTGAGGGGGGCTATAATGGGAAAGACCCGAAATTTAGTTCATTTAGTTAATTTTTGAAAATATTAAATTTTATTTTTGAATATTTTTATTTCAAAACCAAAATGCTGGACTCTAATCGGATTAAAATGTTCATGCATTTTAAACATGCATGAACATTTTAAACATGCATGTTCATGCATCCAATTTGTTCAAGCTAAGTATGTTAAATATGTTCATGTGACTCACAATCGTGTGACAATTGTTCTTTTGACTCACAATTGTTTTACAATTGTTTATCTAACTAAAAAACGTATCACAATTGATGAATTTGTTCATCTAACCCACAATCGTGGGGTAATTGTCGAATATTTTCATAAGACTGCAATCGTAAGACGATTGATGAATTTGTTCATTTGGTTAACAATCGTGAGGTGGTTGTTGGCATACTAGATTTGTAGTGGAATACTAAAGCGGAAATTTGTAATCGTATGACGAAATTAAATAGTACTAGTTCGTTGCTGGGTTTTGTAGTAGAAGTTTTAACCGAACGATTACAACGAACAGATTATACACTACCTACTCACTACTACTAGTTCGTTGTTGGAATTTGTAGTAGAAGTTTTAACCGAACGATTACAAGTCACTTTTACAAGGCGAGTCGTATCCAGGCAAAAGTATTAATAGTGAGAGCAGAGCTACCAAGTATCATTTGCCCAAAATTTCTGCTTGAATAAACTTGATCCTCAACTTTTCAACATTCGTTGCCTCAAATAGTTTAATTTCATCTTGAAACTTTTGTTGTCTCAAATAGTTTAACTTCATCCTCATCCGTTGCCTCAAATAGTTTAACTTCATCCATTCAAATAGTTTAACTTCATCCTCATTCGTTGCCTCAAATAGTTTAACTTCATCCATTCAAATAGTTTAACTTCATCCTCATTCGTTGCCTTCAAATAGTTTAACTTCACATTTCAAATAGTTTAACTTCATCCTCATTCGTTGCCTCAAATAGTTTAATTTAGTTTGAAATAGTTTAATCCTAAATTAGTTGCCCAATAATGTCACACAATTCGCCTGATTTAAACAAATCGGTTGACTCAAATTTGGTTGGCAGCAGAGTGAATCTAAGAGGGTTTCTTAAATCAAACCCAATAGTTCGGTCGTTAACTGATCCAGTGCCAAGTACATCGACTCCTTTCGTCTCCCCAATTAAAAGCACTGGAGTGGACATGGTCACAGAGAACCAAATCAGGAGCATTTTCAACGACACCTTAGTCGCAGCGCTGACCAACCGCGACACGGTTCTCAGAGAAGTGCGAGAATGCGTGGAATTGAAAGACGAGCAGAGATGCAGGTCGCTGAGTAAACATATACACAGTCACTGGAAATCGCTCACCGTCAGAAACGGCATTGTGTTTGTCAACAACAAGATGGCGATCCCAAACGCTATCAAAGAGGCAGTCGTTGATCAGATACATGCCAGCCATCCAGGAAGCTGGGGAATGACTGAGATGGGGCAGAAGGTCTGGTGGCCCTTTTCAATTCGGGATCTGATCAACAAAGCCAGGACATGCAAACCTTGTACCGAAATTGGTAAGATTTTAAAACCTCTTAATCAGGAATTTTCTAGCTTATTTTTACAGCTTCAACAAATAGTTCTACAAATACCCAACGGTCAAAGTTGTTAAGAAACGTTAAACGATTGTCACTTGGAAACGTTGTGATATGCTGGAAACGTTAAACGATTGTTACTTAAAACGTTTTCATTGTTTAGATAAAGAAACGATCGGTGATGAGGCTCTTATAGAGGAGAAAGTGTGGCCAAAAGAAGACCTCGACAGTGACAGTGAGGTTAAATTGAAGAAGAGGAAAATGCTTGAAGGACTGAGTGGCGATCAGTTGGTCTCGTTACAAGAAGGTTTTCCTCAATTGCCAGTCAACGAGAAGAATCAGCGCAAACGACGGAAATCGTACAAAAAAGGGGGCAGGAACTTACGGGGAGTCTATGAGCAGCTGCCCGAGGGTTCGTCAATTGAGAAGACCTCGAGCGAGGTGGCAACATTGCGGATTCCTGGACTTCCTGCAGCGAAATTGCTTAAGTCCGACTTATCCAATTACGGAACGGTGCGTCAATGCCCCTCAGCGTTGGACCTACTGCGACCCAGGGAACAATCGACGGACGCGAACGTTAACTCAGCACTCGTTGAACGAATTCGTAGTCACGCCGAAAGTTCGAGAAGGAAACTAACGGGCGAGAAGCTAATCCGGAAGAGCTCACAAACGGCCGAGGACAAAAATCCACTAAAAGCCAACCTAGTGAAGGTCTGCCGAATTAAAGTCCCCGAGCGTAGAGAGTTCACCTGCTCCCCAAGAAAAAAGAGCTTCGACAATGATGTTGCGAGCCCTAGCAAAAGCCCTAGCAAACGCCCTAGAAACGACTCGTCCGACGACTCCTACGTGCCTGACGAACTTTCAGAGGAGGTTGCAGTGGAGGGCACGAGAAAAAGCAGCAGACCGTCAAAGCCTGTAATTCGATATGGGGAATCGGCCTCAGAGGACCCCGCTGAGGTTCAACCAGCACCGACCGCAAGTACATCGGCAATTGCCTCACAGGACCCCGCTGAGGTTCAACCAGCACCGACCGCAAGTACATCGGCAATTGCCTCACAGGACCCCGCTGAGGTTCAACCAGCACCGACCGCAAGTACATCGGCAATTGCCAATGCTTTGCCGGCCGAATTGACCGCAAATACATCTGCAATTTTCGACGCTTTGAATGACTCCACTTTACCCCAATTGTCGCTGGATAACACTACTTTGAACATAACTGAATGTTGTGGGGAAGCGTTAAGCCCAAAAGACTTGTAAAACTTGTTTCATTATTTTCATTAGTCAAACTACTTATTTCATAAATTTAGATCTGATTATTTCATTATTTTCATTTATATTGAGAGTCATAACTTTTAATTCAATTCTATTGATATCTCGAATATTTTTTCCGATCGTGCGACGATTGTTGGGAATCTTTAAAAGAAGAATTAGAGATGTTGGGAATCTTCAAAAGAAGAATTAGAGATAATTGTTCGACGTTTGCTTCAAATTGTTCCGCGTTGTTGCAAACGTGCTTTGATTGAAACTACCCCTGACTGGCAAGTGTATTAGCTTTGAAAGTTAGCTATACCAAATTATACTAAAAGTTCCGCGTTGTTGCAAACATGCTTTGATTGAAACTACCCCTGACTGGGAAGTGTATTAGCTATGAAAGTTAGCTAAACCAAATTATACTAAAAGTTCCGCGTTGTTGCAAAGGTGCTTTGATTGAAACTACCCCTGACTGGGAAGTGTATTAGCTATCAAAATTAGCTATACCAAAATAAACTAAATGAGAACGTTTCACGGTAAATGAGAACGTTTCACAAATGCAAATCAGATTTAGAAATTCAATAAGATCACCCGCTCGCCTGCAGCGAGGAAACCCGAGCACGGTAAGTGCCGTATTCGTAATGGAGCCGGGCTGTCATGGTGGTGGGTATAGGTAACCCTACGGATTGTTAACGGTGAACAACTTGAGACAGCGTAGTTAACGATGACAACTTGTTTCCAACAGTGAACGAGTGACCTTAGTTATTAGTATATATCAAACACCTACTTTCCATGGTACAAAAATTAAGTGTTCTAGCTCATTGTTTTCACGCTAAAATGTCGGATACCTATCATCACTCTTCAGTCCTGAAAAGCTCAGCTAATAATAATAATAATATCATCTCCTGGTTTTAAACGGTTTAAAATCAAATTACAATGTATTACTTTGCAGTTGTTGAACAACTGGCTCAGTTACATTTGACTTACATTATAAGCAAGTTTTAATTACCGTCTATATTTTAAATTCAAAACTTCGCTGTATTGTAAATGCAATCGTGCGACCTCTATTGGAAAATGTTTTCATTTGTTTTACAATCGTCAAACGATTGTTATTGATACATAATTAAATCATTTCAAAGGTCGATTGTGACATTCAATCATCACCAAAGAAATGGTCAATCATCAATGAAACTTATCATTTATGTAATAATAGCCAGTAGGTGATGCCCAAAAACTTGATCGATAAAAGAAAATTGATTGACCCCCGTTTGGCCCCTATCACGTCAAAATGAATATATTTTCATTTGGGTTTCTACTCATCTAAGTAGATTAGTTTAATATTTAATATTTAATATTATGACTCCAAATCTACAATGCTCCGAATCATCATCTAAAGTTTGGTTTGAGGGGACCGTCACCTTGAACTGGGCAATTTTTGAAAGGGGGATTTTTACAATCCCCCACCCAAGAACAATTGCATATTATATATCATTTACAATCGTGTAACGATTGATGAACAATCGTGTAACGATTGATACATGCAATCGTGTAACGATTGATGAACAACTTCAAAAGAGACATTTCTAATGATCATTTCTAATGGTAAAAGATAATGGCAATTATAACCGATAATTAGTCATATTTTTATTGACGCTAATCGATTAAAAGTTAATAACTAGTACTTGCACAATAAACAAATAGATGAACAAAGTTAATAACTAGTACTTGCCTCATAAACAATTAGATAAACAAATTATCGCAGACTCTTTTTCTTTTTGGACTCAAATTTCAGGCCACTAAAACTATTTCAAAATTGTGCCATTTTAAAGTAAACTCTTACAACAATAAGATTCAAATCTTTGTCAGATTCAAATCCAAAAATGGTTAAATTGCGAAGTCAGACAGCACGTACGCGAACCCTCAGAAACAGAGTTATTGCTGATGACAATCACAATAACAACAACAATAATAATAGGAAGGGTAAGTTGAGCAAGAAACGAAGTCGCGAGCAGCAGTCCGACGAAACAAGTGCTGGAAAACGATTTCAGCCCGACAGCCCGACGATAGACGATAGACAACCCGTACAAGAGGTACACGAGGAACCCGAAGATGTTGGCACAGATATCGTAAACGCAAACTGGCAAATTCTTGGTTTTATAGATGCTGAGCTCACTGAAAAGTTAATTGACTGCCAAACGTTGGAAACACACAAGCTCTGTTTTCATTCAGACTTTCAATCTCTTTTATTGAGAGATCCGAAAGCAAAAGTTCTGTACACGCAGATGTTCAAATCATATCTCGACTCCCTTGAAAATGTTAGTTTCCTCACTACTTCAAAATATGAACCACAAGATGGCTTTACACAGATGCGCGTTGTCGCCAAGAAGAAATTCAGGCCGAAAACAGTCATCTCAGGTCTGGAGGGTTTTACAGAAACTGTCTCTGATGACGAGCTCACGGAGGACATGTCTTTTTCGGTTTTTGCCCCCACAAACAATTTTAAGAGCACACGGATTATGCTCGGACCTGCTTCATTCGTCAATCACGAATGCAACCCAAACGCCCGATATGTTGTGTCCGGTGAAAAGAACAAAACGATCATATCAATTCAGGCAATTAGAACAGTCGAAATTGACGAAGAAATTTCAGTTTTTTATAGCCCTGATTATTTTGGAGATAATAATAGGAATTGCCAGTGCACCACATGCATGAAAGAAGCACCGAGTGATGAAGCAATCGTTCAAGTGTCACCCAGTGAAGCAATCGTCGAGGAAGCACCGAGTGATGAAGCAATCGTTCAAGTGTCACCCAGTGAAGCAATCGTCGAGGAAGCACCGAGTGATGAAGCAATCGTTCAAGTGTCACCCAGTGAAGCAATCGTCGAGGGAGCACCGAGTGATGAAGCAATCGTTCAAGTGTCACCCAGTGAAGCAATCGTCGAGGAAGCACCGAGTGATGAAGCAATCGTTCAAGTGTCACCCAGTGAAGCAATCGTCGAGGAAGCACCGCCTGATGAAGCAATCGTTCAAGTGTTACCCAGAGAAGCAATCGTTGAAATCGTACCCATCCGTGAAGCAATCGTTGAAATGTTACCAAATGTTGAACAAGCAGACGTCGAGGAAGCACCGAATGATGAAGCAATCGTTGAAATGTTACCAAACGTCGAGGAGAAGGCTCGACTCCAACGACCAAAGAAAGTTAAAACTGATCCCGTTCTGGAGTGCCTAGTTTGTCATGCCGTTGTCAAGAGAATGGACAAGCACTTGCAGCAACACAATGACATTCTCGAAAAAGCAGAGATAACCTTTATCATCGATTTCTACAGGACAAAAAATGTACAGACGAAGCACAAAATCTACGACTGTATGGCTTGCTACAGACGATTTGCTTCTCTGGTGACGCACAAGTACACCAACAAGTGCGATTGTTCTGCAGTCACGAGAGTGGAGAATCCGGAAAGCAGGGCGTAAGTGATAAAGTTATTTTACTCGGAGACCATTTTTGTTGAGTCAAACGTAAGACAATTGCATAAACAATCCAATGTTAAATCAAACGTCTGACAATTGCAAAGCAATTAAATGTTGAATCAAACGTTTAACAATTGCATAAACAATATAATGTTGAGTCAAACGTTTAACAATTGCATAATAAACACTCCAATGCATAACCAATTTATTGTTTACTAAAACGTCTGACAATTGCATAATAAACAATCCAATGTTGAGTCAAACGTCTGACAATTGCATAAACACTCCAATGTTGAGTCAAACGTCTGACAATGTTGGGCAATAAATTACAATGTATTTCGGTTGAGTTATATTTTTGTTTGTTTTAGTTCACTTCCAGACAATCTAAGAGCCAAATTGAAGTCCTCAGTAATTGCGAGGACCAGCGATTTAGAAATTGCCCGCAGGTTCACTGAGCACCAAAAACAGTTGGCAAAATGTGCGGGCAATGAATATTGCAACGAGGACAGATCAGGCTTAATTCAGTTGATGGCTGTATTGTATGGGGAAACACAAGGTCTGAGGCGACCACAGCAACTATTACAAGCTTGCCTCCAGTTGCAAGAGCGAAGAGGATTGAAGCCTCAAACGATGCTAAACTATCTCGCAACTTTCAGCAACTTCGTTGATTACTGTTTTTTGTATTCAGACGGTGTCTCCAACAGGATGGAACGAGAGCACTCAACGATGTTGGCGGCAATTAAAAGTGTAAGGAAAGCGTTCTCCACTGCAGCTATTAAGAACTATCGTACCACAGCCAAACAATTGCGAGCCCGGGTCCCGTCGATTGCTCTGGTACGAAATCGTCACAAGCTGGCCTTGAGTCATCTAAAGGACAACTTAGCAACATCTACCTTAACGTACAAGCAACAACAGGCCCTAAATTTCTTTGTGCTACAAGGTAGACTTAATGTACGGTCTGGTCCCTTACTGGCACTCACTTGGGAGGACGTCAAGTACATTGAAGAAAACAGCGTTCTGGAAACTGATAGGCACAAGACGGGAAAGTTTTATACGCTGTATTTGAAAATAAAGGCCGATCAAATACCGCTGCTTTACAAGTTAAAGGAGACATTTGCCGACGAGAATGATTCAATGGAGTCGAAGTTTGTCTTCAGCTCGAAGCAGAACAAAATTGAGCGGCCCATTTCAAAACACATTCAGGAAACTTTCTTTACTCTATTCGGCGATGACCCAAACGAAGTGCGATTTAACGCCAACTCCATCAGAAAGTATTGGGAACGCCGATGGAAAAGTTTCATTGGCAAGGTTCCAGAAGGTGTGACAAAAGCGCATTTGGCACAAACGGCTCACAACAAGACAACAGCTGAGGATATCTACATTGGTAGAGAGGGAACCTCAGAGGACCGCGACCAGCTGTTGTCGATATATTGTGACGATTTGTCGTCAGATATCCCACCGGAAGAAGCCGAAGAAGCCGAAGAAGCAGAAGTAGACGACAAAGAGTCTGATGTAGAGTCTGACTTTGAAGCGCCCGAAGAGCCACATCCCATTGATCCACAGACGCCAATGGAGACGCCTATATGTTCGGAACCAATGCAATTAGGCCGTCAGTTAACCTAACTCCAATTAACCCGGTTACTCCAACAGAACAACCTGCTGCAAACGTGACTCGGGAACAAACGGTTACTGCAGACGCTCGACGGAGGTCAACTATAGGTCAGAGTAGTGAAGACGTTCTCCGAGAGAAGTTTATAAAGTCTTTGAAATCATTCCGCGTCAAATCGGGAGCCCCCGCGTGGACTGACCCCGAAAAGAAAGCATGCTTGCTGTTTTCCGGAGTCAGTTCCACAGTTTCAGTTCCCGACATCAAGGCACGATGTGAGGAAGCTGGAATTAGATTATCGAACGATGCGCATTTGCGGATATACACAAAACTAAAGTCTGCTGTTCAAGTATTCAAACATAGATAAATTTTTTATTGTTTTAGCCATTATATTTGTTTAACCTTGTTTAACCTAGTTTAATTGTTTAACCTTGTAACTTAACATGTTTAACCTTGTAATCATAACTTAATGTTTAACCTTGTAATTGTTTAACGTTATTTAATTGTTCAATCATAACTTACCTAAAGTACCTGTCTTTTCTACCAAGAGTACTATGTTTAATCAGTCGTCCGACGATTTTAGTAGTGAAAAATAGACCAAACGTCCGACGCAATGTTTGTTTGTCTGTAAAAATTGAGAAAAAAGTCTGTAAAATTTGAGAAAAAGTTAATTTTTTTAAAAAATAGTCTGTAACTACTGTAAAAATTTTGGTAGTAAAAAACGTATTCTCAATACCAATTTGAAAAATATTGTAAAAATTTAGTAGTAAAAAACTTAATCTCAATATCATATTAAAAAAATTGATCTGAAATGCCAATTTGAAACCCTTACAACCACCCTTACTACTTTTATAAATTGGCATTTCAACAAAAATGTTGTTTCAAATTGGTATGAGCTTTACACTTTTCGCTTCAAATTGTCCTTCAGATCATGTAGTAGTAGTAGTAGTAGTAGTAGTAGTAGTAGTAGTAGTAGTAGTAGTAGTAGTAGTAGTAGTAGTCGTAGTAGTAGTAGTAGTAGTAGTAGTAGTAGTAGTAGTAGTAGTAGTAGTAGTAGTAGTAGTAGTAGTAGTAGTAGTAGTAGTAGTAGTAGTAGTAGTAGTAGTAGTACAACAAGCTTCGGGCTATTGCCACTGGGATGTCAATCCCAGTGTTTATCAGTCTATTTCAGTTTATCTTTTTCCACTTGTTACTTGTTTCCCACTTGCACATTATTTGCCAGGTGCATTTGTTCAGTTGATTAAAATTTTGTGAAGTATTCCCTGTAGATGTTGGTAACTGTTTGCTTGTTGAGTATTTCATCGTAGTTTCTGTATACGCGGGAGACAATGTTGTAAATTTGTTTTATTCGACGGAAGAGGTTTTCATCTGCATTTGCAAGACTATTTTTCTTTTTTTTCAAATTCACCTCTGCTCTTTTGCCTAGTATTTGATTCGTTTTTCTCTTCATGTTCTCAATTTCAACATCGTATTCACTCCGACCTTGCAGTTTTGGTATGACATTTTTGATTCAGTACCTTGCATTTTCAGGCAGTGAGGTCCATTTGGTTTTCCTTGCACCACATTTCGATGTGGGTGGTTCCGAATTCCAATTCCGTTTGGCTTTGTGCGATCATTTTAAAGTCATCAGCAAAGCCTCAGTTTTCTATTTCAGGTTTCATATTGGGTAGATCACTAATGAAAAACAGGAACAGTAGGGGTCCGAGTATGGATCCTTTGGGCACACCACTCGTGACATCCAGATAATTGGAGCGATCATATTTCATCTTTACGTACTGTTGCCTGTCTTCAAGTTATGAATACAGAAGTGTCAACAATTTAGCACCTACTTCAAATTTTTTAACCTTCTCTATAAGGATTTGATGGGAAATTTTGTGAGTTTGAGAAACAAGATTGTGAGTTTGTCATAAACCTTTCAAAGATCTTAGAGTTGCAGCAAAGAAGAAAAATGTGTCGGTAACACTTGACGTCAGCTTTATTACCTTCTTTGAATATTGGTGAGATTTGACTAATTTTCCAGTACTTCGGGTACGCGCCCTTGTTTAGTACTGTCTGGAGTACTAATTTTAGTGACTTCCTAACAGATTTTGATACTGTTTCAAGATGATGTTTCCCAGTTCATCTGGTCCCGTTGTTTTGTTTAACTCCAGATTTTCCAATATTTTTTTTTCATTTTCAACATCTGTAATTTCAATGCTGTTTAGAATTCGATGTTGGAGATTGAGCTGCGTTGTATTCTTTTCATTAAAAACACTTTTGAAGAAACGGTCGAATAGGTCAGCTTTCTTTCTGTCAATTTCACCTCTATTATTGCCGAGGTATACTATCGCAGGCACTTTTGGGTATTTTGCCTCCCTTTTGGGATGCTGGCTAAGTACTTCTGGATGTTACTGAACTGTCTTGTTTGAAACATTTCCGCTTCATAGTTTGCGAGATCATTGCTTGTTGCAATCTTGATTTCTTGCTCTAGGCGTTTCAGTTTGAGCGTTCTGTTGAGATTTAGATTTTTCCATTTTCGTTTTTTGGTTTGCAGTTTTTTATTATATGAGACGTTGGGGGAGCAATCAAGGGCGGGAGGCTTGCCGATGTTTTGTGAATTTTGGATTGTTACTATCGATATGGATTTCAATCCAATCTTACCATTGTTTAAGCAGGAAACCGACATTGACGATGCAGTGTGGTTTGAAAGGATTTGTTAAAATTGTTTTCTTCAAATTGCCCAGTCTGCTTTCTTTTAGGCATATTTGGTTTTTTTTCTGTTTTTTTATGAAAATCATGTTTGTCGTCTGTATGGTCGTTTTAATTGGGAGGCGGTCTGACACTGGTTTACCATGGAATGAATATTTTCGGTTTAAGTATTCGTTTTGTGTTGATTCAATTTTTTGCTCTGGGTTAGCGGTTGATACAACATCCACTTTCTGTGATGTGATGTTAGTAAAATTTGACTCTGATAAAAGGTCAACTATTTCAGCCTCATAGTCTTTGGATGACGACATTGTGTTCCAGTTAGTTTTCAAAAGATTTAGGTCTGCTCTTATCAGTGTGCATTCATAAGCTTCGCAGTTGCTCTCATTGTTGAGTTCCTTGATGATACTATTAAAACTTTTGCTTATCCCAGAGGTAGGATTTTCTGGAAAGTGGATCGTGTGCAAAGCAGATGAGTCGAGTTTTCGTCTTGTGAGTATCTTGACTGCCAACACATTAAAAAGAGCACTGCTGAAGGACACTTTGTCATGATTAATACACTTTTTGAGAGCTATTAGCACTGCGGTCCCTTCGGTAGATGCTGAAGTCTGTAAGAAAAAAAGCATTGTTTGGAACGACTTCGGTTAACAACGTTTCACAAGGCACCGTATGTCATAGCCAGTTCTAGTTTGTGTGTTTGCTAGGGTTAGTCTTCTGCCTAAATTAAGTAGGCTTCGAACGTTAAAATTTAATAATGTGATTATTTGTAGTCATTCGCGATTGCTCTCCGAAGCGTCCTCCATGGGTTCACCCTCATAGACAACTTGTTTTTTGTTGAGTTTGTGTTCCAGTTCCAAATTTCTGATTCGCAAATTCTTTAAGTCATTGAGATGATTCTTTATTATCGGTCGTCTCTTTCGGAGGCAATCATTTTCTTTTTTTGCATCTTCGTGTGAGAGTTCAGGGCTAATGAATACTTTTTTGTCGTAGTTTTTCAACAGGTGAGCTGATTTAATTACCAGATCTGTGATGATTTCACTTTCCATCTGGATATCAACCTTTCGCGAGCCTTCTTTTCAGGCCTCCTTTATTCCCATCCTGTGGATTTCTGCTAGTCGTTTATCTTTGATTTTGAGAAACTCCAGGACTTCTTCAACATTTTCAATGGCCGAGTGCATTCGTTCGTTGGGAGACTTTTATAAGCTTTGGTGAATTCCCGCAATTCTAATGCCAAGTTTCTGAGCAGTGAGGTGGTATTGGTTAGTTGTGGATTGTTCTGCTGTTTTGCTTGCGACAACTGTGCTATAGTTTTTCTGTTGGTTCTCTTTCATTCGTTTAAGTCCCTACTGGACTGTTTCGATCAAGACATTTGATTTTCCTATAATTTTTTGGAAAGTTTCCAGTTGCGTATTAATTTGTTCAAATCAGATTCGATATTTAATGACTCATGTTTTTTCTCTCATAGAATTTTTCTTCGCGATTGTCTGTGCAGTCGTTGCATTTGCGGAGAAGGTTTTCTTTCATTTTCATTATGACATCAATGCATTTTTGATAAAACCCATTGCAGTTTGGGGTCAAATGCATTGACTTTGAGCAGAACAGGCATTAGAATTGATCTTTCTTAATGTTTCCGTTGAAGGTGTGTCACTTGGCCACTCGCTTTTTCATGATTTAGGTGGATCGCACTATTCGGGGTTGTATTTTACATGACACATTGTTGATCGGAGAAATTTTAACACGGGGGGAAGTAAGAATGGGGAAATTCTTTGTTATTGGCCGCTCCAAAGCACAAAGCCTCAGGAAGCTACCAGCAAACGAAAAAAGCACTGATTTCTTTACTTTTGCCCATTCCAAAGCACAAAAACGTCACGAAACTACCAGCAGAGAAAACAGTTCTCAGGGGGCGGGTTTGTTAGAGATCTAATTGCTTTTGGCCGCTCCAAAGGACAAGAAGCCTCAGGATGCTACCAACAAAGAGAGCACCAACAACTGGACACAAGGAAACAAGGGGAAAGGAGATAGCTAACTGCCGGTAAATACTTCTTGCTTCCACTTTTCTGTGAACGTATGCTGCCACATTTGTTTTTTTTTATTTCTTCTTTCCCGTTTCTGATCTTGTTTTCAGGGTGATTTTATTCAGGTTTTGTCGATTGTGGATTATGTTCTCCACAAAGTTTGAATCGATATTTTAATGTGGGTGCACTTCGGTTAGCTGGCCGTTTGATTTGCGCTTTCGTATTGAGAGAAGAAGTTTAACACTAATTATCAGAACGTTTACTTTTTTGGAAAGTGCCTGGAGTAGATCAGTGGACCCGGCATGTCCACAGTAGATTATTGCTTTGAATAGGAGAGCAAACCTGTTCAGCAGTGTCACAATCTCTGTGGTGGTGAATTCGGTGTTGTGGTTGCTGTCGTGCTTTTACACCGAAATGTTGATCGCGTCGTGCCAAAGGACCATATCTGAACGTCTGCTGAGAGAACCCTTTGTGAGAAGGTGAACAAAATTTTTGAAGTTGCGCTTGTGATTAAAGCTCAGACCCCCTAGGGCAAAGATCTGATTTTTATAGTTGACAGTTTCCCACCTCAATGCAGTGTAGGGTAATGACTCCTTATCCTTCACGAGAACACTAGCTCCAACAATGTACACAATGGCCTCGCTGGTTCATCCCTGAAATTTTTTAATGTTTATCACAACAATGTTCGTAATTTTCTGTTCGAATAATTCGATAGATGTCAGCACTTGAACTACGAGGAGCGTTTCATGTTGCATCTTCAAGAAACCACGCCTGAATAAAGCATCAAATAAGAATACATTGGCCTGAAGTGGATGCGTTCTCTTGAATTATATGATTGGTATTGGCTTAATTGTTGATCCTGTTTGCGGAGACGACACATCACTAAAAACGTTCAATAGATCATCTCCAGGTGTTGTTAATAAAAAAGAATTTATTCGATATCTTGATCTAGTGTGAATTCAGATTTCTTCTTTTCTTTTTTTATACTAGCCTTATTTGTAACAATTGTGGGGCTTCTGTGGGACTATTGCCTAGAAAATGTCCACTTCTGCTTTGGTATTTTTGTTTTAGAATGCGCAAGGTAATGTATATGAGTAGAAAAAAATATTATTTCTTCTAGTGTCGTCGAAGTGCGAAGTGGAGTGCCTCAGGGCTCCTTACTATGGCCCTTTTTCTGCCCTTCTATTAATGACTTGCCGAACATTTCCAATGAGGCTACACTTTATCTGTTTGGTGATGACCTCAAGCTATTTCATACCAACTCTGCACAACTAAATAAAGAAATTATTTATTTTAAAAAGTGGGTTAGTCAAAATGGCATAGAGCTAGCTGTTGAGAAGTGTTATACAACTCGTTTCGTTGATGCTTTTGCGCCCTTAACAGTTTTCAATGTGCCTGTGAAAAAAGTTGATGTCAGAGATTTGCATGTTCATATCAAGAGTGAGTGACTTTTCTTTCTGTCGCCATTTGTGAACAAGACTATTGAAGTCTAATTCGGCCTTCTGGCTGACCAAGAGAAACGTACTGGATCAGAACTTTTCCAAAGCACAAAGCCTCAGGAAGCTACCAGCAAACGAAAAAAGCACTGATTTATTTACTTTTGCCCATTCCAAAGCACAAAAACGTCACGAAACTACCAGCAGAGAAAACATTTCTCAGGGGGCGGGTTTGATAGAGATCTAATTGCTTTTGTCCGCTCCAAAGGACAAGAAGCCTCAGGATGCTACGAACAAAGAGAGTACCAACAACTGGACACAAGGAAACAAGGGGAAAGGAGATAACTAACTGCCGGTAAATACTTCTTGCTTCCACTTTTCTGTGAACGTATGCTGCCACATTTGTTTTTTTTATTTCTTCTTTCCCGTTTCTGATCTTGTTTTCAGGGTGATTTTATTCAGGTTTTGTCGATTGTGGATTATGTTCTCCACAAAATTTGAATGGATATTTTAATATGGGTGCACTTCGGTTAGCTGGTCGTTATTCCCGTTTGATTTGCGCTTTCGTATTGAGAGAAGAAGTTTAACACTAATTATCAGAACGTTTACTTTTTTGGAAAGTGCCTGGAATAGATCAGTGGACCCGGCATGTCCATAGTAGATTATTGCTTTGAATAGGGGAGCAAACCTGTTCAGCAGTGTCACAATCTCTGTGGTGGTGAATTCGGTGTTGTGGTTGCTGTCGTGCTTTTACACCGAAATGTTGATCGCGTCGTGCCAAAGGACCATATCTGAACGTCTGCTGAGAGAACCCTTTGTGAGAAGGTGAACAAAATTCTTGAAGTTGCACTTGTGATTAAAGCTCAGACCCCCTAGGGCAAAGATCTGATTTTTATAGTTGACAGTTTCCCAACTCAATGCAGTGTAGGGTAATGACTCCTTATCCTTCACGAGAACACTAGCTCCAAAAATGTACACAATGGCCTCGCTGGTTCATCCCTGAAATTTTTAAATGTTTATCACAACAATGATCGTAATTTTCTGTTCGAATAATTCGATAGATATCAGCACTTGAACTACGAGGAGCGTTTCATGTTGCATCTTCAAGAAACCACGCCTGAATAAAGCATCAAATAAAAATACATTGGCCTGAAGTGGATGCGTTCTCTTGAATTATATGATTGGTATTGGCTTAATTGTTGATCCTGTTTGCGGAGACGACACATCACTAAAAACGTTCAATAGATCATCTCCAGGTGTTGTTAATAAAAAAGAATTTATTCGATATCTTGATCTAGTGTGAATTCAGATTTCTTTTCTTTTTTAATACTAGCCTTATTTGTAACAATTGTGGGGCTTCTGTGGGACTATTGCCTAGAAAATGTCCACTTCTGCTTTGGTATTTTTGTTTTAGAATGCGCAAGGTAATGTATATGAGTAGAAAAAAATATTATTTCTTCTAGTGTCGTCGAAGTGCGAAGTGGAGTGCCTCAGGGCTCCTTACTATGGCCCTTTTTCTGCCCTTCTATTAATGACTTGCCGAACATTTCCAATGAGGCTACACTTTATCTGTTTGGTGATGACCTCAAGCTATTTCATACCAACTCTGCACAACTAAATAAAGAAATTATTTATTTTAAAAAGTGGGTTAGTCAAAATGGCATAGAGCTAGCTGTTGAGAAGTGTTATACAACTCGTTTCGTTGATGCTTTTGCGCCCTTAACAGTCTTCAATCTGCCTGTGAAAAAAGTTGATGTCAGAGATTTGCATGTTCATATCAAGAGTGAGTGACTTTTCTTTCTGTCGCCATTTGTGAACAAGACTATTGAAGTCTAATTCGGCCTTTTGGCTGACCAAGAGAAACGTACTGGATCAGAACTTTTCTTGTACTGTCGCACTTTTCGGATCCATGTGCTACACCTTAACTATAAGTGATATGCGAACTGTCAAAGCTTTCCAAAACCACGTAACGAAATGGATTGGGTATTTTTTAGGAGTTCCAATATGGTGCACAGGAACGCATCGTTCGGGATCGACTTCATCAGGCTGGGCACAACTAAACTCAGGTGAAAACTGAAATGACTAGAGACATTTGTGCCACGTGCCAGTCGCGAATAAAAACAAACAGCAAATTTGTCTGCTGTATCTGCAACAAAAGGCTTCACTTAACAGTTGAGTGTATTGAGTTTGATGAGTATTGTATTGATGTTCTAGTAAAATTCAAGAATAATCTCATTCACGTCTGCAACAACTGTATACCAAAAAAACAAGATTTTTCGGACAAATTAGAATCAAAAAATGAAAGCCTGAACGAGAAAAAAACTAACTTCAATTTAAAAAAATCCAATGATGAATTGAAAAAAACAAGAGCAAATATTAAATCTGAGAAAAATGAGAAGTCAAATAATGTTATGACAAATCTACAAACGAAATTGAAAACGGTAAAAAAGGATTCAAAAACTCTTAAACAATCGCTTGGTTCTGTAAAACCTGGGAAATCGGTGCCAGTTCATGAGAAATTTGTTTTGGGAATATGCAGTAGAGGTATCCCGAAAACAATTGTAGAAACTGCCTCTGCTGATGACACGCTACACGCTGAGATTGCTGAAGTCGACACAAAAATTGTCAAAGCGCAAAGGCTTGGAAAATACGATCGTAACAAAACTTTGCAGCGAACTTTGTTAATTAATACTCAAAATCTTATTAGCCGTGATCTCATCCTAAGAGCTGCCATTAGGTTGAATGTCTACAACAGGTACATGAAAACAGTCTATATAAGCCCAGAAATCAATAACATGGATGCAAAAAAGTAAAACGAAAGTCTCAAAAAGCGGAGAGATTTAATAGGGAGCTCTAAAAACAAACTAATCTCCAAAGATATAAGAGTTCGTAATCTTACTCTAGAAGTGTTTGAAAACAAAAGAAGGGTACCCTTCTGAAGAACTTCTATTTATGAAAATGAGAATGATTCAAGCAGCTCAGAAGATGGTCTAAGCGTTGTCAAAAAATGTTTACGATAAAGAGCTATTAGGAAAACTAATTGACCTTAATTTCAGTAATTTTTCTAATGACCTAATTGATGTAGTCCTTTGTAATAATCCTGAATTGTTGATAAAAGTGAATATCAAGAAAGGTTGTCAATAGATCTTTTCCAGAATAAGAACCCGTTTTCTGGCCACAAGCCGATGAAAACAAGAATTGAGTCGTCCAAATTTGAAACTTTGTCCGAAATAAAATCTAAAATGTATGCCTTCAAAAGGTTCAATTGGAGAAATTAAACGAATGCATTAAACAAAAACCGTTTTTACCTTTCTGCTACAGCAATTTTGACGAACTATTGCTCCAATGGTACAAATGGTTACGCAAAAAATTGACAAAAATGGTCCGAGGATAACTAAACACCAAGCCAATCTAAACAACCAAGGCTCCATGGATTTAAAGTTTTACGTCAAATTTATTAAAACGACTGAATACAATAAAAAAACAGCGTGCCCGCTAAAAAAATTGATTAAATTGAAAACGCTAGAGAAACAAATCAAACAGTCGAGTAACATTGACTTACGAGATTTCGAGAAATGGGTTTTTGAAGAGAGAAAGTTTAGTGAGATTCAAAAATATCTGAATAGCATCAGAAAGAATACCTTGATACCACCAATAGTGAAATTAAATGATGAGGAGACGTCAGTTGACAAGGACGAGGCAGAATGTTTCAATCGGTATTTCATTTCAGTATTTATCAAGTGTGAAAAAGTAATAACTACGAATACCAATGAAAGTTTAAATAAACTGACATGTGATTAAAAGCAAATCGACGATAATTCATGTGATCTATATCCAGAAAAATCACCGGACAGGACCCGATTGAGAACCTCATTTTAAAGAAACGCCACAAAACTTCCTGTCGATCAAGGAAATTACTGTTCCAGGCATGCATAAACAAACAGTGTTTCCTACATATTGAAAAATAAGCCAGGTAACGCCAATCTTTAAAGAAGGTAGAAAGACTGATGTGACATGATATCGGCCAATAATTCTCCTCTGCAGTTCTTCAAAAGTTTTTCAGAACCTAATTTTTGACAAAATTTACTACTTTTACGACAGAAAGTTGCACCCAAGTCAGTACGGTTTTTGGGAATCGACGATCTGCCACACTTCAGATCAATCTTTTTTGAATACAATGATCTTGAAGAAACTAGAGAATTAAATGTACTGTATCTTGATGTTTACAAAACCTTTGACACTGTTTCGCATGCCGTGTTACTTGAAAAATTGAAATTTCTTGGAATTGGTGGGAGCATAAGGGGACTAATAAACTCGTATCTCTCAAACAGAAAGCAATTTGTTCAGATAAACGGCTAAAGCTCTTCCCTCCAAAATGTCGCAAGCAGTGTACCCTAAAGGTCAATTCTTGGGCCACTTCTATTTCTCCTGTTCATTAATGACTTGCCCAAAATGATGCAAGAGTTTGAAAACTACGGTTAGATAGATGATTTTAAAGCGATAGCACGCAACCAAAAGGACATAATTAAGGCAACAGAAACTGTTCAGAAATGGTTTGAGACCAACAAAATGAAATTAAATACAAAGAAATGTCATACACTTATCATTAAAGGGAGCTTTAAGGCGAAAATTGGCGAGAAAGATCTCGAATCAGTCAAGTCTCAACGTGATCTGGGACTCATTTTTCAGTAAAACTTAAGTTGGAATAAAAATTACCTTAGTAGGTCTGGGAAAGCAATGAGCGCACCCTTTCAAATGAAACATAATTTGTCGAGCTCATGTGACTGGAAAGTGAAACTAAATGCATACTCTGGATATGTTGTGCCGATTGCCGTCTATGCCTCTCAAACGTGGCTGCCAAGCAGAAGTAACTACGAATTTGAAAAGGTCCAACATCATGCGACAAAATGGATACTCAACTGAAATCAGAGCTGCAGGAATCACTTAGTGACCTTAAAACTGTTGCCACTGAGTCTCTGTGTTGAAGTTCACGATCTTTGGCTTCTATTATCCATTATTCGAGGGGATTAGAAACCACATGTCAGACTGAACGGGGTGAATATCGAATCACAAAAGCGAGAATTAACAAAACTAACGATAACTTTTTAGGAGATCGAAATTGCTCTTCAACTACGTTTCTAGAGTTGGAAAGACACTAAACAAAATTACCTTACAGAAAATATTCTGGAATTTTTTCACAAATCATAATGTGGAAGAGAATGAATGCACATGGAGACTGATTTGCAGATGTGGAAACTGCAACATACTAAAGAAGATAAAACTGATCTGAACTGTAAATTGGGTGGAAACCCAAGAGTCTTACTCTAAATCCTGCACTACTGCTACTACGTTCAGGCGTAAAGTTTGAAATTATTAACGGAGAGCTCAAATCCAATGTTTGTAAGCTGTTTCCTTGACTGAACGGCAAATTGAGTCAAAAGCCTTCAAGAAATCTAAAGAATGCTGCCTGTTGGTTTAATGTTTACGCGTGGTTTTCTTAGTGTGCAAGTGTTTAATTTAAAATGATTCAAACAAAGATGCCTGACATTCGAATGCAGCAATCTAAATTCGGTGGTGACATAGTGAGTTTTTGTTTTGAAAAATCTTTTATTTTATATCCATTAATTATAGAGCTGACTACGCTAGAACTCTGTGCCATGTACAGACTCACACAAGCTCTCTCTTAATGTTAAGTTGATTTGTGTGAAACCGTTCATTAAACAGCCTATCTTCAATTTCTGGTTCTACTTCCACTATAACCCCCCCCCCCCCCAGCGTAGCTGTCATTTAACATACAACCTCACCCCTCAATTAAGGTAAACATACCATAATGGGGGGCTATAATAGGAAAGACTCCAATTCATATCACTTCTGCCCTTTCTGCTATTTTGCGTGCGTATGAATGTTACATTGTATACTTGGCGCCAATGCATCTAGAACTAATATGTTCCCCGCTTCTGTTGTAGTCATTTTTGTTGGTAGGTGTTGTTATCGATCAGAGCAGATTTCCACTTGTTAAAATAATTTTTGTTGATTTCTGAGATTTTCTTGCGAAAGATATTTGTTCCGCATAACTTCTATTTATTTGCAATTGTAACGAATATTGTCCCATTTCAGGTGAAATGACTACAAGTGCATAAAAATAGGGAACAAATACGTCGTAAATCAAGCAATGTCTGGCAAAGCTGGCGCCTCGAAGCAGCTCTTGCTTCTGCTCTGGAAAAATCTTTTGCTTCAAACGAGGAGTTGGATTTTGTCGCTTTTGATTATTCTACTTCCAAGTGAGTGAATTTATCAATTATCTATTTAGTTTTTTTTTGGATCTTTTCCGTTTGTGCCCCCGTACGTTATGCACCCCCCAGTTACAGAGCACGCGCCATCACATAGTAAATCCTTATGTAACAATATGGCACGTACGTCTGGGGGCTGCAAATAATATGCACCAACTAAGCGGGGGGCACAAGGAAAAGATCCAATTTTTTTAGTGTCAGCTCTCTGATTCTGGTTTTTAGTCGTCTTTGCTGCCCTCATGGTGTGGCTGCGAACAATTGTAGACAATAAAGTGTATGAATCGCCTACAGCTTATGACTCGTTTGCTGTGCTTCCCTGGGCATCAATGTTTACATTAGGGGGCTCTTACAGTACGGTAACTGCAAACAGAACGTTCACAGTGTACTACTACCCATCTAACTCTCTTACAGATGGAATTATGTCAAATGCGGGCGCCTATGTTGATACAGGTGTGTTCTTTTTTATTTTTGTAATATGACTGTGAAATGCAAATAGAACAGGCCATAGAAGTGCTCTTGTATTTTTATTACATCAATTTTCGTAGGTATGCGGTAACATTATGTAACGAGAGCTTTGGAAAAGAGAGAACTTCAAAACACTTGCAACAATATTAAGTGGTTTCAGATCCAATTACATTATTTCTGATAATCAAGAAAAGAACGCTCTAGTGTCGGAATTAGTTGTGCTCAAGATGTCGAGAATGAATGTATGTACATGCTTGTGTTTCTGAACTGTTGTAACTTAGAAATAGAGAACTGTACAAAAATTCATGAGAATACTGTTGAAAAATAATGACGTCAAACAATTTCGTACTTGTGGATAATTTTGTTCATACACTGCACATGTGCGGCAACTTTTGGAGCATTGCATTTAATAATTATTTGAATCTGTTAGGTTTTAAGTCAGCAGTTTTAACTGCTTTTGTGTCATTCTGATATCTTTCATCATGGTATCGAATAACTTGACACTATCGAAAGGTCTTGCAACTATCAAACAACGTTGAACGCTGTTTAGGATATTTTCAACATGAGGTAAACGTCCATGTTAAAAATGGTCTAAACCTAAAAGAACCAACAATCTTTTAAGAGCAACAATCATTGAGTGATATGATGTATATGACATATACGCTAAGCGAATAAGCGTGAAAAACAACAAACGACTCAAACTGCAATCTCTCTACACAGGCTTCTCAAAAGCCTTTGACAAAAAAAAACTGATACCTAAGCTGCGCCAAGTTAATGGCGGAAAGTTTTTAGCACGTTACTTCAATAATGTTGATCGAAAGTTCCTCAGTTGGAGAGCAGTTTCATTGAAACCATATCAATAAGAAACGATGTCCCGCACGAGTCAATCCTGGGTCTGCTAATCTTTCTAGTCTACGCTGACGGCTTTCCAGGCCCAGTGATTAGTTACAACTCATTTGTTTATGCTGGTCTCAGAAAACTGATCAGAAGCCATCAAAATTGTGAAGAGAATTGAAAATCTTGAGCCGCGCGAATGGCATGTGACTAAATCTGGACAAAAGCAAAATCTGATGCGTGAAAAGAGAATCAACAACCACTGAAGTTGAAATTGGAAAGTGGCAGAAAGACCTATGAGTAGTCACAGCTGTACGGAAAGCTGTGAGAGGCTGTAAGAAGAAGCTTTCTAGTTTCTGAAAAGGAATACTTCCTAAAAGCCATCGCTCACAACCAAAATTGCTTGCACAGGCCACATATGCCCCAGTCATCACTTATGTTTATCCGTTTTGGTACCATTATAGAACTGACGCGAAAAAATACGAGCTGATTCGGAAGATCAAGAAGCGACGATTTAGATCTTATGCAAAGATCTCTGGGAACAACTTATGCAAAGATGAACTTATAGCGCTCTGCGTTTTGCACCTCTCAATTTTCATTGAAGTAATGCCCATTTTGTTATCAGTTCTGAATGGGAATTATGCTTTGGAGGAGAATAATGTCCTTAGCGTCTGGCTCGATAGTAGACAAAGTATAATTAAAGTGGTAAAAAAATTTTGGGTCCGATTTGCAAAATTAGAAAGCCTTTTTTTACCAAGCGAACAAAAATATTATAAAATATTGACAGATCGCCGTGAACTCGGCGGTTAAACATGAACTCGGCGGTTAAGTATCGTTTGAGAATTGGAATCCACACAATTTTACTCCCAAATTTAATACGAAAGATTACACCCGAGGTGCTGCGGTCATCTGAAGGCTCTTCTTCTAATACTATTACTCATTCATGTCTGTGATGTTTTTTGCGTATGTCCTTGTACATTGATAACTTTTCCTGGTTAATGGCGTTTCTTGAAAGCAGCTTTATTTGAGACATCAATAATAATTCAAGCATTTAATTAATTGCTCTCAAACGAAATTTGTAGCAATTATATTAATCCTTTCGGTCCTTTTGTTTTTGTTTGACCCATTTGACTTTTCGTCCTCAAAAACGGGATAAACAAGTAGCTCCCAGCGTGCATTAAGTGCTCTTAGAGCCCTTCAGCTCACTAGTCTCCAAGTATGCGATTCACAGAAACCGTTTTGGAGATTTAAACTAATGGTGTGAAGGGCGGTTCATAGAGGTTGACCCGTACATCCCTTCCACCTCAGCCACCTCTCACTTCACCTCCATACTCACCCCTGCACATCGTTCAGGGCGTAAGGGCTCAATGTAGCCCCTCCCACCGTTGCACACCCCCCTCCCCCACTGTTGCCCCCCTCCCCCACTGGTGCACCCCCGCCCCCGCTGCGCTCACGCCCCTTCAATTAAACTAAAGCTAGCCTCAATAAACCGTGGCTAGGTACTGTCGAAGCCAACCTCGCAGGTCGTTTGAGAGCAATTCGCCCGACGTTAGTCGGTTATGTTTAAGGAGTTGCTTTTTGCAAAGTTGTGTTTAAATTTAAAATCATTGGTTTCAATGTAATTCATGAAAAGGCAATTTTTGTCTCTAATCAACTTACGAATTCCATTCAACCCTCGATTTCAAATTACCATTTTTTCTTCTAGCTATTAAGTTATCTTTGTTTTTTATATGATGCCCTTTGATGTATGACTCCATTTTTTTTGTCTCAAAAAGAATCGAAGTGCCGCCAGCGAGTTGACTCAATACAAAGTTGATTAGAGTTTTCTGTTATAACATATTACCTAGCCATGTTTTTGTAATTTTTATAGTTGATCAAACTTGTCATTTTTCCTCATTTGGTAGTCCTTTTGTAATTATTTGCCATCACATAAAATGAGATTTATTGTTTTGTGCGACAAGAGATAAAAAGTATGTAGGCAAATTAAGGAAATCCTCGACAGGTAACTGTATTTTGCTAGCCCTCAGTTTGAAGTCGCTGAGAAAGTCAAATAGAAGAACGTGATTTGATAGCAAACTGTTTATATGTTGAACTTCAAAAGCGTTTCGCTGAGTCTAGAAGCCTAGAAACCAATTATTACAATGGCTTTTTATGATAATCAAAACGTGAAAGGCCAGCTCCTTTTACAAAAGTCTGAAAATTCTCGTTCTTTTGCTTCAGTATATTGATGTGCCGAAATTATGGCGTTGATAGCAAGTACATCAAGTACTAAAATATTGTTGCGTTTACTTTGAATAAAGCGGTGTTCCGAATGTTCATGATATTATTAATTACTCTCAAACGAAGTCTGTATTAATTATATTAGTGCTGGGGTCTGTTTGATTTTTCGCCCCTGACCAATTTTTCGTCTGGCGCTTTTGACTTCTCCGTCCTAGGGTAATACCTGGAGGGCATTAAGTTCTCTTAGAGCCTTACGGCTCGCTAGTCTAAGTATTTGATTCACTACTTCTCCCCCACTTCGCTCCTTCCCCTTCACTTCACTTCACTCCTCTCCTCCTCCCCCACTCCCGTCCACATCATTTCATCCCTAAACCAGCTCGATCTACCCCTCCCCCAGTCGCGCGCTCACCAACTCCCCATGCTCACTCAGGCCCCTTCAATTAAGTTGAAGCTAACATCCTCTAACTGAAGCACTGACAATGCCATGCGACAAGGTAGTGGAATAGCTGAAATAATTATAAATAGAAATTTGGAGCTGATGCACGTTTACCTTAATTTTTGAATACTGAATTTGCAAAAAAGAGTTGGAAGTTGAATAACCAAAACTAATATAAGCTCAAAAACTTTGTCAAGCTTAATTTGGGAAATGAGGTTGTATCACAAATTTGCAGTTTAATGCAACTTTTGATAAAAAAAACTTCAGTTGATTTACTGAATTTTTTTCTTCATTTGTTGCTCATTGAAAATATTGAAATACGCCACTTGTTGCACGTTGAGATATGCATTCCAGTAAATTTAAATCGTTTTTGTTGACTGCAGTGGTCCTTAATAACAAGGAACAGCGTGTTGGCCACTGGGCACTTTAAAGTTTTGGAGCCATAATGTTTTTTGGCTTTTTAGAGTCGTGCTTTTTAGCTAACACTTCTCAAAATTTTTAGGGAAAACCAACTGAGATCGTGACTTCCTTTTGCAACAATGGCGGCAATTCCAAACCGTTTTTTGGCCATTGACTGGCCGTTGAAAAAGACATCTGGTGGCCGTTTTAAATCAATTAGTGCATTCAATCATATCAATCAGGTTTTCTTTCAAAAAATTTGCATTTTTGGAGCCTTGAATAACTTCAATCTTGCTGCAAATATGCAAATGAACGTTAGAAAGCCTCCTTTTGTTGAAATAATTACCTTGAATTTTTCGTTTTTTAACTTCGATCACCAAAAAGCAAAAGTACTGTCATTGAAAGTCTTTTCAAATTGAAATTTTGCGTGAAGAGCGTTCGAATATCTTTTTCTGAGAAATTGGCGTTAAAAAAATAAAGATGGCGTTTTCTCCAAGAAATTAGAACCTCTATTTTTGCTCTCAAAGTTTATTGTATTTATTTTCAATGCAGTTCTTTTCCATCTGAAATTTTCAAAATTTTTGGTTAAATGTATTCGATGAAAGAACTAAAGCAAAAATTGAATGGACCGAAACATGTCATGCAAATGAGGCCTCCTTTTGTCAAAATGAGTTTTTCGTTCCATTTCCGAATTTCAAACGAAACAAATATTGATTTTACCAATCCATGTCGCAGTCAGGATGCTAATGCGCGAGATACTAAATCCTTTTTATAGCTGCGAAGCTGTAAGCTGAGCGTAGCTATATTGCGGTGCTCTTGGTTTTTTTTTGTTTCGTCGTCTGACGCTCTTTTTTGGTTTTACATTTGTTCACACAGCAAAGCTGAAAAAGTCAAATTTTCTGAATGACTTCTTCCTCTCACTAACGGCGTTTGCGCGCGTGACGTCATTTCTCACTCTCTTTAGCAAAAGTTTTTTGCGTGATTAGATTTTGATCACAAGTGACTTACCTCACTCAATAAAATGACTTTTGCACTTTGAAACTTAATTAAGTTTAATTTGAATTTGTTTAAGGTCAAAAGAACTCATATGTGCAGTAAAGGTCCTTAATAAGAGGCTTCTGCGGAATGAATTTTAACAAGCTTTATTAATTTATCGCTAAATTTTTTTTACCTAGTTTTTTGAGCGGCGTCGATTTTTTTTTCAATTTAGATATGTATCTGTTTCTATCTCTATTATATGGCACGCAGGCCTATTCTTTCGCAGCTATTCCGGCAATCTGCCGGCTATGTTTGATCCTGTTGCTTTTGTATAATAGCTTCATAATTGACAGACATTCAAATTTTGGACGGAGTAAAGTTGTAAAAGAGGGAAAATCTCCTTCATTTGTTGCCTATAGTTTTGTTGTTTTTTAAATTTATTATTAACGAAATCACTATCTACATGTCTTCAGGCCGCTTTTCAAAAATATTTATGCGGTCGTCTCGCTTTTTGAACGGTTTTGTATTATTACGGCCTGTAGTGCTCTCAATTGACCCTTATATGTTGCCTCAATAGTTAATCGGTTATTTTTCTGATTCTTTGAATATGACAGAAGCCAGTTCATAGGTTTGATTTGAGGTTTCTGAGAACACTCTGTTTCCTTGTCAATTCATGTAATCAATAAAGAACCATACATATGTGTTTCCTAATGATGTTTACTAGATTTGTGAAAATATTAGTACACAGCTTGAGTTGGTTGACTTTGATGGGGCTTGAATTGATGTTAGATTTTTTCCTGCATTTCTGGCTGTTTTTTTTTCATTCATTAACCATTTCTTGCTGCTCTCAAGAAGTATGCATTTTGTGCGGTGGAATTTTTTTTTGATTGTTGGCTGTTTCTATTTTTAAATTCGGATTATATTGACAATACCAGTTTTCCTAAATTAAAAAACTGCTCTCGACTCCTGCTATCAGTCACTTTTCTGTTTGTTGCCGCGATGAACTGGTTTAATGCGTGATCTAATGATTTTTACATCGAGCTGCTTCAAATTTATATTGAGCACCTTCTTTCACAATGCTCATCTTCAAAAAAATGTGTTTTTTTTGTGTTCGGTTATCATTTTTACTGTAAACATTCTTTCTAACTTGATGATTATGGAGGTTCAATTACTTTTTGTGATCTCAAGGTTGCAGGCTTACAGTCAGCCGGCTTGACAGAACGGCATTGTTCTTAGCGTCTTTTTAAAAGGCTTGTATTTCAACTTACTCCTCAGCTAATCAAAGAAGGTGTTCCAGTTTTGACCTCCTCCGTTTTACATGAACGCTTGTTTCTGGTAATTAATATTGACAGCTTTGATACGAAATAGTTAATGTCGCAAAGGGTTCGGTGAGGTAACGATCAGCCGAAATAGGTTCTGTAACTACTTGGGAGCATTCCCACATTTGACCTGATGCATCACACAGCCCGCTTCATGAATACGATGCTTTATTGGCAGCGAATGCCAATGTTTTGTTAAATTGTTTGTTCTTGATGATCTTGGTTTTCCAAAGTTAAATCGTGCTGCAGCATTCTGCGTTCTTTGAAGTCTTTTCAGTATTTAATCAGGTACACTAAAATATAGTGCATAACAGTAATCGAGTCGAGATAAAATGTAACATCTTACAAACAAACTACGCTGTTCTTGTTCACGGAATTGTTTGCAGACTTAAATATTTCAAAGATAAAATTAGCAGGATTTTCTGTCCGCGCTGATTTGATCGTCGAAATCAAGGTTTGAGTCAAGTCAAACGCCAAGAACTTTTATAGAGTGTTTTCTACCTACTTGCTCTACCTAGTGCATTTCTGCTATAAAGAGTTGGCTTGTAAACGATTATCTCAGTTTTGTTTCATTTTCATTGAATTAAAACGTTCATCATGACTTAAAGTTTCTTCACTGTTTTGGTGTCAAGTGTTCATGATTTATCTCGGAGAAAAATTACATCATCTACATAGAAGTTGTGGAGGCATCCAAATGTGTCCAAGTTCCCAAAAGGACGGTTTAGACAGACTGAAAAATAAAGGTCCAGGATGCTTACTTGGGGAACTCCAGTTTGCTGCTCGACGCCCTCAGATAAATAATTTGAAATGAGAACTTTCACAGTGCGATTTCGTAGATGTGTCGAAAAATTTTGCCAATGTTCCACTAAATCTATATGATGTTTTCATTATTTCCACAAGTACTTCATGCTGCTCACTAATAAAACCTTTACTGATGTCAAGGGATTATCATTGAGATACTTATTGAAACATTGCTCAGTACTAGATTAGAAGGCCAAATCATGGCGGTCTCAGTTGATTGGTTTGGTCGGTAAGCGGATTGCATTGCACGCCACTTGTCAGTTTCGTTGAGATGATCAGCTAGTTGCTCTTGCGCAATACGATCAAGTAACTTCCAAGTAAGATTGTTATCGGGTCGGTAGCTTGAAAGAGATTCCTTGTCTTTGTCAACTTGTCTTGTATATGGCGTAAATATACCTTCTTTAAACGGAGAGGCTGAGGATAAGGAATCCACACTTTTTCCACGGTCTCACAATCTGGGTTGAATTCAGTTAGTTTTTGAGATTCGCAGATGTAAGGTTGGGTCTGGTATGCTTTTTTTAATGGCGTCTTCTTTCTCTTGGTAGAAGATACTGAACGTATTTGCTGGTACTCAGGTGACTTGTGAGCATGCTATGAATGTCGCGTGTGTCATAAGTGACCTTCTTTTAAAACCGCGTTCACGCTAATCCACAAAAGTTATGTCATGAAAAAACTCATTTCGTCTTTGATCAAGAACTCATTGTAACTACATAAATGTGATTCGTATATCACTTCATTGCTACTGGAAAGATCACGTTTCAACTGACGTTCGAGTTGTTTTTTCTTTCTTTTCGATCCATTGCCTTCAGTGTCAAAGTACCGTGGTCTTCCAATTCGAGGCCTGTATGTCGTACTCAGGACATAAGTTCTCGCACCTTCAGTATAGAGGATTCTGCTTACAATCATTTTCTAAAAACACTTACAATCATATGAGGGCAGTTTCTGGTCCGAATATAGATGCAACATCGTCCAGAAACATCTTCTCATTTAGTGATTGCCATCTAAAAGCAGATCTTGAGAGGTTACTCGCATCTTCAATGGCTTCAATCCTTCAAAAGGAAGTTCAAATTTCAAACAAAAATGGCCTGTCTTTAAAATATGGACAATATCTAATCGGATAGTTAACTGGAAATTCGTTAAAAAAATGAGATCCAATAAATTTCCACTGACCTCTGTGGGCACAGAGACGTGTTTGATCAAATTAATTTTGTCTATAAACCTGTTAAACTTTTGACCAGATCAATTTTATCGGGGCATACTAAAGTCATCAAGGATTGTACTCTAATAATTGTACTCTAATTGTACTTTTAACTTCATTGACCGAGGCAGGAAGACACCAACTCCACATCTTTCATGGCGATTTGTTCCAATGAAGATATAATTAGCGCAATTAATTGCATTGACATGAAAAAGTTTGTCTTCCTTGAGCGATATCTCCGTAATCGACATTAGATGGTGAATTGTTAATAAATTAACAATATCCATCATTTTGTTGCATATCCAACGAGCGGATCTCACTTCATGTAATTATTAATAACAATAAATTGTTTCGAGCAGTCATTCAGAATCTTCAAAGTCAATTGTTCAATTTATTCTTGAAGTTTGACTGTGGAAAAGCAATATTGGGCCGATGGCCCGTTCTCAAGTGTCTCTCAATTAGCTTGTTGAGGAATCAAAATTAAGAACAAAATTAGGTGTGAGTTCTGCATTGATCAGCGATATCTATCTAAGTTGCTGACCACCTTTCAGTTCAGAACTAGCTTTGCGAAAGCAGATGTATGCGAGTCTCTTATTTCACTGTTTTGGTCACGCGCTCGTGAACTGAAGACTCGATTCTGTGGGTCCATTGACATAATTTTAAGACCCAGCTAGGTGTGGTTCAGTTTGTAGGCATTTCAATGTCTAAATTGTGTGGATCAAATCTTGGATAAATAGACTGTTCTTGGATAGTTCCATAAACTGATAAAGATACTATTGTTAACGATGCGTTTGATAACCAAATAATTTGTCAATTCATGGCCAGTTATGACTAAAAAGATATTCTACTATTCAGTTTATTTAAAACCAATCATCTGATGTGATTTTTAGTGAGTTTCGAGGGTCTAGCAGACACAACGGAGCGTGATGCAGCCTTTGTTGACCTGGAAGACGAAATCTGGGCTGAGAGTAGCAAACTTGGAATGATTGAATTCGAGGCGTTATCTGCTGACGGATCAATGATAGATTGGCCTACAGATGGTTCCTTTCCGTCAGAGGTCAAATTTTCGATTAGATTGAGCTACACAAGACGGTGAGACTAATTAATGAGTGTTTTTCTTTTCCCACCGTGTAAACAAACCTGTCAGCAAAATAATGGGTGTCTTTGCTCTGATAATGTCTTGTATGACGTTCTGACTTATAGATGCCATATAATGATCAATAAGCATATTAATAACAGTGAATCATCCTCTTGTTAATGATACAATCTCGAACAGTTTTTGCTTTATGAATTGCTCTCAAACGATCTTTATTAGGTATCTAAGAAAGAAAGAATTAATTTCGTTATTGTGATACAAATTAACAATAAGCGAGGACAGATAACGAGATCAAGCTGATCTGCTATTTCAATCTGCCACTAATTACAAATAAACATAATCACGTAACAATCATAATGTATTAAAAACCTATTAGCATCATTTAAATTCAGTGTATCTCGAACTAACAAACAATTGGAGTAGTATTAATGATAAATATTTCTAAAGAGATTAATGGAAAGTCCAGCGGGGAAAGAAATTTGTTACTATAAAACATGATCCAGAGATTGACTAGTCATCATATTGCAGTCGAGTTAAATTTTTGATTTTCAAATATATAAGATGTTTGACTTTCATTCGAATATAAACCTTATTAGTTCATAATTAGTGACTAAATAGCTGTTTTTTTACTTGGTGGCAAAAAATTTCTTTCCAGAAGACAAATCCAAGTCTGATGAAGTAACTCCAAATTTAATCATTCTGTTATAAAGTTTAGCACCTCGAAACCAAATGGAATTTTTATCGATCTTTCGTTTACAAAAGGGCTCTTCTAACAATTTCAGATGGGAACTTCTGGTTACCTTTACGCAGGATTGTTTAAAAGTGAAAAGATTATTGCAAAAATCTTGTGTGTGTTGACTGTTTATAGCTTTCAGAACGAAATTTGAGAAGTTCGTAAATGTGTAGTTCATACACTGTTAAGATTGAATTCTTTGCAAATAAGTCGTCGCAGTGATCGCTTTTTTTTCTGAAGTGAATAAGTTTAATTATCTTCTTTTGTAAAAGAGAGATGGGTTTTAGAGACGAATAGCTGCAGCAGCAATAAACTAAAGCACTGTGCTGCAAAATAGGAACAGAATTAGTAATATATTATTCTAACAACTTTTTTGTTGTATATAATGTCTGAGCTTAGAGACGATTCCACATTGCTTACTGAGTTTTTCCTTCACATAGTCAATATGGGACTGAAATGAGAGTTTTCTGTCTAAATTTATTCCTAAGTATTTGCACACAGGTTTCATTTTTATATTATTGGAGTTCAGGTAAAATGTTGTGTCTACGGATAATGATTTCACTTTCATCTGAACTGTTTTTTCCAAGTTTAGTACTAATTTGTTCCTTTCGAGCCAATCATTGATTGCTTCAAGATCTGATTTAATTTCTTTGTTAGTACATCCTATGGTTTCAATATTTGTATCGTCGGCAAAAAGAATAATGTTAACACTTACAGACGTTGGCATGTCATTTATATAAATTAGAAATAATAACGGTCCTAAAATTGATCCTTGAGGAACTCCTTGGTTAATATCTCTCCAAGTTGATGATACTCCATTTACTTCAAGTCTTTGATATCTGTTTTCCAAATATGATTTTAACCAACTCTTAGTCAATTACCTCTTAGTCCGTATCTTTCAAATTTATAAAGTAAGATGTCGCGGTTAATTGTGTCAAAAGCTTTCTTTAGGTCTAAAAAAACATAAAACGTTTGAGGAGCTCTGTCTCATTCTCACTTTCTCAGTAAGTTCAACTAACACAGCAGTACAATGTTTAGACCGAATGCCAAATTGTTTACAGTAAAAGAGTTGTCGTGATTCGAAGTAATAGTAAATTCGATTAAAAGCAACACGCTCATAAATTTTACTCCCGGCATTTTGAAGTGAACTTGGTCGATAGTTGTTTTCTTTGATTTTGCAATCTCCGTTATGTAGCGGGAAAACTTTTGCTTTTGCCAATTCTTTTGGGAAAACTCCCATCTGAATAGAAAAATTAATCAAGAAGACTAAGTATTGTATTACCACTTCCACCGAAGTCTTAATTAGAACATTATTTATTAGATCATCGCCTGACGAAAATTTGTTGTCCAGCTGCGCCACAATTCCTATTACTTCGATTCTATTTGTCTGGTAAAAAACATAGAGGTTTCTTCAGATGGAAAATTCGGAGTAAGACTTTTTTAGGTGTTTACTTATTTTATATCCAATAGTAGCGAAGAATTTATTGAAAAGATTGGCATTATCTTCATCTGTTGGTTCAGTTTTGGCGTTGAAGCTTGATCTCAAAAGCTGTATATTAGTTGAATTTGAAGATTTGCCTTTCGACTCATTTAGAAGTTTGAAAGTCTGTCGAGAATTTCCTAAACAAGAATTAAATTTATTCAGATAGAAGGACTTTTTGCTATTTTTATTTCCTGCTCAAGCAAATGTCTTCGATTTCTAAATTGCTCAAGTAGTTTCGTGTTTTCCTTTTCTCTTTTCCATTTGGAGTGTGCCTCGCGTCGCTTGCTTCGTAATTTCTTTAAACGTTTATTAAACCATAGGGCATTTTGGATTTCTTCTTTGCATTTCTTATTGGTGCAAAAAATCAGTTACTTCACGGAAAAGTCGAGAGAATTCGCTGAAAGCTGAGCAAGGACAATTATTTTGATATATGAGATCTCCATTGGATTGTATATGTTGTAGCAATGAATTCTTATATTCAAGTACAAGACTAGGGCTTTTTGTAAAACTAATATCACGAAAAACCTTTCTGCTATATTTGCGTTCAATTTTTGCTGACAGCATTATTTTAACTGGGTAATGATCAGCAATACCTTGCAGTTCAAGCACTTCCACTTTTCTTTAAACAAATTTTGAAAAATAAAATGGTGCAAGCTTGTTTCTGAGCTTAGGGTCACACGTGTTGCTTCGAGTGGTTTTATATTAAAATTATTTGCTTCAATGCAATTTAAATAGTTTTGAGTTAGTTGGTTTCATGAGCCTATGTCGAGGTTCATATCCCCACAAACGGTCATTGGTTGATCGGCTGAGTTATTGTTCTCTAAAAGTCGATCGAATTTTTCAATGAAGTCAATTTTTTTTTGTTCTGAGTGGATTGTAAATAACAGCTTATCTCAAATTGTAACCCTTTATATTAATGTCAGCAAAGAGTGATTCATCAAAACTTGTTTCGCGTTCCTTAATAATTTGGCAACTTGGTTTGCGATGAATCATTACCCCACTCCCTCTAAATTTACGATTTTTTTTAAGGAAACTCGTATATCCTGCAATTAGCATGCAACCAGGGTCGTTTTCATCAGTAAGCCATATTTCCGTTTTACATAGCAGATCAGGTTGACACTGTTGACCAAAAAAAATGCCTCTAGATCATTGAATGCTTCCTTATTGATCTAATATTAACGTTTACAATATTTATGTAATTCAAAGGGTTGTTTTTTTTACATTATCATTAGCGACGAAAAAAAGTTTGTTCGTTTTGATGCGAATCCGAATCCGTTCTTGTTTCCATTTGAGTGGCTTCGGAAATAGTGTGGTCGTAATTCGTTTGTGAGGAAAGCATCGAGTGATTGAAACATTTCAGCATTAATCCAACATTATAGTCAAGGCTTACTACGGCTTCATAGAGATCATTGAACTTAAAAGTTTTTCCGTCAAGTTTCCCAATTGTAGAAAATTACACCCTCTCTCGACCACGCGTTTTCAATTCTCGGGTCAGTTTTTGCAAAAAAATTTAAACGCGCTTTGCTCAGGTCTTCGTAAATTCGAACATTTCCATATTTACTGGAAGACCTCAAATTTCGTTTACTTCTGAGCATGTTAATCTTGCTGACACGTCCAGTAAACTTGACAATTACTGGTTTGTTTGCACTTTTTGATGGTAACCAATGTGCAATCGAAATATCTCGTTCATCAACGTGAACGTTCATTTCAGAAGCTAGTTCCTTGATCAAATTGGCCGTTTCCTCATAAGATTCGCGATGTATTGATTGTAACCCAATGATTTTAATATTGTCCCTTCTATTGTATGTTTCAAAAATTTCTGTTTCTGAGAGGGGTTTTAATTTGGCGTCCGCAGCTTGTATATCCAGCTCACACTGCATCTCTGATCTCAGCTCATTTACTTTTTTGTCAACTATTTCGTCTATCGTCACTCTCAATTCGCTGCGAATAGTTTCCATGATAGTTGGAATAAGGCTAGTGATTGATTTGTGAATCCTCTCTTCAATTGATTTCACCACAGCTTGTTCTAGTGAAATTTTGTTTACGGGACTTAGCACAGCACATCATCTTTCCATTCCTTTGGTGGATGGATTACGGGAGGAGTGTTCGTTTGCACAACAAGACTTCTTGGTTTTCGTTGCTCTTTAATGGGCATTCCCATAGCTCATGGTTAGTTGCCACTGCTTCATTTACCGATACATTGTGTTCATTCACTTCAAAGGCATTGTTTTGAATCATGTTTCTTTCAAATAAGTCGATGTTCCGTGCAGTTGAAATTTTGGTGTATCGCAGGAAGAAGTTTATATACAAAATTACTAGTTTCAAAACAAAAATATACTTGCTTCCCTGAATTTGAGAAGAAAACGCAACTTGAGAGAACTACAAATAAAGTATATTTGCTATCAACAGCGCCAAATGAATGGTTGAGGACAAAAAGAATCAAGATAATTTTGTGTACAACTAACACCGTCAGTTATTACCTTTAGAATATTAAACTGACGTTGGGTAAGTCAAGGCAAGTATTGGGGAAAACTACTTTGTTGATTGCATTAAATAAATCACTAGATCTTTACAATCAGCGGCTTCAATCACCAGTTCCAAGATAATTAAATCTCAAACCGATTCAAGAAGCAGCGAGAGTAAAGCTATTGAAAATCAAAAATACGAAATTTATTGGATTCAACGCAGGATTAAGAATGAAATCAAAGGAAAAACCGCACTAGTAATTTTATTATGAACTAGATCAACAAGACAAAGGGCACTACTAACGTTATTTCTTCGATTTCTTCTTGCTTTTCCTTTTTCTGCTTTTTCATCCTTTCTTGAAAATCAATTTATCTAATCTATCTTTGGTGTAATACCGTTCTCAGTAAGTTGATTTCGATTCGGGTTGATGGATGTATTTGTTTTAGTTGCTGTTGATAATAATATGATGTTCGTTTGCGACGTGAAATAAGATGACGCTTGACACTCAAGAAAGGGCAGCAATTCAATTGTACCAGTTTATCGAATAAATCAGGTGTTCCAAATCTACGGTTGTAAACAATAGCTGTAAGTTGTTTCTCAAAAGTTTTCAGTGAGTTGCTTAATTCTTCAATTGAAAGAGGTCGATTTTTGTTGCTGTGATGTGGTGTAATACTATTATTGATTACATCGTGCCAAATAATTAGATCAGATCGCCTATTCAAGGGGGTTTTTCTCAATAGTAGATGTAGGTTAAGAATGTTTTCAGTTGTTGTTTAGGCTGAGGCTCTTCTTTGAAAAAGTCTGACCAGTTAATTTAAACTTTCGTAGTGTCTGATGAGGTGTCCTGTTCACAGCATTAAAGAGACAGCTTGCATTAATGATAAATACTATGGAAATAACATCAATTGAACCTCTAAAATGCCATTACGGGCTCCCAGCTCTTGTTCGATAAGTTAGAACGATCTATAAATCAGAACGTCATACAAGGCATTATCAGTCTTGTATTGTTTTGTATTATGGTATGAAGGTTCCTTGAGTTTGACCCCACTTGACTTTGAAATAACTGGGATGAACATCAATTAATAAACCCGATAACAGAGGCGAGTGTGCAGTATTGAGGTCAATAGAGGCAGTCACAATTATCTATCTATATAAACAATGTAAACATTGTTTATAAACAATTATCTGCATATAAAAAATGAATATTGGATTATCAAAAAATCAACCCTGCCGAAGATAATTCATTATCTGGAAAGACGGAAGTTGGTGACAGTAAAAGAGATTGTCAGAAAAAGTTCAATTCTTCAAAAAATTATACAAATATAAAACTAGCTAATGGAGAGGTACAACAAGCGTTACATAATGATTTCGAGAAGAGAAAGAAACGGATCTAAATTCGTTATTTAATTCTTTGGGCTGTATTTCAGGAATTCCACTTCAAATCTGCTTTTTGTTCATTCATGCAATTCAGCTGAAATTAAGGTTTGACGTATTGTTCACTCTTAGTAGAACGAGTTTATTTGTTCATTTGCGTAATTAGTTGCTCTCAAATGAAATTTTTACCGATTATATTAGTCCTTTTGGTTTTTTTTAATAGCAGCGTCAGCAATTCCAGGCGGCTATTATTGCGGTCCTAATTTTTTTTTGCTTCGTCTAACAGATTTTTGTTTCGTCTTAACCTGACTTCTTGGAATTGACTTTTTCAGTGACTTCTACTGCTTTGCAGTTAAAATTTGTGTTCGTGACGTCTTTTGTGCTTTTAGGTCAATTGCGTGACTTACCTCACTCAAAAAATTATTTCTGAAATCACTTAATGAACTTTAATTTTTATGAGCGTTTACTGGTTGAAGATCAAAAGTGTGCATCAAAGGAGTGCCAAACTAATATGCCCTAATTCTTGAGTAATAGAGTCTGGTCTATTCCTTTATCTTATTTCTTTGGTTGTTTTAACTCATGGAAGGCCACCAGCGTCTATCGCGGCTATTTTCCGAAATCTGTAGGCTATGTTTGTGCATTTTTTGCTTGACCTTTTTTCGTCTTACCCATTTGCCTTTTCATCGTGAAAAATAGGATAAAGAAGTAGTGCCCAGTGGGCGTTAAGTTCTCTTAGAGCTTTCAGCTCACTAGTCTCGAAGTATGCGATTCACAGAAACTGTTTTGGAGACCTATACGTATGGCGTGAAGAGCGGTTCTTAAGAGGTTGACCCCCACCCCCTCCCAAACAACCCCCCCCCCACATCAGCCACCCTAACTTCACCCCACCCCAATCCCCACGCCTGCACATTTTTCAGGCCGTAAGGGCCCCGTGCAGCCAAATACAACCCTCCCACCGTTGCCCCCTCCCCCGTTGTTGCCCCCATCAGCCCCCCGGTGCACGCTCCCGTGCACATCTCACGCCTCTTCAATTAAGCTAAAGCTAGTCCCATTGAACCGTGGCTGGCTACTGACGTAGCCAACCCCTCGCCGGTCTTTTGAGAGCAAATCGGGCAACGTTAGTTGGTTATGTTTAAGTTTTTGGTCGAACATGAATTACCTCACTCAAAAATGACTTCCTCACTCCGAAATTGACTTTTCTTTACTTTAATTCAGAGGGAAAAGGTCAAGTGTGCTTTAACTGAATTGTTAATAATTAAATCATTTTTTTCCGACATCATTGATTAATTGCTCTCAAACGAAGTTTGTAGCAATTATATTAGTCCTGTTGGTCTTTTTTTTATGCGATTTTTCGCTTGACCGATTTTTCGTCTGACGCTTTTGACTTTTCGTCCTCAAAAACGGGATAAACAGGTAGCGCCCAGCGGGCATTAAGTGCTCTTAGAGCCTTTCAGCTCTGTTTCACAGCTCAAACTTTTTGGAGACTCTCAAACGACCGCTCACCGGTCGTTTGAGAGCAATTCGCCCGACGTTAGTCGGTTATGTTTGTTTAACTGTACTTTGTCTCTTATTTTTTGTTGATTTTGTTTCACGCCGCTAAGCCATTCAACTCCGTTCAATAGCTGTTGCTATCGATATTCTACCGCATGGAAGTCTCTTTTGGTAATCTGATGGCTATGTTTATAAATTTACAATCGTACGTGATTCTTCTCTCCGTTGTACGAGAAGAAACATAGATGTACGAGAAGAAATGTGGATTTATGATGGCATTTATTTATTTCACTCAGGGTTATGATTGGCTAACAGGCTTTGTTCCAATCCATTAATAGTCGAAATGAGCAGTGTATAGCTCATGGAGTTAGCTGCACAGTGGAAATGAAGCTTGAATTTTCTATCAGTTTGATTACAGGTATGATGGGTATGGCATAGAGGAATTATCGAACGCAACAGTAGACGATAATCCCCGATTTAACAACTGGCAGACGGGGGAGGAATTTCCACGTGAATCGTTTGGACCCCGACAGTATGGCTCACGCTTTGCACCTATTCCGCCAGGTTAATATTAAAAACACGTCAGTTAAAGAAAGACCTTCCCCTAAAAGGATAGTCGGTCAAAGCGTGGGGGCAAGTGAACTCCTGTGTACTTGTATAAATTCTGACAGTACTCAATATAAAAGAGCATCATATACAAGCTCAAGATAAGGTAACTCAAGACGCAAGAAAAGATATCAAAATTATGATTTATAGCCGCTGTCAGCCTCTCAACGGCAGTTATTTAGGCGCTCCCCATTTTATTGCATTCAAAGAATTTTTACAATTCGAAGAATTTGAATTGTATTTGGGCGCTTTCTTTTTGAATTGTATTGGGGCGCTCTGACTCGAAGGGGAGTCATGGTGATCTATTTTTTTAATAGGTCGAGTTGTTCTGAAAAAAGGCAAAAAGTCGCACGTATTAGAGCTTTGATTTTCATTTGTTTGATAGCCGCCCTCATCTTCTCAGCCGGCTATTATAGCGCTCCTATTTTTTTAACAATTCAAAGAATTTGAATTGTATTGGGGCGGTCTTTTTTACGACTCGAAGAGGATATTGGAGAAGTCCTTTTTTTAATCAATTTTATTGGAGTGAATTTTGAAGCGGGAAATGAAACGCGTGAAAAAGTTTGGCGTGATTTTGTTGCTGAACAAAATGAAGAGTGAGAGTGGAGCGAAAAGAGAGTGGTTTTTTGTTCATATCGCTGTTTTCTAGAGAGCGAAAAATTGAGGTGTGAAAAAATTTCTGTAAGCGAGTGAAATTTTTTGTTCACGTGCGGAATTTTAAAGCAGTTTTTTTTAGTTTTTTTTGGAAAGAGGTTTGGTTATGATTTTTTAAACTTTAGGCTGGTTTTGGCAGTGGTTTGAACGTTTCTGGAAATTTATTTGAATTTTATTCTAATTAGGTGGTTTCTCATGTATTTTGATGATTTTTGAACTTATCTTTGCGACTTTTTGACTTTTGTTTTGTTTTAGTGCCTCAAATGGGCACTGAAAAGAGCCCTGTTACTTGAGCAATTTTTAGTTTGCAAGAGCCTGGAGTTTTGTTGATATAAAGCTTTTGTTCGTTGAAAATGGCAAAAATTGGAACTATTTTTCTTAATTTTCCGCAGTTCGTTTTTTTCTGGACTTCAGACAAGTTTTTAAGCCTATTATGGCTTGCCTATTGTTGTGCGAGCATTTGGATACCCTATTGGCTGGAAAGAATTTTTCTTTGAATTCAGGTGCTTTTGTAATATTAAAAAAATTTCTAAACTTTTTCCAGTTTAGTCAAAGTTGTTTGTAAGAGCTTATTTTTTTTCATTTTTTGGCTTAAAGTATTTTTAAAATTTCGTATGAGTGATTTTAGTAGGTACTGGATGTGTTGACAAAGTAATTTTGGCAGACATAGTTAATTCAGTATCTCTTTTTATGACAAAATTTGATCCGATTTTTATCATATTTTAATAGATTTGATTGTTTTTACTTTTTTGTATTACGGCTTTGTTTCAAGATAATCCTAAATTAGTGGAGGCACGTTTTGTCTGAGTATGAGTAGTTGGATGGCATTTAAGTGGATTTCCACTTCGAGTCCTTTCCGGAATTCTTCCGGCTATGTTTTTTTTAAGATCTGTTCACACATTTTTATGATTTTTGAAGTAAAATTGGAGTAGTGATTTTGGTCACGCCGAAACAGGAAGTGGAGCGGAAAAGCGAGTGGTTTTGCGGAATGAAATTTTTTGCTCTAAATTTAAAGTAGAGTGAGAAAAAGGTTTTTGAACAAAAATTCGCTTTCTCGCTAGTGGTTTTTTTTGTTCACATGTGGCAATTTCACTTTGATTTTTACAGTTTTTGCGAATTTTTGGATCGGATTTTTTCTAAATGGTTTTCCCAATCCATTCATATTCCGTTCTTGGTCTAGTTTTCTGTTTAGTCAATGACAGTTCTTTGAATTTTAGGTCAGGACTTGTCCTGCTATGTTTTTTTTTACTTCGTCGAACTCTTTCGCTTTACCAATTTGCCGCTTTTTCGACATTTTAAGCGTGAAACCTTTTTGACTTCTCTAAGCTAGTTTCACTCATCTTTCATTCTGTTCAAAGTCCTTTTAAACAGCAGCTGCTCAGCAAAGCAATTCAAAATGAAGAGAGTCAGTATAAAAAAAATCAAAGTCAGAAATAGAAACGGGATAAACCCATAAAGCCATTATTGGTATTGATACTAGACCCTGTGTTCTCTCACTGAGAGACAGGAGTATATTCAATTACGAAATGACATCAAAATAAATAGCACTTAAAAATGTTTTTATACAAAAGTCAATTTTTGTTGATATTTTATTTTCTTTCAATCCCAATAGAGTTATGGGAATCAACGGCGGCTATTTTCCGGCAATCTGCCAGATATGTTTTTGAACCCAAGCGAAGAATGGAGAAAAGAGAGAGTGGTGTTTGTTCATACCTGTTTTAGAAAAACTAGCGAGAGAAAATAGGCGAAACAATTTACTTTAGGCTAAATAAGTTTTTGATCAGATGTGGCTTTTTCAAAGCAGTTTATTGGTTTCAACTTTTAACTTTTTCAGTCAACGTGGTTTCATCAATTATATTAACTCGTAATTGTACGCTTAGAAGTAAATTTTAGACTTTTAGATGCATTTTTCAGCTAATTTTGTCGTTTTTGCTGTTTCTGATGTTTTTTTTTGCAGTTTTTCTGTTCTTTTTGTTGCTGTATTTTGAGAGTTATTTGAGTCAGTTTTTTTAGCCGTTTTCAGTCGATTGCAATCAGTTATGGGTTGCTTTTGGTACAGCAAATTGATTATTTTTTGACAAATTTTGGCGTTGTTTTTAAGTTTTCTGCGTATTTCGTTTGCTTTTAATCCGCAGAGCAATAGCTGGGGCTATTATTGGCCTTCGCTTGGTTTTTTTTTAATTTCGTCAAGATTTCCCCAATCCGTTCATAAACCATTCTAGGCCGAGTTTGTAGTTAAGTCGATGAAAATTCTTTGCATTGTAGGTCAGGACTTTTCCTGCTATGTTTTTTATTTCGTCAAGATTTTTGTTACGTCCTTATGACGACACAACCAATTCAAATCTGCTTTTTGTTCATTAGGTCATGCAATTGAAACAATTGCGTGCGTGACGTAAATTTTCACTCTTAGTGGAGCGAGTTTTCTTGTTCATTTGCGTGATTAAGTTTTTTGGTCTCACATGACTTACCTCACTCTCAAAAATGACTTCCTAACTCTGAAGTTGACTTTTCTTTACTTTAATTCAAAAAGATAAGTTCAAGTGAGTTTGTGCCAATCTAACTGAAGGTATTTGAGAGCAGCTAATAGAAGCAATAACAAATAATACAGATTTTAAATCAAAATCTATCATCATCTCAGGATTTAATAAAAAAGAGTACTGTTCTTTGGTCTGTTTATCTTTTTGAGGCTGCAGACCTACAAAGCTTTTGCGGCTATTTTTTGGCAGTCTGTCAGCTATGTTTATCCTTTTTGGAATACTCTTTTGGGTTTTCTTATTATCGTCTGCATATTTAGAACGTTTGAGGAAAATCTGTTCGTTCATTTGTGATTTTATGGACTTTTCCTGATGTCAGGCGTTCTTAACAAAGTTTATCCTTCAACCTGTACAATATTTTGTGCAAAAAATTTGAACTCGGATTTTGAATTTATTTTGTTCTTTTTCCGCTCTAGTTGTATAGGTCAGTATGGAGTATAAGGATTTTCTATTATGCATCATGTTATCACGTACAAAAATGAAGAATGTTTGTTGAAAAGAAGGGGTTCACTGTCACGACTTGATGATCTTGCAAAAAAATTAATCAGATTGTTCTTTTTGCAGCCTGTTTTTTTGTTATAGAGATCTTTTATTTAAAAGAACCGTAAAAGTCAGAAGAAATGGTTATTAGGTGACTAACGATAATATGGGGTCTGAGTTAGTTGTAACTGCGAGTCGTGTCTTCCGGCTGTTTTTTCAAAATTTTTCACAGTGTTGACCTTTGAAGTCAAATTGACGCAATAATGACGCCGCAAAATGAAGAGGAGCGCAAAAGCAGTCTATTTTGCGGCTTGAAATTTACTCAAATTTTTAATTAAAGGAATCGTAAAAGTCAGAAGAAATGGTTATTAAGTGACTAACGATAATATGGGGCCTGAGTTAGTTGTAACTGCGAGTCGTGTCTTCCGGCTGTTTTTTGAAAATTTTTCACAGTGTTGACCTTTGAAGTCAAATTGACGCGATGATGACGCCGCAAAAGGAAGAGGAGCGCAAAAGCAGTATTTTGCGGGTTGAAATTTACTCAAATTTTAAAGTAGATTGAAAAAGGTATTTGAACCAAAATTCGCTTTTTCTGTAGTGGTTCTATATTCAATTTGACTGTGGATATAACATTCGCTTTTTTCTATGGAAGTTTTGTAAACGGTTTTCCCGATCTTTTAGTCCTTTCTTTGTTTTTTGCTTAGACAATCAAAGTTTTTAGAATTGTAAGTCGACATGTCCTGCAATTTTCTTGAAATTTGTTTTGGGTTTGATCACGTTTTTCGTCCTACATAAGACACGGCTTTGACGTTTGATTTATGACTTAACTCACTCATTGTTTCATGATATTTTTACTTTCACTATGTAGTGAATACGGTCAATGTCAAAAGAGGAAAATCAAACGAAACGTGATAATCCGGTAAAGCCCGCCATTAAGTCATAGAGCATTAGGCTATCAAAGTTCATTAGAGTAATTTCTAGCTGGCATTAGTATTAAACTCAGTAGCCTTCACTTTAGAAGTTGCATTAAGTTTAATTTTAGAATCTAACTGAAACTGCACACCAAATTATAACTTTTTAACACTTCGAAAAGAATTTTCCGATTTCTCCCACTCCTTTTTCGGTTTCAGTCCTAATGCGCGTCAAGGGGGTCAGCGGTGGCAATGTTACTTCCATTTTACCTGCTGCGTGTTTAAATATCATCAAATGAGATACGTCAATTATGACGTGTCTCGTCATGAAAATCTTGACATCCCTTAAAATGGAAGCTTGACTCGTTCATAGTAATGTTGTTTAGAGATATGAAGCGTGGAGCAACTCGTAAATGTTGTAGAGAAAGCTTTAAAAGAGTCACAAACTTCAAGAGATGGGTTTATATGAGAGGCCCAAGTTCTAGAGAATGGTCTATAAGAAAGGCACATGTTCAATACTAATTTTCTTAAAGAATTATGAAGTACAAATTAATCAGATACGACGGAACTAAAATTTCCAGATATTGCTCGTAGATCATAAGTTTCCTTTCAATCTCCAAAATTGTAGCATTTTGACTTTTCTGTAAACAGAAAATTTGAGGTTTAATTAAATGGAAACGCTGAAACTTCTGAAGGCTCAAGGAAAGATTTTGGTTTGATGATTGATGATAGGTTGCTTAATTTTTGACAACCACATCGAAATGATCAAATACAAGATATCGCAAAGTTATTGAGAATGGTATTTTGATATACTGTGGAGCAACAAGATAATAGTTAGACTAGTTGGTTTCGTTGCAAAAAAGCGATTATATTCAAACGTTGCGAAACAATTCTTGAGATCTTTTATGAATATGGTATATATGAATATGGAACTGTGCCAGAAATATATGTTTAAAAAGTACTGAAGGTTATATAGAAAAGTATTTGTACTAAACATAAAACACGCCAAATGAACTATTTTTGAATAAATTTTAATTGCCGTTAACACGAAAAAATTCCACAGATCTTGTATTTGAAAAGGCAATTAAAAATGGTAGCATGAATTGCTTAATACAAAACATGGGAAAAAGACTCATAAATTTTTTCCTTGAAATATCGTTTTGTACAAAAACTTTGATATATTCTCTAATTCATAGTTCTTGAAGACGTGCGAGTACCATGATCAATTGATCTTGACCGAAATTTAAAGCAATTATTGTAATCTCGAGATTCTTTTTTATGCAAAATTTTTGCTTGACTGTTATCTTTCAGAACATTTTTTCGATTTGACTTCGAATGTCGTCTTCACGCTTGATTTTTGTGTAATTAATAGCCGCCGTCAGCCTCTCAACGGCTATTGTATAGGCGCTCTCTTTTTTTACAATCCAAGATTTGGATTTAATTGGTGCTCTGACTTTTTCAGACTCGAAAAGGAGCATGGTGGATTCTTTTTTTTGACCGGTAATTTTAATGGAGTGTATTTGAAACCGGAAGGAAATGCGTGAAAACAAAGTGTTTAGGTCAAATTAGCGATGAGATGAGAGAGTGGTTTTCTGTTCATATCGCTGATTTCAGAGAGAGCGAGAAAAGTAGGCGTGAAAAATTTCGCTCTTCAAGATATTCGAAAATGTTTCTATTGTTCAGTTTTTTGTGCTTCAGTGGCCAGGTAAACTAGATGGGTTGCTGGAGAGATTCTAGAAAGAAAAAAAGTGGTTTTGACCATATTAAATTTGTGAAATTCAGAAAATTAAATTTTTCAATTTTAAAAGCATTTGTCATATTTCTTGTTTTTCAATCTTTAGTGGCCAATAAAGCTGTCTAGGCGTGTGCATGGATTATTGGGTGTATTTAAATGGATCAAATTGGGCTTCAGTGTACAAGCTTCAAGATTATTTGCAATGAATATTTTGTTTAGTTTGTTTCAATTTTTTCAAGTTTCTTAGCTTTGAGATTTTAACATCATTTCGTTAATGCTCAAGAAAGCAAAATCAAAGAAACGGGATAAACATATTAAGCCCTTAAGTCATAGTGCATTAACTTATCAAAGTTCAATAAAGCGATTACTAGCTGGCTTTAGTATTAAGCCTAATTATTTTCAGCTGAGAAGTATAGGTTTAGAATCTGACTGAAAGTACAGATCGAATTAGAACACTTTTTGAAACTTAAGAGAAAATTCGGTCACTTTGTCACTTTTTCTTTTTCTGTTTCAATCTCGATGTGCATCAAGAGCGTCAACGACGGCTATTTACTGGCAATCTTTCGGCTATGTTTTTTCAATAGCCGCCGTCAGCCACTCAAACGGCTATTATTTAGGCGCTATCCCTTTTTTAATTCGCCTTACCTTTTGATGGCGTTTTTCACGCTTGGCTTCTGACTTACCTCACTCATTGTTTCAACTGAATTGATTTTAAAATTCTTTCACGCATTCAATTACGCAATATGGTGAATACTGTCAATGTCAAAAAAGCAAAATCAAAGAAACGGGATTAACATATAGAGCCCTTATGTCATAGTGCATTAGCTTATCAAAGTTCAATAAAGCGATTACTAGCTGGCTTTAGTATTAAGCTTAATAGATTTCAGCCTAGAAGCTGAATTAAGTATAGTTTTAGAATCCGATTGAAATTTTACATCGAATTTGAAACTTTCTGTCTTTACATCGAATTTGAAATCGAATTTGAAACTCTCTGAGTAAATTTCTGTCTTCTCTTTCTTTTTCTGTTTTAATCCCGATATGCATCAAGCGCATCAACGGTGGCTATTTTCCGGCAATATGTGGGCTAAGTTCTCATTTACTGTTATTCAGAAAATTTTAAGCAATTATTTTAAACTTGCTGGTCTTCTTTATGCACAATTTTTGCTTGACATTTTTTTTAATCTGCAAACATGTAAATTAAACTAACCACTTGGTTAATGTTACATGTTAGGAATTTATTAATCAAACATTATTTTGTTCTAATTTATAACAAACTAAGGTTCGGTTTTCGTAAAATAATTTAATAAAAAATATGTTTAAATCCTGCAACCCTTCTGTCTATTGGAACTCTTTCGTGTCGTTTAAGCATTTCCGCTGTAACTTTTTGTTTAAATTTGGTCTTCGACGTTTCTTTTCTAATTGTAATTGGAAGTGTGTTCCATTTTCGAATAAAGTTTCGAACAATTGAACCATTACTCCATTTTGACTTACATTTTTGTTCTAAGAAAAGGTTATGGGTTCGTTTGTTTACAATAATAGGCACGTTTTCTAAAAATCTGAAATGTTTATTAGAGCGATTTCTTGTTTGTTGGAGAATATTGAAAAACCTATTTAAAGACACCCGTGTTATTTGGAGCTGTGCTGGAAGAATTTTAGTCTCCAGAAGTAGATCTCTGGCAGTATCGTATTTGGTTTTCATAAAGCAAACTTTTATTCCCCAGTTTATCTGTTTGTTAATTCTGTCAATAGAGTAAGATGGTAAATTTTGAAAAAAAATTGCGCTAAAATCTAAATGAGACAAAACTAGTGATTTGAAAAGATTTAATCTTGTTTTTAGCGGTACCTGATAACGAACCAAATATAATGATCTGATTGCTGAAGCCATTTTACTGATAACCTTATTTAGTTGATTTTGGTATGTCAGTTCCCTATCAATTATTACACCTAAATATCTACATTTTTCAGATGCTTCCAATCGGTGTCCCTTGAAATCGACAGTTTCAATGATCGGCAATTTTTCATTCCTGAACACCATTAACTCCGTTTTTTTCTCATTCAAAGTTAACCTGTTTTGTTTCATATATTGATCTGTCTTGTTTAATGTATCTTCAGCTATTAGCTGCAAATTTGCTTCATTCTTTGCATGACATAGAATTGCTGTATCATCGGCAAACTGTAATACATCACAATTCGTTGATACAGCTTCACTGAAATCGTTGACATAAAGTATAAAAATTAGAGGCCCTAAGACAGTTGCCTGAGGAACACCGTGATTTATGGCAACCCAATCTGATTTTGCTATCCCATTTTTTACACACTGTTTTCTATCACAAAGGAAAGAGTTTAATAAGAGTCTTGCATTTTCTCCAATTCCATACCTTTTTATTTTGTTCATAAAAACATCTATAGATATTGAGTTGAAAGCCTTTGCTAAGTCTAAAAAGAGTGTGACAACAATTTCGTTTTCGTCAACGCATTGGTTTATCTTTTCAGTTAATGAAATGATAGTATCGAGACAGGACTTTTGCTTTTGAAAGCCGAATTGATTCTTGTTAATCAGACCTTTAAGAGTTAGGTGGTGAGTTAGTTGTTCAAGTAGTAATCGCTCAAAAATTTTTGCTAGAGTTGGTGTGACTGATATGGGTCGATAGTTTTCTGGTTCTAGTCGGTCTCCCTTCTTATAGACAGGTGTAACATGCGCTGTTTTCAAAATATTAGGAAACGTGTTTTTATTTATACATTCATTGACGACAAATTGTAAATGAGTTCCAATAGACAGTTTACTATCTTTTAGCGCCCATGCTGGTATATAGCCCGGTCCGGGAGATTTATGCTTAGGTAGATTATCAATAACATTATACAATTCTTTTCTGGTGACTGGTCGGAAGCTAAACTCCGGTCCATCAAATGTTAGGGAAGAACAGTTTGGAGCAACGTCTTTGCCTTTGTATAATCCTAGTCTCGCAAAACAATTATTAAGAACATTGGCAATCTCTCTGTCATCCTCAACAAAATGACTATCTTCCCTTAATTTGTCAATTTTTTCGATTTGGCTGTTGGAATTGATCCTGTTTTTGATGAATTTCCATTGTTCTCTTGAAGTTGGTAGCTGCTGGAAAAAATTCTTTGTGTAATCATCTGCAGCTTTTTTCAGTTTTCTATTCACTGAATTGCGTAAAGATTTGTAAATGTTATAAATCTCTGATTTTGGGTTTTTCTTCCACGCATTAAAGACACGGTGTTTTTCATTTATGAGACCACGTAATTCTTTTGTTGACTTTTGCGCACTTGGTTTTTTAGTTTTGCGTGATCTAAATTTCTCTCATTTAGAAATGTCAGCGGCTTAACTCAAGTGGCGGCAGTTTACTACTTAAACTCAAATAAAATGTCAAATAATTTTTTTTGGCTTTATTTTGATACTGACTATAGTCATATAACCTCCAATGATGTTATAATACCCCCACCCCGTCTGAATCAGGCTGCAATAGGTTAGAGCTCCCACAAGTCGTTCGAGAGCAATTCTTCCGACGTTACTCGGTTTTTAATAACTCAAAATAATCCACTTATTTGTACCTATGCTTACAAGGTAAGAGGTACTGATTCGAATCCAGTACTGGTTCTTTTTGACATTATGTGCGCCTGCTCAGAGCTCTAACTCTGTGGTCTCACACAATCAATGGGGATACTAAAGATAGAAGAGGTTACTTAATTGCAAAAAGGAGATACATGAAAGGCATTGGTTCCTATTTGATCATCTGACTGTCTGATTGAAGATTGACAGTTCAAGTTTAACTTAAGAATTCGTATTGAAATGCCACTATTAGACAACCAATATAGAAACATTTCAATGCAAAACTATTGTATTGGAAATGCGGCTCAGTGTTGTTTTTGGATCAGTGATGGACTTGGATAATTTTGAATCAAAACAATCGCATATTTTACATGTTTACTGATTCGTCTTAGCATTTCTCTGCCACTTCGGCCTTAAATCTCATTCCTACGTGACTCTCCACAAAAATATTGCTTAAAAAATTGGGTGAGTCACGTAGGAATGAAGATTTAAGGCCGAAGTGGCAGAGAAATGCTAAGACGAAACAGTAAACATGTAAAATATGCGATTGTTTTGATTCAAAATTATCCAAGTCCATCACTGATTCAAAAACACAACTGAGCCGCATTTCCAATACAATAGTTGTGCATTGAAATGTTTATATTGGTTTCTTACGACAGTGAATTTAGGTGAATGGTTATGTTTTTTAGGATACTACGAGGAGGGTTTTCTCACTCTCCAACTGGGAGTCAACCTGGGGATCCTCAAACAACTTGGTCAAGAGGTTGACCTGGACGCCACAGAAATTGTCATGAATCGGATGCCATACCCACCATGGACCGATAATGTTTTCAATACATTTGTGGCCACGTTGCTGCCATTCGCTTTCGTGATCTCAATGATATCATTAGTGTTGCTTGTGGTTAAACAGTTGGTTTTGGAGAAAGAGCGGCGACTTAAAGAGTCCATGAAGATGATGGGATTGCGACCCTGGGTCCATAACGTGGCCTGGCTAATACATTTCGGAGTAATATTCTTTGTTGTGTCAATTATTATGACGCTGGTTTTGAGTATAAAGATTGTGGCGCAGGGTGCGATATTCCCGAACTCGTCTGTGATTGGAATTCTACTCGTGTTCCTCTTCTATTCGTTTCAAGCCATTGCATGCTGCTTCTTTCTCTCAACGCTATTTTCAAACGGTAAGTTGGGATAAAGGACTGTCCAAGACTGCAATGTTCAAGTTGGGTTGACCCTGATAAAAGTTGATTTAAAGTTCAGCGAAATTTTTTTTGCGAAGTTTTGAATATTTCTGATATTGGTGCTGGATGTTTTTAAGGAGTTGCTTTTTGCAAAGTTGTATCCCAATTTAGCACCTCAAGCAACATTTGAAACTTCTTAGATATTCAACACAATTTCCATGAACGTTAATGTTGGTTTTTATAGGAAAGCTAAAGTACATCTAAAGGACGATCATCTAAAGCACGACAATAGATTAAAGAAATTCACGTAATTTGAAGTTAGCGGCAACAATGAGAGAATTGATGCAAAAGTTTTGGATAATTGATACGAATGAAAGACCAAAATTTAGTTCCGAAATAATGCAATGAACTGACTCTTCTTTTTAGCTAACACTGCCGCAGTAATGACTGGTGTGATATGGTTCTTCACCTACTTTCCCTGGTTGTTCCTGGACCCCGGCAATCCGAACGGATTCTACGACCAGATAAATGTGGGAATTGTCTCTCTTCTATCTTTCATTCCAAATCTGGGATTCTGTTTCGCTGTTCTGATGATTACTTCGTTAGAAAACAGAAGTGAGTTTTCCCATTTACCCTTATGGCCGAGTTTGTTGTTAGAAGTTTGAGAGAGAACAAGCTAATATAAATTATACATAACATAAGCTTGACAAGAAGCTCTCATTGTTCAACGTATACTTGGCTAGATAAATGATGCCTTGAAGAACGAGTGAGAAGGGATATAGGAGATGCCCAAGTTCGAGCTTAAGAGCAGTTGTAATGGTTAGCACACTAGACTTGCAATTAAGGGATGCTGGTTCGATTCCAACACTGGTCCATTTTTACAGTAATGGCGCCTGCTTAGACCCTTTTGACGTTATTTTGGATTTATCAAATCCAGACATTTGAGTTCTCAAAACTTAAGGAAAATAACGTTTTTTAATTGCTCTCAAACGAGGTTTGCAGCCGTTATATTAGTCCTGCTGGTCTTTAATAGCCGCACAGCGATAGCTGGGGCTATTATTGGCCTTCTCTTGGTTTTTTTTACGACTCGAAGAGGAGTATTGGTTTTCTTAAGGTTTTTTTTTTACCGGAAGTACTATTCGTTCAGACGATGTTTTGACCTAAAAGCGAAAGCGAGTAAAATTGCAGTGTGAACTAATTTTTTCTGAGCGAGAGAAGTTTTTTGATCATGCGCTGCGTTTAGTGAATGACTTTTTGACATTGAAAAGTAGGTTTGACTGAATGGCACATATAGATAACCGTTTTTAGCCGTTTTTTCGTCTAAGTGGCCTAGTTTTTTTTCTTGTAATTTGGTTTTTTGTAGAAATATTTTTTAATCGATGCTATGTTGAAATGTAAACCCCGGAAATCGATAGCACAGTATTTTGCATAGCCTGAAATTGCGTTTCAAATGCGAAATTGGCACATATTTCTTGATTTTTTAGTTAATTTTTGGTTTTTTTTCTATTAATTTCTTCATTTTTGGATCTTTTAGCTGTTTTTTGTCGAAAATCAGTTAATATGGCAACTTCCTTTTGATAATTCATATACTCAATGCCTCTTTCTACCTCGATGTAATTTTGTTTCATAAAATTGTACATTTGCTAATCCGATTTTCGTAGTTTTTTGCCTATTTTTTTTCAGTTTTTTGTTTGTATTTTGCTTTTAATTACTAGAAATTGTATTTTGGGGAACATGAGGGACTTTAATTTTGTTTCAATAAAAATTCAATAATTCTTTGGTGTTAAGTTTTTGAAAAAACAGACAAATTGTTTTCATAAATGCAGTCTTAAATATTTTTTGACCACTTTTTTGCAAAATGTTTCATTGTTTCGCATGTCTGAATTCTGCTTTTTCTTGTTTCATTCTCTTCAGCAAGTTGGATTTTTGTCTCGATTGACTCGTTGTCTTTTCTATGTCTCGAATGCTGATCAATGAAATGTACTCGTTTTTCTTGATTTTTTTAAATTTGATTTTTAACTTTCAAAAATCAAGAATTGGTCTTTTTGTTACGGTGTTCCTAACATTGTGTCCATATTCTTCACATTCTCGTTTGTTTCGTTCTAGTTTTGTCCATGCACCTACTTTTATATTCGTTATATTGATTTTTTCAGTTGTTAAAAAAATTGAATGAATTCAGCTTTTTCTTAGATCTTGGTTTCTTTGGTTTGCAATTGATATAATTCAAAATAAGGCAGTACTGGGAGTTTGCTAGAAAGTCTTTTCGAACATTTCTACTTATTACTATTCATTGCAATTTTCTTCCGGGCTTGATATTGTTATTAGACGATTTTTTGCCTTTGAATATTTTTCTGTTGCTTTTGTTTTTCTATGATTAATTTAATTTTTGAATTAGTATGAAATCATGTTGTCTAGCATATATACAACAAGGAAGAATCATGTATTATTTTGTCTTAATTGCCGTGATTAGAAATCTAATTGTAGTGGTTCTCTGATTCTTAAGTTTGAGCACTCTTTTTTGAATAATTTTGACTTTCCTGTCTTTTTTGAAAAGTTTTTATCTGCCGTTTGCTTTCGCGATCTTTTTGAGATTAGAATCAATAATTATCTGAGGTTAATTGATGGCCCTGTCAGCTTTGTCAGGCTATCAGTTTTTCGACCATCCTAAAAATTTCAGACTTTTTTTAACGTTACCAAACGTTTTCAATAATAAAATTTTGCTGCATTTTCTTTCTCTTGGTGATATTGGTTTAAATTTCACCGATTTTTATATCAGACCCGGGGAGGTAATGAGTTAATTGTTTAATACAAAAGGTAATGGCTTCAGCTTTTTATGATGTTTTGGTGCTTCCAGTCGCTTCCGGAATTCTTCCGGCTATGTTTTTTATTTCGTCGTCATGATTTTTGTTACGACCATATGACGTCACAGCCACTTTTTGTTCATTCGTTCATGCAATTTCAACTGAATTGCATGCGTGACGTCATTTTTCGCTCTTAGTGGAGCGAGTTTTTTGTTCATTCGCGTGATTAAATTTTTGGTCACACTTGACTTACCTCACTCTCAAAAATGACTTCCTCACTTTGAAATTGACTTTTATTTACTTTAATTCAAAGAGATAATGTCAAATGGGTGTGTCACTCTAAATGAAGGTTATTTGGGATCACTAATTGAGGCAGCAATATTTTATACTGATTTTTAATCAAAATATAAGATTTAATGAAGACAATTTTTTTTGGTCTGTCTTTTTTACTGTTTTTTTTTAGACTGCCGACCTACAAATCTATTGCGGCTATTTTCTGGCAATCTGCCAGCTATGTTTTTTATTCGTTTTTACGTAGTACCAACTTTGCTTCTGATCCTTCTTTTTCATCTGCCTCTCGCTGTAAGTTTAAAGTAAAGTGAGAAAATGGTGTTTGAACAAAAATTTGTTTTCTCGCTAGGGTTTTTTTTTGTTTCACATGCGGCACTCGACCATTGAGTTTTACTGTTTTTTTTTCATTTTTTTGGATCTGATTTTTCAAAATGGTTTTAATTGCTCTCGAACGCAGTTCATAGCAATTATTGTAAACGTGTGTGTCTTTTTTCGACTCGAAGAGGAGTATTGAGATTCTACAGGTTTTTTTACGACTCGAAGAGGAGTATTGAGATTCTACAGGTTTTTTTACGACTCGAAGAAGAG
>NC_134480.1:37193362-37376244 GCF_964194025.1 Convolutriloba macropyga | reverse complement strand
TTATTTTGCACGACGATTCGAGTCGTTTCCGGTATTCTACCGGCTATGTTTTTTTTATGCGATTTTTCGCTTGACCAATTTTTCGTCTGACGCTTTTGACTTTTCGTCCTCAAAAACGGGATAAACAGGTAGCGCCCAGCGGGCATTATGTGCTCTTAGAGCCTTTCATGTCTGTTTCAGCTCAAACTGTCTTGGAGACTTATACTTATACTTATGGTGTGAGGGGCGGTTCTTAGAGGTTGACACCCCCCCCCCCCTTGTTGACCCCCCCCCCACCCCCACTATTGGCTCCACCCCCCACCGCGCTTTTGCCCCCCCCCCACCCAGTGCTGCCCCCATCAGCCCCCGGTGCAACCCCCCCCCGTGGCTAGCTACTGACCAAGCCAACCGCTCGCCGGTCGTTTGAGAGCAATTCGCCCGACGTTAGTCGGTTATGTTTTTTACTGTTTTTTCGATTTTTTGGATCGGATTTTTTTCTAAATAGTTTTCCCAATCCATTCACAATTCATTCTGGACCTAGTTTTTGGTTAGAATCAAAATTACATATCTCACTAGTGGTTTTTGTTCTCCCTAGCAGCATTTTGACATTGATTTTCTGTTTTTTTTGTTTTTTTTCATCTGATTTTTTTTTAGAAATGGTTTTCCCAATTCACTCATTGTCCGTTCTAGGTCTATTTGTTTGATAGGTCAGTGAAAATTCTTTGAATTGTACGTCAGGACTTGTTCTGCTATGTTTTTTTTTAAGATCTGTTCACACATTTTCATGATTTTTGAAGTCAAATTGGAGTGGTGATTTTGGTCACGCCGAAACAGGAAATAGAGCGAAAAAGCGAGTGGTTTTGCGGCGTGAATTTTTTCGCTCTAATTTTAAAGTAGAGTGAGGAAATGGTGTTTGAACAAAAATTCGATTTCTCGGTGGTGGTTTTTTGTTCACATGCGTTAATTCCACTCTGATTTTTACTGTTTTTTCGATTTTTTGGATCGGATTTTCTTCTAAATGGTTTTTCCAATCCATTCATAGTTCATTCTAGGCCTTTTTTTTTCTTTGAATTGAATTTTCATTTCTCGCTAGTGGTTTTTTGTTCACATGCGGCATTTTGACATTGGTTTTCTGTTTTTTTTTCTATTTTTTTATCTGATTTTTTTAAAAATGGTTTTCTCAATTCACTCATAGTCCATTCCTGGTCTAGTTTTTCTGTTTAGTTAATGAAAATTCTTTGAATTGTACGTCAGGACTTGTCCTGCTATGTTTTTTTGTTTCGTCGTCTGACGCTCTTTTTTCGTTTTACATTTGTTCACACAGCAAAGCTGAAAAAGTCAAATTTTCTGAATGACTTCTTCCTCTCACTAACGGCATTTGCGCGCGTGACGTCATTTCTCACTCGCTTTAGCGAAAGTTTTTAGGTTATTTGCGTGATTAGATTTTGATCATACGTGACTTACCTCACTCAATAAAATGACTTTTGCACTTTAAAACTTAGGTTTAATTTGAATTTGTTTAAGGTCAAACGAACTCATTTGTGTAGTAAAGGACCCTAATAAGAGGCTTCTGTGGAATGAATTTTAACAACCTTTATTGATTTATCGCTGAATGTTTTTTAGCCTAGTTTTTTGAGTGGCGTCAATTTTTTTTTCAATTTAGATCTGTATCTGTTTCTATCTCTATTATTTGGCACGCAAGTCTATTCTTTCGCAGCTATTCCGCCAATCTGCCGGCTATGTTATAGAAAATTTTGCTTAAATTTTCGATTGACTTCCACATCCTTGAGTTTCTGAGCTTTGCCCTGTCTGATTTGTTCTCATTCGCAATTTTTTAATGCTTAGCTGAAATAATGGCCGTTTTTAACTGCAGGTCCAATATGGAGTGCGTCGAAATTGTTTTCGATTTAAATCTTACTATTGTCTATGATAACCGCCATCTGAAGAAATTGAGTGAATTGTTTGAAGCAGGTTACAATAGAATTGAGCTCCCGTCAGACGTTGGAAATCAATTCGACCGAGGTTTGTCGGTTATGTCTAAAAACTCAGTTTTCCTATTGGGTCTGCATAAGTATTGCATCTGATTTGCTAATTGTTCCGAAAATTTGCACTCTTTCCGCGGTTAAAATGTGCACAACCTACTTTTTTAATTTGTGATGAAATTTTCATAATTTTCTTGTTTATCTCATTCCATGTAAGCATTCTTTATTATCCGGTCTACGTAACTACAGAAATTATTTTGCTCGAAATTTTTTTGCTCACTGTTCAAAAATTGGCTTTGACGATTGAGGTAGACTTTAAACGTTTTAATAGTGTTCTTTATGGCTACTTTAAGTGGCTAGCAAGTTTATTGGCTTTCGTTCTACTAATTTTTAAGTGCTCTTTTATTAATTGAACTGAGAAGAGTGTAGAGCTGGATCGAACCTCGTTGTAACTAATCAATTGACTAAGAAAATTCATGATAGAGTGTAGTTTGAAGCGATCAGTTGAAACGATTAGTTTGAAGCGATTTCATTTTGGCCGGTAGGTTAAAGTACTTAAATTGTTTTTAAAAAATTTGCAATTTTTATTGATTATTTTGGTCTATTAAATGAGATTAATAGTCCGTTTAATATGTCTGCTGTCTGTGTGTAATTCCCTTTTTGGAACGACAATCAGCTAACTGCTTAACTGCCATATGATGCGGGACAACTAAAAAGTCCAAATATCATGTATTAAGTTTTTTTTCGATGACCGGCCTGATTTCAAATTCATGCGATTGCGTCAATGTAACCATCGTTGGAAACTTTGAAATGCCAACGCAAAAAGAAGTAAATATCTGTAGTTTCTTCCAAAATCTTTTGTCGGTTTCTTTGGCAGTGGGAGGTTGAATGGTCGAGAGGTTATTGGAGATATAAACAGAAAGGACTAAAACTCATCAATTCAACCATGACACACCCTAGGTAGACTATGACCCTCTATTTTTGATAAAATGTTCAATGTAAATTGCAATGAATAGCCATCTCTTGTTCTGCTATACAAGCCTATCATTGCAAAAGCAAGCCTTAGTTAAAAACATGGCAATGAAACCAACAATTTATTCATTGAAGTAAAGGAAAACGCTCGATCATTTCTGGTGAATGTTCAGTTAAATAATTACAAAAGAAATTGAAAAATTGACTGTTCAGAAATACGCAAATGGGAAAGTGGCAGTGAAGGGCGTCACTGTGAAGATGTTCGAGGGACAGACTACTGCATTTTTGGGTCACAATGGAGCTGGAAAAACGTCTACAATATCAATGCTGACGGGTACCTACAAGCTTTGTTAATGAAATTAAGAAAAGCACAGACTGTTAACTAAATTGAAGCATCTGCTCCAACAATTCAAACTTGTACCGTTGGAAAGGAACGTTGGTGGCTTCAAAAGTTATTTTTACCTTTAAAAAAAAACAAAAACGGAACCACTAATTTTGATTTTTAACATTGTACTAATTTTGTATATAACATTTTGAACTTGTAATATTTAACCCCTGGGTTATATTTTCAATTTACTTGTTTAAAAAAATTCAGATTAACTGGACTATTTGGAGTTGATGTTTTGAAAACTATTTTATTAAGCACGAAATTAAAAATATTCAACTGTTGATCTGTTAGCATCCAGGTATTAACTGGCCTACTTATTTTCAAATCATTAATTTCGTTTGTGTTTGATCCGCATGAAATTTATCGTTAATTTCATGCAATTGATTGATTGCCAAATTGTAGGTTTGTACGAGCCCACAGCTGGGACTGCCTTGATAAACGGACTGGACATTCGGGATGATATGGAGAGTATTCGGGAGAGTCTGGGAATTTGTCCACAGCATGATGTGTTGTATGACAATCTGACAGTATATGAACACTTGAAACTGTTTTGTCAATTGAAGGGAATGGAAGATAACAAGAAAATTCAGGCAGAGATAACTTCACTCTTAGATGATTTGAAGTTTGCAAGCAAGAGGAATGCGAAGGCTTCTGCGTTGTCGGGAGGCATGAAGCGGAAATTGAGTGTCGCGATGGCTTTTTGCGGAGGGTCCAAGGTAATGTCTCGTATGATATTCGGATACGAGATCTTAATCATTATTAATGGGTCAAATTCGCACCGAGAATAGTTACTAATATTTTGTGATAGTGAAGCTGTTATCAGCGACTGCTAATTCGAAGAGGTACGAAGTACACGAGTTTTGTATCTCCTAATATGGATAGCAATTGGAGCGAAAGTACCCATTGACGTTATTCTACTTCGCACAATCAGACTACTGCTTTTTGATAGCTCCATTTTGCTGGTGTCTCTCTGTGGCCTTGTTGCAATCGAGTCAATGCTTCATACAATTAAAAACATTAAGTTAATTAATTTGACTCTGTTTAAAGTACATAGGGAAACTGAATATAATTTTGTTGGCCTGGTTGCAGGTTGTAATATTGGACGAGCCCACAAGTGGAATGGATCCATCTGCTCGCAGAGTGACGTGGGATTTGATCCAGAAATACAGAAGAGGCAGGACTATCATCCTCACCACCCATTACATGGACGAGGCGGACTTCCTGGGTGATCGTATTGCCATTATGTCTAGTGGGCAACTTGTCTGTGCTGGAACGTCTCTCTTCCTCAAGAATAGATATGGTTAGTTTTTCCTCAATTTCTAGAAAGATACGGAACAATTTTAACCAACTGTAGCTTTGAGCATAATGATTTTGATTAAAAGAAGCAAATTGCAAACAGTCTGGTTATTACCGCATTTTTGCTCCAGAACGCAGCGCCCCTCGTTGAATAAAATAAAAAATCAAAGAACCTTACAACAGTGATCAAAGATTGGCGGATTTCAATTTCATAATCTAATAAGGATATTCGAAAGCTATTGCTGAGCGTGCTATGATTAGCTTCATCATTTTTTTATCTGCAAAAAGAGTTACATTGAACCGAGGTCATTAAGTGACTGAGAAGTCCTCTACGTGCGTTGGTGTTCTTTAAATTTGCGATTCACCGAAGCTGCTGTGTAAACATAAATTCACGATGTGTGCTGGGGAGTTCTTCAAAATTTCAGACCTCCCATTTTAGTGTGTAGGCGTGAATTCACGGTTTGAAGGGCATTTTTTTAGCTTTGATTCCCGTCCTTTACCTCATACACCTCAGCTCTTCTCGACTTCCCCGTTTCTCGACTGCCCCTGACTCTCACCTCAGCTAGTGAAGATAGGCTCATTCGGCAAAGTTACCGGTCACCAAAGCCAAGCGTTGGGCAGTTGTTGGAGGGCGATAGAATGTTTTTATTCGCTCTATACCATAGTTTGTAGCAATTACTTTTTAGTCCTGTTGGTTTTTTATATGCAATTTTTTATAGAGCGATTTTCCATCTGTCGAAAAAATTTGTGACGCCCATTTTTACCCCTCACTGTTTGGCCCAACATCTATTGCGGCTAGTGTTTTGAAGCTTACCCAGTCTACTATTAAAGCACTTTCGGCATAATTAAGACGTTTATCTCTCTTGACTTCTTATGTTTTGGCGTGATCATAATGGCTCCCTCATTCACAGTTTAGAGCAGCTGAACTCAAATGGCGACAAGTTACTGCTAAAAATCAAATGCGAAGTGGTTCAAAGTTTGTCCCATTTATTAAAGTTTGAGTTAGAATTTAATAGAATTAAGCATAAATTTATTAGTATTCGAGTGTACACCGAACATCTCTTATTGTCTCTTTTTATGTCGTGCTCTAAAACCCGGTGGACCCAGTCTGCCTAAATTTGAGTCAGCGACAACCAAAGGCAGCCCTGGGCAGTTGTTCGCGAGTGGTTTTCCTGCAGCAAATTTTTATGAAGACCTGTTGTACATAATGTTTCTTCTTTCTATTTTTTGTTAAGGGTTTTGATAGTGACTCAAGTTATTTCGTTTTTCGTCTCATACTACAGTCAGAAGAAATACCACAAGAAGTATAGAAATCAACGTGTTATTTGCAAAAAATATGAAGATGTTTAATAGCCGCGTCCTCAATTCTAGGCGGCTATTATAGCGCTCCTAATTTTTTTTTTACTTTAACAGATTTTTGTTTCGTCTTACCGTGACTACTTGGAATTGACTTTCCCAATGACCTACCTCACTCAAAAAAATGACTTCTGAGCTCACTTTATGAACATTTACTTATTAAAGGTCAATAGTGTGCATCTAAGTAGTGCCAAACATATGCCCTAAGTCTTGAGTTTTTGATTTCGAATATTAATTTTGGGATCTTTTCCGTTTGTGCCCCCCACCCAAATATTGCCTGTGCATCTGGGGGGTGCAAATAATATGCGCCCACTAAGCTGAGGGGGCACAAACGGAAAAGATCCTAATTTTGAAAAGCACTATTATGGATTTCTCCTTATAGAGCTTATGTATCTCATAAAAATGACAGTCCGAAGCTAACCCAAAAAGTCTAGTGGTCTATTAAAGGACTGGTGGTCGATCTGTCTATTTTATTTCTATAGTTGTTTCAGTTCATGTAACGCCACAAGCGTCTATCGTGGCTATTTTCCGGCAATCTGCCGGCTATGCTTTTTATTTTTTCAATTGCTCTCGAACGAAGTTTGAAGCATTTATTGTAAAATTGTCTTTTAAGGCAAAATTTTTGCTTGACCGTTCTCTTCTGAATTTTTCTCTCAATTTTACTTCCCGAGGAACTTTTAAACTTTGCTTCTTGGTTTATGAGTGATTTGAATTGCGCACATTCAGAAGTTAAGTCTGTTGTGAGAGATGACTGTACATAGAGCCCCGGATCTCACTCGAGAGGTCCCGAGTTTGAACCCCTTCATAGTCATTAGCTTTTGCAACATCCTCCTAAACGTGTCCGGACAAAGTGTCAGGCAAAGCAAACCCAGACAAAACAGTCCCAAAGGGCAAAATATTCCCCGGCAAAATAGTGCCGGATAAATACCAAATCAATTGTAAAGATAATCTACAAACAATTAACAAGCATAATCTATGAGTTAAGCATCTGAATGCATTGTTTTTAATTCATATGAATTAATATTAAACCAAAATTTGTTTCAAAATACATTTTTTGGCGAAATTTATGTTGTGATCAGGTTAATATTTGTTCAATGAACAACAGTCATATGAATAACTTTGTTAATTGGTGTGTATATTTTAATCTCTGTTTAGTTCAGACTATTTTGTCTGGGTCTGTTTTTCTGCTTCCTTGGGACTATTTTGTCTTGGACTGTTTGGTCTGTGAATATTTTGCTATTCGGGACTGTTTTGCCCGGGAATGTTTTGTCTGTATACCTTCTTAAATTGTCTGCCAATCGAGAGAACTTCATCTGACGTTAGTCGGATTATGGTTCCTTTGCGTAAACCAGATTTCATGGCTTTTTTTATAGAAGCGCTGAACACTTATCGGCAACTAGCTTTGAATTGTCGTCACGCTTTTGATCAGCACTAAATGTAAAACGTTACCAACAATCTGTTTTGCTAGCTTTTTTGCCATTGATAAAGAATTTGACGTGAATGTGACGAGTTAAGGGTCATTGGAAAGCAATTTTTGGATTACGTATTAATAGCCGCCCTCATCTTCTCAGCCGGCTATTATTGCGCTCGTATTTTTTTTTTTTACTTCGTCAAACTTTTTTTCGCTTTACCATTTTGCCGCTTTTTCGACATTTTGCGTGCAATCGTTTTGACTTCTCTAGGCTAGTTTCTCTCTTCTCTCATTCTGCTAAAAGTGAATTTGAACATCAGTTGCTAAGCAAAGCAATTCAAAATGAACAGAGTCAGTATAAAAAATTGAATTCAGAAATAGAAACGGGATAAACCCATAAAGCCCAATTTTAGATGCCCGCTATTTGAACGTCGTTCCTATAAGTCTTAGTTACCACCTCTAATGCTTATTGGTGTTGATAGTAGCCCCTGTAGCCTCTCTCTAAGAAACAGAAGTATGTTCAACTACGAAATGCCATCAAAATAAATCGGACTTAAAAAAATATTTTTGTACAAAAATCTTTTTTTTTTCAATATATTCTATTCGTTCAATCCCAATCATGCTTATTGGAATCAACGGCGGCTATTTTCCGGCAATCTGCCGGGTATGTTTTCTGATACTAACTGGGTATTTAGTATAAAACCTCGTGGCAATTATGTAATCCAAGCTAGAGGGAGAACTAAAAATCTGATTTAAATACTGTCGTTATCCGTCCCCTCGTAATACATTATTTTGGATGTCAATTTTTGGTGCTGTTAAAAGTTTCCGGTACTGCATGTTTGAAAAGTTGAACCAGTTGCTGGTACTGGAGTTGAACCAGTTGCTATCAACTTGAAAGCCTAGTGTTCTAAACCATAACAACTAAGTGTAGGCTTTGCCACCTCGTTCTTTTTTGTTTGCGACCCTGTTCCTTGAAGAAACATCTCTTAGGCCATGGTTGCTTTGTACAAACGGATTCTCTGTTGTGAGCTATGTCAAGTTTATCATTTGCACAATTTTATATTTGGTTGTACTTTTATTTTTGGCAATGTTATAGGTGTTGGTTACCACATGGTGGCTGAAAAAGTACCTGGCTGCAACCCGGAAGCTGTGCTTTCTTTCCTCTCCCGGTATGTGCCAGGAGTGGAGAAGGAGTCGGACATTGGGGCGGAACTCACTTTTCGACTGCCACAGGAATCTTCGCCGAACTTCCCCAGTGCGTATTTTAAGTTTGCAAGCTTTACATTCAAGACGCCTTCATCGCATCGCTTTGATAGTATATGAAAGACAACAGTTTATTTTCCATGACAGTGGAAACATGTATCTCCACAGAAACAAAGAAGTAAAGCTTTTTAATTTCTGCTCAAAGAATGCTATCTTGCAATTATTTGTTTAATAGCCGCGAAGCGATAGCGGCTATTATTGGGGACATCATGGTTTATCTAATTCGTCGTCTCCATTGATGATTCTTACGACCTCATTTCTTGGAATTTACTTTTCAATTTCAGTGATTTCTACTGCTATGTTCCTAATATCTGCTGTCATCGTCTCAGCTGGCTATTATTGCTCTCCCAGTTTACGACTCGATGGGGAATATTGGTAGAGCGTCTTTTCTTTCGGTCGACAATTTTGCTTGAACTCATTTGAAACAGCACGTGGAAACTAACTGCTGTGGTTAAGTTGCTGAAAATAATTGAATAACGTAGTGAAGAGAGCAGATTTTTTTCAAACGCATTTTTAAGAGTGAGCACAAAAAGTATGTCAAAAATTTTTCGCTGAGCGAGAAAATTTTTGTTCATGGTTGGGAGTTTTCAAAGCTGCTTTTTTAAATCAATTTTTCTATCCAAAACGTTTCTGCTAGGCTGCATCATAGTTTCTCAAGGTATGTTCAAAACGTTATGAGCATTTTAGGTAAAAAGTAGGGTTTTTTCCGATGAAATTTACCGTTTTTGAATGATAACGTTTTTTCAATTTTTGGCCAAAAATCAAATTAGGATCAAGTGGCAACGATATTTGTTTCAAGTAGGTTTCGGGATTGTTGTCATTTTCGAGGAAACGATCGCCGTCAGCTCATTTCATATGCTCTGATTTTTTTAAACAGTAGTAGTACGTGACGTAATAGGTGTGCTCAGCTTTCTACTTCAAGTCATTTCCGGAATTCTTCTGGCTGCTTTTTTTACTTAGTGAGCTTTTTGGCGTCTCCAGGCTAGTATACTATTGCTATTGATAATAATCCCTGTTTCCTTTCATTGAGAAACAGGATTGTGCTTAGCCTCAAAACTAAATCGAATAGCCCAATTTTGTTATTTTGTGTAAAAAAAAATTATTTTCCGTTATTGTTTCAAACCCCAATCGGGGGTCATAGGAATCAATGGCGGATTTTTTCAGCAACATTAATTGTGTGTTCTTCATTTGTGAGCTGTCACATGTTGCCATAGAATTTAAATTCTGCAATTTTTAGCTGAAGCAGCTTCTAAATTTTTTATTCTAATTCCTTGATCAGGGTGAAAATTAATAAAGTATTGTTATAAAGCATGATGATTTTCAAGGTAATGTGACTGCTTGGAAGTATTGTAATTTATTTCAGATCTTTTCGATGAGTTGGACAAGGATAAAGATAAGCTCGGTGTTGCTAGCTACGGAGTGTCAGTGACTACCCTTGAAGAAGTGTTCATGCGGTTAGTTGGCACGATATTCTTGGAAAAGTTGGAACTGTTTCATGCCCAGACCTATAATTGATATCCTACTTCCTATTAAGTTGCACGAGCCATTCGTTATGAGAGCATATGTGCCCACATGCATGGGTTTGAGAAAAGAAAAATATTCCTCCGGGAAGGTGCAGAGATCAGGGGTGCCCGAGTGAAAACGGAAGATATTGATGATCTCTTGCTTTGTAGTATTGATTTTCTGGAGTAATAGTCAAGTGAAAATGACTTGTAACTTAAAATGGTTCCGTTTAATTCATTTAAAAGAGATGAATTTATTAGAAAGGGGGTCTATAGTTCATTGGGGTAGTAAAATTTAAATACGCTCTAGGTAGAGAATGAAACCTGACACTCAGACAAATTTTTCTCTTGTTTCCATGCATGCATTCATTATATTTATAACAATGTGCGTCATTAATGCAGCATGTTTTAATTTAAATAATTTCGTGTATCGTTCTCTCACTCCAGCCCTTTATGAGGCTAAATGCTTGGCCAGTGATCGTGTCTAAAATCGAGGCCTGATAATCGGATGACTATTAATTTTTTTGTGATTCAGGGTTGGTCATTTGAACGAAGATGCTGAAATGGGCAGAGAGGGAGGAGGTGATGGCGAGGAACCGCCTCCCAGTTATTCTGCAGCCAATACTAACCAGGCAACACCAAGGTATAAATTCACTTTGAGCCAATTTTTAGCAATTGATAATGTAGATGAGTTGTTCAGAGACTCTATTCATGCCTATACCTTCTACTTAAAGTAAAACCAAACAGTTGTAAAAAATGGCGTTCACCCTATTCAAATTGATGCTGTTTAAAATAAGATTGAGTAGTTTTATTCAACACTGAAGTTAAGGCAAGACATTTTTTTTTACAAATATCCATTCCCATTTTTTGGTGGCTTTACATCATTTTAAGCTAATCTGTTCATTGTCATGCACTGTCAGTAATGTGTCGACGACGTTTTCAATAAGCTTGAGCTGGCAGCTGTGAAAACCAACTCCACGCCTGTTGTTTGAAAGCAGTTCTTCAGGCGTAGTCAGTTATGCTTGTTATAGCTCCGAAACTTGAATTGTATTCAAGCGTCGTATTCTTACCACTCGAAGAGGGTTAAAGGCGAGCTATTGTTTTTGTTGACATTACCGGATGTCAGTCAAATTAGTCAGTCTGTTTCACGCAAATCGAAAAAAAAATAATTCGCTTTTTGTTCATATATAATTTGGAGAGCGAGAGCGTGAGCGAGGGCGCGCGCGCGCGCGCGCGAGAGAGAGAGAGAGAGAGAGAGAGAGAGAGAGAGGGAGGGAGGGAAGGAGGGAGGGAGGGAGGGAGGGAGGGAGGGAGGGAGGGAGGGAGGGGGAGAGAGAGAGAGAGAGAGAGAGAGAGAAAGAGAGAGAGAGAGAGAGAGAGTAGCAAAGTAGGTGCGAAACTCTCTAAGAGCCTTACGTCCTAGGTCTCTTGAATATGAGAGATTGACCGAAACCTTTTTTCATGACAATGTCTTGGTCTGAATGGCAGTTCTTAATCTGAAAAGGTTGACCCCCTCGGTCATCCCACCCCACCCATCCACCCAAACCCACCCCCCCCCCCCCGACACCTCTCCCGTCCATCGTCCTCTAGTTGACGATTTGAACCCCCTCGTCCAGTGCTTCCACCACTTCCCTCCACGCTTCAACCCCCTCAACCCACCCCCACTCCGCACATACCTCCCATAAGGCTAGCATCACTAAGCTCAGCTGGCTACTACCGAAGTCAGCAGCTCGACGTTTGTGAACAATTAGCGCGACATTAGTCTATTCGAAGAGTATTTGGGTCACATGTGTGATAAGATTTTGTTTTTGAAACCATTTCTAGCTTTTCTCAGTTTGATATTTTTAATTTCTCTTGAACGAAGTTCATAGCAATTATTGTAAACGTGTGTGTCTTTTTTATGCAAAATTTTTCGCTTGACAATTTTGAGTTGTCGAGTGACTTTTACGCCCTTGACTTTTTTCCGTTTCGCGTCATCTAGAATTCTCTCTCAATCATAATTTCAAAGCAGCTAAAATCACAATTTAATACCCAAAGTCAAATGAAAAGTGCGCCGAAACTGGCGCCATTTTTTACCTTAAATCCTTATAGTAGTATATGTTAACCTCTAATGTGGTTATTTGAAGCCCACTATTGAACTTCCTAGTCCCATTTAGGCTCCTCCTCTCCTCCTCCTCCTCCTCCTCCTCCTCCTCCTCCTCCTCCTCCTCCTCCTCCTCCTCCTCCTCCTCCTCCTCCTCCTCCTCCTCCTCCTCCTCCTCATCATCCTCCTCCTCCTCCTCCTCCCCCTCCCCCCGACTGAAGCAGGCTGCAATTGATTAGAGCTCACACTAGTCGTTCGAGAGCAATTCTTCCGATGTTTTGTCGGCTGTGTTTTAATGGTTTTCCTGACGTTAATTAATAGCCGCGTCCTCAATTACAGGCGGCTATTATAGCGCTCCTAATTTTTTACAATGCAAAGAATTTGAATTGTATTGGTGCGCTGTGTTTTTTTTAAGATGTGTTCACACATTTTTCAATGACTTTGATCTTCCAATACTGGATAAACAGGTAAAGCCCAGCGGGCATTAAGTTTCATTAGAGGCCCAAAGTGGGCTTTAGTAGTCCTCCAAGTGCTTATAGTGGGTGGTGTAGCTGCTGGGATGGCCTTAATTTAAGGTTAAAAGGTCATTTTTAGGAGTTTTTGGGCTCAAAATGGTGCAATTTTTCATGTTGTTTGTTGAGGTTTTTTGTTTGATTTTGTCTCAGGTTGAAATTTTTAAAAGTTGATAAAAACTTTTTGCGAGACAAAATTGCTTGTTATGACCATTTTATGAGCTATATGTTTTGGTACTACAAACACAAACACGAAAAATGATCCTAATTTTCGCAATTTTCAGGTTTTTTGAAAATGTTTGTCATAATTTGAGTTTTTAAGACCTAGGTGTCAAGAAACCTCATCTAGAGTTTGATAATGGGTTTGATGATAGATTACTGCTTAGTTTCCAGTGGTAATGGAATGTTTTTCCACTTTTTGCCATCATGACTTTTAGCATTCTTTGACAAAACTTGCTATTTTTTCATAGTTTTTGACATTTATTGTCATTATTCAAGTTGTTTGAGTCCCAGGGGCAAGAAAACCTAATCAGTAGTTGGATAATAAGTTACTGAAAAGTTTTTAGTTGTCATGGAATAGGTTTTAATTTTTGAATATTTTTAGCGATTTTTTTTCGACAAAATTCGCATTTTTTCAGGTTTTTGAAAATTTTGGTTATTTTTCAGTTTTTCCAGCTTCAGGGACCAGGCAATCTCTTTTGAGGCTTGTTAATAGGGCACTGCATAGTTTCTAGTAACATTAGAATGATTTTTAACATTTTATTAACATTTTAATGTCTCCAATTTTAGCATTTTTTAATGAAATCTGAATTTTTTTAAGGTTTCCTCAAGTTTTTGTCAGTTTTTGATATTCGTCTATTCTCAAGTGCGAGAAAACATATTCCGCGTTCTAATAAAATTTTACTGCATGGGTTTTAGTTTCAATGGATTTGTTTTCAACAATTTAACCTTTCGACTTTTAGAAGTTTTTTTGATAAAATTTGCAATTTTTTCAATTTTTTTCAAAATATCTGTATTTTATTTATTTTTTCTTGCCTCAGTAGCCAGGTAACTTCATCCAGTGTTTGATAGTATCTTATTAAATAGTTGCTAGGGGGCAATTGAATGGCTTTCATTCTTTTAATAGAACGAATTTCTATTTTTTGAAAGTTGAAATTTTAGAAATTATTTTCTATCGATCTATGAGCCTATGAGTTTAAAGTTTGGAATTGGGTTACTGGATAGCCTCTAGAGACACAGAAATGATTCTGAAGATATTTATATCACGATTTTCAGCAACATTTCCTTATAATTTGCAATTGATTTCTTTTTTTATTTTTTTGGTCATTTTCGAGTTAATCGATCTTCAAGGGCCAATGAATATTTTTCAGGTCTTGCTAATATAATACTGGAACGATTTCAGGAACAAAAATTGGTTTTTAACATGTTTTTGGAATAGGTTTTTTTAAAGGAAAAACTTTTGCCTTAGGTTTAAAAGCTCAGAGTTTTAGCAATGAGTATATTTTTGTTGAGGTTCGATTCTTTTAGGTTCTCATTTTTATGAGATGATTTTGTTTGTGTTCTGGCTGAAATTGTTCAATTGATCTGCTGGTCAGGTAGAGTACGTCTGAGTTTTTTTCATTCAATTCTTTGAATTGTATTTCAGGATTGTCCTGCTGTGTTTTTTTACTTCGTCAAACAGATTTTTGTTTCGTCGACCACTTGGAATTGACTTTTCCAATGACCTACCTCACTCAAAAAAATGATTTCTGAACTCACTTATGGAACTTTAAATTTTATGAACATTTACTTATTAAAGGTCAATAGTGTGCATCTAAGTAGTGCCAAACATATATGCCCTAATTCTTGATTATTAGTCTTGAGTTTTTGATTTTGAATATTAATTTTGGGATCTTTTCCGTTTGTGCCCCCCCCCCCAAATATTGCACGTGCATCTCTGGGGTGCAACTAATATGCGCCCACTAAGCAGAGGGGCACAATCGGAAAAGATCCTAATTTTGAAAAGCCCTATTAGGGCTCTCTCCTTATAGAGCTTATGTGTCTCAGTCCGAAGCTAACCCAAAATGTCTAGTGGTCTATTAAAGGACTGGTGGTCGATCTGTCTATTATATTTCTATAGTTGTCTCAATTCATGTAACGCCACATGCGTCTATCGCGGCTATTTTCCGGCAATCTGCCGGCTATGTTGTTTTGTCGTCTGACGCTTTTTTTTTCGTTTTACAATTTGTTCCAGAACATTCTGCCGCTTCACGTTTTTAGTCACTCTTTCACGCTTGATTTCTTGCTTTTCGCGTGACCTAAATTGCTCGCAATCAAAATTTGTTCGTTGCTAAAACGAACTTGGTTGTAATATAAGACTGCATAAGGTTATTGTAGCCTAATGGTTAATGCAGCCGGTTCTTACGCCGGGGTTGATGGTTTGAACCTCTGCGTCGTCGAAAGTTTTTGCACCCAAAATTGTTTTGAAATGTACACCCCTTTGAATGAAATTTCGCCGCGATTTTTTGCCAAATATTTTTTATCTGTTTTTTACAGCACGCAAGTCTATTCTTTCGCAACTATTCGGGCAATCTGCTGGCTATGTTATCATAATTCTTGTCCTCCAATTTAGAGTATGAATTCAACTTATTTATCGAATCTAATGAAACTGATGGGCAAATTAGAATACTTTTTGACTTAAATGGCTGTCTATTATGCTCTTTTTTGTAACTGTTTTCATCCCAAAGCTGCTCTGTGGGGTCAGCAGTAGTTTTTGTTTGGCAATTTACCGGCATTATTTTAATGAAGTTTTATAGATGATGAATTTACTTTTTTTAACCTCTAAATCTCGGGTTCAAAATTTTGATCAATTGGACTCAAAGGTCTGCTCTAATTTTGATATTCAACTATTGTATTCTCAATCACTTGTGGACAAAAATTAGCAGTATATTTATTTGTTCTGCATAATTGTTTTGTGGGCAATTTGTCCAGGTAATTAATAGCCGCCGTCAGCCTCTCAAATGGCTATTATTTAGGCACTCTCCTTTCTTTTTGAATTCGCTTTACCTTTTTATTACGTTTTTCGTTTTCATAAGTCACGATTTCCTCACTCACTTGGCTTCTGACTTATTTCCTCACTCACTGTTTCAATTGAATGGACTTAAATTCTTTCACGTATTGAATAACGCAATGTGGTGAATACTGTCAATGTCAAAAAAAGCGAAATCAGAGAAACGGGATTAACATATAAAGCCTTAAGTCATAGTGCATTAGCTTATCAAAGTTCAATAAAGCGATTACTAGCTGGCTTTAGTATAAAGCTTAATTATTTTCAGCTGCGAAATATAGTTTTAGAATCTGACTGAAAGTACACATCGAATTAGAACACTTTTTGAAACTTAAGAGAAAATTCGGTCACTTTCTGTCACTTTTTCTTTTTCTGTTTCAATCCCGATGTGCATCAAGAGCGTCAACGACGGCTATTTTCCGGCAATCTTTCGGCTATGTTTTTTCAATAGCCGCCGTCAGCCACTCAAACGGCTATTATTTAGGCGCTATCCCTTTTTTAAATTTGCCTAACCTTTTGATCACGTTTTTCGTTTTACGTTTGTCACGATTTTCACGTTTGACTTCTGACTTACTTCATTCACTGTTTCAACTGAATTGATTTTAATTTCTTTCATGCATTGAATTACGCAATATTGTGAATATGGTCAAAGTCAAAAGAGCAAAATCAAAAGAGACGGGATAAAGCGAGAAAGCCTTGTCATTAAGTCCTTGGGAATTAGGTTATCAAAGTTCATTAGTGTTTGTTAGCTGATATCGGTATTAAGCTTATTAGCTTTCAATTTAGAAGCTGAATTACGTTTAGTTTTAGAATCTAACTAAAACTGCACGCCAAATTAGAACACTTTTTGAAACTGAAAAAAAACAACAAAATTCATCGAATTTGATTCTTCTTTTTTTCTTTTTCTGTTGCAATCCCGATGTGCATCACGCCTTCTAACGGCGGCTATTTTCCGGCAATCTGCCGGCTATGTTGTTTTGTGGTCTGACGCTTTTTTTCGTTTTACAACTTGTTCCCGAACATTCTGTCGCTTCACGTTTTTAGTCACTCTTTCACGCTTGATTTCTTGCTTTTCGCGTGACCTAAATTGCTCGCAATCAAAATTTGTTCGTTGCTAAAACGAACTTGGTTGTAATATAAGACTGCATAAGGTTATTGTAGCCTAGTGGTTAATGCAGCCGGTTCTTACGCCGGGGTTGATGGTTTGAACCTCTGCGTCGTCGAAAGTTTTTGCACCCAAAATTGTTTTAAAATGTACACCCCTTTGAATGAAATTTCGCCGCGATTTTTTGCCAAATTTTTTTATCTGTTTTTTACAGCACGCAAGTCTATTCTTTCGCAACTATTCGGGCAATCTGCTGGCTATGTTATCATAATTCTTGTCCTCCAATTTAGAGTATGAATTCAACTTATTTATCGAATCTAATGAAACTGATGGGCAAATTAGAATACTTTTTGACTAAAATGGCTGTCTATTATGCTCTTTTTTGTAACTGTTTTCATCCCAAACTGCTCTGTGGGGTCAGCAGTAGTTTTTGTTTGGCAATTTACCGGCATTATTTTGATGAAGTTTTACAGATGATGAATTTACTTTTTTTAACCTCTAAAGCTCGGGTTCAAAATTTTGATCAATTGGACTCAATGGTCTGCTCTAATTTTGATATTCAACTATTGTATTCTCAATCACTTGTGGACAAAAATTAGCAGTATATTTATTTGTTCTGCATAATTGTTTGGTGGGCAATTTGTTCAGGTAATTAATAGCCGCCGTCAGCCTCTCAAACGGCTATTATTTAGGCACTCTCCTTTCTTTTTGAATTCGCTTTACCTTTTTATTACGTTTTTCGTTTACATAAGTCACGATTTCCTCGCTCACTTGGCTTCTGACTTATTTCCTCACTCACTGTTTCAATTGAATGGACTTAAATTCTTTCACGTATTGAATAACGCAATGTGGTGAATACTGTCAATGTCAAAAAAAGCGAAATCAGAGAAACGGGATTAACATATAAAGCCTTAAGTCATAGTGCATTAGCTTATCAAAGTTCAATAAAGCGATTACTAGCTGGCTTTAGTATAAAGCTTAATTATTTTCAGCTGCGAAATATAGTTTTAGAATCTGACTGAAAGTACACATCGAATTAGAACACTTTTTGAAACTTAAGAGAAAATTCGGCCACTTTCTGTCACTTTTTCTTTTTCTGTTTCAATCCCGATGTGCATCAAGAGCGTCAACGACGGCTATTTTCCGGCAATCTTTCGGCTATGTTTTTTCAATAGCCGCCGTCAGCCACTCAAACGGCTATTATTTAGGCGCTATCCCTTTTTTAAATTTGCCTAACCTTTTGATCACGTTTTTCGTTTTACGTTTGTCACGATTTTCACGTTTGACTTCTGACTGACTTCATTCACTGTTTCAACTGAATTGATTTTAATTTCTTTCATGCATTGAATTACGCAATATTGTGAATATGGTCAAAGTCAAAAGAGCAAAATCAAAAGAGACGGGATAAAGCGAGAAAGCCTTGTCATTAAGTCCTTGGGAATTAGGTTATCAAAGTTCATTAGTGTTTGTTAGCTGATATCGGTATTAAGTATATTAGCTTTCGGTTTAGAAGCTGAATTACGTTTAGTTTTAGAATCTAACTAAAACTGCACGCCAAATTAGAACACTTTTTGAAACTGAAAAAAAAACAGAACAAAATTCATCGAATTTGATTCTTCTTTTTTTCTTTTTCTGTTGCAATCCCGATGTGCATCACGCCTTCTAACGGCGGCTATTTTCCGGCAATCTGCCGGCTATGTTTTTTCAAGCTAACTACGAAGTTAACAACTGTTTGGTCAGTGTATTTGTTAGATTTTTATCTGAAGAGATTTGGTAATGCAATCATTATTAGGTGAACAATTGCAACGATCAAGCTCTGAGGACTGAAATGGGTTAAGTATTGATTATTTTTCAATATATGACGTTATCTCCATGTAAGGTAATAAACAGTTAAAACTTTTTAATCATGAACTCTTGGTTTTCATCTTATTGTTTTCAACTTGGTATGGTTGTAGATTGATTTTAAATGTAAAAAAAAACATAATTGATGAATGACTGCTTTCAAGTACAGTATCTCATCATTAAACTGCTACCAGAAATTGTATTTCTTTTGTGTACGGAATGAAGTCATTATTTTAATAATTGTTTCGGGCCTCTAAATTTAAACTGCTATATCAGTAATTTTTTTGACGATGAACTCTGATCAAGTAGACAGGTTGATTATTCTACTGTTATCAGTAATTTGCATTTTATTTTGGGGAAGAAATTTCATGTTTGTTCTGACTGAGTTAATTAATTGTGATGTTTGTTGCTAGACACAATGGAGCGTACCAACAAGACTCGGTGGTAAATGCACCTCATGTAAATGAGAAAGGCAATGACGTAAGAGATGCTAATGGCAACAGACCTCAAGAGACCGCCAACGGACATGGGACTGGTAGCAATAATAATGGTTCTGCTACAACAACAGCAGTACAATATAATGGACAGGAAGTGGTTATAACTTCCACATACGAGCCCCAACGACGTTAGTTTTCAGCCTGCGTCACTTGTTGCCGCTTTTAAACTTGTTTGTGAGGATTTCTCCCGGGAAACAGATAAAGAAACTATTGTTTTAAATGTGTTCAACAAAATTTCATGGAAAAAACTAATGGATAATACCCTTTTGTTTGGGTTAGCTTTTCCCCGGTAAAAGACCTAATTAATTTTTTTAAAAAAGTGGTACAAACTTGCTTTATTGTCATGTGAAAAAATTTCGCAATTGATAAAACTGTTTTTTTCAGAGCTCAAAGTTGACCTTTAGTATTGTAATTGGTTATTTTGTCCACCATGTCGAGTCGTCTTTGAGGAGAAAGTATAGAAAGTTCATCCGTTTTCTGTCCAGAGCATACAACATTGTTGCGTCGATTATGTTTTTGTCGGACTATCGAACATTTCTCACTTTTTTGTCTCTTTCTCTCTCGTAACGGTAGTGATTCATTTTGAAACTTCGAACTAAAAAGAAATATTTAGTCCGTGTAAAGGAGGAAAAATTATGATTAGAAATATTATTTTTTGTCGAATGAAGCTTCCTGGTTACTTGACGTTATGCGTTACAGGAAATTAGTTTCATAAATGGAATGGCTTCACAACCCAATGTGTGTATTGTGGCAAGAAGCATCCGCTTTAGGAAAGGCTTAGCTTAATTAGACATAGGCAAAATTTACCTACTATATTTAAGGGTTCGAATTTGAAGCTTTCCTCTGTTAAAAACGGGAAACTACCGTTTTTATGCTGCCATGCACTTAAATGAACCGTATGCATGGCTGATTTGCATTTTGAAATGATGCACTTGTTAAGAGATATTTGATATGCGAAATAGATGAAGGGTATTTTTTAACCTCTTTTCACTTCAAATATACATACGTTTTTTTAATATTCTTCTGATCTTTTACAAAGCAAGAAATTGATATACATGCGTCTCGGAATCAATGGAAATCGCTTTTTATTTAGAGCACCATTGTTAATGTTTTCCAAAAATTTGATTTTAAAAAAAGATACAAATTCTATTTTTTGTGAATATTTTAAAATTTTTGCATTAATGCTGTAGTCTTCGACGCAGAATCGTTAAGCTGAGATTTAATTGACGTGGGTACAGAAAGCTGAAGAATGTGTAATAAAAAATATGCAACGCTTGAAATGTTTTCAAAAGTGAGCGGATTCACAATGCCGATTTTTGTCGCATTGTCTTGATGATGTTAGATGTAAACGTTCTTCTTGAAAGTAATTTCTGCAGATAATCTGTTCGGCCAAATGAATTGAAAGCAGTAATTGTATGCATAAATGCGCAAGGAAATATTCAGCAAAAACTATGAGAGGTAATATTAGGAAGCGCATGACCAAATAGGAACGTCAATAGATTTTTCATGTTCCGTTTTCAATGTTTTCCGAATTTGCTCCGTTGTCAGGAAATAATACAAAACTTCTGCTGTAGAATTTTCTTCGACGGTTGTTTACTTTTTTAGGGCCGGCTTCAAAAGTGGCACAATAATAATAATGAGAACCAATTACATTAACCAGTTTCAAAGGCTCATAATTTTTGTTTAATGAAAAACTTGGTGGCAGGGTCATAAAAACGTCGGTTGAGGCACCAAACCAGTAGATTACTTTACTAGAAACTGTATGTGAACTAGCATTTATGAGACTAAATTATAAATTGAGAGAAAAAAAAAGTGAAAAATTCAAAATTGACTTGTTATTTATGAAAGAAATATATTCAATGGCATTAAAACCATGAACTGTCAACTCAAGGAGACCTGTCATTATTCAGAATGTGTCAAACGACTACAACAAGATCATTGATTACAGGCAAAATTTGAAAACTAAGGAAAAAACGCGAGTGTCGAAGTCATTAAAACCGTACACTATCCACTGAAAATATTATATATGTGCAACTGAGCCGCATTTCGACAGCAACGGGAACTATGGTTTGTGTGATAATGTGACAAGTGAAAGAAAGGGAACCGCAAATTTGGACAGACAGTAAAAGGTTTTTGAATCATTATATAAACACTCAGTATCAAAATCAGAAAACCATTAGTTAAAGCATAAAGCGTTTTACATTATTTTTGCTTTACTCAAAATATGAACCATAAAAACCATGACCTTTACTCTGAAAAAATAATGTTTGTCCTTTGGGCCTCAATTAAACATAAATGAAAGCAAGCATGTCTGTAATTGGATTGTAAAAATTGCAAATGTTTTAAAAAAGACGGCGCCCGATTACAGTTGGAATTATTTTCATTGTAATAATCCTCGAAAAGACCAAAACTGGCCTTGCTATTGCTGCGCGGCAGATAAATAACGTAATGGTTACTAATAGATAATTTTTTGCGTAACAGATAATTTGGCATACGAAGTTCTTAATATATCAAAAAGAAATGACGCATTTTTAATTGCTCTCAAACGAAGTTTGTAGCAATCATATTAGTCCTGTCGGTCTTTTTTACGCGATTTTTCGCTTGACCGATTTTTCGTCTGACGCTTTTGACTTTTCGTCCTCAAAAACGGGATAAACAGGTAGCGCCCGGCGGGCATTAAATGCTCTTAGAGCCCTTCAGCTCTGTTTCAGCTCAAACTGTTTTGGAGACTTATACTTATACTTTTGGTGTGAAGGGCTGTTCTTAGAGGTTGATACCCCCACCCCACTTTTGCCTCCACCCCCACCGCGCAGTTGCCCCCAACCCAGTGTTGCCCTCCATCAGACCCCGGTGCCCCCCCCCCGTGGCTAGCTACTGACGAAGCCAACCGCTATCAAACTTATACTTATAGTGTGAAGGGCTGTTCTTAGAGGTTGAAGACACTCCCACTGTTGACCCCCCCATTTTGCCCCCCACCGTGCTGTTGCCCCCACCCCAGTGTTGCCTCCCCAATCAGTTCCCGGTGCACCCCCCCCCCCCCCCCCCTCCCATGGCTAGCTACTGGCGAACAACCGCTTGCTAAAAACTAAAAACGCAAATTTATACCATTTCGCAATTTTTTCATGCTTTTGAAAATTTTTGAAATTTTTTGTTTTATCAGCCCTAGGCGTCAAGAAACCTCCTCTGGGGTTTGATAATAGGTTACTGCATTGTTTCTAGTGGTAATGGAATGTTTTCAACATTTTAACACCACGAATTTTACCAATTTTTTGACAGAACGTGCAATTTTTTCAATTTTTTTCCACTTATTCAGGTCTTTCCAGACGCAGGGGCCACAAAACATCATATGGGGTTGGATAATAAGTTACTGACGAAATTTTAACAGTCATGGAATAGTTTTTCAACTTTTTAATGTCGCAAATTTTAACAATTTTTTGATAAAACATGCTTTCAAGTTTTTTCGAAATTTTTTGTCGGTTTTTAGATTTTTTAACCTTAAGAGCCAAGGAACCTCCTCTAGAGTTTAAAGATAGGTTACTGAATAGTTTCTAGATTAAACGGAATGTCTTGCAAGATTTAACATCACGAATTTTAGCATATTTATGTTATTTTTTGCCTTTTTCCAATTTTTTAACATAGTTATTATTCAGATTTTTTGAGCCTCAAGCGTCAAAAAAGCCTCGTTGGGGTTTGATAATAAATTACTGGAAAATTTTTCTTGGTCATGAATTAATTTTCAGCTTTTTAATATCACAATTTTTAGCGTTTTTTAAAAATAAAACTTGCCATTTTAAAGTTTTTGAAAGCTTTTGTCATTTCTTATTTTTCTTTAGCCTCACGAACCACAGAATTTCCTCTAGGGTTTGATAATATGTTACTGCATAGTTTATAGATTTAATGGAATGTTCTTCAAGATTTTAATATCACGATTTTAAGCAGTTTTGAAAATTATTTGCAGTTTTTCGTGTTTTTGATTTTTTTTTCCGGCAAAAGAGGCACTGGGGCCTCCTCCAAGGTTTGATAATAAGCTGCTGAATTGAGTTAATGGGAATGTGATCAACATTTTTTAATCCAGTTTTTGACTCAAATGGTTTTGTCTTTTTTTTGCGAAGTTGAAAATTTTTTAATTTTTCCTTTTTCAGTTTTATGATTTATTTATTAACAAGGTTAGAAAACTAGAAGTGGCAGTGTCGTATCCAATCATAGAATATATTCCGGTCTCCTTCTCTCTCTTTCGTTTGGGGTTCCTTTCCTTTTCTTTCTCGTTCACGTTTTATCTCTCACACACTCTCTCTCTCTCTCTCTCTCTCTTTCTCTCTTTGTTGGTTCTGCACTTCATGTACTGTTATGTGGCGTTATGTCGCCATCTCTGATCCTCATTATCAATGAGTTATAGTGGAAATGTTTTTTATCAAAAATGATCTGACAGGCACTTTTAGGAAACCGTTGTTAATTGCTCTCAAAAGCAATTTGTAACAAATATGTTAATCCTGTTTGTCTTTTTATGCAATTTTTCGCTTGGCCGATTTTTCGTCTGACTCATTTGACTTTCGTATTCAGAAACGGGATAAACAGGTAGCGACCTGAGGTCACTAAGCCGTGGCTAGCTGTTGACAAAGCCAAACGCTCGCCGGTCGTTTGAGAGCAATTCGCCCGATGTTAGTCGGTTATGTTTGATAAACCTGGTTTTAAATTAGCGAAAGGCCGTCAAATTGTTAGTTCCAGAACATTTTTTAGAGGCCGGTTGTAAAGATAGCCCTCATCTCGTTATACAAAGATTTTTTGGCACTTTTTAATTCTGTACTGCGGGAAATGTTTGAAAAGTGGGCAAAGGCAGCATATTTGTTCCTATTTTTTTAAATGAAAAATGGTGAAATTTCAAAAATTTATTGAATATTTATTGAGTTTGTTTACAATTCAGCAAGTTTTTTTGTCTTTTTATGTTAAACCAATAACACTATCGTTAACAATTTTTCAAATATTTACCAAAATTGATCAAAATTTGACCAAAAATTACGAAAGATGTGAATTCAACGAAAGTGTTGCTAATGTTCACAAAATTTAAACATCGATAGTTGATTGAAATAAGCAAAATGCGAAACTCTTTTTCATTCGATGCTCTATACTTGACAAGCCTTCTAATGATACCACTCACAACTCTGTGCGATGATTATATCGATCGGCGAAAATTGTTAAATGACTGGAATAATGACTGAATTATCTATGGCTTAGCTAAAAATCTCAAATTTGCTAGAAAACAAACATTTTTTGACCAGCTAACAATAACCGCCTTTTGACCATTCAAATCCAAACAAAGGCAGGACAGTAAGAAAGAATCGCAAATAGCTTAAGCTGACACCTACAAGCTAAACAGAGACCAGCTGCAAAAACCAGCGTAGAGACTGCCCCGCAACAACTTAAGGACATTAGGTTTCAGGAATCTACCGTCTAACAGTTTCGTTAGAAAAATGTTTCAACAGTTTTTACTGAAAGATTGAAAAAATTTATTCAAACATTTAAACTTAAACAGCAAAAGTTTCAATTCGAAAGTGAATAAAAAGCGCATAGCTGGATGTTGAGTTGCGGAAGAATGAAGCGGAGGAACTGTTCGTCTTCTATTTAAGCTAAGAGAAGTCAACTAAAATAAGTATCCCCGGTTGACGAAAACCATACACTCGAATATCTTGCGAGCATACAAAAATCTTGAGATCGTACAAGGTCATGAATGACTCCCGGTAATAATTTCAGGTCATAAATGATTTCTATGATTTACTAGTAACTATATTAAAAACTCATTGGTAGACAAAAACCGGAAATGTAGAGCTCCTCTGACCTGAAATAAGGTAGAAACGTGTTTGGCCATTTTTTCCAAACCAAATTAGTGATCATGGTGTACTTACTGCTCTCAAACGAAATTTAAAGCAATTATTGTAAACGTGTCTTCTATCTGCAAAGATTTTGCTGAGGCAGTTTTGCACTTTTGTCCTAAAGTATTCGTTGAATTTAATTTCTCAAGTTACTTTTTCACGCTTGATTTCATTTTTGCGTGATCTAAGATGCTCCTATTCAGAATTTGAGGTTGTTGCTAAGATAAAACCGATTTTAAGATAATGCTTTCCAAACGATTGATCGTCGAGTGGTTAATGCTTCAGTCTACCTCATCGGAAGTTAGTGCGCCTATAAAAATTAAGCCCGATTACAGCACCCTCTAAATTAAATTGCCCCGCCTGTCGTTCGAGAGTCAGTTTTTACGAAATTTGTAGCAATCATATTAGTCCTGTCGGTCTTTTTTATGCGATTTTTCGCTTGACCGATTTTTCGTCTGACGCTTTTGACTTTTCGTCCTCAAAAACGGGATAAACAGGTAGCGCCCGGCGGGCATTAAATGCTCTTAGAGCCTTTCAGCTCTGTTTCAGCTCAAACTGTTTTGGAGACTTATACTTATACTTTTGGTGTGAAGGGCTGTTCTTAGAGGTTGAGATACCCCCACCCCACTTTTGCCTCCACCCCCACCGCGCTGTTGCCCCCAACCCAGTGTTGCCCTCCATCAGCCCCCGGTGCCCCCCCCCCGTGGCTAGCTACTGACGAAGCCAACCGCTAGCCGGTCGTTTGAGAGCAATTCGCCCGACGTTAGTCGGTTATGTTTGTAAACATGTGTGTCTTTTTTATCCAAAATTTAGCTTGCTGGTTTTGACTTTTCGAGCGACTTTTACGCCCTTGACTTTCTGCGTTATGTGTGATCTAAAAATCTCTCATTCACAATTTCCAGCAGCTGAACTCAATTGGCGACAATTTAATACTAAAAGTCAAGTGATAAGTCCGCCGAAACTGGTGCCAGTTTTTCCCTTTAAATCTTAATGGTGGTACATATTTGAAGCCCCTACCGCTTTTCTTAGTCCCACTAGCCGTTCGAGAGCGATTCTTCCGACGCTGGTTGTTTTTTTTTATTTTCTGGTTTTCTTTTAATGTCAGTAATGACGGTTGTCATAGTGTTTTTTGAAAAAAAAAAAACATTTAAACTACTATTTCATGGTTTAAGCTTATAGATATACTTCTATCGATATTTGCTATCCAGAAGTAGCAGTTTTTTTAGTTATGACCGTACTTGTTAATCAATCTGTTTCGCAGTGTCTTAATCTGGCATATCTAGCGAGATTGAATCTGTTTAAAAGTTGCACTTTTTAGATAATGAAGTCATTAGTGCTAAAAAATAAGATTTCAGTGATTTTTGTTGTTGCCTTGTTCATACAACATTTTATGTATTTTCTATTGAGCAGTTTTTTATAATCTAAGGATTGGAAACAATAGTCAGGTATTATAATGAATTCTATGCCACTTGAGTTTTGTCTCCGAATTTGCTCTGTTTTTCTTTTCATGTTTAAAGACTCGGTGCATTAGGTTATTAAAGTTCCTTAGAATATAGTTTTAATTGCTATACCTCAAAATACTTGGTATAATACCTATAAATGTTCTTATTACTTGCTCTCAAACGAAGTTTGTAGCAATTGTATTAGTCCTGTCGGTCTTTTTTTTTATGCGATTTTCCGCTTGATCGATTTTTCGTCTGACGCTTTAGACTTTTCGTCCTCAAAAACGTGATAAACAGGTAGTGCCCTTTTGTCAAAATTTTGAGTTTTGTCAACCCTAGATGTCAAGGAACTCCTTCTATGGTTTGATAATAGGTTATTGCACAGTTTCTAGTTGTAATAGAATGGTTTCAATATTTCAACTTCGCGAATTTTTGCAATTTTTTGAAAAAACTTCAAGAGCCAAGGAGCCTCATCTAGGGTTTGATGATAGGATACTGTATAGTTTCTAGACGTAATGGAATTTTTTTCAAGATTTTAACATCACGATTTTTAGCATTTTTTTGAAAAAAAAACAGCATTTTTGAAAAAATTAGACTTCTTAATTTTTTTAACATTTATTGTCATTATTCAAGATTTTTCATCCTCAGGGTTCAGAAAGCCTGCTTATGGGTTTGATAATATGTGGCTGCATAGTTTTTAGTGGTAATGGAACGGTTTTCAACTTTTTAATATCACAAATTTTTATCGATTTATTTTTATAAAACTTGCAATTTTTTGACAATTTTTCTCATTTTATAGGTTTATCTAGCCTCAAGAGCCATGGAACCTCCTCTAGAGTTTGATAACAAGTTATTGTATAGTTTCTAGATGCAATGGAGTGTTTTTTAAAGATTTTAACATTAACGAGTTTTAGCATTTTTTTGAAAAGTTTTTGGCAATCTTCATATTATTTTGACATTTGTTGTCATTTTTTAAGGTTTTTCCTGCCTCAAGAGCCAAGAAGCCTCCTTCGAGGTTTGATACTAAGCTGCTGCTTAGTTTCTAGAGTTAATGGAATGGTTTTCATTATTTTAATGACTCGAGTTTTAGAAATTTTTTGATAAATTTTAATTTGAAAAATTTTTGAAATTTTTTTTTATCATGTTCCAAGTGTATGGATCTTTATGAGCCAGTGACACTGGTTAAGGCTTGAAATAGGCATACTAGATCTCTGAGACAATGGAATGGTGTTCTGAAGATATAAATATCACGAATTTTAGCAAGATTTTGTTAAAATTTGCAATTATTTTTAAATAAAATTTTTGAATATTTTTGTCCTTTTCTGAGTTTAACGATCATTACTGGCCAACGAAGCTTTTTGTGTCTTGCAGATGGGTTACATGACAAAAATCCAGAGACAAAACATGTTTTTGAACATTTTCTTTACTGCGAAATGTGGAAACTTTTCTTTGGAATTTTTCACTTTCAGTTACTTTCTATATGATTTAGTTACTAACAAGTTTAGAAAACTTGAAGTTAAAGAGTCGAATCTCATCATGGAAAAAATTCCTAGCTCTCTCTCTCTCTCTCTGTGTGTGTTGGCTGGCGTTCGTTTCCTTCTCCTCGCTCACGTTTAATTCTCTCTCTCTCTCTCTCTCTCCCCAGCACTTCAGCGGCTGTTATGTAGCGTGATGTCATCGTCTATTACCCTAATTTCAGGCCCCTTCAATCAAGCTAAAGCTTACCTTGCTAAACAGTGGCTAGGTACTGGCGAAGCCAACCGCTCGCCGGTCGTTTGAGAGCAATGTTAATAATTCTTTTCAAGTGATCTGGGCGAATATAAACTGAGCGATACCAAATGAAGACTGATTTGTTAATCCAAAATAGAAAATGTATTATATTGGCTCAAAATATTCGAGCGCTTGAAATTTGCTTTGTCATAGCCTCCGCTAAATTTGAGGCTGTTATTTTCAGAATTCACTGAGGTGAAGCGGAACACGTCAATTGTTCTCTTTGGACAACAGATGCAGGCTTTGTTCATAAAACGGCTCCTCAACACCTGGCGATCTGTGGCGCTCTCAATTGCACAGATCCTGGTGCCAGTGTTTTTCACCACTCTCGCTCTCAGTTTTACGGTAATACTTTTCTCCACCTAACTCGATTACGTACTCTTAAACATTTTCATATATCTTTGTCATTAGGCACCATGTAATGATACCTCTACCAAGTTTCAACGAAATTTCTGTTTTCATGATAAAACACATAATGATAATGATGGCTGTCGTCATTTTTAGTTTTTCACAAATAACTGATTTTGAACTGCTCTTCAATTCGCATAACCATTCAACCAGATTTGCAAATTCTGTCGTTAGAGAGCAATTTGTCTCAAATCAATTTCTCATTTTTGCTTCTTATTTGCAGAAAATCATATCGGATCGCGAGGAGTTGCCACCGTACACCTTCAGTCTGGAAAACTATGGCTCTGAGGCTCTCAAAGTGACTATTGATGGACCCGATGACCAATTCGAATCTCTCAAAATCAGCTATCGGCAGGCGCTTGGTGTGTATTAATGCATAGTCCTTTCACGTAGTCTGAAGTTGCGTCTCTTGCTAAAGTAGCATATTAATCAATATTAGTCAAAAGGTAAAAGTAGATTATATATTAATTACAATTAATCAGAAAGTAAAAGTATCCTATTAGGTGAAAAGTTGCTAGGAAAAAATTTTCTCAATGAAGAAATGATGCTATAGAAATAAATCAATGAAACACTGGAGCATTACACAATATTAATTGCTCTCAAACGAAGTATGTAGCAATTATGTTAGTCCTGCAGCAGTTTTTGGCTTGACCTATTTTTTTATCTGACCCTTTTAACTTTTCGTTCTCAGAAACATGATAAATAGGTAACGCCTGGAGGGCATTAAGATCTCTTAGAGCCTTACGGCTAACTATTCTCTAAGTATAAGATTCACTGTACCTGTTCTTCACCGAAAGGCAGTATGCGGTTGAGCAGCTCTCTTAGAGCCTTACGATTACTAGTCTCTAAATATGTGATTCACCAAAACTGTTGACGAGAGATGAATTCATAGTGTGAAGGGTGGTTTTTAATCTTAGGAGATTGACCCCGCAGTCAACCCCCATGCCTCCTCACGTATCCACTCTCCTCCCCCCACTCACGGCCCGCAGTCACTCCCACCCCCTCACTCCCTCTTGTCCTGCCCCCCATGCTTGCTAGCATTCCTAAGCCCCTGATGAGTGCTTCTAAGTCAACCGCTCGACGGTGGTTTGAGAGCAATTCCCCCGACGTTAGTGGGTTATGTTAGTGTATGCTGCGATCTTTGACTCATCCGACTTATTTTAGAAAATCTAGAGGGTTTTGTTGTTCTAGGTGGAACTTACCATATCAACAATGTGAGTGAGTCAGATATGGTGTCTTACTATGGAGAGAACGGCAGGAACAAAGTGGACGAGTTCAATCAGAATTGGGTAGTTGGTGAGTTTTATCTATTAATGTCCTCATTCGTGCTGCTAATTTTTTTAAATTTGAAGAAAACCTGATTGGCTGAACGAGTCTTATTTATTATTATTTGTTCTTAACAGTTTCTTGTAAACAATTTATACGCTGTTATTTTTTTCAATCGATGAGTACAATGAGTAATTAGTTGCTCTCGAATTCATTATTTGAAGATATTATTGCAAGCGTGAGCGGGACGGTTTTCGACCATGCTGCTTCCCAATATTTACTCCCATCCCTTCCCTTTATCTTCACCCTGTGCGGCTAGGCTTCATTGGCTAAGGCTAGCTGCAACCCTCCTTTAGCCTCTAATTCGAGAGCAATTTTTTAGGGGGTAGTCGGCTTATTAATAGCCGCGAAGCGATAGCGGCTATTATTGAGGACATCGTGTTTTTTTATTCGTCGTCTCCATCGACAATTCTTGCAACCTGACTTCTTGGAGTTGACTTTCAGTGATTTCTACTGCTTTGCAGTTAAAATTTGTGTGCCTGACGTCATTTGTTCTGCTTTCAATTGCGTGACTTACCTCACTAAAAAGATGGCTTCTGCACTCGCTTAATGAACTTTAAATTTTATGAACATTTACTTGTTAAAGGTCAATAGTGTGCATCTAACTAGTGGCAAACCTATATGCCCTAATTCTTGAGTATTAGAGTTTTTTATTGCTAATATTAATTTTGAAAAAGCTCCATTAGGGTTTTTCGTTATAGAGCGAATGTGTCTCATAAAAATGACAGTCCGAATCTAACCAAAAAGTTTAGTGGTCTATTAAAGGACTGGTGATCAATCTGTCTATCTTATTTCTGTAGTTGTCTACAAGCGTACAAGCGTCTATCGTGGCTATTTTGCGGCAATCTGCCGGCTATGTTGTTATGTTTTGTAGCTTCGAGAACCTAGTTTTGATTAATGAAAGAAGTTGCACTCAAACGACTTATGAGCAATTAGGTTCCTGAGTAGATAGCTGGGGCTCAGGGAGGTTAGCTTAAGTTTGTCTAATAGAGTGAGCTGAAAACGGAAAGGCTGAACTGGGAGGAATTGGCCGATTGGAGTGAGAGGTGTCGAAACGGCACCTTTCACTTACAATAACTGCCCCTCAGTTAACAGTTCTGTATCTCAGCAGTTTCTGCGATATCTACAATTAGAGACTAGCAGGGTTCTTAGGGAACTGCTTAGTTACTTAGTGCCCTCTGGGTTGTACCTGTTATCTTGTTTTTGTGGACAAATCATCAGATTAAAACTATCTATCAGACAAAAAGTCGCTTGTACGAAAAATTGCATAAAAATACCTACAGGACTAATATAATTGGTACAAAGTTCGTTTGAGAGCAATTGAAAATACCCGTTTTATAGCAATTTAAAAACTATCAAATATCCAGAAGGAAATATAGAAAGGAGCTGTACATTTGTAATTTGACACAAGAATTTGTAAGGCGAACCAAGTCCTTTATATGTTGAGGAGAAATGTGCATGCGAAAGTCAGAATGATCGTAAAATTGGGTCTCTATAAATCACTCGTTCGTCCGGTTCTACTGTACGGCTTTAACTGTGTCGCCGTCACGCAGAGATCTCAATGAACTTGAAAGATTTCGAAGAAAGGTATTGAAATGGATCACCGGAAAGAGAGAACTGAACTATATCAACCAATTGAGACTGTTATTCTTCCAATGCCCATGTTTCTTGAACTGTCTGACGTATTGCTACTTGTGAAGCTAGTAAAAGATAGTAGCTGCGATCTGGTTCTGCCAGAGATTGGACGAGGAGAGTCGACAGCACGAGATTTTCAAATTGCCGAAGAGACGAACAGAGCACGAAACGATTTTGTGTTTAGAACGTGCCCAGTCAGCAGTCGATTAGCCAAGTACACAGACGTTCGCTAGTCTGCAGGACTAAAAAGTCGCATGTGAAACAAACATCTGCACGTGGCATATCGGCTGCGACTGCTCAACGTGTAGAAACAACCGGACAATGTTTTAGTTAAGACGACAGGGACCAGGTCCCCTCAGCCGTGGCTGAAAATCCCCAACAACAACAAAATTGAGGTGACTAATTGCTCTCAAGCGAATTTTGTTGCAGTTATTTTATCCCCTTTGTCATTTTTATGCGATTTTCAGTACTACCAGGTTTTCGACTGAAAACACATTTCGTGCGTATTTGTCTTGCGAAACAGGATAAAGTGGAAAAGTTCGAGGGTATGAAGTTGCTGAGCAGTTCTCTAAGAGCCTGGATCCAACGAAATTATCGTTCAATGAAACTACTGTGTAGGCGTAATTTCACCTTGTAAAGGCTAAAACGGGCAATTTTTTGGATTCACCTCTCAGCCCATAGCCCTGCACTAATTCTTTCACCCACCCCCTTGTTGCTCACCACAAACCTCCTCCAGTGAATTGGTACACGTTAGCTAAAATTAAGTGACCGCCATAGCCACCAACCTCTCGACAGTTTCGCTCCGCTTTATTCAGTTAAAATTTTTACTTAGAAAACCGAGTACGAATGTCTTTAATTGCTAAGTATATATGTAAATGTGGACCTGACAAAAGTTCTAATTGAAAACTCTAAAAACTGCACAATTTGTCGAACAAAAAACGGTAACAAGTTTCAAAACAAATATTTACTGTCTGACGAAAAAAACTGCTGAAACGGAGTAACCAAATAAATGCTTAAAATTTGTTTTAAGAGCAATCAAAGTGCATAAAATTTTCCAGGAATTGTTTTGAAGAAAGTTGTGGTTGTCTTGATAGTTTTTGATCAATAAAACGAAACTAATTTCTTAAGTAAAATCTTTCGATAAGCAAAACTTTCTAGCATTATTTTCTTATGAGTTAAGAAACGTTCGAACATTACGTACTATGCACAGTCCCACATGAGTGCGCCTGATGTGCTTAACAGTTTTTAGCAGATAGCCGTAAAGTAGTTGTCATGATTTCTTTTCTGGCATTTCCTTGGCCCGAGTTTACGACGGCTTAGAGTTTTCACTTTTCAGGATCAATCAACAATATGATCAACTATTAATGGATTAGTTTTCTAGTTGCTGGGAAAAAAATTTTGAAAGGGAAAGACTTTTAATAGCCGCATCAGCTTCTCAGCGGGCTATTATTGTGCTCCCATTTTTATATTAGAATTCGATTTATATAAGAATTTGATTTGTATTGGGGCGCTGTCTTAAGATCTGTTCACACATTTTCATGATTTTTGAAGTCAAATTGAAGAAGTGATTTGGGTCACGCTGAAACCGGAAGTGGAGCGAAAAAACTAGTGGTTTTGTTGCGTGAAATTGTTTGCTCTTTTTGAAGTAGAGCGAGAAAATGGTGTTTGAACAAAAATTTCACATAAATTCATGCGATTTTTACTTCGATGTTTACTGTTTTTTCAATTTTTTGTATGTTTTAATAAGTACATCTGAGATCTTTAACAATCGTTTATTTCACTTGCTATTTTTCAAAATTTTCTTTCCTAAACTTTTTGGATTATTTAACGGCTCCTTGCTAATGTTTGTTTCGTTTAAGGGGTTTCCTTCGAAACCACAGGAGGTGGAGCCGAAAAGTACACAGTTTGGTTCAATGGTCAACCACTTCATTCGGCGCCACTCGCATTGCAGTTACTGATGAATGCTTTGGTCAAAGATAGAGTGACCGATGGACCAATGGTTACAGTTGTAAACAACCCTCTGCCTCAAACCATTGCGGAAAAAGAAGAGGAGGCGGAGGAACCGTTAGTCTTTTATTTAACTAAACACTAGTGAACTAAAATAAGGAACCCAGGATGACGAAAATCATACAGACGGATCATTCAGCGGTTCATTCAAAAATCTTGGAAATCATACCAGGTCATGTACATGTATGACTCCCGGTAATGATTCTAGGTCATAAATAACTTGTATGATTTCCGGGTAACCGTAGAAGGAATTTTTATAGATGTTCAATGAACCTCAAATATAAAGCTCTTCTGGCCTGAACTAAGTTAGATGCGAGTTTGGGGTCTAATTTTTCCCAACCGAAATAGTGTTAGTGGCGAATTTTGATAATGGTTGTATTTTGCTTATGAAAATGGGACATTTCGAATAGTAAAAGCATGAAGTCGCTGCTCTGAGTGAGTTTCAATCGTCTGTGAAGAGCACGTGCACTAAAAGTCATTGCAAGGCATAAATTTATCCTGTAAGGAAAAGTTTTGCATTCTACATTTTTTAACATCCTCCCGTTAATTTTATTCAACATCCTTCTGTTGTAGGTTTGAACATTATCTATTCATTGGAGGATGTACACTTCAAGTTTTTTTAAACGCTGAACGATCAACTAGGAATTCCTGTGGTCTCCAGTTTAAGCAAATTGGGGGCCATAGAATCGAAATAACCATTGCAGAGAATGAAAATAAAGCATTTGCAGTAAAACCGATACTTTCTCATTTTTTTCGGGTCTCGTTCTTTTTAATAGCCGCACAGCGATAGCTGAGGCTATTATTGGCCTTCTCTTGGTTTTTTTACGACTCGAAGAGGAGTATTGGTTTTCTTAAGGTTTTTTTTTTACCGGAAGTACTATTCGTTCAGACGATGTTTTGACCTAAAAGCGAAAGCGAGTAAAATTGCAGTGTGAACTAATTTTTTCTGAGCGAGAGAAGTTTTTTGATCATGCGCTGCGTTTAGTGAATGACTTTTTGACATTGAAAAGTAGTTTTTGACTGAATGGCACATATAGATAACCGTTTTTAGCCGTTTTTTCGTCTAAGTGGCCAAGTTTTTTTGCTTGTAATTTGGTTTTTTGTAGAAATAATTTTTAATTGATGCTATGTTGAAATGTAAACGTCGGAAATTGATAGCACAGTATTTTGCAAAGCCTGAAATTGCGTTTCAAATGCGAAATTGGCTCATATTTCTTGATTTTTTAGTTAATTTTTGTTTTTCTATTAATTTCTTCATCTTTGGACCTTTTAGCTGTTTTTTGTCAAAAATCAGTTGATATGGCAACTTCCCTTTGATAATTCATATACTCAATGCCTCTTTCTACCTCGATGTAATTTTGTTTCATAAAATTGTACATTTGCTAATCCGATTTTCGTAGTTTTTTGCCAATTTTTTTCAGTTTTTTGTTTGTATTTTGCTTTTAATTACTAGAAATAGTATTTTGGGGAACATGAGGAACTTTAATTTCGTTTCAAAAAAAATTCAATTATTTTTTGGTGTTAAGTTTTTGAAAAAAAAAACAGATAATTTTTTTCATAAATGCAGTCTTAAATATTTTTTGACCACTTTTTTGCAAAATGTTTCATTGTTTCGTATGTCTGAATTCTGCTTTTTCTTGTTTTATTCTGTTAAGCAAGTTGGATTTTTGTCTCGAATGACTCGTTGTCTTTTCTATGTCTCGAATGGTGATCAATGAAATGTACTCGTTTTTCTTGATTTTTTTAAATTTGATTTTTAACTTTCAAAAATCAAGAATTGGTCTTTTTGTTACGGTGTTCCTAACATTGTGTCCATATTCTTCACATTCTCGTTTGTATCATTCTGGTTTTGTCCTGGCACCTACTTTTATACTCGTTATATTGATTTTTTCAGTTGTTAAAATATTGAATGAATTCGGCTTTTTCTTAGATCTTGGTATCTTCGGTTTGCAATTGATTTAATTCAAAATAAGGCAGTACTGGGACTTTGCTAGAAAGTATTTTCCAACATTTCTATTTATTACTATTCATTGCAATTTTCTTCCGGGCTTGGTATTGTTTCTAGACGATTTTTTGCCTTTGAATATTATTCTGTTGCTTTTGTTTTTCTATGATTAATTTAATTTTTGAATTAGCATGAAATCATGTTGTCTTGCATATATACAACAAGGAAGAATCATGTATTATTTTTATCTTAATTGCCGTGATTAGAAATCTAATTGTATTGGTTCTCTGATTCTTAAGTTTGAGCACTCTTTTTTGAATAATTTTGACTTTCCTGTCGTTTTGAAAAGTTTTTATCTGCCGTTTGCTTTCGCGATCTTTTTGAGATTAGAATCATTAATTATCTGAGGGCAATTGATGGCCCTGTCAGATTTGGCAGGCTATCAGTTTTTTAAACTTTTTAACGTTACCAAACGTTTTCAATAATAAAATTTTGCTGCATTTTCTTTCTCTTGGTGACAGTGGTTTAAATTTCACCGATTTTTAGATCAGACCCGGGGAGGTAATGAGTTAATGGTTTAATACAAAAGGTATTGGCTTCAGCTTTTCGTGAAGTTTTGGTGCTTCGAGTCGCTTCCGGAAATCTTCCGGCTATGTTTTTTATTTCGTCATGATTTTTGTTACGACCATATGACGTCACAGCCACTTTTTGTTCATTCGTTCATGCAATTTCAACTGAATGGCATGTGTGACGTCATTTTTCGCTCTTAGTGGAGCGAGTTTTTTTGTTCATGTGCGTGATTAAATTTTGGTCACACTTGACTTACCTCACTCTCAAAAATGACTTCCTCACTTTAAAATTGACTTTTATTTACTTTAATTCAAAGAGATAAGGTCAAATGGGTGTGTGTCACTCTAAATGAAGGTTATTTGAGATCAGCTAATAGAGGCAGCAATAACTTATACAGATTTTTAATCAAAATATAACAGAATTTTTTGGTCTGTCTTTTTTACCGTCTTTTTTAAACTGCCGATCTACGAATCTATTGCGGCTATTTTCTGGCAATCTGCCAGCTATGTTCATTGATATTTTGAGACTACATATCTACAAACCGATTGCGGCAGTTTTCTGACAATCTGGTGCCTTCTAGAACGTTTGTTATCTCTCGAGCGACTTTACGTCTTCAAATGCAAAATTGGGATAAATTGGTAAAGCCTGAGGGCACCATGTTTACTTTTAGCTCTCTTAGCGCTTCAGCAATTTTGAAATAATCAAGGCTTCGGACTCCTCTTCCCCGCCCAATTTCTGCTATACCTCCCGCAGACCACTGCAGCTGGGTCTAAGCGTACGCTAGCTACAACCAAACAAGCCAACCCCTCGTGTTTTTCTCGTTGTCAATGCGTACGACAGTAGTAGGTTTTGTTTATTCCAAACTTTATGTAGTAGGTTAAGGGTAAATTTTATATTGTTTTCTATAAATTTTGAATAGCCGCCGTCATCTCAAATGGCCATTATTTAGGCAGTCTTTTTTAATAGGATTTTTGCCTGGTTTATGTTTTCCGTTTTACGCAAGTCGTTTTAGTGTTACTTCTGATTTACTTGATCCACTGGGTCATATGAATGGATTTTTATTAATAGCCGCGTCAGCAATTCCAGGCGGCTATTATTGCGCTCCTAATTTTTTTATTTCGTCTAAGATTTTTGTCTTACCCTGACTTTTTCAATGACTTCAGTGACTTCTGCTTTGCAGTTAAAATTTGTCTGCGTGACGTCATTTCTCCTTTTAGGTTGATTGCATGACTTACCTCACTCAAAAAAATGACTTCTGAACTCACTTATGGAACTTTATTTTATGAAAATTTACTAGTTAAAGATCAATAGTGTGAATCTAAGTTGTGCCTAATTTATATGCACTAATTCTTGAGTATTAGTCTTGAGTTTTTGATTTCGAAAATCAATTTTGAAAAAGCTTTTTTAGGGCTTTTTCGTTATAGACCATATGTGTATCATAAAAATGACAGTATCTAACCCCAAAAGTCTAGTGGTCTATTAAGGGACTGGAGGTCAATCTGCCTATCTTGTTTCCCTAGTTGTTTCAATTCATGGAAGGCCACAAGCGTCTATTGCGGCTATTTTCCCCCAATCTGCCGGCTACGTTTTAATAAGCTCACCTAATCAGGCAATGAGCAGTTAGAAATAAGTCCGAAATTCGCAAGTTTCTGAATTTTCTTGCAACCTTCTGCTCTTTTTTTTTTTGCTAATTTTCGATGCTTTTTCTGCTGAATTTCGTACCTAATTTTTTTATTCCTGCTATGTTAGTTAGAGTTTTAATTGCGCGATTCGTCTTTCAATTCGAAATATTCTCAATAAACAACTGAGTTTTCATAGCTACCATCGTCCTCTCGAAGGCTATTTGTGTGCTCTCCTTTTTTGTATAATTTAATGTTGCTGTCAAATGTTTGTAGTCAAGTCATAAGGCCATTCAATTGGGTTGTATTGGGGACTTCTCTTGTTGTTTTTTCTGTTTCGTCTGACGCTCTTTCTCGTTTTATACTGAGCGACAGAAGTAAGTTAGCATCCCCAGTTCTAAAAACAACATTTTTTGAGGCAGTATTACTGCAATTTAGATTCAATTAGAAGACGTTTTTATACCATTGATCCCCTGCACTAGTCTCGTCTACCTACGAAATTCAGATAAAATGCAACTTTCACATACCAGAAATCCAGTGTAAAGCTGATTAGCTCCACTCAAGTGTCATAGTAAAAAGAAGGATGTCACAAGATATGATATCAGATTTGCATAACTATAGCTAAGTTTGACTTTGTTCAAAATGTGAATAAATTATAATCGTGTAACAGTCTTTTACTTTCTGTAACAGGATTTTCTGGTAAGTGAATGTTGCATTTCATCTGAATTTCATAGGTAGACGAGAGGACTAAAGTAGGGGATCAATGGTGTAAAATCAGCTTGAGCAATACGATTACAATATGATTCGAGTAATAATGCCTCCAAAATCGAATTGTCATGTAAAACTAGGAGTTGCTGACTTACTTTCTCGTTCAATATAAATTTGATCGCACAGCAAAGCTGAAAATATTCTGAATGATTTCTGCCCCTTACTAACGGCATTTGCGCGCAACGTCATACCTCACTCTCTCTAGTAAAAGTTTTTTTTGGTCATTTGCGTTATAAGATTTTAAACTTAATTTTTGCTTTTCCTTTCGTTCAATTTCCTGTTTTTTCTGCGTTCTTCTTTCTTTTCTGTCTCTAAGTAATGAAGATGACTTGTAATCTTGATTTTTGCATAAGTTATGTGTGAGAGTTTTTGTTGGATATTTGTTCGGAATTGAGTGTCTTATCAACAGTGAACTTCAATTTTCAATTTGTTTTTGCTGAATTGTTTACCGACGTTTCATCAAAATTACCTTATGCTGAGTTGCTAGTTAAGCTTTTTGTCCTGATTTCAGATTCAAAAAAAGTGACGCAATTTTGCGAATTCGGTCAAGAGCAACATCAAAAACGGCGTAGACCTATAAAGCTCACTCATTGTAATAATGTATTAGAGCTCAAGATGGCAATTCGTAGCTGGCACTAGTATTGTACTTTATAGCCCTCAGTTAAGGGAGGAGCCGAATAAAGGTTTTTAACACTTACAAAAAAGCCTGTCTCTCAGATGTTTCATCCCGGATGGGCATCAAAAGGGTCTGCGACGGCCATTTGCCGGCAATCTGCTGGCTATGCTTCAAATAGGCTCATTGATAGTTCATCAACAACTCCAACAGTTCAGATTTTTAATCTGCGAAGCTCTATGTTGAGCGAAGGCATATTGCGGGGCTCCTGGTTTTTCCATTTTAAAGAAATTGAATTGTATTAGTGCTCTAATTAATTGCTATCAAACGAAGTTTAACAATTATATTAGTCCTGTCGGTCTTTTTTAATGCGATGTTTGTTTCTCTTGACCGATTTTTCGTCTGACCCATTTGACTTTTCGTCCTCAAAAACGGTATTAACAGGTAGCGCCCAGCGGGCACTAAGTGCTATTAGTGCTTTTCAACTCCGTTATTTCCGAGTAGGTGATTCTCAGAAACTGTTCTGACAAATTATACTTGTGGTGTGAATTATACTTCATCAAAATATAACGTCTCCGCTTTTTAAAAAAACGTATCTGTTCGTTCTTTCTTTTACTATCGTTTTGAGAATGCAGATCTAAGAAGCTATTGCGGCTATTTTCTGGCAATCTGCCTGCTGTTTTCTGATTTACCACTTAATGTCATTATTAATAAGTTGTTTTTGTTTTCTAATCTAATTAAGGACACGTCTAACTGACCGCTAAGGGGGACTTAGTCTTTTGATGTAATTGTTTCGTTTCAAGGATAAAGCTTTCCCTGACTTTGACACTAATTGTTTTCGAGAACTATTCTCGCATTTTTGTTTTGGGAGTTTTTGTTGTACTTAAAGTTGTCTTATCATTTAAATCTCATTATTGACAGGTTGCCGATGAGGCTTAAAATAATCGATTTAGCCTTCTCAGTTAATAGCTAATGCTATCTTTGACTTGTAAGCTGTTCATTTGCAAGAAATATTTTACCAAATGGCGAGTTTTTCTGGTAATTATTGTACTTATTGCTCTCTTGTCACACAATCTAGGTAATGATAGGTATCATCGGTTGTTCATTAGAATTTCAATTGGAATAATTGTTTTAGTTCTTAGAAAATGCTTTCTGTAATATGTAACGTTTCAAAAAGTATCTAATTTTTTTTTCTCGATAATTTGTATTTTCTGTTGTCTTATCACTATCTCATCGATTAGTTTTCTTCGGCTGTAAGTGAGATAGTAAAGCTAAGTATCTGATTGAGGTCCTAGCAGTCGTTTTTTGATTTTGGCACTTTTTTCTCCAAAATTTGATTTATTATTCTTCGTAGATTTTTGTTCTTGTGATCTTATCGCTTATTCTCAAAAATATCAGACCTCATGTTCGCGTAACCTTATGATGCGGGAAAGTTTTCAGTTTATTGGCTTTAACTTCTACTGATGTTGTCATTGAGTGAGATACGTTTGTTTTCTAAATGCTAAAGTGATTTTGTGAATCTTGCTTTCTTTTGTAGTTCTATTAGTAGTAGAACTGGCTTATATTTTCAAAACGTCTAATTTTTTCAATAGCCGCCTCAGCTTCTCAGCCGGCTATTATAGCACTCCTCTTTTTTTTTTACTTCGAATAAAAATTTTTTGCTTTACCTCAATTTGCCGACTTTTCGACATTTTGCGTGAAATCTTTTTGACTTCTCTAGACTAGTTTCACTCTTCTCTCATTCTGCTAAAAGAGTTTTTAGACAACAGTTGCTCAGCAAAGCAATTCAAAATGAACAAAGTCAGTTTAAAAAAACGAAATCAGAAATGGAAACCGGATAAACCCATAAAGCCCAATTTTAGATGCCCGTTACTCGAACTTTGTTCTTTCTTTCCATCTCTAATGCTTATTGGTTTTGATACTAGCCCCTGTGTGGTCTCATTACAAAACAGGAGTACGTTCAGCTCGAAAATGAAATCAAAATAGTTCGCACTTTAAAATTGTTTGTACAAAAATCATTTTTTCACTAGTTTTTTCTCTTCTTTCAATCCGAATCTTGGTTATGGGAATCAACGGCGGCTTTTTTCTTTTTTTCCGGCAATCTGCCGGGTATGTTTTGAATGCTAAGTTATTAAGGAGAACACTATTTTTGGAGAACACTGACTTCCAAGTTTTCACTTTGTCACTTAGTCAGTTTTTGACGTTTTCGGTTTTCTGACATTGTTTCGCACAATCGTTTTGTATCGCGTACTCTCTGAAAGTATATTGAGCCAATATTGTCATAAAGTATCATTGGTTTTTCTTTGCGAGGACGTTTTTAATTGCTTTATTTTTTTGTTCAGTGTTGCGCAAATAGGCTATTGGGCTTTGTTGACTGTTTTACTTTGATGTTGCTGTCCAGATGTTAATTGTCCGGTCATTAAGCCATTAAATTCTTTTGATTTTAGTTCATGACTAGTGCTGCTGTTTTTTTTCGTCTGACACCCTTTTTCATTTTATACTGAGCTACAAATGTAAGTTAGCACCCCTAGCTTTACAAGTAAAAGTTCGATTTTTGAAGCAGTATTTATCAATGTTAGATTCATTTAGAAAACATTTTCCCCTTCGCGATGTCATTGATCCCCTTCACTAGTGTTCTTGTCTACCTGTGAAATTGAGATAAAATGCAACGTTCACTTGCCAAATGTCTGAGAGTCAAGTTTATTAGCTCAATTTAAGTTTCACAGTAAAAAGAAAGATTTGACAAGATGTAATATGTTTTCAAGTGTGTTCAATTATGGCTAAGTTTGCAATTGTGTTAAACATTGGAGAGAAAAATGCGAATATGGTGTGATCTTGTAACAGCAATTTTTCACTGTAAAGCATGGGGTGCTTATCACCTTCACATTGGTATTTCTGGTACGGGAACGTTGCATTTGATCTGAATTCAACAGTTAGACGAGAAGACTAGTGTAGGAGTCAATGTTGTAGAAACAGTTTTTGAAATATGAGTTTTAGGTTTTAAGGTGGAGTAATATTGCCTCACAAGATGAGTTTTTACTTCTTAAAACTAGGGGGTGTTACTTAATTTTGTCGTTTATTATTTGTTCGCATAGCAAAGCTGAAAACGTCCAATTGTCTGAATGACTTCTTCCTCTCACTATCGGCATTTTCGCATTAGGTCATACCTCGCTCTCAAGTAAAAGTTCTTAGGTTTTTTGCGTGATCAGATTTCTTCGAGTGGATTATAACAATCCTTAATAATGAATCTCTGAATGTTTTTTACATATTTTAATTGAGCGCCGTCGATAACTTTTTCAACTTATATCTGTATCTGTTTCTATCTTTATTATTTGGTACGCAAGTCTATTTCTCAGCTATTTGGACAATCTGTGGGCTATGTTTTTAACATGAAAGGGGGTAACAGTTGATTTAATTTTGAAACTTTAAAAAATTGCCTTTAAAGAGGTTGCACTGTTTGGGTTTTCTTGTTCTTTTCTAACGCGATTTTGCTGGATAGTTTTTTTTCGTCCTACGTATTTGACTTTTTGGCGAGAGACACCGGATGAACTAGTGAAGCCCGACTAAGTGGAGTTGTCTTAGAGTTTATATAATCTCGTAACTCCATAGACGGCGTAATTTCATAGTGTAAAGGACTCTTGGTAGGTTTGGAGCATCCACAAATCACCGAGGAGCGCTCCTCTCACCCCGTGAAAAAAAGTTTAAGCTAATTGAACTAAAGCAGTCACAAACCAGACGTTTTGAAGCATCTTGCCCGTTATTAGTTCGTTACGTTATTATCAGGAGTGCTCTTTATAGATGTTATATTTATCGTTCCTTTTACAGGTCGGCTGATGCGTTCCTTCTTGCCTTCTATATGGCTGGCATGGGCCTGGGTTTCCTGATGGGTAGCTTTGTGGTATTCCTGGTTAGGGAGCGCGCAGTGAAATCCAAACACATCCAGATGGTGAGTGGGGTTAACACGTTTACTTACTGGCTCTCCACTTTCCTCTGGGACTTCAGCAACTATCTCATCACCGCTATTCTGTTGATTATACTGATTGTGGCTTTTCAATTGGAAGGATGGAAGGACGAATTGATGGGTAAGAAAAGATTGATTTTTTGAAGATTGCAATCACTTGGCGAAGTTTGTTTGTTTTTTGGCATTTTGAACTCTCATGCTAAACTCTACACCAGTAACTGTAAAATAATTTGTTACTTTTTTTTTGAGAAATACTTTTTTAATTCCTCAGCAGTTAAAAGGCAAAAGTTTCCCCTTTAAACAGATCTGATTCCGAATTAGACGAGAACATCTCGTCTAAAACGGAACCTATTTCAATGCCCACTGCATGGAGCAAAATTTATTAAAAAGCTATGCTCAATCGTATAGCCTCTTACTTTAATGATTTTTCTTGCTTTATCGCAAGAAATTTTGGTTTTTGCAGCAAACACAGTACCTTTGATGCGCTTATTGAATTTACTGAAAAAATTAGGTTTTACTTGGATAGTAAAAGTTCAATTGCTCTCAAACTAAGTTTTTTTTAGCAATTATATTAGTCCTGTGATCCCTCCTTTCGCGATTTTTCGCTTGACTGACCTTTAGAATTTTTCGTCCTCTAAAAAGGATAAACCAGTGAGGCCTGAAGAGCAGTTCTCTTAGACTATTACTAGCAATTGCTAGTCTCTTATTATTTTCTTTGATTTAAACAATCTTCAGACACAAAATCTTCATCGACCAGAGGTTGCTGACTAACAAGTTGATTTGTTTTGGTATCAGGGGAACCAGTTTGAGATTGTTTGAATGCTATCTTTGAAAACGAGTGCAATGTGTTCTTCTGAACGGTGATTGATCTAGTTGGGAAACAAACACGTGTGCGGCCCACGCCACGACTATTTATCTTCGGACCACTTTTCTTTACTCTCTACAAATGATTTACCTTCAGCATGCAAAACGCTCGAAGTTGTTTCTTGTCGATGGCATGAAGCGAACGGTTGGCGGAAAACAAGAATATGACGTTCAGGAAGATCTGAACGTGAAGGAATTACTTCTTAATTTAATTGAATTGGTTCATAATTTGGATAAAGTCCAAATTAATAGCGCTTTTTTTAGATTCAAAAACCCTAAGAGAATCTGTTTATCATTATCTAGGATTACACTTTGAATGGAAACCCATGCTAATGCACATATTGAAGACGTAAGAAGAAATTAAGCAAACACTTAGGCATCGTCCAGACACTTGACTATATAGAATTTTCTGAAATTTTATAGCTTAGAAAATAATCAGACATTTGTGAAGACATTTTTCAAAAGCCCTCAATTTTTAAAGTTTACGACCTTCATGTGACCAACTACATATTTTTGAGGGCTCTCAGAAATCCTCATAGCAAAAACACCCTGCCAGCAAAATAAATATAAAACGTTGTTATATCGAATTTTGTGTAGCAAGTTTGTTAAAAGTGGACGTCAGCCTTTCGAACAATTTTTAGGTGCTCGGCTTTTTCAATTTTTTAAAAAAATTTTGTTATACATAAGTCACCGCTTTTTACTCTGAACTCAATTTTTCCACCGAATGGAATTGAGAGTTTATTCACCAAATTTACGTAGTTACGTTCCAGTTCAAAAAGCGGAATCATAAGAAGAGGGTTTAGAGTTTAGATGGCTAATTCTTGATTAATAGCCGCCTCAGCTTATCAGCTGGCTATAAAAGAATTTGAATTGTATTGAGGCGCTGTCTTTTTTAAAGATCTGTTTGCACATTTTCATGAATTTTGAAGTCAAATTGAGTTGTGATTTGGTCACGCTGAAACAGGAAGTGGAGCAAAAAAAGCGAGTGTTTTTGCCGCGTGAAATTTTTTGCTCTAATTTTAAAGTAGAGAGAACGGTGTTTGAACAAAAATTCGCTTTCTCGCTAGTGGCTTTTTGTTCACATGCGGCGATTTCTATTTGATTTTTACATTTTTTTTCGATTTTTTGGATCGGATTTTTTTCTAAATGGTTTTCCCAATTCAGTCATGGTTTATTCCAGGCTTAGTTTTTTTTTTGTTTGATCCAAATTTACATTTCTTGCTGGTGGTTTTTTTGTTCACATGCGGCATTTTGACGTTGATTTTCTGCTTTTTTTGTTTGCATCTGATTTTTTAAAAATGTTTTCTCAATTCACTCATAATCCGTTCTAGGTTTAGTTTTTTGTTTAGTCAATGAAAATTTTTTGAATTGTACGTCAGGACTTGTCCTGATATGTTTTTTACATGTCGAATTAAAATTTTTTGCTTTACCTTAGTTCACAGCTTGTTTAATATTTTGCTTGAAATCTTTTTGACTTCTCTAGGCTAGTTTCACTCTTCTCTCATTCTGCTAAAAGTGGATTTGACAGCAGTTGCTCAGCAAATCAATTAAAAATGAACAGAGTCAGTATCAAAAAACGAAATCCGAAATAGAAACGGGATAAACCCATAGAGCCTATTTTTAGATGCCCGTTTCTCGAACTTGGCTCTTATAAATCTTAGTTACCATCTCTAATGCTTATTGGTATTGATACTAGCGCCTGTAACGTCTCCCTATGAAACAGGAGTATGTTGAACTACAAAATAACATCAAAATAGTTCGCACTTTGAAATTGTTTGACTACAAATATCATTTTTTTTTCATTATTTTTTCTCTTCTTTCGATACCAATCGTGGTTATGGGAAGCAACGGCGGCTATTTTCCGACAATCTGCCGGGTATGTTTTTTATTGCATCTACTGAAACTGCAGACCGAGTGTTTGAATACTTTTGAAACTTAGAAAAAGTTTACGGGATGTCGTCAATTGATCTATTTTTCTCTAACTGTTTTAATCCCGGCATCGGTCGCTGAAGCAAACTGCTTCCGTTTTCCGGCATTCTGTCGGCCCTGTAATAAAAGTTGAATTTAAATGGAAATGATCCAGGAAATTATCAAAAATTTCGAATTTTTGCCATAATCTGGACCACTCTATTGTGGTTTCTTCACAATCTTGCAAAGTATTTGAATTTTTTATTTTATGTTTTTGTTTAATGTTTGCTTGTTTCAAAACGTCTACTTAAAAGTAGGAGGTTTCAGTTCAGAGGTTAATTACTTGTTTGTGATAATTTTTCGTTAACTTTTCTGAATCAAGCTCGAGAACATCTCAATAGCTATTATTTAGGCGGTCTCTTTTTTAAATCCGTTTTTCTTTTCGATCACATTTTTATTATTTATAGCAGTCACTATTGCACGACTTTCACTATTGACTTTGTCTCACCTCATAGAGTATGTTGAATCCCGTTAAAGTCAAATGAGGAAAATCAAAAGTAACGGGATCAACCCATAAAGCTAGATCAAAGTGCATTAAATTATTAAAGTTAAGAGTGTTTGCTAGGCTTCATTGGTAGTAAGAGCCATCATTTTAAAGCTAAATAAAATATATTTATATAATCTAACTGAAATTGCACTCACACAAAATTTCGACACATTTTCACACTTATAAAAAGGCTGTCCGTCTGTATCTTTTGCTCTGTTTCAATCCCGATGGCCGACAAGCGGGTCATCGAAAGCTATTTTCCGGCATTTTGCCGGCTGTGTTGTTTGTAATTTCATTAATCGGAGAAAGTGATTCTTTTTCCTCTTTATAATCTTTTAGCATTAAGTAGAATTTAGTTGTCATATACTCAACCATAGTAATTAAGCCAGAAATCAAATGTTCAAATTGAGGATTCTATTTTAAAATTTAATGCAGTTTTGCTTCGAATGAAGTTAGGCGAGAGAAGTATTTAACTCATGGAAACTAGGATGCCTGTAAATAGGGAAATGTGAAAATAATGTGCTAATTCTATATCCAAAGCAGAATATTGGGAAACAATCCATGGTTAGGTTACAATTAGAAGTGCTTTCCATGTTATTTTTTTAAAATATTATATGATTTAATAGACTTCAATAGCATTCAATTACTAGAGTATTCATTTGTAGCAACTAATTACGAGAGCATTCATCAAGGGTAACTACGATTCACTTTTATAATGGTCGTTTATTGCGCTTTCATTAAAATTGTTACCTCCTAGCATTTATTGCAAACTAAATGATGGCGAACATAGTTCAAATAGAAGGTTATAGGTCACAAGTCTTGTTGATTGTCTCAGTTGTATCCTTTCTAATCTTTCATTCTTAGCTCCAAAGAAAATTGACCATGAAATTTCCGTCGTTAAAAATAAACAAACAGTTTTTGTGACGCTGAAGTACGAGTCATTTTCCTTCAACGCAACGTTTTCATGGATATATAAGCGTTCTTCTAATGGAGAAATCTGTTCGAATTGGAGCAAATCTATTACGGGTTTTAAAATAGCTCTTTTTCCAAAAACTTAGTTTGCTCGTTTCAGGTGTGTTTATTGTGACTCTGATCATGTACGCGTGGGGGATGCTGCCAATGATGTATTTGTTGTCGATGGCAAGTACTGTTCCAGCTAATGGCTTCCTGGTCCTGGCTCTTCTCAACATTGTAGGCACTATAGGTGAGTTCTTAAACGTTATAAACCTAGGCTGTTACTTCTGTTCAAAAAGAGAGAATAAAAATTTTAGGTTGTTACTGCGATTAAAACTGCTTAGTTGCCCTAAAATTAACTTTTTAGCAATTGTAATCATGCAATTAATGTTGGCTTCTGATTTGACTTATGTGCTAGAATGTTCGCAATGCTAATAAGGCTTGTCGGGTAAATCAAGAAATGCGCAATTACCGAGATTTAAATACGGCACTTGCTCAGGGCCAATTTGGTTCCTAATTATTTGCAGATCAAACAAAGATTTTTCAATGAATGTTCCTCATTCCTGAAATGCTATAATGCTGTTGTTTAGGGTGCTCCATAGCATACTACATAATGCAGGCCTTGGAGACTAGTGGCGTGAGTGTGATCCAAACAATAGCGGTCCTCTTTCCACAGGCAGCTATCGGCTGCTGCTTGATTGACGCCAACCTTGCATACAACAGGAACCAGTTCTTGAAGGAGAGAGGTAAGACCAAAGGTGTCAATAAGTAATCGCAGTTTTTCGGCATTGGTGCTTCGTTGTATAAATGCTGCTGAATGTATGTGGTTGATTTTATTGCAATTTTTTGTTACGTCTACTTACGACAGTTTAGTGCAGACCTGAAAACTAAGTTTTTGATTTGCAGATTGCAATTTTTCTTCCAATTAAGTTAGGCAGGAAAGCAGTTGATTTAAAACAAAGTTTTTTGCAATTATATTATTTCTGTGATTTTTGACTTGACCGAATTTTCATCTGATGCTTTAAATTTTTCATTCCCAAAAACGGGATAAAAAGATAAAGTCTGGAGGGCATTAAGTGGCCGAGAAGCTCTCTTAGAGGTTTATGCCTAGCCTTAATAGTCTTTAAAGTATGCGATTCACCACAACGGTTTTGAGGAGACAATTTTAGGGTGTTATGGAGTGGTTCTTAGTCTCAAAAGTTTGATCCCCTCGTTTGAGAGCAATTTGTACACCTTAGCCAGCCATTTTTTTCCACAATCAATTTCATTTTTGAATAGCTCTCAAACGAGTTATCTATTATCTTACTCCTAGGGTCTTTGTATGCAGTTTTTTCGTAACCGATTTTTTGGCTGAACCGTTTGACTTTTCCTCAACAAGGAGATAAACAGGTAGCGTCCAGAGGGCACTAAGGGTTCTTAGAGCCTCTTGTTAAATTCCAAGTATGCAATTCAACTAAGCTGTTAAATTCAGTGTGTGAAGAGAGGTTCTTGTAGTTTAACCCACCTCACTTCATCCACCGGCAGTTAAGCTAAAGCTAGCCTCATGAAAGCGTACCTAGCGAATGTTGAAGCTAAACGTTAGGCAGTCGTTTGAGAGCAGTTCGCGCGACGTCAGTCGGTCATGTTTGTTTTTCTGTTCCTACAATTTCAATCGGCCTAATGGGACGCTGTTTTCCGGCAATCTCCTGGGTATGTTTGATTAATTACCGAGAAGCGATAGTGGCTATTATTGGGGACATCGTGGTTTTTTTTAATTTGTTGTCTCCATCGATGACTCTTGCGTTCTGACTTCTTGGAGTTGACTTTTTCGATTTCAGTGACTTCTACTCCTTTGCAGTTAAAGTTTGTGTACGTGACGTCATTTTTTCTTAACGAAGGTCAATTTAGTGACTTACCTCAATAAAAAAGACTTCTGAACTCACGCAATGAACTTTAAATTTTATGAACATTTACTGGTTAAAGATCAATGGTGTGCACCAAAGTAGTGTCCAACGTATATGACCTAATTCGTGAGTATTAGTGTTTTTCAATCTGTCAGTTTTTTGTTTTTAATATTAATTTTTGAAAAAAACTCTATTAAGGCTTTTGCCTTATAGAGCGAGCGTATGTGTCTCATAAAAATGACCGTCCGAATCTAACCCAAAAAGTCTTGTGGTCTTTTAAAATAATACTGGTGTTCAATCTATCTTTTTTCTTTAGTTGTTTCAATTCCATGGAAGGCCACAGGCGTCTGTCGTGGCTGTTTCACGGCAATCTGCCGGCTGTGTTTGTTTTCTAAATGTCAGATTACAGCTTAAAGGCAGCACACCGCTATTTATATCTTGGAAGATTGATAAATTAACTATTGTTCTAGTGCATTGTGTGCTTGCATTCATCGCTGTCTCTAGGCTTCATAACTGAGCAGCCAATGTAGTTTGATTCCTCTTGCTATGAAGTAGTCAGCGTAAGAAAAACGTTACGTGCAGTTTTTTGACAATACGTGACGGCTCCTACAGACTCCCTAAGCAAGAACAGAAGGAAACTTACGCTTTCAAGAAATAAAAATGGTCCTTCTTTTTTGCTCCCAAACCAATTTAGTAGCAATTATGAATTGCCCTCAAACAAATTTTGTTGCAATAATATTAGTGCTGCGGTCTTGTTAATGCATTTTATCCTTGATCAATTTATGCTTGATTGTGTGACCCGTCTGACTTATCGTCCTCAAATACAGGATAAAGAAGCAAATCCCGGAGGGCATTAAGTTCTCACTCTGTGGCTCACTAAGTATGATATTGACTGAAGCAGTTTACCTGACATAAATTTATTATTAATAGCCGCGAGGCCATAGCGGCTATTGTTGGGGACATCGTGGTTTTTAATTCGTCGTCTCCATTTATGTATCTTGCGACCTGACTTCTTGGAATTGACTTTCAATCCAATTAGTTTCTACTGCTTTGCAGTTGAAGATTATGTGCGTGAAGTGCTTTGTTCTGCTTGTAGGTTAATTGCGTGGCTTACCTCACTCAAAAAATGACTTAATCAACTTAATGACTTAATTAACTTAATGTTTTAATGAAACCGCCTAATGAACTTTAAGTTTTGTGAACATTTACTAGTTAAAGATCAATAGTGTGCATATATGTAGTGCCAATCGTATATGCCCTAATTCTTGAGTGTTAGAGTGTTGAATTTTTGATTTCGAATGTTAATTTTGAAAAAGCTCTGTGTCTCATAAAAATCAGTCCGAATCTGACCCAAAAATTCTAGTGGTCAATTGAAGGACTGGTGATCAATCTGTCTATATTATTTCTTAAGTTGTTTCCTTTTATGGATTGTGCCAAGCGTCTATTGCGGCCATTTTCCGGCAATCTGCAGGCCTTGTTTGTTTTTTTAAATGGCATATTAGATTGAAGGCAACACTTAGCTATTTTTTTTACCTTGGAAAATGATAAACTATCTATTTTTCTAGTGCACTGTGTGCCTGCTTTCATAACAGTTTCTGGGCTTCACGTCTGAGCAGCCAGTGTAGTTTGGTTCCTTATGCTTTGAAGTAATTTGTGCGTAAGAAAAACGTTAAGTGCAGTTTTCTGGCAATACTTGACAGCTCTTGCAGTCTCCCTGAGGAAAGTCAAGTGGAAACTAAAAATGGTCGTTCTTTTTAAATAGCCGACCTTATCTTCTCAGCCGGCTATTATAGCGCTCCTAATCTTTTTTTACTTCGTCGAACAAAAAAATATTTCGCTTTACCTCATTTTGCCGCTTTTTCAACATTTTGCGTGAAATCTTTTTGACTTCTCGAGGCTAGTTTCTCTCTTCTCTCATTCTGCTAAAAATGTTTTTGAACATCAGTTGCTCAGCAAAGCAATTCAAAATGAACAGAGTCAGTATAAAAAATTGAATTCAGAAATAGAAACGGGATAAACCCATAAAGCCTTATTTTAGATGCCCGCTATTTGAACGTCGTTCCTACAAGTCTTAGTTACCATCTCTAATGCTTATTGGTATCGATAGTAGCCCTGTAGCCTCTCACTAAGAAACAGAAGTATGTTCAACTACGAATTGTCATCAAAATAAATCGGACTTAAAAATGGTTTTTTACAAAAAATCTTTTTTTTCAATATCTTCTATTCTTTCAATCCCAATGATGCTTTTTGGGATCAACGGCGGGCGGCTATTTTCCGGGAATCTGCTGGGTATGTTTGCTCTCAATCCAATTTGGTGGCAATTCTGAATTGCGCTCAACCAAATTTTGTTGCAATAATATTTGTGCTGCAGTCTTGTTAATGCAGTTTTATCCTTGATCAATTTATGCTTGGTTGTGCGACCCTTTTGACTTATCGTCCTCAAAAACAGAATAAACGAGTAATGCCCGGAGAACATTAGGTTCTAACCCTGTGGCTCACTATGATATTCACTGTAGCAGTTTACGTGACATAAATGTTTTTTAATAGCCTTGAAGCAAGCGGCTATAATTGGTGACATCGTAGTTTTAATTCGTCGTTTTCATCGATAATTCTTACGACCTGACTTCTTGGAATTGACCTTTTCAATTTAAGTGATTTCTACTGGTTTGCAATTAAAGTTTGTGTGCGTGACGTCATTTGTCCTGCTTTTAGGTCAATTGCTTGTCTTAACTCAGTCAAAAAATTGACTTCTGAACCAGCTGTTTTAAAAAATGGTATTTTTGTGTACTTTTCATGAAGGTTTCTGTGTGCTTCGGTTGAATAATTTTGGAGTTTCTTCATATATTGCGTAAATACAGCAGTGTCACCTACTCAGCAAACTATGTTGGGCTCCTATAATTTCTTAGCTGAGTTCGATTATTTGCACTTGCACAATTAATGGTGAAAAGCGATCAACAAGATAGGCGGTTTTTCCATTTCTGCCCCCAGGTTAATGAGTGTATACTATTTGCAACCCTCGAGCAAACTTAATTTTGTTTTGATTAACTGTGCTTCAACAACGGTTGAAGGAATTATAAATTGCTCTCAAACTAAGTTTGTAGCAATTATTGTCCTGCGGTCTTCATGCTATTTTTCGTTTGACCAATTTTTCATCTGACCCTTTTGACTTTTTGTCCTCAAAAACGGGATGAACAGGTAAAGCGCTGATGGCATTAAGTGGCTGAGCAGCGATCTGAGAGCCTTACGCTTTACAAGTCTCTTAGTATTCAGTTTATTAATAGCCACACAGCGATAGCTGGGGCTATTATTGGCCTTCTCTTGGTTTTTTTTACGACTCGAAGAGGAGTATTGGTTTTCTTAAGGTTTTTTTTTTACCGGAAGTACTATTCGTTCAGACGATGTTTTGACCTAAAAGCGAAAGCGAGTAAAATTGCAGTGTGAACTAATTTTTTCTGAGCGAGAGAAGTTTTTTGATCATGCGCTGCGTTTAGTGAATGACTTTTTGACATTGAAAAGTAGTTTTTGACTGAATGGCACATATAGATAACCGTTTTTAGCCGTTTTTTCGTCTAAGTGGCCAAGTTTTTTTGCTTGTAATTTGGTTTTTTGTAGAAATAATTTTTAATTGATGCTATGTTGAAATGTAAACGTCGGAAATTGATAGCACAGTATTTTGCAAAGCCTGAAATTGCGTTTCAAATGCGAAATTGGCTCATATTTCTTGATTTTTTAGTTAATTTTTGTTTTTCTATTAATTTCTTCATCTTTGGACCTTTTAGCTGTTTTTTGTCAAAAATCAGTTGATATGGCAACTTCCCTTTGATAATTCATATACTCAATGCCTCTTTCTACCTCGATGTAATTTTGTTTCATAAAATTGTACATTTGCTAATCCGATTTTCGTAGTTTTTTGCCAATTTTTTTCAGTTTTTTGTTTGTATTTTGCTTTTAATTACTAGAAATAGTATTTTGGGGAACATGAGGAACTTTAATTTCGTTTCAAAAAAATTCAATTATTTTTTGGTGTTAAGTTTTTGAAAAAAAAAACAGATAATTTTTTTCATAAATGCAGTCTTAAATATTTTTTGACCACTTTTTTGCAAAATGTTTCATTGTTTCGTATGTCTGAATTCTGCTTTTTCTTGTTTTATTCTGTTAAGCAAGTTGGATTTTTGTCTCGAATGACTCGTTGTCTTTTCTATGTCATTTTGGCTTTGGAGTCAGTTAATGTAGAATGACTGTTCTGTTTCGTTAACAAATCGAAGTGACATTATTAATAGGCGCCCTCATCTTCTCAGCCGGCTATTATAGCGCTCCTATTTTGTTTTTTACAATTCAAAGAATTTGAATTGTATTGGGGCGCTGTCTTTTTTTACAATTCAAAGAATTTGAATTGTATTGGGGCGCTGTCTTTTTTTAAGATCTCTTCACACATTTTCATGATTTTTGAAGTCAAATTGGAGTAGTGATTTTGGTCACGCCGAAACAGGAAACGAATCGAAAAAGCGAGTGGTTTTTGTGGCGTGATATTTTTCGCTCTAATTTTAAAGTAGAGTGAGAAATTGGGGTGTGAACAAAAATTCGAATTCGCTTTCTCGCTACTGGTTTTTTGTTCACATGCGGCAATTTCACTTTTTTTACTGTTTTTTCCAATTTTCGGGATTGGATTGTTTTCTAAATGGTTTTCCCAATCCATTCATAGTCCGTTCTAGGTCTAGTATTTTCGATTTTTTAATCGGATTTTTCTTCAATTGGTTTTGCCAATCCATTCCTTGTTGGCCTAGTTTTTTTTGAGAATCAGATTGACATTTCTCGCTAGTGGTTTTTTGTTCTCGCTAGCGGCATTGTGACATTTATTTTTGTTTTTTTTTTTGTTTTATCTGATTTTTTTTGAAATGGTTTTCCCAATTCACTCGTAGTCCGTTTTAGGTCTATTTTTTTTAGTCAATGAAAATTTTTGGAACTGTACGTCAGGACTTGTCCTGCGATGTTTTTTATTTCGTCTTTGCGATTTTTGACGACCATATGACGTCACAATTTCTTCAAATCTGTTTTCTGTTTATTCATTCATTCAATTTAAACTGAAGTGCGTGCGTGACGTCATTTTTCGCTCTTAGTGGAGCGAGTGTTTTTGTTCATTCACGTGATTAAATTTTGGTCACACGTGACTTACCTCACTCTCAAAAATGAGTTTCTGACTTTGAAATTGACTTTTATCTACTCTGATTCAAAGAGATAAGGTCAAATGGGTGTGTGTGTCACTCTAAATCTATATATTAATTCAATGTCGACATAAAAGGCATCATGTTTAAGCTCCTAATCTTTACATGTTTTAACAGCCCCTAAACATGCTTTTCGGCAAAAAGATACTGGCAACAGTCGGATTCGAACCGGGGTATGTGAGTTAAGAGTCAAAAGCGCAATGAATTGAGCTAAGAAACAGATGAGCCGCGTATTTATCGTGATTTTTGTCCATTAACGTCGCATCCGTTTCTACTTGCTCCTATTCCCTCCTTTTTTCACAGTTTTTTGTGCTCCATGCCTTTCCCTCACTATCTATCTTGTATCAATCTACATATTAAATATAATTCGAATACCTATACCACCATATTCAAGCTCCTAATTTTCACATGTTTTAAGGCCTCTTAAATATGCATCAAAGCGTTTTGATTCGCATGTATTTTGAAAAAGGTCGATGACCGAAAACTTGACCTTGCCAAAAAGTAAATGACCGAAAAGTTACCTATGCCGTAAAGGTCAATGACTGAATACTGAATGTAAAAATGGTTCATTGTTCGAAAAGGTGCCGATGACCGAAAAGCTGTCATCTATATCTATATATTATTTCAGTGTCGACATAAAAGGCACCATGTTTTAGCTCCTAATCTTAACATGTTTTAGCAGCCCCTAAACATGCTTTTAGGCAAAAAGTGACTGGCAACAGTCGGATTCGAACCGGGGTATGTGAGTTAAGAGTCAAAAGCGCAATGAGTTGAGCTAAGAAACAGATGAGCCGCGTATTTATCGGGATTTTTGTCCATTAACGTCGCATCCGTTTCTACTTTCTCCTATTCCCTCCTTTTTTCACAATTTTTTGTGCTGCATGCCTTTCTCTCACTATCTATCTTGTATCAATCTACATATTAAATATAATTCGAATACCTATACCACCATATTTAAGCTCCTAATTTTCACATGTTTTAAGGCCTCTTAAATATGCATCAAAGCGTTTTGATTCGCATGTATTTTGAAAAAGGTCAATGACCGAAAACTTGACCTTGCCAAAAAGTAAATGACCGAAAAGTTACCTATGCCGTAAAGGTCAATGACTGAATACAATGTAAAAATGGTTCATTGTTCGAAAAGGTGCCGATGACCGAAAAGCTGTCATCTATATCTATATATTAATTCAGTGTCGACATAAAAGGAACCATTTTAAGCTCCTAATCTTAACATGTTTTAACAGACCCTAAACATGCTTTCAGGCAAAAAGTGACTGGCAACAGTCGGATTCGAACCGGGGTATGTGAGTTAAGAGTCAAAAGCGCAATGAGTTGAGCTAAGAAACAGATGAGCCGCGTATTTATCGGGATTTTTGTCCATTAACGTCGCATCCGTTTCTACTTTCTCCAATTCCCTCCTTTTTTCACAAATTTTTGTGCTCCATGCCTTTCTGTTACTATCTATCTTGTATCAATCTACATATTAAATATAATTCGAATACCTATACCACCATATTTAAGCTCCTAATTTTCACATGTTTTAAGGCCTCTTAAATATGCATCCAAGCGTTTTGATTCGCATGTATTTTGAAAAAGGTCAATGACCGAAAACTTGACCTTGCCAAAAAGTAAATGACCGAAAAGTTACCTATGCCGTAAAGGTCAATGACTGAATACTGAATGTAAAAATGGTTCATTGTTCGAAAAGTTGCCGATGACCGAAAAGCTGTCATCTATATCTATATATTAATTCAGTGTCGACATAAAAGGCACCATGTTTAAGCTCCTAATCTTAACATGTTTTAACAGCCCCTAAACATGCTTTTAGGCAAAAAGTGACTGGCAACAGTCGGATTCGAACCGGGGTATGTGAGTTAAGAGTCAAAAGCGCAATGAGTTGAGCTAAGAAACAGATGAGCCGCGTATTTATCGGGATTTTTGTCCATTAACGTCGCATCCGTTTCTACTTTCTCCAATTCCCTCCTTTTTTCACAAATTTTTGTGCTCCATGCCTTTCTGTTACTATCTATCTTGTATCAATCTACATATTAAAAATAATTCGAATACCTATACCACCATATTTAAGCTCCTAATCTTCACATGTTTTAAGGCCTCTTAAATATACATCAAAGCGCTTTGATTCGCATGTATTTTGAAAAAGGTCAATGACCGAAAACTTGACCTTGCCAAAAAGTAAATGACCGAAAAGTTACCTATGCCGTAAAGGTCAATGACTGAATACTGAATGTAAAAATGGTTCATGGTTCGAAAAGGTGCCGATGACCGAAAAGCTGTCATCTATATCTATATATTAATTCAGTGTCGACATAAAAGGCACCATGTTTAAGCTCCTAATCTTAACATGTTTTTAGCAGCCCCTAAACATGCTTTTAGGCAAAAAGTGATTCGAACCGGGGTATGTGAGTTAAGAGTCAAAAGCGCAATGAGTTGAGCTAAGAAACAGATGAGCCGCGTATTTATCGGGATTTTTGTCCATTAACGTCGCATCCGTTTCTACTTTCTCCTATTCCCTCCTTTTTTCACAATTTTTTGTGCTCCATGCCTTTTTCTCACTATCTATCTTGTATCAATCTACATATTAAATATAATTCGAATACCTATACCACCATATTTAAGCTCCTAACTTTTGTATTTTGAAAAAGGTCAATGACCGAAAACTTGACCTTGCCAAAAAGTAAATGACCGAAAAGTTACCTATGCCGTAAAGGTCAATGACTGAATACTGAATGTAAAATGGTTCATTGTTCGAAAAGGTGCCGATGACCGAAAAGCTGTCATCTATATCTATATATTAATTCAGTGTCGACATAAAAGGCACCATGTTTAAGCTCCTAATCTTAACATGTTTTAGCAGCCCCTAAACATGCTTTTAGGCAAAAAGTGACTGGCAACAGTCGGATTCGAACCGGGGTATGTGAGTTAAGAGTCAAAAGCGCAATGAGTTGAGCTAAGAAACAGATGAGCCGCGTATTTATCGGGATTTTTGTCCATTAACGTCGCATCCGTTTCTACTTTCTGCTATTCCCTCCTTTTTTCACAATTTTTTGTGCTCCATGCCTTTCTCTCACTATCTATCTTGTATCAATTTGCATTTTAAATATAATTCGAATACCTATACCACCATATTTAAACTCCTAATTTTCACATGTTTTAAGGCCTCTTAAATATGCATCCAAGCGTTTTGATTCGCATGTATTTTGAAAAAGGTCAATGACCGAAAACTTGACCTTGCCAAAAAGTAAATGACCGAAAAGTTACCTATGCCGTAAAGGTCAATGACTGAATACTGAATGTAAAAATGGTTCATTGTTCGAAAAGTTGCCGATGACCGAAAAGCTGTCATCTATATCTATATATTAATTCAGTGTCGACATAAAAGGCACCATGTTTAAGCTCCTAATCTTAACATGTTTTAACAGCCCCTAAACATGCTTTTAGGCAAAAAGTGACTGGCAACAGTCGGATTCGAACCGGGGTATGTGAGTTAAGAGTCAAAAGCGCAATGAGTTGAGCTAAGAAACAGATGAGCCGCGTATTTATCGGGATTTTGTCCATTAACGTCGCATCCGTTTCTACTTTCTCCAATTCCCTCCTTTTTTCACAAGTTTTTGTGCTCCATGCTTTTCTGTTACTATCTATCTTGTATCAATCGACATATTAAAAATAATTCGAATACCTATACCACCATATTTAAGCTCCTAATCTTCACATGTTTTAAGGCCTCTTAAATATACATCAAAGCGCTTTGATTCGCATGTATTTTGAAAAAGGTCAATGACCGAAAACTTGACCTTGCCAACAAGTAAATGACCGAAAAGTTTTCTATGCCGTAAAGGTGAATGACTGAATACTGAATGTAAAAATGGTTCATTTTTGGAAAAGCTGCCTATGACCGAAAAGCTGTCATTGTCAAAAAGTCGGTGACCGAAACGTAATTTATGCAATAAAGGTCAATGACTGGATAGCCGCGGATGTTTTTAATCGGAACTTTTTACGCTGAATGTTTGCGTGACCAATTTTTAAACAATCTTTTTGCTTCTTTTGTTTTCAGTTTTGCTTGATCTCAGTCTCATAAATTTTTTGAACAACTGAAGTCTAATTAACTGAATCTTTTGTTGCCAGTTTTTTTTTTTCAAATGTTAGGCTGTAAATTTGGTCTATTTTTCTTTTTTACTTCCGAAGGAAGATCTTTTCTCTGCCGTTTCTTTCTTTCTTTGCTCTTCTTTTTTTATTTTCTCTTTCTTTTTTCCTTTGCTTATCTCTCCTTTTCTTTTGCTTTTCTCTCTTTTTTGTCGTTCTGCTTTTTTTCTGTCTTTTTCTGTACTTCTCAGCGTTTCTTTTCTCTTTTCTATTCTTTCTTTTCTCCTTTTAGTTTCTTAATGGTTTTTCTCTTTTTCGTTCCTCTCTTTAGCTTGTCGTTCTTTCCTCTTTCTTTTCTGTCTTACTGTACTCTTTCTTCTCTGCTTTTCTTTTCTCTTTGTTTTCTCTTTTCTGTTGTTTTCTGCCTTTTTTCTCATCCTTTCTCTCTTTTGTTCCTGTTTAGCTTCTCTCTTTATTGTCTCGCTCACATTTCTCTTTCTTTTCTCTTGCTTTTCTCTGTCTTTTCTTTCTTGGGTTTTTCTTTTCTCTCATTTCTTTCTAATAGTATTTTCTGCCTTTTTTCGTTTTTTGTTTTTCTTTTCTGTCTCGTTCTCTTTATTGCTCTGTTCTTTCTGCTTTCTTCTCTTTTTTGCTTTCTGGCGTTTTCCTTTTTCTTTTCTGTATTTCATTTCTCTCTTTTCTCTATTGTTTTTGTCTGTTTTTTTCTGTTGTTTTCGTGCCTTTATTTGTTTTCATTCGTTTTCTCTTTCGTTCCTCTGTCGTTTCTCTTTATTTTCTCGTTCTTTTCTCTTTCCTTTCTCTTTTTCTTTTTTCTACTGCTCTTTTGTGTTTTTTCTGTCTTTCTTTTTTCTCTTGATTTCTTTTTCTTTTATGTTGCGTTTCTCTTTCCTGTCTTTCAATTCTGTCTCTTTTCTCTCTTTCTTTTAACTCTTTCCTTTCTGTTCTTTTTTCCATTCTTTTCTCATTTGTTTCTTTCTGCTCCCTCTTTCTCTTCTTTCCTTTCGCATTTTCTCTCTCTCTCTCTCTCTCTCTCCTGTTTTTCTCTCTTCTCTCTTGCTTTTCTCTTTTCTTGCTTTTCTGTCTTTTGTCTCTTTCTTTTCTGTCTTTCGTTTCTCGATTTATTTTCTCTCTTTTGTTTGGCTTTCTTTTCTCTTTCTTTTCTGTCCTTTTTTTCTTTTCCCTCATTTCTCTCTTGCTCTTTTTTTCGTTTTTTTTCTTTCTCTGTTTCCTTTGCCTTTTTGACTTTTTCCTCTTTCGTCCACCCGTCTTTTCTCTTTTGTCTTTTTTTCGGTCATTTTTTCTCTCGTTTTATCTTGCTTTTCTCTCTTTCTCTTCCTTTCTTTTGTCTTTTTTCTCTTTCTTTTGTCTTTTCTGTCTTCTTTTCTCTCTTTTTCTGTTCTGTTTTGCTGCCCTTTTTCTTTTTTCTGTCTTTCCTTTGTCTTCTGTCTCGTTTCGCCCTTTCGTTTCTTTTCTCATTCCTTTCTGTCTTTCTTTTCTTTTTCTGTTTTCTCTCCCTCCATATCTTGTTTCTTCTCTTTTTTACGCTCCTTAAAAATGCAGCCTAACGTATTACATGCGTTACGCTACGACACCATGTAGAATTTCGTTATCTGTACAAGTCTTAGCGCTCCCTAATTATAAGGGTCAGCAAAGCCGAAAAAAGTTGAACACAAAATTGCTGGGACTTGGAGGTATTATACTAAACCAAACACATCGGTAACGTAACGTAATACCTACGGTTGTTGAACGAGGGGCATGTGTTCCAGCCCTGGGTGGTAGAAATACTTCTATTTTTCAAATGATCTTGTTATACTTTTGCGGGCCTGCTAGTGAAGGTTATTTGAGAGCAGCTAATAGAGCCCTCTCCATTCACACAATGCTAGAATCAACACCCCCACCACAAGCTACTGGAGCCCCTAGAAAATGAGCCACCGTCTTTAGAGATCACATATGCGGTTATTTTAAGCAATCATCGTCAGGTGTATGTTATAACAAAAATCTTAGTCGCCTGAGAGACTTATTGCCCTTACACGAGGACGCTTGCGCCCGTGTGCTGTGCACAAGGGGGCTAGGATTCATGTTATAAGGTATTTAGAAAATATACAGATAGGTTAAAGGTTAGGTTGTTTTGATCAACACTGTCAAATGTGAGATTTTGATGGTTCGACTAAGTAGATTTTGAGAGAGCAACTAAGTAGGACAAAAAATAGATTTAAGAGCGTAACTATAAGAGGAACTTTACTTTCTTTTCTAAAAACATTCTTTCCTAAAACTTGTGAATTAATGGACGAAACTTTGCAAATTAATGAGGTTTGATTGGTTAAAACCTTGTTAAAACCCTTGATTGGTTAAAAAAAATAGTCAAGCACTATTTAACGCTAACCCTAATTGGTGTCAGGCGCGGACCCACTGGTCCTCCCGTATAAAACCAGGCAAAGGCAAACTATCAATTGCATGTAGTGTTGGCGCCACTTCAAATCAGCTACAAAAGCCATCAGACAGCAAGAAATAACGTTTGAAACTGAAAAAACTTGAAATTTGTCAAAACTCAAAAATGGTCAAAACTGAAAATTTTTACAGGTTGGGACCGAAAATTTGTACACCCCCCCCCCCCCCGATTTTTGGAAGGCAAAACCCGAGCAACCCGAGGTTATAGCAGACGGCTAGGGTTACCTCTGAACTACTAATGGACCCAACGAACGTTATTGCATCAGACCTACAAGTGTGGCTATTAGCACTTATATGGTGCAAAATTGGCATTTTTCGATATTTTGTTATTTATTGTAAAATTTAAGTTCATTATTTTATGATACTTTAGGTGATCATTAAAGGTCAAATACCGTACATTTGAGGCATTTAGAGCCACGTAATAACCATCCGTGCTTATGTCAACAAAAGTAAATATTGCAGTAATTTGACATTTACTATGTAAACAATGACCTAAATCATTTTCTTGATTAACCAATTAGAAACAAGTAGCGATGTTATAAATGATAAATATTTGATTATTTACTTTAACCCAATTGTTTGTTTAGTGAAACCGAATTGTATTTATTACCATTAGAAACTGTTACCAAGAGCAGTTGGCTCTCAGATTAGACTAAAATTTGATTCTTTAACAAGTTCAAGTCTTTTTTGCTAAGTTTTGCTAGATCTTAAGATCTTGCGAGTTTTAAGTTAGTTGAGCTTACTTGACGAGAAGTTAGCAACAATACTAGCTACTGGCTGAAGCCTTACAAACTTCAGCACGAGATTGAACATAGATTATCACTTAGGATTTTCTTAACTTCAATCAACAGAATTAAAGTTACAGTCCTTTCAATACGTCCGAGCGACTAATTATTTCTGCAAGATTGTTAGTCAATCGAACCATGTGAAGTACCAGGCCGGCGTGAAACTCGAGAACCAGGCTGTGATATACCGGTTCCGCTGAGATTCTTGAGCAGCCGCAACACTTGGTCCGCCGACCCGGACATCAACAATAACACGAACAGCAACGAATCTTCGATTCATTTTGGTGGACCAGAACGAAACTTTACTTTGACTGGAAAAAGCCCCGATAGACATTGGAAAACGGCTGACTACAAGATGTCAGGCCAACTCAAGAAGCTAGAAAGTGAGCAAGCTGATTTGCTCAAAACATTTGACGGACACCTTGCTGATTTGAAAATTCAATTGGCTCAGAAGAAAACAGTATCTGCAGAAAGAGCATTTCAATGTTTCTTCGAAACTTACGATGATCTCGAGGAGAACAGAAAACAACAGAAGTTACTATTAAAACCAAAGTATTTTGAAATTTTGGACAGCGACACCAAGCGTATCTTAGAAGAAAAGAGTAAAGTTTTGCGATGGGTAGTTGAAAAAGTGCCATTTCTCCGAGACATTGAAAATTTGCGCACTGAAGTCTTTGACTGTCGGAAAGACACTTTGCGGCTCTACACAATGTTGAAAAAGGTGAATCGTTTAACAGAGAAGCAGCGAAATTGGGAGAGGATTTGGGATCAGAAAATTTAGACGACTCCCGCAAACAAGCTTTGCGCAGTAAACTGGAACAGCTTGTAACGAAACTAGACTCAAGTCACGCAGCAATTTTACAAATAGTGAAGTCAAAATTTGCTACGGATTGGTTGACAACTTTAAGCAATAATAAAAAATGTCAAGACCTACTAAAACAACTTCAGCCAACCGCAGAGAGTGGAAACCAAACATCGTTAGTTTAATGCACATCGGCTGGTGATAAAGACCCAAACGAGACTGTAATTGATACAGCAAATAGAGCACTAGAAAACTCTGAGGAGAACGTCGAAGTCTCTTCCAGGCATTCTGCTACACAAGGAAGCAGAAAACAATCAAGTATCGCTAACTCGCGATCATTGAGAAGACGACAGATCGAAGAAATGGAGCTCAAAAATTTAAGAGCTAAAAAAGAAACAGAGCAACGACTATGAGAGCGGCAGTTTGAGTTGGAGCATGAGCGTGAGGAAATAGAACTTCGTCATCAGCAAGAAGAATTACGTTTACAACAGCAACAACAACGAGAACAAGAGTTACAACAACAGCAACGAGAACAAGAGTTACGCTTACAACAACAACAACAAGAACAGGAGTTACGTCTAAAGATGCAACAAGACGAACTGCCCTTGAAAACGAAAGAAAGAAAGCAGAGGCCGAAGAAGAACAAAGACGTCTGAAACTTGAGCTGACCAAAGGAAGCTCAAGGGCATCTGGATCAGTGGCAGATGAGATAGAAAGTGTTGGATCAAGACGCAATCAATAAAGAACAGCAGGGTGGGCAGAATCAGTGGCTCAACAGTCTGTCCCTAGTCGGCCTCTATCTCCAAACGTTGTGATCGACCCTCCAACGAATGTCACACAGGACAGAGCTGACAAAAGTTTCAGGACCTACCCGAAAACTACCCCACTGTTCCAACCGGGTGAAGAAATTTTCTCAACGCAACTGACAGAACCGAGCATTCTCAAGAAACCGGAAATCCGTAAACCAATTAGAGTAACGGAACCAGCACCGCCGTTGACAAGGACGACGTTTCAGCTTCAGGGAACGTCAGCAGTTCAAGACAGAAACAGGAGTCAGAGTCCCATTAACAACTCTCGAAACAGGTCTGCCGAGAGCAGAAACAGGAGCACAATGAATCAAACCACTCCCCAAGTCATCGACCAACCAGTACCAAGCAGTGGTGCCAGTGGCTTGCCCAAACTAAAACTGACTGAGTTTTGAGGAGCTCCTCTGGAGTGGCCAGAGTGGTCAGGTCTTTTTGATGTTGTTCATCAAAAGCCAATCAGCGATACGGAAAACATGCAATACCTGAAGACGAGTCTCACGGGTCAAGCAAAAGCAGCAATATCGGGAATGGGATTCAGCTCACAATCATAATATCATGCTTGGGATATACTCTGTGAGAAGTATGGCAGATCAGATGTCATAGTCAATGCTCATTTCAAGAAAATACATACTCATTCTCCCGTTCGGCATGACGATTCTACGAGTATCGTTAAGTTTGCAAATGTGGTTACAATTGTGGTGAACACCTTGACTCAACTTGGATACACATCCGACCTAGAATCAGAACGAGGGCTAAGTTCAACAACGACAAAACTTTCTCCGCAACTGAGAGACCACTGGTTGCAGTATATGCAAGACCGTCGACTACTGAGAGGCAACCTGTTTGTTTTGAAAGAGTGGCTTGCCTCCAAAGCAGTAACTCCTGAGAACTTGTTAGCACAGACAAGCTCGTCGTTTGACAGAAATAAATTTCAAAGCCGTGATAAAACAAAGACGAGTACCTTTGCTTCAAACGCTGAAGAGTCAAGCAAACCCAAGAACTTTGAATGTCCCTTCAAAGACGGACAACACCCCATTTGGACGTGTGAAAATTTCAAATCAATGAAAGTAAATGAACGTCGAGAAAATGTCCAGAAGTTCCGACTGAGTTTCAATTGTTTGAGACCAGGTAACATGTCAAAGGACTGCTAAAGCAAGACATGTAGTGTACTCAGCTGTGGAAGGCGACACAACAGGCTTTTGCAAAGTGACCTACAGAAGAAGGAAACTACAAAGAATGTCTCAGATGCTACAACGGCAGTAGCAACTAACATCACCCAAGGAGGACTCCCAGTTGTACGAATCATGCTGACAGAGACCTAAGCCTAAATGTACTAGCAATGTGTGATTCAGGATCCTCAATCTCATTTGTGGACAAATCAGTGGTGTCAAAACTACAACTCTTAGGCCGAAAAGCATCTTTATCAGTAGCAGGGATCCATGGATCACAGGATGTAAAGACTGAAATGGTGCCGATAGCTGTTTCAGCGCATGAGAAGTCTCGACCATTGACAACAGTGCAATTCTACGTACACGAAAAACTGAATTTGGGTGACCAGACAGTAGAGGTGCAAGAGTTGAAAGATCGTTACTCACATCTGAGGAACTTGCCAAATCAGAGCTACAATCTAAACGATGTTCAAGTGATTCTTGGACAAGATTGTTACGACATTCACCACCCTTTTAAATTCAAGAAGTCAGAAGACAGAGCTGCACCATGGGCAGTGAAATCAAACATCGGCTGGGCCCTAAGTGGTCCGCTACCAGCGAAGCAGGCAGCAACTCTTGCCACAACAGCAACATCTATTGCAGATGACAAACTAGCAAACCAGTTGAGTAAGTGGTGGGATATCGAGTTCTACGCTTCCAACTGCGATGTCACCGGTCATTCGAAAGAGGATTAACGAGCAATCAAGACGTTGGAGCAAACAACGCGATTCAACGGTGAAAGATATGAAGTAGGACTTCTGTGGCGAGAGGACGAAGTGAAGTTACCGAACAACTTCTACTCTGGAATGGGGCAACTCAGGTCCCTAGAACGGCGCCTGCATAATGACGAAACCCTAAAGAAGCGCTACCAGGAAACCATTGACACAGATGTCAATGCTGGATACGTTCGGAAAGTTGATCTAGCTGAACTGAATGAAACAAAAGACAAACTGCAGTGGTATTTACCACATCATCCTGTCATAAACTCGCATAAACCCGAAAAAGTCAGAAGGTTATGCAACGCAGCAGCAAAGTATCAAAGCGTAGCCCTAAACGACAAACTTCTATCCGGCCCAGACCTGCTGCAGAGGCTGATCGGATTTATTTTTCGCTTCCGAGAACACCAAATAGCTCTATCAGCCGACATAGAAGCGATGTTTCTGCAAGCTGCTGTCCCAAACGAGGACAGCCGATGTTAACGATTTCTCTGGCGAGAATATCCAGAGCAGAGAATGGAAGTTTACGAGTACACACGACACGTTTTGCAAAAAGCTTGCCGACTTGTGCAAATTACTAAGTGGCGAGAGATAATGCAGTCAACGACGAAAGTATTGTCAGAACGGTTCAGCGAAACTTCTACGTGGACTTCCTAAAGTCAGTCAGAACCCTTAAAGAAGCAATTGAAATCTACTAGAAAGTCAGAGACATCCTCATAAAAGGTAGATTCAAATTGACGAAATGGATAACAAGTGACGATGAAGTCAAGTCACACATTCCAGAGACAGACAGGTCAACGAAAGTTGTGAAAAACTTTCGAAGCAGAACCACAATCATCTTCAATCCTAGGACTCAACTGGATTGTGGACACAGACAGTCTCATTGTCTGCCGTGGAACTGAGCAAGAAGTTCCGGCAAAAATAACTCAGAGAATTGTCCTATCCTTTGTCTCAGCAGTGTTCGACCCACTTGGGTTATGTTCATCCTTCACCATACGAATGCGGTTTCTACTCGAAAGCATTTGGGACAAGCATGGGACAAGGAGTTGTCAGCAGAACATCACAAACTGTTCATTGATTGGTGCTCTGAGTTGAGAGAAATAAGGACAATGTCAATAAATCGACTTGATTTCGAAAATAGATGTTCAAACCCAGACTTCATTTTCACTGACGCGTCAGAAGCAATGTGCATCGTGGCATATCTGCAAGACGAGGCGACGTTAAGACTCACCTATGTGATAGGGAAATTTCGCGTGGCACCCATCAGACGTATGAGGATACCGAAGTTAGAACTTCAAGCCGCAGTCTACGGAGTTCGTCTCAGAAGGAAGATACTCAATGAACATGTCAGAATTGAAAAACTCTATCATTGGATCGACTCATCAACAGCGCTACAGTGGCTACAAGCAGCCCACGAAAAGCAACAAGTGTTCGTTGCGAACAGAGCAGCGGAAATACTAGAAAACTCATCGATGGATCAATGGAGACACGTCAAAGGTGTCAAAACCCTGCCGACATCGTAACCCGAGGAATGTTTCTCGAAGGCCTCAAGGAGTCCGTATGGCTAAACGGGCCGGCATGGCTCCAGGCAGATGAAGAAAAGTGGCCAAAGCCGTGGTGCCAAGAGAACGAACTCGATCCCGAGCAAGCTACCAGTACTGTAGCCACAGAAAATAATCTAGAACAGCTATTTGACTGGAGACGATACAGTAGCTTCAATCGAATTAGAAACTTCATTGCCTACTGCATGAGGTTCAAGACGAAGCAAAGGGGCACCCTCAAAGCAGACGAAATTCATCAAGCAGAGCAAATACTGTTTCGAGTTGTTCAAAACGAAAGCTTCCCGAATGTTTCGAAGTCAATAGCAAACAGCAAAGAAATCTCAAAAACATTGAACATTGCCAAACTGTCACCATTCATAGAAGAAGATGGAACAATTAGAGTGAAAGACCGACTGAAGCATTCAAACCTAGATTACAATGCAAAACACCCAATATTATAAACCGCGAAACATCCTGTTGTACAACTTCTGTTGGAGAGAGAGCGCATCGAGACAACCTACATGAGGGCACAGAATACGTGAGAAACATGCTTCAACCAGAGTACCGGATCATTGGATTCAGAAACGAATTAAGGAAAATCAAGTCGAGATGTATCAAATGCAGACACAGGAACGCCAATCCAATTCACACACCGATGGCAAATATACCCCGAGAACGACTTGATGAACATGTGTTCCCATTCACCCATACCGGAGTCGACTACTTCGGACCCTTTAAAGTGAAGTTCCTACGACGTACCTTGAAGAGATGGTGCTGCCTCTTCACTTGCCTGACAACCAGAGCAGTACACATCGAAATCACACAGTCATTGGACACCGAGTCATGTCTAGCTGCAGTGACAAGATTCATTGCAAGACGTGGCTACCCGAACACCATCATCAGTGACAACGGAACAAACCTTGTTGGAGCAGCCAATGAGCTGGAAGCATTCATGAACGAGTGGGACAAAGCTAAGATTGAAAGTGACTTAGCACCGAAAAAGATTGTTTGGAAATTCAATCCTCCTGGAGCCCCACACTTTGGTGGAATCTGGGAAAGACTGGTTCAAAATTGCAAGAAGGTCATTATCGCAATCTTGGGCAACCGGAGCCTCACCGACGAGGTACTCAGCACAACAATTTGTCTTGTGGAACAAACACTCAAGGCAAGACCACTGACAGCAGTTAGTGATGACCCTGAAGATTTTACGGCACTCACACCAAATCATTTCTTGCTGGGACGAGAGAACGCGAGGAAACCATTCATGCCATCCAGTGAACGCTACAATGACCCGAAAAAATTTTTAAGAGCGGCTCAAGCATATGCCGACATGATCTGGAAAAGATGGAATATCTTCCACAATGGAACCAGAGATCGAAGTGGTCAAAAGAACATGTGCGAAACCTGAAAGAAGGCGAGTTAGTGTGGCTAGTGGATGACTCTTTGAAACGCTGCGAGTATAAACTGGGACGAATCATTGAGATCTTCCCTGGCAACGACGGAGTTGTGAGGTCAGCGAGAGTCAAAATTGCACATGGAGAGCTAAACCGGCCAGTCGTGGAGTGAGCGCCAGTATTCTACGATGGTGTTTCCGAGATCGAAAACAGGGCCGGCGATGTTTGCACCACTTCAAGTCAGCTACAAAAGCCATCAGACAGCAAGAAATAACGTTTGAAACTGAAAAAACTTGAAATTTGTCAAAACTCAAAAATGGTCAAAACTGAAAATTTTTACAAGTTGAGACCGAAAATCTATTCACCTCCCCGATTTTTGGAAGGCAAAACCCAAGCAACCAGAGGTTATAGCAGACGGCTATGGTTACCTCTGAACTACTAATGGACCCAACGAACGTTATTGCATCAGACCCACAAGTGTGGCTATTAGCACTTATATGGTGCAAAATTGGCATTTTTCGATATTTTGTTATTTATTGTTAAATTTCTTAAGTTCATTATTTTATGATACTTTAGGTGATCATTAAATGTCAAATACCGTACATTTGAGGCATTTAGAGCTACGTAATAACCATCCGTGCTTATGTCAACACAAGTGAATATTGCAGTAACTTGACATTTACTATGTAAACAATGACCTAAATCATTTTCTTGATTAACCAATCAGAAACAAGTAGCAATGATGTTATAAATGATAAATAATTGATTATTTACTTTAAGCCAATTGTTTGTTTAGTGAAATCGAATTGTATTTAGAACCATTAGAAACTTTTACCTAGAGCAGTTGGATCACAGATTAGACTAAAATTTGATTCTTTAACAACTCTGATCTTTTTTGCTAAGTTTTGCTAGGTCTTAAGATCTTGCGAGTTTTTTGTTAGTTGAGCTTATTTGACGAGAAGTTAGCAACAATACTAGCTACTGGCTGAAGCCTTACAAACTTCAGCACGATATTGAACATAGATTATCACATAGGATTTTCTTAACTTCAACAAAATTAAAGTTACAGTCCTTTTAATACGTCCGAGCGACTAATTATTTCTGCGAGATTGTTAGTCAATCGAACACTGTGAAGAACCAGGCCGGCGTAAAACTCGAGAACCAGGCTTTGATATATCGGTTCCGCTGAGATTCTTGAGCAGCCGCAACATGTTGTCTTTGCTAATTGTTCCGACCACTGTTGAGGGGGGAGGAGCTATATGCTAAATGGTTTTTTTTTGTTCAGACAATTTTCACCGATCGATATTCTATCGTAGAGTTGTGAGTAGTTTCGTTAAAAAGCCCCACCAGCGTAGAACATAGAACTAAAAAGGTTTTTTTTTAAATTTCGTATTCTACAGGGAGTTATCGAGGTTCGAAGTTTTGCGAATAGTAGACGGACTTCCGTTGTGTTTATTCACACTTTCCGGAGTTTCGCCTAAAATTTCCTCGATTTTGCTAAAATTGTTAACAATAGTTTTGATGATTTAGTTTAGCGAAAAAAAAGTATTGTTGACTGTTTTGATTTGATTTTTCTGGATAAAATATTGGCTGAATATTTCAAAATTCAGCCTTTTCAATCAAAAATTGCCCGAAATCAGCTTCTTTAGACCACTTTGATTAAATTTGCCGGAATTACATACCCAAAATCAAAAATACAATCTTTGTAAACTACAAAGGGATATAGTTGTACTTCCTCTTCCATTGAGAGAAGTCTGGAATCAAAGTTTTGAAGTTTTTTGCTAACTTTACTCTATGATTCTCAAAAACGCAGCTTTTATTTTTAATCTTTTAACTAACAATTTATCTAGATCTAAAGCATTCGAAACAATTGAGTGTTCTAATCTCTAATTTGACGAACATTAATAGCGGGGCTGGTTTTGGTCCAATCCTGGACTTAAAATCGAAAAATAATTCGGATTGTAATCAGTCGGTCTTTTTTAAAAAAAATTCGAGCTTTGTTATTTTAATTACAGAACAGAACAATTCACATCAAAGCTCACTGTTGATAGTTATAAATGGCTCCCTAAACAGTTCCAAATTAATCTGTTTGTTTTCTTTACTCCAAATGTTATTGTCTTTTTGACTTTTAAAAATGTTTGCTTTTTAAATAAACAATGGCTTATTGAACTTTGCCACTATTTATCTCTATATTTGGTCAACTTGTAACTTAGTGTCAGCAAAGAAAGAATGCGTCTTCTTTCTCTTCTCTCTACTGATTTAAATTTTAATCTTTTTTGCGGTTTTACGCGTTAAGTTACGGTTTTCTGGCTTTGATACTACTAGATGTCACATTTTTTTTGTTTTAGGTATTGCCCCCCTTTTTCACATTTTTGTTCTCGTTTTGTCACGTTATCACATTATTGGCGTTCGCAAAAAGGCGCAACTAAACATATAATAGTCTTAATAGTTTTTAAAGGCATAGATTATGGTTTTAACGGCTTCGACACCCCTTTCTCGAAGAAGTTAATTGAATTTGTTACAATTGTCTTTAACTGTGGTTTTTACTTTGTCTTTTTAGTCGTATGAAATTACCTGGATAGTGACAGGATTCATTGGCATTTTATGAAGGAATAAATGATTCTTTGTTTGGATTTGAGTAGATAGCTGAAGGCTTTCATGACTTTGAAAACAATTTTTTTCGAAAATAAAAAAAACTCTTTTAAATGTTGTTCAACTTCGCCTTTTTCTTTTTTCTCTATTTGTTACCCAGTCTCGTAAATTACAGGTCACATGTGACCTTATTGTTTTCGAAGGAAGGTGCAAGTGTGCAAAATGTAATGTTTTTAAGGAAGTCTTTATGAATTTACTGGCTTCGACACGGGTTTTAGCACAAAAAAGTAAACTATTTTTTTGTTTTTGTCTATTTTTAACGTCCTCGTTGTAGACGCAAGACATATTGTGAATAATAACAGGTCTCAAGCTCTTTCTTTGGACGAATAGGTGTACCTATTTAATTGGTTTTGTAGCTAATGCCTTTCATGACTTTGAAAATATTTCTTTTCGAAAAAAAGGGTTAATTGTTTTGGCCCCTTTTTCTCTTTTTTGGTCTGCTTGTTACCTATTCTCATTAATGAGAAGGTCTATATCATATTTTTGGTGTGCGAAGAAGGCTATTGAACTTTTTTGGGGGGTCAAATACGGCTTTACGGCTTCGAAAGCGTTTTCTCGCAAGTTTTAACTGAATTTTTTTGTTCTGTTTGTTGTTCTTTTTGTTACCGCATAAAAATTGATTAATGGCAGGTCTTAATGCCCTCTTATAGAAGCATATGTAATTATAGCTATATTTGATGTTTTCAATTGCCATCTAATGGTTTTCTTACTTTGAAACTAATGGTTTTTGAAAATGTTAAGCCACTTTTTTCATCTTAATTTTTACCGAGCCTTTTTATAGAGTGGTCCCATATCTTTTCTAGTGAAGCACAAGTTGTTTTGTTTGGTTTCAGGTTTATCCGACGCTATTTTGAGCTTGTTACTAAGTTTGTTTAAAGTGGACATTAAGATTTGGATGTAATTAATATTTGTTGTTATTGTTGTTTGATTTTGTTGCTGGTCTTGACTTGCTTTCTTAATAATGAATGATCTCATGAATCTAATGTGGCATTTTTTTTTTACTCCAGTGAGTTATTTGCGTTGGTGGCGATCTTTGTTCATACACATTTTTTGAAAAATATTTGAATTTTTGGGGTTTTCTATTTCCTCATTTGGTAGACATTATGCCAAAAATGTAGATGAGCGGGGTCGGAACTTTATGTGCGAACGCACATTACCGAGCCTCTTGTTCTTTTTACAGCTGCTAATGATAATATTTTTCTAAACAATTTCAATTAGGGACTCTGTTGCATTGACCGCTAGCGCCCGTTAGGGTCATCGAGTGAAACCCCCGTTTTTTGCTTCGGTCACTTGATAATACTCTGTATCATAATAGCTATTTATCATATCAAATGAGTTTGTTTCGCTGCTATATTCGGCTATCTTGTGACAATGTGTGCAGCTTGTTCTTCTATTTTGGCATTTATGCTTCTTGTAGGTTTAGAAGAACATGACTATCTCAAGACGGGTGATCCGGGAATTGGACGCTTTGTTGGCTACATGTTTTTGGATGGTTTCATCTACTGGTCAATACTCTTCATCATAGAATATGGAGCCATCAGTTTCCTTTTCTCCCTCTGCACAGCGGTACGTTCTTTTCTGCACCTGCGGAGTTTGAATTTCTGAACCAGCAGTAATGTCTGTGTTCATCGGTTTGAGATCAACCCCTCAAGGAGTGAACAGAGAAATTGTATCGTGTTTAATAGCCACGCAGCAGTTCCAGGCGGCTATTATTGCGCTCCTAATTCTCACAATTCAAAGAATTTGATTTGTATTGGGGCAATGTCTTTTTTATAAGATCTGTTCACACATTTTCATGATTTTTGAAGTCAAATTGAAGTAGTGATTTTGGTCACGCCGAAACAGGAAGTTGAGCGAAAAAGCGAGTGGTTTTGCGGCGTGAAACTTTTTTGCTCTACTTTTAAAGTAGAGTGAGAAAACGGCTTTTGGACAAAAATTCGCTCTCTCGCTAGTGGTTTTTTGTTCACATGCGGCAATTTCACTTTGATTTTTACTGGTTTTTCGAATTTCTTAATCGGATTTTTTTTCCAAATGGTTTTCCCAATCCATTCATAGTTCATTGTTGGCCTAGTTTTTTGTGAGAATCAGATTGACATTTCTCGCTAGTGGTTTTTTGTTCACATTCGGCATTTTGACATTCATTTTTAGTTTTTTTTTTAAATTTTGATTTTTAATAGCCGCCCTCTTCTCAGCCGGCTATTATAGCGCTCCTATTTTTTTTTTACTTCGTCGAATAAAAAAATGTTTTGCTTTACCTCATTTTCCCGCCTTTTCAACATTTTGCGTGAAATCTTTATGACTTCTCTAGGCTAGTTTCTCTCTTCTCTCATTCTGCTAAAAGTGATTTTGAACATCAGTTGCTCAGCAAAGCAATTCAAAATGACAGAGTCAGTATAAAAAATTGAAGTCAGAAATAGAAACGGGATAAACCCATAAAGCCCAATTTTAGATGCCCGCTATTTGAACGTCGTTCCTATAAGTCTTATTTACCATCTCTAATGCTTATTGTTATTGATGGTAGCCCCTGTAGCCTCTTTCTAAAACAGAAGTATGTTCAACCACGAAATGCCATCAAAATAAATCGGACTTAAAAAAATGTTTTTGTACAAAAATCTTTTTTTTCAATATCTTCTGTTATTTCAATCCCAATGATGCTTATTGGAATCAACGGCGGCTATTTTCCGGCAATCTGTCGGGTATGTTTTTATTTTCATGATTTTTGAAGTCAAATGGAGTAGTGATTTTGGTCACGCCGAAACAGGAAGTTGAGCGAAAAAGCGAGTGGTTTTGCGGCGTGAAACTTTTTTGCTCTACTTTTAAAGTAGAGTGAGAAAACGGCTTTTGGACAAAAATTCGCTTTCTCGCTAGTGGTTTTTTGTTCACATGCGGCAATTTCACTTTGATTTTTACTGGTTTTTCGAATTTCTTAATCGGATTTTTTTTCCAAATGGTTTTCCCAATCCATTCATAGTTCATTGTTGGCCTAGTTTTTTGTGAGAATCAGATTGACATTTCTCGCTAGTGGTTTTTTGTTCACATGCGGCATTTTGACATTAATTTTTAGTTTTTTTTTTTATTTTGATTTTTTTATTTTCATGATTTTTGAAGTCAAATGGAGTAGTGATTTTGGTCACGCCGAAACAGGAAGTGGAGCGAAAAAGCGGGTGGTTTTTCGGCGTGAAATTTTTTGCTCTAATTTTAAAGTAGAGTGAGAAAGCGGCTTTTGAACAAAAATTCGAATTCGCTTTCTCGCTAGTGGTTTTTTGTTCACATTCGGCAATTTCACTTTAATTTTTACTAAGTTTTTTTCAATTTTTTGGATTGGTTTATTTTCTAAATGGTTTTCCTAATCCTTTCATATTTCATTCTAGGCTTAGTGTTTTGTTTGAACCAAAGTTTTGTTTCTCGCTGGTGGTTTTTTGTTTTTATGCGGCATTTTTACGTCGATTTTTTAATTTTAAATTTCATCTGATTTTTTAGAAATGGCTTTCTGAATTCACTCATAGTCCGTTTTAGGTCTAGTTTTTTGTTTAGTCAATTAAAATTCTTTGAATTGTACGTGAGGACTTGTCCTGCTATGTTTTTTACGATCCAAAGAATTTGAATTGTATTGGGGCGCTGTCTTTTTTCTGTTCGCAATTTTTATGATTTTTGAAGTCAAATTGGAGTAGTAATTTTGGTCACACCGAAACAGGAAATGGAGCAAAAAAGCGAGTGCTTTTACGGCGTGAAATTTTTCCGCTCTAATTTTAAAGTAGAGTGAGAAAACGGTGTTTGAACAAAAATTCGCTTGCTCGCTAGTGATTTTTTGTTCACATGCGGCAATTTCACTTTCGTTTTTACTGTATCATCGATTTTTCGGATCGGATTTTCTTACTGGTTTCCCGAATCCGTTCATAGTTCATTCCAGGTCTAATTTTTTGTTTATTCAATGAAAATTCTTTGAATTGTACGTCAGGACTTGTCCTGCTATGTTTTTTACGATCCAAAGAATTTGAATTGTATTGGGGCGCTGTCTTTTTTCTGTTCGCAATTTTTATGATTTTTGAAGTCAAATTGGAGTAGTAATTTTGGTCACACCGAAACAGGAAATGGAGCAAAAAAGCGAGTGCTTTTACGGCGTGAAATTTTTCCGCTCTAATTTTAAAGTAGAGTGAGAAAACGGTGTTTGAACAAAAATTCGCTTGCTCGCTAGTGATTTTTTGTTCACATGCGGCAATTTCACTTTCGTTTTTACTGTATCATCGATTTTTCGGATCGGATTTTCTTACTGGTTTCCCGAATCCGTTCATAGTTCATTCCAGGTCTAATTTTTTGTTTATTCAATGAAAATTCTTTGAATTGTACGTCAGGACTTGTCCTGCTATGTTTTTTTACTTCGTCTAACAGATTTTTGTTTCGTCTTACCCTGCATCCCGCGTTTCTGTTTTTTAGGTCAATTGCGTGACTTACCACTCTCAATGAAATGACTTCTGGACTCAGTTATGGAACTTTGAATTTTAGAAACATTTACTAGATCAAGATCAACAATGTGCATCTAAGTAGTGCCAAACATATATGTCTTTTAAAGGACTGTTGGTCATAGCCACAAGCATCTATCACGGCTATTTTCCGGCAATATGCCGGCTATGTTTATAATTGACAGTCACGAAGCGATTGTCAAGGAAAGAATTCTCGAAGTTGAGAGATGCTTTATAAAAAGGCATTTTTTTGAGAATATAGCTGACTTTGCGGCCCTTTCCCCTGATGTTTTGTCGTGCTCTCTTTGAGTGGCTGTGTGGGGCATCAGGATCGTTCTTGTTAGGGGCATTTGAAACATATTTTGACTTCTCAATGGCACCTGTAAATAGTTTAATACGTGTGTTTTTGTGCAAACTTACTTCGCAGTTATTCGCAGAATTTTGGACTGTTGTTTCAGGGAAGAAAAGGCTCCGGTGATGTTTTGGGCAATCCAGTCTCCAATTGCTTCACGAATGACCAGGACGTGTTTGAGGAAAAAGAGCGACTGGTCAAGAATGAAGTTAGACCTAATGACGTAATGGTGGTTAAGGGAATTGAAAAGACTTACCGGACATTTTTCGGCGAAACTATTCACAAGGCTGTTCACGGGATATACACTGGAGTCGCCAAGGGAGAATGTTTCGGACTCTTGGGAGTGAACGGGGCAGGTTGGTTGATGAATTAGTAATTGCTCTCAAACATAATTTGTACCAATTATGTTAGTTCTGTTGGTTTTATGCAATTTTCTGTACTACCGATTTTACGCCTGACCATCAAATTTCCTGGCTCTTGTACTTGAGAAAAGAGATAAACATTAAGTCGCTGAGCAGTCCTGTAAGAGCCTGACCAGTCCCTTAGCTTAACAATTCACCGAATCTGCTCAGAAGCGAAAAATTTTTTGATAGCCAACCAGTCGCGTAGCTATCAACTACAGTCGCTTGAAAGCAAGAGCAAGTAGCCAGAACGTTAGTCCGATATGTTCACTAACATCGCAATTTTGAGGAGGAATTTCGGACGCAGCTGGAATTCAATCAATGATCAGGGACGAATTTGCTTGGAACTGTTTTCTCTTTTTCCAAAACTGAAAATGCAGATAATAGAATAATGTTTACTGTTATAGCCCTATGACGTAGTACCCTATAGGAAATAGTCTTCTAACAAAACTATTTAGTCTTAGCAGCTCGTTTATCAGTTAGTAAATCATCTTGTTTGTGATTTTTGATGAAGTAAATATTGTTAGGTCTTTTACGAATAGGCAAATTCTATAATTTGGCGTAGATTCTACTTTTTCTCTTAGGCAAGAGCACAACTTTCAACATGTTGACTGGAGACTTGTTGATTGATGCAGGATCTGCACACATCCAGGGCATCAACGTCGCCAAAAATGTCACCGCTGTTAGTTAACCTCAGTTGCCTCAGTTCGCCATTTTACTTGCTCTCGAACGAAATTCAAAGCATTTATAGCTAACCTTTGTCGTTTTTTATTCAAAATATTCCTTGACCGTTTTCTTGTAGAATGCCTTTTGCTCGGTTGAGCGATCGGACTTTTCGTCGAAAGAAACGAGATTAACCGCTAAACCCCCAGGGCATTAAGTCTGTTGGGCAGCTTTTTAGAAAGCTCTTGAGTGTACGAATCAGTGAAGCTGAAAAGTGAAAAGCAATGCTTGAGAAGGCAGACTAATGGTTCAAATGACAATTCATGGTATCATGAATGCCAGGTATCTTTTTGTCTTGCTGCTTAACTTTTTCTCTTAAGAATTCGACAATAAGTTACCAAATCTTATGCAGAATTCATGGTACCTTGATGATGAGCAGGAACGGATGAGGAGCTCTGTGAATCATTAGAAATTTTGTCAACTCATGGTAACAGGTGTGGCCCTGAACTCAGAAGAGACAAGTGCGAGTTGTGGTCCACCACGCATATTAATGCTGTTGATAGCAGGATAAAGAGAAGCAGCCAATCAGGAATCGAATTCTTGGGCGCAGCAATCGGAACACACACTTTTGTTGCATCTTGTTTAGAAAAACAGGTTATAAAACTCGAGAACGTATTAGACAATCTAGGCTATTTAGAGGACCCTCAGTGAGCTCCTGGAATTTTGCGTAGCCGTATGGGTGCGCCCAAATTGGTGTATTCTTTCTGATGCAACACTCCGTCCTCTGAGAGTAAAAACAGGAGCTGGGGTTCGACGTTCTTTGAACCAAATCAAAGCTGCTTATGTTGGTTCCATATCTCAGTCAGCAAACATAGTAGGACAAATTACTGGTTTGAACCCAACTCACGAAAGTAGTTTCACAGATTTAGTGGAGGAGGTTAGCACTTTGGGGATTCCTCATTTGAGGCAACAGAAAATTCAAGAAGAATTTGACAATACGGCTCTAAGCAACCTTCTTGAAGGTCAAACCTCCACCAGAGAAAAGGCTAGATTGTTATCTCCTTCCCTGCTCAATCAGGATCTTAATTGACGGCAGCACCCATCCTGCTCTTGGATTACAACTTCAACCTAACGAGTTCCGAGCAGCTCTAAAATACCGTTAAGCAATTCCACTCTGATTCGAAAAGGAGATGTCCATACTGTAAATCAGCTAATTTGGACATATTTGGAGATCATGCCGTTTCATGGCACGGGCGTGGCGATATTATTTCCGTCATGAAAGAGTACGAGACACAATAATGACAGCTTGTTCGTCGGCTAATCTTTCCTTCCCCTGTACGTGAGCAAAAACATCTGCCGGAAGACAATTCAAGACCAGGCGATTTGTATTTGCCCAGTTTTATAGCATGACAACCCGCAGCTTTAGACGTCGCCATTACGTCCCCACTGCAAGCCAGTCTTATCTCAGATGCGGCGAGGACATGTGGTTTTGCTCTAACCCTAGCGGAAGACAAAGATTGGGCATTATTACCGGAAGTGCATCGATATGGGCATCCAGTTCCTACCATTGGCGTTAGAAACTTTCGGCGGACTATCCGAAACAAAGCGGAAAACATTGAAAAGAATAGCCCTTTTATCTGATAACAGAGGTTTCCAGCCCTCAGGCCTCTCAGTAGCCTTCAATCGCCTCACTTAAGCGGTATCAATAAGTGCCATGCGTGGCTCAGATACAATGTTGATTGCAAGAGATTCTCGATTATGAGCCGGAAATGATGGGGACTCTGGCATCCAATTACGCCGTTATTCCTAATGAGAGGGTCAAGAAAGTCCGGTTCAAGAACTCACTAACCTCAAGTGATATCGGACTCACTTTATGAGAGGGGAGCCCTTCCTTGTTTTAATGTCATCCAATGAGTGGGGACTTCAGTTAATTTTACTAGTTTTTGTCCTCATCCATCAGCAGCGAGCTACAAAATATTCAAATGGAAGAATTCAGTTTAACCTCTACGTTTTTGATGCAGAAAAGTGGAAAATTGGCGTTGCGCAGTAAAGTTGTGTTTAGCAATTGTTATAATCGGACCTTGAGGGATTGATTTAATTTTTTATGGTCGTTGATCAAAACCAAGATTAAATTTGTTTAAACTACGCTGTAGTTAATAAAATTTTTAATTTCTAAAAAAATTTATTGAATTGAAATCGGCTATTTATTAGTTATCCAATGGCACTCTAGCGATCGTATTTGATGCTTATTTTTTTATAGCCGCGTCCTCAATTTTAGGCGGCTATTATAGCTCTCCTAATTTTATTTTTTTTACTTCGTCTAACAGATTTTTGTTTCCTCTTACCGTGACTTCTTGGGATTGACTTTTTCAATGACTTACCTCACTCAAAAAAATGACTTCTGAGCTCACTTATGAAACTTTAAATTTTATGAACATTTACTTATTTAAGGTCAATAGTGTGCATCTAAGTAGTGCCAAACATATGCCCTAATTCTTGAAAATTAGAATCTTGAGTTTTTGATTTTGAATATTAATTTTGGGATCTTTTCCGTTTGTGCCCCCCACCAAATATTGCACGTGCATCTGGGGGGTGCAAATAATATGCGCCCACTAAGCTGAGGGGGCACAAACGGAAAAGATCCTAATTTTGAAAAACCCTATTAGGGCTTTCTCCTTATAGAGCTTATGTATCTCATAAAAATGACAGTCCGAAGCTAACCCAAAAAGTCTAGTGGTCTATTAAAGGACTGGTGGTCGATCTGTCTATTTTATTTCTATAGTTGTTTCAATTCATGTAACGCCACAAGCGTCTATCGCGGCTATTTTCCGGCAATCTGCCGGCTATGTTTAAAATTCTAGACAGAAAAGTTCAACCTAGCATTGGCTCTGAAATTAGCGGTGATTTTTGTGTAACCTCTAAGGAAACTTCTCTTATCAGGCTCGAAAATTGATGGGTTATTGTCCGCAATTTGACGCTCTGCTGGATAATCTGACTGGGATTGAGACACTGCACATGTATGGCAGGATCAGAGGCATCCCTGGATATAAGTTGGATCTGGTCTGTAAGGAACTGATGGAAGCTCTCCAACTGACTGTGTATGCGAAGCAGAGAGTAGGAACATACAGGTAAAGTTGATAAGGGAAATTTGAAAAGATCTTCCATGCAAAATAACTCAGACCGATTTAAAACAGAACATTGTTTTCATTTCTGTCAATTTTGGTATAGAAGTTCAAACGGTAAGAAAATTATATGCAATCAGGTTTTGCTTTGATTAATATCCACAGTTTTGATTAGCTTTATGTGTCTGCAAATTTAGCTCTCGATTTCTTATTTCTCGAATTTTGGTCAGTCAGGTTTTGATCAAAGATTTTAACACAAAGCTTTATGGGAAATACTTTGTAAATAGTTAATTTATCCTCGTTGTCAGGAACTAGCCCTGGTTGACATGTATCATTGCCCCTAAATTGAGGTTGTGTTAATCTGGACTATTGACTTTTTAATGCACGTTCTATTTGATTCTTGGTCACAACAAAATGGGTTTTTCTCATACTTAATTACCTAGCAGTTCTCCGCTATCGTATTAGTCAACGAGAAATCTGTTCCAGTGGAGGCAACAAGCGCAAAATGAGCACTGCAATCGCCCTAATTGGGTCTCCCCCTCTGGTGTTCCTGGATGAGCCCTCAAGTGGGATGGACCCCGTGACCAGACGGAAACTGTGGAATGTTCTCTCCAGTGTGAGGGAGAACGGACAGTCCCTTGTTATCACGTCTCACAGGTGAATCTTCTCAGATATATCAACGTCTGTGTTGAGAATTAATAAATTGCAATAGATTGAAAATTCCACTTTTTTATCCCTATTAACTGTTCTGGCTACTGCTTTCTTCAGTTCCAAGTCAGAGGAAGAGGTGAAATTTATGACTATCTGTTCAGGACGACTTTGTTTTGCTGCACGCTTTTCAATATACGAGAATATAGGTTGCTAATAACGGCAAAAAGTTATGCTAAAATTCAGATCAATTCAATCAACTCTCGCGGTGCGATAATTACAGTTGCATGCGTGACCGATCAGATATATTTTGAACACCCGATGGATACTTTTTTTTAAAAAAAATACTTTTTTAAGTTGCAAAAAACAAACTTGAGGTTGGACTACGAAATTCCGCTACTCTTTTGTGGCCATTTGTCATATATGAACAGTGACGGAACTTCTATGACTAACTAATATGTAAGAAGTTGATCAAAACCCAGTGCCACTCGTATGTTATGGCTTTCTCGAAGTTGATCAATAACTCGCCGTGGGCACATAGTTTCTAGCAATTGCTGTAATCTTGCGTCTTGACGCATTTTTTTCTTGACCAATTTAAGTTTTGGGCGAACTTTTTACTTCTTTAGTTTTTCGAGATGTAAATTTAAATGGTTGACAACAATAAGTTGACGAACTCAATCTGGGACAGTTTTTACTTAAAAATAAGGAGAGAATTCCGTTTGTGTTGGTCGGCGTGGAAGTCTCAATAACATTCGTTCTTTTTGAAGTAAAATCGTTAACATGCTATCAGAAGAGCTCTCTAAATCACAGAAAAAAATTAGTGCTGATTATCGATGAATCTTTATATTTGGCGACCGTTTTTCGATCAGAATTTTTATTTCAAAAATTCTCCTGGGTATAATTGTACTCCTTTGTACAGTTTCGATATTAGTTAGGCTCTACAGTTTAGCCTCAATTTATTGCACGACAATTCAATTAATCGATCTTTCAGTTTGGGTTGACTTTTTGAATTCTCCCGGCTTTAACAGATCGGTCATGTGTTCTATTTGCCTTTTAACGTTGTGCAACTACCAGAAATTTTCACCTTTATGCATTTCACCGAAACTATTTAGAGGACATTAATTCATGGTGTCCCCCTGACGCGCCGATACCCCCATAAAGCTCAGTACACACCCCCCTAAGGATCAATCCACGCACAGCCCCTTCAATTAAGCTAAAGCTAGCCTCCCTAAACTGCACCTACTGACAAAGCCAACCGCTCGCCAGTCGTTTGAGATCAATTTGCACGACCTTAATTGGTTATGTTTGGGTCATTGTATTGTTTCATTGAGTTCATTGATAATTCAATCGAAGTCTGTCCTATGTGAAAGAGTAATTGATAAGTGGAATACCATCCAGTAGAAACTACATAATGCAACTTATCCAGAATCTACGCAATCCCATTAGATACTATTTTTTTAAAGACATAATGTTTCTTTTCATACTTCTGTTTTCTGGAGAGCGAGTTGAGATATGGAATTTTTGTACGGGAAATTTTTTAAACAGTCTTTAAGACCTTCACTGAGCTGTATCAATGATAATAAGGCTGTTTGCTGTTTGGCGTATGAATGTTTTCTTGTTCCCACCCCCACTTTATTTAGTCTTTAAATCAATTATTAATCAATTTAGTCTTAAAATCAAAATTTCCATTTTTAGCTAAATTGAAGCTTCTAATTTTTTTTTTGGGTTTTTCGCTATTCTGGCCCATTAATATTGTTGCTTTAGCGAGGACTTGAGAGGATTGTTTATCTCAAATTATTTTAGTTGCATAATGTTTACAATTTTAAGTTGGTAAAAATGAGTTTGTTTAACGTTAATTTTTTTCAAAACTCAATTTCTTGCTTTTTCAAAATTTCCTTCCAAGTTTAAGATTATTTGAGCCTAATATAGCCTGCATTTTTTTTTTATTTTTTAAATATTAAGAATTGCATGAGCCGGTAAGATTGGATGTTTGTTCTCTGCCCTTGATCTACCTTACTAGTCAAAGTTGGCTCTTCCAGAGGACATCTTTTTTTTAGCGAAGACGATTCTTCTTCCGGTTATTTTTTAAAAATCGGTCAAGTCATCTCAGACGGGATGCAAAACGCAATGCTGTAGGTATAAGAATTTTTATTTTTTTAATAGCCGCCGTCAGCCTCCTAAACGGCTATTATTTAGGCGCTCTACTTTTTTTTTACAATTCAAAGAATTTGATTTGTATTGGGGGCGCTGTCCTTTTTTATTTTTTAAGATCTGTTCACACATTTTCATGATTTTTGAATTCAAATTGGATTAGTGATTTTGGTCACGCTGAAACATGAAGTGGAGCGAAAAAGCGATTCGTTTTGCAGCGTGAAATTTTTTCGCTCTAAAAGTAGAGTGAGAAATTGGTCTATTTTTTGTTCAGTTAATGAAAATTCTTTGAATTGTACGTCAGGACTTGTTCTGCTTTGTTTTTTAATTCGCTTTACCTTTTGATCACGTTTTTCGTTTTTTATAAGTCACGATTTTCACGTTTGACTTCTGACTTACTTCACTTACTGTTTCAACTGAATGATTTTTAAATTCATTCACTCAATGAGTTATGCAAGATAGTGAATACAATCAAGGTCAAAAGGGCAAAATCAAACGAGACGGGATAAACCGATAAAGCCCGGTCATTAAGTCATTGAGAAATAAGTTCATTAGAGTGTTTGATACATATACCATGGAAAAGTACTGAAAGTTGTGTGTGTTAGCATGGAAGAATGCGAGGCGCTATGCACACGTATGGCCATAATGGTCAATGGCCAGTTCCAGTGTCTGGGAGGACTGCAGAGACTCAAGTCCAGATATGGCAGTGGTTTCACACTCATCTGCAAAACCCGAGCACCGGAGGGATCGTCGAACCAGCCGTCCTCGGGGCAACAAGGTGGGCAAAATGGAACAGCAGATTCTGTGGATAACAACCGACCCAGTACTAGTGGAGAGGAAAACGTTGATGCTGTTAGACTCAAAAATTATATCGAGTCCTCATTCCCAGGTTAGAAAGAACTGTAATTTGATTTAGAGGCTCTAGTCGAGAGCGACAGGTTATATTGGGATAAGAATCCATGTTTATCTTGTAAGATTTTGTTAGATGTATTTGCAAGAAGGATGAATTTTCTCGAAAGTCCATTCCATTGTGCTTCGTTTTAGTTTATTAATGCTTTGGGGATAATTAGCATTTTGTTTGTCTGCTCGTGAGAGTAATTCGAGCAAACTTCAGCACTTTTGGTTCTAGGATTCTTAAAATATTCGTCCAGTGTATCAGTGAACGCAGTTTTGAGCTTGTTTGAGATTTTTCCAAAATTTGAAGAAGTTTGCAACTGATGAAGAATGGCATCAGTAATTTTCTGGAGGTTTATAAATTCATAAAAAGGTTTGCAAAGCGTGGAAATTGAACATATATTTCGAGCATTTGTGTCATAAGTATAAGAGTGAGTTACTTCCTGGTGCTCAAAATGAGGCATTGGAATAGGCTGGCATTAAAACCCGATGGAGCTTAAATTAAGGAGAATTTTGAGGCCAACTGTACACCAGCCTGTGCAATAAGTTAATGTTAGTTCTCATTGAGTAAAAATTTTCTGAACATGAAAACATGAGAACATGAGCCGTAATGTACATGAAAAATCATAACGTGCATAATTTTGATTTTTGACTCTTGCCCATAAAAGCTAAGTTGCACTAGAAGTCATGGAACTTATTTGGGTCCACCAAGGGAAACCCATTTTATTTCACCAAAAGTAACTGCAAAAGCCCGGTTCTATTTCAGGTTGTCAGCTGAAAGATGCACACATGACGGGATCAGTCGGCTACCTGCACTATGAACTGAACGGCCAAACATACAAATGGTCACAGCTGTTCTCGGTCATAGAGACTGCCAAACCCATGTTCAACATATCAGATTATATCATATCGCAAACTACCCTCGAACAGATTTTCCTCAACTTTGCCCGATACCAGGGTGAAGCTTCGCCTGCTTAAAATGCGTGAGGCCAATGCACATAAGTTTGTGTTAACCCGATCACTGCTAATTAACTTGCGGTCATTGCTAATTAACTTGTACTATTCTTAGTATTAATTTTTCCTTATTCTGTGTCATTAATTTCTCCTCATCTAACCTCCCCGTCTCATCTGATATTGCTAAATGTGCTACTTAGTAGATTCGAAGTTTAGCAGTTACCACTTAAGTAAGATTATTAGCTGCTGATTTGTAATGACGATCACATTAATTGCTATAAACGAGTTCTGTTTTTGTGAAAATATAACTAAAAACTTACAGATTTTTCGCTTTGGATTAATAAATAATATTTTTGAGCAACGTATGAATCACAGTTTTTCCTGTCTATTTTTCAAGACAAGTATTAAAATGAACATTTTTGATTTAGCGGTCTTCAAAATATAATAAATTCTCTAAATTGAAAAGTGTGAAGCAATTGATCTGAACTTTATGAAAAAGTCGGCCTTGTCTCTATCCTTAATTTCGAAACTATCAAAATAAGTGCCACTGTATGATGTCAAAGTTTCCCTTTCAAACATTACCATTATTGTGTCAAATAGTAATTTTAGTGTAAATTTTATTATTAATTTGATGCCAATGCTCTGTGCTTTGTTTGCAGTCATCGTGTAAAATACTTATAAGGATTCATTTTCATTTTGTTAGCAGTTTCATTTCCCTCTATCTCCATAAATTCTAATAATGTAGAAAATTTAGCATTTTCCGCTCAGTTGTTCTTTGCAGTCGCGGCAATGATGTTATCTACCTGATTAACTGCTTGATGATGCAATACATTTTCTCCTCTCGCATGAAAATATGATTTTTATCGCGGCCAACATATCAAAATTGCTTATCCTAAAATATAAATTCTGAAAAGTTTCCCTATTTTCGTAGAATAGATTAATTAATATTTGATAATAAATCCCTTTAATTCTTAATTCAATTCTTTTGCTCCTCTTTTCTTGACAGTTTGAGCTAACATTGTGTGTGTGTTTGTGCGTGTGTGCGGTAGGTACAAGATCATGCTCATTTTTTGAGTAAGTGTGAGGGTCATCATGCATTATTAATGGTAGTTGTTGAGGTGTGTAGACTTTATTTGGTCACAGCACACTGGGTAAAAAAGGGGCATCTTGAATTTGTCTTTCAACTTTCTATTACTTCCCTGATTGTGGTACCGAAGCAGTTTGGTTCCGCGTTAAAAGATTTTTTCGATTGTCTGTTTACTACAATCGTTTACTGCAACTAAGAGCTCAGACTAAGTTAATAAACTTCGTACCTTTTGGAATAATTCGTGAGAACACCCAAATTATAAGTATACTTTTCCTTTGTTTATCTCTTATTGTTCCAACTAGATTGCTGTTAATATGAAAGTTAGTTGCTCTGTGGATTATTTATGTAAGACAGAATTGGTTTGAAAACATATGTATGACGAAGTTAAGAATTTTCAAATCAGGTCATTTTTTTTATTTTCAGAGCTCAAGTCGTCAATAGAACGTTTTTGAGCTGCATTCATGCATAGGTTTTATCATTTTAGTTTTGGTTTTAGATATTGATACCAAGACGCTGTAGCGAATCTTCATTATTTTTTGCTAATTTCAATTTTCCAATTGTTTGTTCTTTTGACTGCTTCTTGCCAGTTATATCATGCAGGTTTTGCTTTCATGTCATTTTTTTATTTTTTCCGCTGATTTTTTTAAATCGAAGCTTTGGTATTCGGGGCTTTGATCCGAAATGTTTCAACAATTCAAATGCTATTATTATACTCTCAATTTTGAAACAATTTTAGTCAGTTTGGCTCCTGATTTACTGTCTGTTCTTTCTTTTGATCCAAAAAGTATCTAAATTTTAAATGCTGTTTTTATATCTCAGTATGTGAAAATTCTGTTGTTTGGTTCGTAATTTTTGTCTGTTTTACTTTATATAATGAAACAGTTAATAGCTGGCTGGCAACGACGGTTAAAATCCTGACCTTAATGAGGAAACAAACAATTACATATTAGATTAAAAGTTTGGTACACAAGGCTTTGCTCCGTCTGTTCAATTGGTCTGCTGGTCAGGTTGAGATTTATTTACTTTTTCATTCAATTCTTTGGATTGTATTTCCGGTCTTGTCTTGGTTCACTTTACTTTAGTTCACAGGTTGTTCATCATTTTTCTTTTTCTCAATCTGCTCAATTTAAACAAAAAAATTGTATTGAATTTTGCAATTTTATTTTTTTTTTGTAATTTCTTGTGTCATTTGTATCGGAGAGGCCAATCTAAACAAAAAAATGTAGGGAGTTTTGCCGTTTTTATATTTTTATCGAAAATTTTTGGTATGCTTTTAGTTCTTCGACGTTTACAGGCCAATAAAGCTTTTTAAATAGTTTTGTATGTGGGTCAAGGTGTAGATGTCCAACGCTATAAAATTTGGTTTTGAAGATATTGGCTTCAAGACCTTAAGAAACTTTTTACTACTTTTGACTAATTTTCCAAGTTTTTTAATTTTTGCTTCTTGCCTCCGTTAGTCATGTCTACGTTCAGCCAGATTTCTCTTGTTCTCTAGGTTTTGGCGAGAACTAATTGGTTTTGATGTCACAAGTACGAAATTTGACAACTACGCAGTTTTTAATAATTTTTAATTAGTTTTGTTGTCATTTTCTTAATCTCTGAGGTGAAGGTGTTCAGAATTTTTTTTAGTTTGGCACGCTTTCTTCATGAACAGATTTTTGTAGTGCAGTTTTGGTTTTCAAGACAATGACAACTGAAGATCTAGCAAATCTTCAGTCATTTGTGCTAATTTATAGTTTTCGATATTTGTTGATTTACCTTCCATCTGCTTAGATGCCCAGCAAGTTTTGTCTCAGATGCCTAATTTTCTGTTATTGGTTTTGCACATGTTTGATAGAAGATCTCGTTTTTTTTCGCTGATCCAAAAATTAGCTATAATTTGAATGTTTTTGTTTTTCTCGGAACGTTCAATTGGTCTACTGGTCAGGTCAAGACGTTTTTAGTTTTTAAGTCATATCTTTGGATTGTATTTCACGTTTTTCCTGCCGTTTATCGTTCTACCTTTCAATCACTTTGTTCAGTTTACGTAAGTCACAAATTCGACGTCTGAACTACTCAACAACTGTTTCAACCGAATGGACTTTAGAATTCGTTCAAACAAATCTATGCATTATAGTGAATACGGTCAAGGGTCATTGCGAGCTGGCTGTAGTATTAAATTAATAGCCTTCAATTTAGAAGGCGAATTAAGTATAGTTTTGTGTAATCTGACTAAAAATTCACATCAAATTAGAACACCTTTCGACTCTTGGAGAATAAATTTGGTCAATCCGAATGTGCGTCAAAGGGGTAAACTGCGGCTAGTTTTCTGGCTATTTACCGGCTTTGCTCTTTTCGTAAATTGGGCACTAATGGTCCGAGACGTTTTGAACACTGACTAGTAGTCTGCCAAATTTGGAAGGAATATTATTTGCTTGTTATTGGGACTTAGTTTTGATACTAAGTTTCTTTACAGGACTGTAATGAGTTCTGTTGCCCGTGTAAAAAATATCCTTGATTTGCCCAGTCATATAATTCAGCTTATTTGCCAGCACCTCCTTGATGATCCTCCTGAAATTTATTACATAGATTCCAGGTTGCCAGATGGAGTAAGTCACCTCATGAAATTGCGCGCTACCTGTTCTCAGTTTGATCAGCTTGTCAGAGAGAGTTATTTAGAGTTTACATTCAGGTTCCAATTCCAGCTGGAGACAGCTATTGCAACAGATATCAACACGATGACCACAATGCTGTTAATTATAAGCTCTCGTTTTAACTGGAAATGTACGGGTTTTGAATTACCTTGGATGGATGGACAAATCTGGCCGTATCTTCCGAGGTTTTTGATCCAGTTAGCATCTTTTTCAGTTTTCTCCAAGAAAGTTAAGTTTTTGAGACTCAATAATTCCAGCAATCGCCATGGGCACTGGGAGTCTAACAGTATCCAAGAAAAATGTGAGATTTTGGAAATCATGTCTCCAATTTTGTCACCTGATGTCGTTATTGAAACACGCATGGGTATTTGCGAATTTTCACCCGATCTGTTCATTTGGGCTGCCAGAGTTGTGAAACTGTATGTGGATGATGACTTACTGTGGGATATCGCCCCAGAAACCAAAGTTATTAGGCAATTTTACCTCTCATTTCCTTCTGTAGTTGAAATAAATTTACCAAGTCTTAGTTTCCTTACGCCAGAATTGGCATGTTGCAGAAATTTGCGCAGTATTTGTCTTAAAAAAATCAGCAGACATCATTATTTCAGACCTGAATCCTTAGAGGGAGCCTTGTTTGATAAAGTTAAGACCCTAAAACTGGGTACGCTGAGATACCACGTTGAAAGATTTGATGATTACCTGATTAATTTCAATTTGAAATTTATTTCAAAGACATTCACTAATTTGACCTCACTGTCTATTGGGTGCATCATCAGCCAAGATTATGAAGGCTTTCAATTTGATCTTCCAGCCTCGTGTGTTACTGTCGATATACCTTTAGTGTTGCTTAAATTTGCAGTGAAATCGCGTTATGTTAAGGACTTGATGGTTGCTATGGATTCCAGGCAAGACTTCTCAACGATGCCATTGACCAAAACCGTCATCCAGAAATTCGAATGTCAATTGGAAACGTTTGTCTTGATTTGCAATCAGATTCAAAATGTGAGCTATGATGATTACGCAAACGAGATATTATTGCCTTTACTTGCATTACAAACCAAATTGAAAATGTTGTCAATTTATTTCAACAAAGAAGGGGATCTGTTTCGTTTTACTAGCTGAGATAGTTCATGGTGGCTTTTCTTGCTTTTTTGGTTGACCATAGCCTGACCAATTTTGGCTGCAATAATGATACTACGTGAAAGTCTTAGACAGAAAAAAAGTGGCCATAGTCAACAAATATGAGCTTTCATGCTCTCAAAATTAACAGTCTGAGATGTGCGGAATTATAGAAAAAGGACAGCTGAGACGCAGAATCAAAATTATTTTTTTTTTTACATTTTAAAGAATGCGAATTGTTTTTCGAGCGCCGTGCTAGCCATAACACTGCTGGCGTCTTTTTTCAACTCTATACTTCCCTGGCGTTAGATTGATTATGTATCACAGAAATTAGTGGAAAGAGTAACTTTGAGTGAATTTAAGAAGATTTGTTTTTTGATAGCCTCCCCTCATCTTCTAAACAGGCTATTATTGCGCTCCTAATGTTTTATTACATTTCAGAAAATTTGAATTGTATTGAGGCGCTGTCTTTATGATCTGTTCACTTATTTTCATGATTTTTGAAGTCAAATTGAGATTATTTTGATCACGCCGGAACAGGAAATGAATCAAAAAGGCAAAAGTTTTTGCGGCGTTAAATTTTTTCGCTTTAATTTTAAAGTAGAGTGAGAAAATGGTGTTTGAACAAAAATTGGCGTTCTCGGTAGTGGTTTTTCACATGCGGCATTTTGACATCAATTTTACGGTTTTTGTCGAATTTTTTATCTGATTTTTTTCTAAATTGTTTTCACAATCAATTCATAGTCCATTCTATGTGTTGTTTGATGGTATTGATACTAGCCCCTTTATCCTCTCATGGAGTAGCAGGAGTATGTCCAACAACAAAGTGAAATCAAAATAGTTCGCACTACAAAAATTTTCTTACATCAATCAGTTTTTTTTTCCTTTTTTGTGTTCTTTCAGTCCCAATCGAGGTTATGAGAATCATTGGCGGCTATTTTCCGGCAATCTGCCGGATACGTTTGGTGTTTGCGTGATCTAAATTGCAGGCTTAATTTTAAGCACCTGAACTCGATTGGTGACGATCTATAATTTAAATTAGCGCGCCGAATTTGGTCTTTTTTCACATTAATTTTACTATCGACCTTAAGCACATTAAAACATCTTACCGCTTTTTAAACCTAATGTGCCTAAAGCTAAACTCGGTGCAATTTGCTCATTTTCTGAAACGAGGATATCAAATTGTTTATAGCCAAGTGGGGTACTGGATATGAAGCGTTATTTTCGCTGAAAGCGGATAAATTATCCCAGCGTATTGTATTTTCTGCAATTTTCTTAGAAATCAGCTGCTCGCAATATCGAACCTTGTGAAGCACATACTGAGCTTGCGCGAGTGGTATAGATATAGTATGTCAGTCTCTTTAATACAGGTTTCCAGCCAAATGCAAGAGCTCACAAAGTTAATACAAGAGCTTTTTTGAAGTTAAAAATGCCTCTTAAGCGATGAAAAGTCTCTGAGCGATGAAACAAACATCTCTTAAAAGTGAAAAACATGCTCAATCGAATTGTTATTTGGTTGAGTATGGTTTTCTGTTTAAGAGATGTTTTTCCATCGATCAGTGACTTTTCAGTGGCATATCAAACTTCACAAGTGTTTTTTGCATTAATTTTGAGAAACATTTTGCCTATAGTTACAATTTGGCAAATTAGCACTAATTTGACAAAAAACACAATTAAATTTTGACGAAGAGTTCAAAAATCTTTCTGTTAGGTGCCCATATAAAAACTGTGTAAGGTATAATGTATAAAAACGAAACATTTCCAGCCCCCAATGCAGTTGCCATGGGGCCCCCGAAGACATCACTCATATCAAAGAAGTGTTGAGTCAGGAACTAAACAACCCGGCAAATGGTTGTCTTTTGAGTCAGTTCAGAGTGCTAGATGTTTGTGGTGCGCAAGATAGGGTCAGGCGAAACATTGCAAATTCTATTTGTGCCATCGAAAGAAAATACGGCTGGTCAATTCAGTCAGAGAGATGTTTCGATATTTCACGAGCGATAGAATTTAGATGTAAATTAGATAATTAGTGATTTAGTTAGTTAGTGACTAAATTAGCGAACAAACTGGTAACAAAGTTTGACATATTGGACTTCTGTAAGAGTGAGTCAAACAAATTATTTATTTTCTTTTGGTCGTTCTAATTGTATATCGAGCTTCTGACGTATCTAAATTTTGGTTTTCTTAGTTCACAAACAACTTTGATTATGATCTTTCATTTCCTAGCACGATATGGTATTGCATAAATCTCAAATCTCAAAGCACTGCCCCAATGAATCTCAGCTACAACGCAAATGACCAAGTAAATTAGGAATGTCAAAATATATCACATATTTAAATCAATTAGAAAAACAAACAAGGAGGCTCGCTAATGTGGAATAGCACATAATGTTCGGACCCGCTCATGCACAATATTTTCTCAATTGTCTACTAATTGCAGCAGAGATATACTGCCTTTAAAGAAGAAGTTCATACTTTGTTATTTTTTAAAAAGACAGACATTAGAGGGTTCATACCAGTCAGATCAGATTTCTTTATTTCACTACAATGTATGCTCCAACGATCGAAACGACAAACATGAAATCAACTCCAGTGAAATTTCTCAAGTAGAAAATTGAATAATTTTATCATCAACAAAAAACATATGGGATCCAAAAATCGCCATCTATACCGTTTTCAATCTTAATTTTTGATGTCTTTTAAGTAACAAGGGTCCTTTATTTATTTTCTATCCGACTTCTCAATTTAGGCTTTTAAGTGAAAGCAGAATTTGAAAAATAAAACGACCTCTCCACTAGATTCTATATCTAAAATGAAGGCAAAAACAGAGAATAAATAGAGGTTACCCAAGCTATATAATCAAGAAATAAGTCACGAGTGAGGTGGTTTATGTTTGCCCTTAGAACATGTATTACGATTTTTCTAATTACGATTTCTAAGTGAAATTTCTCAAGTAGAAAATTGAATAATTTTATCATCAACAAAAAACATATGGGATCCAAAAATCGCCATCTATACCGTTTTCAATCTTAATTTTTGATGTCTTTTAAGTAACAAGGGTCCTTTATTTATTTTCTATCCGACTTCTCAATTTAGGCTTTTAAGTGAAAGCAGAATTTGAAAAATAAAACGACCTCTCCACTAGATTCTATATCTAAAATGAAGGCAAAAACAGAGAATAAATAGAGGTTACCCAAGCTATATAATCAAGAAATAAGTCACGAGTGAGGTGGTTTATGTTTGCCCTTAGAACATGTATTACGATTTTTCTAGCAAATTGGTTATCAATTCATAGAAACGCACATGCGATAATAAACAAAATGCTGTTCTAATTTCTATGAAAAACTTTGTCGCAAAACCATATACAACCTCACTGAAAATTCCAAAAACAAAAACGAATGAGCACAATCACACAGGTTTCATTATGAAGGAGCTATGAGATAGTTAATGAGATTAGTTTAGGGACCGACAAAGCAATAGCTACTGTTTTTTTTAAAACTTGAAACCTTTCGTTGTCAAATGGACACATTCAGAAAATTGCTTTAGAAAACTAATTAGACTTGTCAGAAATCAAATAAGTTTATATGTCCAATTAAAAATAATCAAATATAACAAAAAAGTGTCAAAGCTTGAATTTAGACAAAACTTAGTTCTCAGATTAGTTCAAAATTATGTAGCGACTTTTTTATATCTATGATTAGCTATCATTTGAAAACAAAGTTTAGATTCATACATTGCTCATTTTTAACACATGAAGGCTCTAATTAATAGGATTGAAAGGTAAGACAAAAACTTTAAGAACTGGACATTCGCTTTTAAAAGAAATGAGTGTCCAGTCTCAAAAACTATAGACTACGAAGTACAGCTATTCATAAGCTGCATCCATGCTACAAATGCACTCATTTAGGTCTTCCAATAATCGAATTGTAAAAATACTACAAAAAAGTCTAAATTCCCAACCGAAATATTTAAAAAAAAATTTTACTGAAACGAACTTTGATGTAAGAAATGCCAGAAACTATAAAAAAGACATCATGTTGGGTTATTAAAACCAGTTGGAACTTCGACGAGACTTCTCAACATTGCTTTTCCACAAAACAACAAAAAATGGAAGAAATTTACAGTTTTTAAATGAAAATACAATGTCAAAATCAACAATCATTAGTTGCCCATAGTTCAATAAAGACAACAGCAGCTATGCCCCAATAAGACAGCGTCATCGCGTTTTCTAGACTCAGTATTCCATGTTTTTAAAATTTAAACATATATTCGTAAAAACGTGAAAAACTTGATTATAGAGTGAATATCAGTGAGATCATTCATTTTTATTTGACTAGAATGAACTCGTGATCAAATGGAAGGGAAGGTATTGAAATGCTTCTGATGCATTTTTTAAATTACTTTAGGACTAATTTTTAAGTTATCAATAGAAAAAAATTTGAAACAAAGTATAAAACCATCTGCTTTCAAGTGGACAGCTTCATAACTCTGAATAATATTTCCATGGAAAGCCGCTTGATTTTGTAAAGAGGGGTAATCTCCGCTCTCCCGAGTCCAAACATGAAGAAAAGATCTTTGTTGACTTTATAAAAGTATATTTAATGAATTCGGGGGTAGAAACGAAACTATTGATGTAGTTATGAGTGGACACAGAAAGCTCTGTTATTGTAATACCCGATTTATTATGTCGGAATCCTTCCATAGCAAGAAAAACTGTTCGCAGTTCCAAAATTCCAATAAACTGAACAAATCTCTTGAAAGCCTTCACATAAAGACAAAAAGCTATGCCTGCCACATGACCAACATACTCGTTTGTGACACAGAAAGCCGAAAGCATAAACTGGTTCTTTTTAGCTGTCTTCAAAGACGAAACCAGAAGCATCACGTAAATGAGCATGCAATCTCAAAGTTCTGAAAGATTTGAATTATTTATTGAGGGTTTAATTATCAATCCCCAATGAGACCACCATGGGGTCGTAATTTTAACGCAATATCCAAATCGAGATCAGGATTTAGTTAAAAACAAGCTGCTAAGAAATAAAAACTCCTTTTGTTGTACTCTGAATATCCCTTTTTCACTTCCTGATATATCTCGTGAATGCTTTTCAAATCTTATGGTTGCCATCGAGCACTCCTTCGAAATGAAGCTTCATGCTTGACCCCCAGTGTTTGTAGTCCAGGGAACTGACGAAAACAGAGAAAAAGAAGCATATTAATTCAAACTTCTTCCAACTTGAGTTAACCCCTATATTCCAACAAAATTAAAGTTCTTTAGGATAACCCGCGACGGATAATCACCTCATGTATTTCCTTGTTCAAGTATATTGATGGTGCACACTTTGGATAACCATCTGTATTCCCAAGTATTGTAAAAAAAATACCCCCGTAATTTAATTCTCTATTTCCCTATGTTTAAGTATCGTAAGCAGACCCACTTAGGATTACCCCTACATTCCCATGTTTAAGTATCCCAGAAATGACCACTTACGATTACTCCCTATATTCCCATGTTTAGTTTTGTAGGAATATCCCCCACGCTCCTAACGCTCTTATTATATCTTACTGATATTCCTGCATTTTTAATAAGTTGTCATCAAGTTGCTGAGTCTCACTTCATTTGAGTTGTCACGCAGCTGCTGAGTTCTCACACGCAGTTTTCTGTTTCACAGTAGTTAAACGTGTCTGTGCTGGATGCTTTTCACTGTTACCATCTTATTCAAGTGCAACGAATATGTCACTTCTCAATGGTGAAAGTTTGGTAACTTTTTTTACTTGGTTTGACCCAGTTGTCAGCGGCACATGGTCTAAGATACACGGGCCGAGGTGTCAACGCTAAAAACGCAAAATTATGTAAGATGGGCGGTGAATGCGCTGAATTTATGTACAGTCCTTGGCAAAAGTAAACGCACAAAATGCTATTCTACATGGTAAAATGCCTGTCCTTGAAGCCAATTGTAGTCAACAATATTAGTGGTTTCTTTTGTTTTTTATATCAATCGGCGCATAATCATCAGACGTTTATTTGATATAATTCTAAATATACTTACAAACTTATTTCTAGAGGAAGTCCAGATAGAAGTAGGCTAGTTGCTCATAAAGTTCTCGAATTCAGAATGCGAAATCTTGTTTAAAAATTTGGAGGCATGAGCAAGTTGAACAGATTTCACTTGTGACTTGAAATACAGCTAACTATGGGTAACTGGGCTACTTTATCTGGATTTCCTCTGGTAGTAAGCTTGTAAGTTTATTCAGGACTATATCACCTAAACTTCTGGTGATTATGCTTTGATTGATATAAAAAACCACCCATATTATGTTGACTACAATTGGATTCAAAAACAGGCAGTTTACCATAAAAAATTGCATTTTGAGCGTATACTTTTGTCAATGGCTGTACGCTCGAGCGTTGATCGTTTATAATTGTGCATCGAATTTATCGTTGATGTTACAGAATTCTGCGATGAAATTAGAGTTGATCTTCACTAATTTTGCGTTGAATTTAGCGTATATCCTACATAATTGTGCGTTGAATTTTCACTAATTGTGCGTTGAATGTAGCGTAGATCTTACATAAATCTTTGTTGAATTTACGTTGATCTGAAATAAATTTGCGTTTCTCAGCGTAGATCCTTCATAAGTTTGCGTTTCTAAGCGTAGATCTTACATTAATTTGCGTTTCTAAGTGTAAATCTTACATATTTTAGCGTTGAATTTAGTGTAGATCTTACATATTTTTGCGCTGAATTTAACGTAGTTCTTATATAAATTTACATTAAACGTAGCATAGTTCTTACATAACTTTGCGTTGAATGTAGCTTAGATCTTACCCGTTGACTAATTTAAGAGTCGAAAAACGAAAAATCTACCATATAAGTTATAATTTCTTGACACAAATTCAGCATTACAACTTATATGGTATATTTTTCTTTTCTCGACTCTTCCGTGAACAATGTTGTCATTAATTCGTCACTAATCTCCAACCAAATCACTTTTGCCGAATTGAGGTTAAAATTAATCTATTAATGGAAACAAGGGACGGCTATTTCTAATTCTGTATACTTGAGTCAAAATATTTCGCACGCACTTAAAGCTCCCTACCCGTGCCAAAACTATGTAAGACAAGCGGTAACTAGCGCTGACAAGACAGAAAACTCACCGCAGCTTTCTTCAAAAATTTTGCTGTGAATGCGTTGAATTGCGCATTTCTAAGCGTAGATCTTACATAGTTTTGCGTTTCTAATAGATCTTGCATAATTTTGCGTTGAATTTAGCGTAGCTCTTACAAAAATTCAACGCTTAGAGCTCTGTCTGTGAGATTCGAATTACTGACCTGCTGCGTGCTTTTCGCTTCTTTTCACTTTGTTGTACCGCATTACAACTTGGCTCTGTTTATTTTCTCGCCACTGAGTCTAATCGGTTTGCATGCGTGTACGGTTTCACAAGTTTTATTGGAAATTTTTTTATTCCACTAATTTATTCAATATAATCTGGGGCCACGGTTTTACCCTTATACAACCGCTAAGCACGAAGTTTTAAGTCATATTTTTTCATTATCCAAACTAATGTTTTTCCGGATATTCAAATGGAGCCACCATGCACTTCATTCAAATTCTATCAATCAAACCGTTCGTAAACCAGATTTTTTATTGTCTGTACACTTATTTGGAAAATTGCTGCTTAATTAGTTATTTTCACCCTATTCAACCAATTCATCGCTTACAGTTTTTCCAAGAAGCAATTTTTTTATAAACTAGCGTATAACTTGCATATCACATTCATCGCTAAATTATGCAAGTTCACCGCAATCAACATTTTTTTGCGTGTGTGGTCACAAAATCTTAGCTTCAGTGGCAAATTCTAAGAATGATTTTGAAGCACTACCAAAAACGCACTCAAGTGAATATTGATCAGTGTTGCAGAAGGCGAAACCTTTCAGCAGTCGCCTTCATTTTTGGCTTTTTTGACTTTACAATTACTGCTTAACTTCTCGGAAATCACTGAATCAAATAACTGCTTCCTGCCACAAAGTATTAGTTAATTAGTGTTATAAAAAATCAATAAAGATGGATGTCCTGTGACCATTCTAAAGATTGAATTGGATATCAAATCAGCCTACTTAACAATTCCCGCAAAATTTTGGACAGAAAAGATCTGCAGAAATCATCAGTTCATAAGAGCATAATTTTCTCATAGTCTTGTATGTGTTACGAAAAGACCTTGTCAAATTGAATCTAGTTTTTCAAAATGGCTTTAAAGCTGGTCTTCTTTTTTGTTTTAATTCTGAATGGACTTTTTTCGTCAGAGAGTGAAAAAGATCTGAAAGATGCAGTTTTACATTTCCACAATGAGCACAGGCAACTTTTCCGTTTCACCCCCTCCTCCTTTTAACCCCCACATATCACATTTTTAAAACTATAATTCTAGATTTGATTGGTTTAATAACTTCAATAACCCTGGTTAAAAAATATACTAAGGCATTATACCACGGTAGGGTACTTATGGTTAAATTAGCAATCATAGGAAAATATTCATGCGATTTTTAATGTAAAACTCGGGGTAATTTTCCGGTATTTTAGGTTAAACTACGGAAAATAGAGTCTTAACTAAATTTGAATTTATTTAAAAGTTTTCTAGGCGAATTGAGCTTCTGCGTGTTTGGTAACGTTGTGGGGTCGTAACGGAAGAGATGTTTTAAGAATAAATGCTGGGCTAATTACATTAGAATGGAGCTCAGACTTGGCAAAAAATGCCACTGAATATGCGCTGGAAGTTTCCAAAAGAACCAACTGTGGTCAAGTTACCAAAGATGTCCAATCGGAGAACCTGTGCACTTTTAGAAATGAGTCAATCAACGCTACAGATGCGTTTATTGGGCTGTATTGTTCTAGAACATTCTACAGCCAGCTGAACAGGTACAGTTTCCCAGGTGAGAGCAGGTCGTTTGACGCGTGTAAAAACAGTGGGTATATGGCTACTGCAACGGGGTATGCGAAAGTGACCCAAATGATGTGGATGAGCACTACTCAAGTTGGCTGTGGAATACAGGCATCTTTCTGTTTTTGCCATAACAATGTAAAATGATCACTCCACTGTGTGGGTCAAAAATCTTCCTCGCTTTGAAGCTTTTATATAGTCTTAGTCCTTTGATTTAGTTTTGTATGTCTCTGCCTATCAAAAAAGCAGTTGGATTTGAAGTTAAATATTTTACTCATTTTTACCGCTATAGAAAAATAAAGGAGCACGAAAGAAACTTTCAGATGTTTGTTCAATCCCTCAAATTTATTTGGTGTTGGGAACTTTTTTTTTGGAAAGTCAATTTTGGCGCATCAATATCTTCCCGCGAGAAATAATACAAAAGTAGTATAATTCAACATACCGACTAATGTCGGGCGACTTGTTCTCAAACGAACGGTGAGCGGTTGGCTTCGTCAGTAACTAGCCAAAGTTTAGTAGGGCTAGCTTTAGCTTAGCTGAAGCGGCGTGAAGTGAGCGCAGCGGGTGGGGGTTTCATCGGCGGCAACGGTGGGAGGGTTTTTGGCTCTCAAAAGACCGCGAGCGGTTGGCTCGACCAGTAGCTAGCCACGGTTTAGTCAGGCTAGCTTTAGCTTAATTGAGGGGGTGTGAGGGGAGCGCAGCGGCGGTGCATCGGGGAAGGGGGCAACGGACGGTGGCGCGTGGGGTCTTTGGCTGTACTGGGCCGCGGACTGAACGATGCACAGGGGTTGGGATGGTGGAGTCTGATGTGGGAGAGGGGTGAAGTGGGGGTGGGGTGTAGGGGAGTCTACCTTTTAAGAACCCTCCTTCACATCATAAGTGTAAGTCTCCAAAACATTTTCTGTGAATTGCGTATTTGGAAATTAGTGAGCTGAAATGCTTTAAGAGAACTTAATGCACTCTGGGCGCTAACTGTTATCTCATTTTTAAGGACGAAAAGTCAAATGGGCGAGGCGAAAAATCGGTCAAGCGGAAAATGGCATAAAAAGACCAACAGAACTAATGTAAATACTACAAACTGCGTTTGAGAGCAATTAATTTCTGACATATCGTCCTCAAAAGCAGGATAAAGAAGTCAAGCCTGGAAGGCATTAAGTTCTGACCCTATGGCTCACTAAGTATGATGTTTACTGAAGCAGTTTACGTGACATAAAGTCATATTAATAACCCCGAAGCCATAGCGGCTATTATTGGGGACATGGTGGTTTTTAATTCGTCGTGTCTACCGATGATTCTTGTGACCCTCTAGATAAATCAGTAGTGTGCATCTTAGTGTAAAACTTACATGCCCTTTTTCTTGAGTATTAGTCTCGAGTTATTGATTTCGAATATCAATTTTGAAGAAGCTCTTTTGGAGGAATTTTCCTTATAGACCGTATGCGTCATAAAATTGACAGTCCGAATCTAACCCAAAAAGTCTAGTGGTCTGTCTATTAGAGGACTGGTGGTCGATCTGTCTATCTTATATTTTTAGTTCCTTCATTTCATGGAAGAGCACAAGCGTCTATCGCGGCTATTTTACGGCAATTGCCGGCTATGTTATTTTGTTTCCAGAGAAAATAAGCCTTGAAGTTTTCAGCAATTTCCAAAATATTTGATTTTTGTTAATCATATGAGCCTAAAAATATGTAGTTTATATTTCTCGGACAGATCACTCAGAAATGGCACTTGAAAGATGCTCCAGAGAAAGGGTTACTTAAAAATCTGAGAATCTAAATGGCGCAGATCTTTTTATCACACAAAATTAAGTTAAATTTTAAAAACCTACTTTTGATTCTGGAGATTTTTTCCTATAATTACACATTAATTAGACATTTTTGCATTGTTGATGCTTACAGGGAGGGGGAGGGGAGGTTACTTGCGCTTCATTGGCTATAAACAATTTTCAGCGCTACACTATTGATCTCAGTTTTATGTTCCAAGTTCATGTCTCCCCTCCCTCAAACGTAACGCTTCTCAACTCCGTGATCAAGTTCTCGTTAAATAGTATTCGAGGCATCTGTATCGTGAACAAGGGTCACCCGAGTTTGATTTAGTTCACAATTGTTAGTTATGTATATGCGCTGCATGAGCCACAGTTGCAGTATATTTTCCATGTGCATTTGTTGAGGATGTCAAATGATTGAAGAAAGAACTACCAGAAGCTTTCACTGTTGCTTTTCTTGTTCAATGAATCCTCTTTTTTCTTGTTTTTTGAGGACGAAAAGTCAAATAAGCTAGGCCAAAAATTGGTCAAGCAAAAAATGGCATAAAAAAGACCAACATGACCAATATAATTACTACAAACTGCGTTTGAGAGCAATTAATTTCTGACATCGTCCTCAAAAACAGGATAAACAAGTAAAGCCTGGAAGGCATTAAGTTCTGACTATTTGGCTGTACTGGGCCGTGAACTGAAAGATGCGCAGGGGTTGGGATGGTGGAGTCTGATGTGGGAGAGGGGTGAAGTGGGGGTGGGGTGTAGGGGATCATACCTTTTAAGAACCCTCCTCCACACCATAAGTGTAAGTCTCCAAAACATTTTCTGTGAATTGCATATTTGGAAATTAGGGACCTGAAATGCTTGAAGAGAACTTAATGCTCCAATAAGAATTTATCGTCAATTTTCGGTTTTGAAAAACTAAATGAACTTATCCAACTATTGACCTTTTTGGCTCAGTGACAACTAGTTCAAAAGTGAGTTTGAACTATTAAAAGTAGATTTCATGGGAATTTCAGGCCCAAAAATTTGAAGAACGTTTTTTTGAATTTCTATTTTCAAAAACTTTTTTTGTCTAATTTTGTTTCTGGAGAGCTAATTGAAATTATCCAAATATTGACCCTTTTGGCTCACTAACAACAACTGCAAAAGTGAGGATAACCTATTAAAAGTAGATTCCATGGGAACTTTGGGCCAAAAATTTAAAGATCGTTTATTGAATTTTGGATTTCAAAAACGTTTTTTTTTTCGTCAATTTTCGTTTCTGAGTCGCTAATTGAACTTATTCAGTTATTGACTTTTTAGCTCTCAAACAACAAGTGCAAAAGTGAGGTTAAACTATTAAAAGTAGATTCTGTGGAATTTCAGGAAAAAAATTTAAAGAACCTTTTTTTGGATATTCTATTTTAAAACGTTTTTTTTTTGTCTATTATCGTTTCTGAAGAGCTAATTGAGATTATGAAATTATTGACCTTTTTGACCCGCTAACAACAAACGCAAAAGTGAGGATAACCTATTAAAAGTAGATTCTATGGGAACTTTAGGTCAAAAATTTAAAGAATGTTTATGGAATTTTTGTTTTCAAAAACGTTTTTTTTTTGTCAATTTTCGTTTCTGAATAGCTAATTGAACTTATTCAATTAATAACTTTTTTGGCTTACTAACAACAAGTTCAAAAGTGGGGATAAACTATTAAAAGTAGACTCTTTGTGAATTTCAGTCCAAACATTTTAAGAACGTTTTTTGGAATTCTGTTTTCAAAAACGTTTTTTTCATCAGTTCCTGTTTAGGAACGACATCTCGCACTAAGAATTTGCCTGCATTCAGTTAATTTTGACAAGTGTAAATCAAAGAAAGTTTGTCTAAAAGGGCATTGGAATTTTGATTAAAGGGGACAAATTTCAGGTTTTGCTTTTTTTTTCTCTTTTTTGACCTGTAGAAAAATTGATTTTTGGATTGATCTTACGGGGGAACAGCACTTCTTGAGGTGACGTCTGAGGCCTCGGGCGATCAGCGACGGTGACGTCGTAAACCGTAGTCTGTGTCTTTAGGGCCATTGTTTTTAGTACTTTGATCTTTTCTGTTCTGTATTTTGTGCGTCGCACAGTGTGTGGGCCTCACGTTTTTGCTGAGACAGCTGTTGGGTGATGTCTTTGTCTTGTGCCAAGCACACAAAGTAGAACTTTGGGGAGACTCATTTAGGGATGTAAAAGAAGATTCTCTTGAAGAAGGTCCCCAATTACTTCTATGTATACAGAAACAAGTTCTTCAGTGAAAGAATTATATTCAGTGAAGGTTTTTTTTTTAGTTTTTTGATGATTACAGATTTGCGGGTAACCGTTTTCAACTTGTTCAAGGACTTGAGTCAAGTTCCCATGCGCTGTCACTCTTGACTTGATTGTTACACAGCAATTATTGCAGACACCTATTTAAGTGAATTGCATAAAATTGACGTTTTTTTTTCACCAAAAAAGCGCAGATACAGAATTTCTATTCTCCAATTTTAGATAATTCTTAAAATATATAGATATTTGTTCCAGCATTTTTAATCGGCTTGGTGAAAAAAGCGAAGAGAAAACAGCTCTCAAATTGATCCCATTTTTTTAAACCGGACTACAGGTCATTTCACCCCGCGGTATGAGCCGCCAATTTGTAAAATGATATTTACCTACTCAGAAATCCATCACAAGTCCTCACATACTACCCTATTGGACTCCATTTTCAGATCGTAATTTTTCACCTGGGGGATCTCTCAAGTCTTCAAATTGTTTCACATAACAGCCCCGCTTTTATATCATATACTCTCTCCCACCCCCCCCCCCCCCCCCTAGCCTACTCTAACAACAGAAGCGGAATTTTGACCCAACACAATAAAATAGCAATTAAAAGGCTACCTTAAAAGTTCTTTAGAAAAGCGATTAAAACAGAAAACATCTAATCCAGAGATGCAACAACTTCAGTGCCGTTCTGGTTTGCTATTACGACCCTCCTGGAAACGTAAAAGGCGCTCCTTTGTTTTTGGATGAGAACTATCGAAGAGTCAAAGGCAAAGAACCCAAAGAATGGTCATCATGTGACGACAAGCTGCGAGCTGTAACTCCCGTTGAATCTTCGCTCAAATGCAAAGATATGGCCCTACCAGAACCCAGAGCTCTGGTTACTGCACAACCCACAAGTCGGATTACTAAAAGCGACTATTTGAGCAATGTTACACTTAGTCCGACGTTGTTGATCTCCGTAGTCTTGACATACCTACAATGAAATTAAAACCTCCAGGTTTTCTGACTGGATACAATTGAGAGGTTATTACAAACTCGTTTTTTAAACAGCCGCAGTGCGATAGCCGGGGCTATTTTGCGCCTTCTCTTGGTGTTTTCACGACTCGAATAGTATAGAGCATTGGTGTTCATCAGGAGCGAAAAAGATTAAAAACCCCGTTTAGACTAATTTTTTGGCACGAGAAAAGTTATTTCATTGTACGCTACGTTCATTGATCGACTTTTCGACTTTGAAAAGTGTTTACGAGACAAAGTATATAGATAACCGTTTAACTACTTTTTCGTCTATTTGGCTTAATTTTTCTTTGCTTGTCATGCGTTTTGTAGACATAATTTTGATCAGAGTTGCATTAATATGTAGCCCACTGAAATTGATACCATGTTTTTGCAAGCCTAATAATGCGTTTAAAGTGCAAAATGGGAACATATAATTTAGTAATTTTTTCGGCTTTTTAATTAACTTCATTGGCCTTTTTACATTAGTTCAAAAAATCAGTGGCAACTCTCATTAACAAGTCATGCATTTTAACGTGAAGTGATTTTGTTTTTTCTAAGCCTCAAATGCTAAACAATGAAATGTCCTTTTTCAACTTCATTTTCTCAATTTGGCTTTCAACTTTTTATTTAACTGAAGAGTTCTGAAATTTTCGTTTATTTCGGGACAATTATTAGCCCGGTACGTTTTTGAGTTTATCAGTTTTTTCCATCCTATTAATTTGGCTGTTTTTCAACGTTATCAGATATGATTCTAATAGCACGAAAAAGTGACAAGATTTGTGTGCTGTATTTTTGCATGGTTTCTGAATGATGTAATTGTTTTCAGTTTCGCTTGTTTCAAGGATGTCAATTCTGACATTTATCTCGTTACGACCAGGGTTTAAATCAGAAGCAAATTAAATTGCCGGCAAAGAATAATGGTTTTGGCTGCAGTTCCGGATTTTTTGGTAAGGTTACCTCACCCCACTTTCAAAATGACTTTACCTTATTTCAAGGAGATGAAGTTTTTTTGAGACTGGATATCTATGAAGCTATCGCGGCTATTTTCTGGCAATCTGCCAGTTATGTTTTTTCATTACTTGATGTGACTGATATGTTTAATACTGGAGACTGTTTTTGATTCAATAGATTGCGAAAACCGTAAAAACAATCATTTTTATGAAGTGTAAAAGCCAAAAACAAAATTGTTCTTCGCCGCACAGAAAATTATAGCAACTAAGGTAACAAAAACTGTGTTATACCGAGGGTGGGGTTGTAAAGCAGAGGTTGAGGTCTCAGAACGAAAAAACTTCTGATCAGACCACCACAAGTGTACACCTGTTAATTCTGCACTAAAAATTGCAGACTCCGGGCAAGCTTAACAACGCAGCATAATCTATCTGATCAGAGGAATATGTGAGAGCGTGAACAACTTTTTTTCAACGCACTTGAGGTTGATTAGAGGTCATTTTGTTCTGGAATTACAACAGTTGTATGGCAATAAATCTTTACACAGCATTGAAAACAGAAAGGGCACCAAATCTCAAGTCCAGCATACATTCTTCCGAGAAAAAAATGATACGATTTGAAAAGAATTCTATTTTGAAACAACAACAAACTTAATAAATTAAAGAACGAAGATATCGTAATCAATTACTTTTAAGGAACCGGTTGCTGTGATAAAAGCTCCAAGCCCACCGATTGCACTTGTTTAAATTGTGTTACTTTTAAGTTAAATTTTGCTTAATTTTTTGAAAAATAGCTGTTTGGGCGTCGTTGTTGCAATGTCAAATGTATAAATAAATATATTACCATTTGTAGTAACTTAAATTATAAATATAACTTTGTAATTATTTTTAAATGTCTAAAAACCTTTCAATTATCATAGTTACAACTCAAAAAGGAACGTTGAGTGGCAATAAGTCACTGAAATCATGTGCAAAAGTATGGAAGATACACAAAAGTATAACTTCGAGCACACACCTGAGCTCAAATTACATAGTCTGGCAAGAAAGTTCTAGAGCACGAAGGAAGGTCAGTACAATGGTCTCTGCATGGTCTGATCAGAGGTCATTTGGGTCTGGGGCCTCAACCTGGTTGGCGGACAAAATTTCTCGGCAACGATTCAATGAGGTAGGCTAAGTCGCCAGAAGTACAAAAAAATCAATTTATTCGGAAATTTGTCACTAAGAACTTGGATTAAAGCCTTATCAGCGGTTGATGTTGGCCTTAACCAATAATTAATAATCAGCACATCACTTCTTAAGTGATAAGCTAAGTATTGGTTCAGACAAACCGAGTTCTTGCAGACAAATTTTCGAATAAAATGATTTTTTGTACTTCTGACAAGTAAGCCTACCTCATTGAACCGTTGTCGACCAGCAAAATAATTAAACTGGTTTCATCAAAGAAACCAATCGCTATTTGCTTTTGCCAAGCAATTTTTTCCTCCACCCAGGCTTAGACCCAGACCCAAATGTCGCCATTTTTCTACTTAGTCCGTCATTCTGTTTAACTTTCATTGGAGAAAAACAAACCCATTATATTGCCGGAAACAGCTGCCATTGATTCTCATAACACCGATTAGGATTGACAGAACAGAAAAATGGAAACAGTTGTTCGAGACACTGAAACATTTTTAAAATGCAAACTATTTTGAATTCAATTCGCTAGTAGACATAATCTTGCTTCTTGTTGAAAGGATACAAAGGCTAGTATCGAATCCATTAAGCCTTAGATTTGGTAACTTAGACTTATAAGAAAAGATCAAGTAGCAGGAATAAAAATTGCGTTCTAAAAGTTTAAACCGTTTTTAATTTTGATTTCGTTTTTAATAAGGATGCTGTTCAGCTTAGATTGCTGAGCAAATGCTGTTCAAAAACACTTTAAGGAGAATGAGGGAAGAATGAAACTAGTCTAGGACAGACAAAAATATTTGATGCAAAATGTCGAAAAAAGCGACAAAACCCGGTAAACAAATTTCTATTTGACAAAGTAAAAAAACATAGCAGTACAAGTCCTGATACTCAATCAAAAGTAACATAATTACTGCAACAACAAACTAAGACAATCAACAAAGCCCGCCCGTAGCATTCTCTATATGCAAAAGTGAACAAAAGATCAGCATTTTGAAAGTAACAAGTAACATCAGTTTAAGACAATCAACAAAGCCCATTACCCACACTATGAGCAGAAATAAACAAAAAAGAATATGTGCTTCCGACAACACCTCTCATAATTGAAATAGGTACACAACAGCACAACATTGCAGCAACAAATGACAAAGAGCAAAAAAGAGGCAAAAACTAAAGAAAGTAAAGAGTCAGTGGCGTCAAAGTAGGGGAACGTCATAACTACAGTCCAAAATTCATAAACCTTAGCTAAATGTGTTAGAACCAAAAAGAACTGTATTTATTGCAGACTAAGCGAAAAGTACAGTGAAAAACCCTAAAACATGCAAGAAAATCAGCTTTTATTTTTAGAAAAGAAAGTGCGAAAATCAAAAAAAGAACCCCTATCCTAAATGCTATGAACTCCATTAACTGCCTATATTCATTTATTCCCTACTATCAACCGATTAAACCTGTCATTATTGAGACTAGATGTTAAAGCAACTAAAACACAACCAACTATTGCACAACTCGTAATTTTACAAAAACTTTTTGAGAACACAACGTCACACAAAACTTCAGCTGCTGTCTGAAAAAATTGATTTTTATTAGCCAACGATGAGACCTGCTATTAATAAGATTATTTATAAGACTACTATAACTATATTTTTTGAAAACAAACAGCGTTATTCATAGACAGCATTAGCTTTGAAGTGAAACAATATAATCAATTATAAAAACAATTTAACGGAAAAGTATTGTCAATCATAGTTCTTGATACGATCTAGTGGATTGATACAGAGCAATGCAACTTTTAATAGTTGCACAGAAAGTTCAAACAAAGCTACTGCTCTGGGTTGGAATGGTCTACTGCAAACTGATCAGAAAATTTTAAGGGAGATTTTGTCACAGTTTTCTAAGTCAGAGCTATCAAATAACAGAAAAATCAACACTGCATTTACCGATGTGCTGGGATTGAAATTAACAGTTAGAGGCAGTGAATGAACTTTGAGTCTTAATCATTATAATAAAGCACCCCAACGTAGTTTAATTAAGTATCCGAACAAGAATTGAACAAAAAATAGCCCAATGAAGAGCGTTTACATTACGTTTATTTCAAGAAAAATTCAAGTCATGCGAAAACACGTTTGCATAATTTTTTATTAATTATTAACAAGGAACTCGTTAAGAACAATTATTTTTGATTTTTTCTGGAGAAACCTGTAGCCAAAAACATTAAAAAGTTCTGGTAAACTTTTTAATAAACAGGGTCCTTTTCTGGTAAGGCTTTTTCACCGGAATATTTGTCGTTATGTTTATTGATTGGACACTGTAAAGGTACTTCTTGTTCTTTTTTTACTGACAGAAATTGGTACTTGGCGAACACAACCCATTAAATTGTCTGAAGGGAGGTTTCTGGCCGTGTTCAACTAATTTTCCTTTACTTTTAGATCACTAAATCGTTCAAATTTGGAGCAATGATCTGCATAGCTGTTTTTTTTATCTGCATAGCTGTTTTTTTTAACAATTTAAGAATCAGGTTTCTTCTATGGTGCCCAAAAAAACTTACGGTTACATAAAGGGCTGAGGAGTTGATCAAGAGAGAGAGAGTTAACTCGACTCCTAGCTGATCAATTTTTCTTCTCTAGCCAAAAACTATATTGTTTTGTCAACATTCGGCTTGCGAGAATGTGATGTGAGTTTTGGACCGTTTCTTCAATAGAAACTTCGACTTCAAGAATATAAAAAAATTGATTGTGTTAAAATTACAGTACCATCAGCATATTAATAATAATATTGAATTGAATTCAACCAAACATGGTTACAACCAGCTTGGTAGTCCCCAGATTAGGGGAGAAATCAAGTTTCAATAATTAAAATTTCTCGAAAACTTTCCATCCTGAAAGGTAACTTTTATATTTGAATCTTTTCAATGCCTCCCCTTCCAAAAAGTTCTTCACTTCTCTTCGAAACTGACATGGATTTTTGTGTTGTGAATAGTTAGCAAAACTGTTAAGTTGAGACAAAGAATTATTGAATCGGGCTACTCTATTAAAGTAATTATCTTCAGAACGTTTCCGAAATGTTTTTCTCGCTTCAATAAAAAAAACTTTTCACTTGATCTGGTCTTTGGACAACCAAAAGTTATTGGACAACCAAAAGTTTTGAAATCGTTTGCGTGCAGATTATACAGAAATTGACCAAGTACTTAACCCTTTGTTACTACCTGATAAAATTAATTAAATCAAATGTTTCATCACGAACAATTACTCTTTGTACTCGACTCTTGAGAAAGCCTGACATAATTTTGACTGACGAAGAGAAGCCCTAATATGTGAGTAGCAGATCTTGGTATGAAATGAGAACTTTTATAGATCTAAAAAGGAGCAAATGGTGTAATCTTATTCCTTAACGCACTTCCTAATATGTTCCGTTAGATAAACAAAAGCGTCGATTGTCGAATATTTCTTTCGCTCAAATTGACTGAAGAAGATTCTTTAAGACTATATAATCAAAATTTAAATTTTGATTGCATTATTTTTCAAACAATTCGCCGATTAAATTCCCACGCGCCAATTATATACACAGAATTTCATTCACCTAATTATTCAATTCGTAGCATAGCTAAGTTTTGCTTCACAACAAAATTTTATTTGCGGCTAACCCTTGCTTAGTTTTCTGAATGTTTCCATGTTTTCTGCTATCGAGGATTAGGTACTCAGCGAACGGTTAAGCAGGCAACAGGGCCTAAAAGATTGTTTAGTTGCTTTTATATACTAAATTGGGTGGTGCAGGCGAATAGCCGAAAACTAGTTTAGACGAAACCAATTTTCATGCCCATTAGCAAAGCCTCTATAAAGTCATCCCAGCGGGAAAATATGAAAATTAATCAGATTCGGTTAACAATAACATTAAGAAAAACATCAGAACTAATTTCTGTAAAATTACTGGTGCGTTCGCATCTTTCTGATTGTTGTTTGTTTTACTCTTACGTTTTGTTTACTCTTGCGTACAAAAACGAGAACAGCTGAAAGTCGAATCAACTGTTCTCTAACAATGACGTGGGCTCGATTGTATTGTAGCCTGCATCAGAAAGGAGGAAAAGTGTAGTACTGGGGCATCAGGTTTACTAATGCGCTTATGTTATTTGATCTTGTAACAATCAGAATGTAACAAATAAAAACTATTCACGTCTTTCTTTTTGGTTGCTTTGCAGGGTGCGTAGCATCTAAGGCAAAAACTCTATTAGGACGAGTCAATTTTGCAGTCACGCAGCAAAAATTTCCAATGAACGTTTTTGGGGAAATTATGCAATTTGCAATAACTTTAAATGAGGGTCTTAACCGTTGTCTTTAAACAAACATAAACCGACTAATGTCAAAAAAATTGCTCTCGAACGACAGGCGGGTGGAAGAACATTTGACACCACCAGGATTCGAACCATTTCATAACCATATGCACTGCCGACTGTGCTACTTCGCTTGTTTTTTGCTATGCTGCAACCGACTTTATATTAGCAACAAGCTTTACTTCTGAGTGAGAGCAATAGAGATCACCCACAAATGAAGCACGAAAGCGTGAAAAAGTCACTTGAGAAGTCAAAGAATGTCCTAGAAGAAAAATATATGGCCAAGCAAAAAATTTGCATTAAAAAAGATTAACATGTTTACAATAATTGCTATGAACTTCGTTCAAGGGCAACTAATAATAGCTTACAAAAACATAGTTAAACGTTTTATAAAACTTGAGAATTCGCTGCATTTCAGAAAAAGTACATCCCCAAATTATGCTCAAAGTTTTCAGCAATCCCATCGCTCTGAGCTATTTAGAATAACCAAATAAAATTGTTTGCCATGTTCCCCATTCTTTACTTTTATAGCTTGCCAAAACCAACTTGTCAAATGACTTGTGAAAAGATTTATATTTTACAAGCATTGCATTTTTTTACTCATTTGCATGTCACGGCAAGGTTCGGGAAAGTTAACTTTTTCTGGCGTGAATTTGACGTACAGCCTATGTGTTATTATTGGCGTCCGCCTAATTTCATAAAATGTGAATTGAAAACTTTGTCCTAATGGCTTTGCCTAATCAAACTCGTGGCTTGCATCCCATCCTGACACTTTTTTTTGATTTCTCAATTTTCATTTTCTCGTGTTCGTCCATCAAAAAAAGTTCCATGAGACGCAGATTAGGAATCCAAAAATTAGTTTTGTTTTAACACGAAAAACGTGAATTTAGTCTTCGAAATTTAATAAGGTAAATAATTTTGGAATAAAGTAATTGTTGTTTCATCAAACAGTCACAAAATTTGTAATAATATGCCAGGACCCACCAAAATATAATCAAGCAGTATGATAAAAAAAATTGTTGGCGGTAGTATATATTTCTAACTATGAACACTTTTATGATTTTTAGCATATTGCATTGCCTCAGCGAATTTCATTATTAGGAGATTTACAAAATTACGAAAAATCGCCTAAATTTCTGGATAGTTAAAAGTTAAATCTGTAACCCTGGGCTTGAATTTTGTAAAGTAAAATTAAAAATACTATTTTCTAACATAATTAAACAAAATTTAAAGGTGCCTTGCTATCGTATACAATTGTAGAATTCGTTAAAACCTTTAACGTTCTCTCCAGAGGAAAAAACTTGAACCGTGGAAAAGTAATCGCTGCTTTAACAATCACTTGAAGTGATTCTATAAGATATTTGAAGCGGACCATCCTAGCTTCGAGTTGTACCCCCTACGCAAAAAAGTGTTGAATTTTAAGAGTGACCTAAGTGTCGCATACCATTCCGTTTTCTCTAATAACTTCCACAATTTTCCTCAGAGGTTTTCATTGGTACAATAAAAGCTTCTATGACAGTCAAAATGAAATTCAGTTGCAATTGAAATTCAATTGCAATTGTTTACTAAAGATGCCTTCCACCATTTTTTAAACTAAAAATGCAAGTAATCTTACTTTGTTCATCTTTATGAATCTAATCAAAATTTGGAAATATCAGTTGTAATGCCCACCCACTGAGGTATGCTTACCGATTTCAACTTGTTTTTAAGAAGCACGATTCCTCTGACGTCATAAATTTGTTAGAAAGATTACCTTCGAGTCACAGAAATTAACAGAGTAGACAATAAAAGCCCATACATTAGATGTGACTTAGAACAAAAAACTACTCAGCTTTAATAGTAGCAGGATTAATATTAATACCTACAGCTATTGTTCCATGGCTTTTAAAAACAGTTTCAGTGTAACAAATCTGCCAGAACGTTTAGCGACAATTCTTACACAACTTTTTTAAACTTATATATAGCTAGTTTACTAATCATATCTGAAATATTTGTGAGCATGAATATGCAATCGTCTACGGGGCTGAACTAAGAATGACTAAAATGTACTCAGTTTGGGCTGAATTGTTCAAATGTTGCACATTTATTTGCTTTCTTCCCTAAAAACATTAAATAATGAGTTCATGAAGACCTATTTAATCTGCATTTTCAAGGTGATGGTTCTAAAACTCTCAATCAGTTCTTTTCGCTGGTCATTGTTGTAAAAATATCTCCTTTCGACCTGAACGTTCATTTACATTGTATAAGTTTGTCAAACATGTCTTACGATACTTTGTATTATTGGCGACTTGTTGTTATTGCCACAATAAAATTAGATTCATAATAAAAGAAACGGACTAATACATCTGATAAAACATCTCTTGATTCTTTATGGCATAACTTTCTTTATGGCACAACTGTTTCATTCATTCAACAATGTCAAACAGCAAACGTTTCATTGCAGAAGGCAAACGCAAAACTAAATTGATCTTTGTGTATTTATGTTGACATGTGCATACTTTGGATGCGTTAAGTCTTTTGATGGACTTGTTAAGAACGCACATCGCAAACATAGTTGGGTGTTGACCTATGTCCATTTTCTAAGTCAGCCATAGTGGAACGTACAGTGAATCTTACAGATACTGTCACTTAATGCAACGGCGTACATAACAAAGTATGACAATGTCAGAACACGTCCTAATTTAGTTGTTTGAGTAGTCTTCAAACAAATGAGATTTACAGAAGCGTTTAAGGAAAAGGGTTTCAGCAGAAAGGTCATCCAGTGAATCATGCAAGCGTGAAACCTCTCCGTCTATATTTTTGTTTATATACGTTGAGTTCTTATCACGTACTTAAGTCAATGCAGCTTAAGTGGGCTAAAATTCCAATTACATTATTAATTTCAATAGCAGAGCCGGCGGATTGCCGGAATAGCAGCAAAATAGACTTGCGTGCCCTTTGATACAGAGAGAAATAGACAACGAAATAAAATGAAAATTTTGTCGACGGTGGTCAAAAAAGTAAAAGTTTTCGCGATGCATCAATAAGGCTTGTTAAAATTCACTCCACAAAAGCCTTTTTATTATGGGCCTTTATTACAAACATGAGTTCTTTCGATTTTATACAAAATCAAATTTAATTTAAGTTTTGAGGTGCAGTCAATTTATTGAGTGTGGTAGGTCATGTATGATCGAAATCTGACCAAGCAAATGAAATAACTTTTAACAGAGAGAGTGGGAAATGAAATCACGCGCACGAAAACCGTTAGTGAGAGGAAGAACTCATTCGGAAAATTTGAATTTATCATCTTTGCTGCGTGAAAAGTAAGTCGAAAAAAGTCAGACGACGAAAGAAAAAGATAGCAAAAGAATTCTAGTCAATTCAATTTTCATTGACTAAACAATGAATTGACTAAACAATTCATTGACTAAATCAATTAGGAAAGTATCAGCTACAAAAATCGAAAAAAACAGTAAAAATCGAAGTCAAATTGGCGTATATGAAAATAAACCACAAGCGGAATTATGATCAAACAACGTTTTCTCACTCTAATTCAAAATTAGAGTGAGAAAACTTCGCGCCGCAAAAACTCGCGCTTTCGCTCCCCCTCCTGTTTCGGTGTGACCAAAATCATTACTGCAATTTGACTTCAAAAATCATTAAAATAGCCGGAATAGCTGCGAAAGAATAGACTTGCGTGTCTTATAATAGAGAAACAGATACAGATATCAGTTGAAAAAGTTATCGACGCCGCTCAAAAAATTATGTAAAACAATTCAGCGACAAATTAATAAAGCTTGTTAAAATTTATTGCGCAAAGCCTTTCATTAGGGACCTTTATTCCACATATGAATTCCTTTGAACTTGGACTATTTCAAAATAAACTTAAATTTCTAAGTGCAAAAATGAAGTTTTATTGAGTGAGTGAAGTCACTTCTGATTAGAATCTAATCACGCGAAAAAACTTTTGCTACAGTGAGTGAGAAAAGACGTCACGCGCGCAAAAGCCGTTAGTGAGACAAAGAAGTCATTCAGAAGATGCGTGAACAAATGTAAAACGAAAAAGAGCGTCAGACGACGAATTAAAAAAATTCAAGAGCAACGCAACATAGCTCCGCTCAGCTTACAGCTTTGCAGCTATAAAAATCTGAGCAATCTTTAAAAAAGTACAGCATACAAATCAATTTCTTTAAATTGTAAAAGGCCAAGAGCACAATATGGCTACAATCAGCTTACACCTTCGCAGTTACACAAAAAAAATCATGATTAAGATTTCTGGTAATTTTTTTGGTCTTCAGTTCAGCGCGCACGGTATGGACATAACATATCAAATCTAGAAGATGCAAGCAGGCAACAAGCAGCGTCAGACGAAATGATTTCTATTGCATCAATAGAAATCAAAACTTTCTGTTGACAGATTTCTTTCCGTTTTAAAACAAACAAGGATGCTCGTTAATGTGCGTTTACACATGATGTTCCGACCCGAGGTCATCTAAACTGACCTAATTGTCAACCAAATGAATAGATAATAAAAATAGATGTTTGAGTTTAAAAAAACGTTCAAAAACCTAACTACTTATTGAATTAAATAAAGCCAAGCCCCATTAGAGCGCTGACGAGATGTTTCAGTGAGAAAGCTACGAGAAAAAAAAACAAAAGAAAAGAAGCAAAAACAAAAATTTCACGGCAAAAACTAAATATCCGAATTTGAACGCACTTAATGACAACGCCAAAATGCAATCGAATAAAACCTTAACTGCAAAAACTTACTTTGTTCATACTATACAGCAGATGGCGATTTTCCTTAATGAGACTAGGTAACATAGTCGACAAAATGAAATAAGGCCAAATCGAAAAATCAATCAACATTTTTTAATCCAAATAATTTCTGAATCTTAAAAATCATCATCTTTTAACTAAATAATTACTAAAAAATTTACTAAACAATCACTATGAAACCAATAGGACCTGTCGTTGGTAAAATTAATCCATAGGAATGGACTACAGAAGCAGAAGAACTCAAAAAATTAAACAATTTGTGAAAACACAAATTATTGAAGCCATTAAAATCATTAGCTATTATCTGAATACTATGTATTCTTCCTTCCATTTTCATTCAAACTAATGCAACTAAAATTATACTGAAAGATTAAATAAGTGCATTTGGGCCAGATTTGAAATCATTGGTATCTGTTATTACGCGAATGTGCTAAAAGAAGAGAAAAAAACACAAGTACAAAACTAAAACTTTTACTTAAACGCATATGGTCCACAAACAAAACATCAGTTACGAAATGCTATTGCTGGACAATTAAATTTTCCGAATACAAGAAATTGAATGCGACCTCTCAATGATGAGAATAAGCTACAAGTTGACAAAAAAAAAACAAAACTGAAGAGTTTAAAAAATCATAAAATGCATAAAATTACAAACTTTGAGACTATTCGCTATAAAATGACTGCCTCGGGTAACATCAATCCTTGAAAACTTAATTACAAGCTTTTGAGATCGTTCAGCATTTTACGCCTACCTAAAGAAGGCAAAAACCGCTAATTCAAAAAAAATTGAGCGAAAGAAGTGTCGAAGCCACTAAAAATATTTTTTCGGTAATGACTTTTCTATCATCCAGTATTTTCTAACAACAGGGGATCCCTTTTTTCAATATGACTTCAAAATATCAATAGATATGAACAAAAACATGAAAACTACGAAATTTCTGAGAAAACCGTTAGTATCAACGCCATTAAACTCAATTGCTTTCAGCGAAAGGCAATAAAAGCTCTCGATTAGAGCATAAAAGTTATGCTTCGATGGGACGAGAAAGATATTTGTCACTGACAACTCATCGATACGATAAGCCATTACAATAAGTCATTGAATAAGAAAACAACAACAAATACAGGCAAAAACCAAAAACTCAGTAGAAAAGTGCGAGAAGAAAGTGTCGAAGCCATTTAAACCATAAGCTTTTCTTTGAAAACTTCGTTTGTGATCCATTGAACGTCAATTCTAAGCCAATTGGAATTAACACTAATAGGATAATGAGATGAGATTTCAGAAGAACCAAAAACAAATTCAAAAACTTTCCAAAAGTCCAAAAAAATTATAAACTCGCGAATCGAACTTATCAAACCAATAGTTACAAGATGAAGCCGCAAATTAGATTATTTTTGTTGAACTGCGAAAGAAGAAGTTCCGGCAATTACTGAGACATTCATACAGTTCACGAAGATAAAATTACGATTGGTTAATAATCAAAAAAAACTTTCGAACTTTTTCTAAAGTCTTAACAGCCATTAAATTCAAAAGCTTTCAACAGAAGTCAAGAAATACACTCAGTCATGACTCCATCGAAAGACAAAGATGTTTGTCATGCATGGTTAATCAATAAGATATCAAAATCGGTCTTATGACTATGAGAACAAAAACATACAGTAACCAATACTTCATTAGAAAAGTGCGAGAAGAAAATGTGGCAGTCATTTAAACCACATCCTTTTATCTGAAAATTTTATCTATGCTCCATTTAACATCTTCTCAAAAACAATGGCAGCTATCAATATTAGGATAATGTGATAAGATTTCAACAGGAACAAAAAATACAAATATTCAAAAATTTAAAATTTTTTTTTGGAAATCCTGTTGCATCGAAGCCATAAAACCAGGAGTTAGAAAACAACGGTGACCAAAAAATTTAGATTGATTTAGAACAAAAGGAAGGAGGTCTGGTCATTACTGAGAATTTCTTACAAATCATGAAACTAAGTTTAAAATTATTGTTTTTTGAAAAATTATTTTTAAAGTCTTAACAGACAATAAGTTCAATAGCTTTCATTAGAAGTCAATAAATACGCTAAGTCATGACTCGATAGAAGGAGAAAGATGTTTGTCATGCATGTGTAATCAATAAGATATCACAAAAACTCTTATGACTATGAACACAACAACAAGTACAGGCAATAATGAAAAAATTAGTAGAAACGAGCGAGAAGAAAGTGTCGAAGCCATTTAAACCTTAAACTTTTACTGAGAAATTTCTCTATGATCCATTGAACGTCTTCCAAAAATCAACAGGAGCTATCCAAATTAGAATAACGTGATAAAATTTCAAAAGTATTCGAAAATAAAAAAATATCCGAAAATTTTATAATTGTTTTTGAAATCTTGTGGCATCGAAGTCATAAAACCAATATTTAGAAGATAGTTAAAACCGCTAAACATATTAGTTTTGGCTGCAGTAGAAAGGAAGTGGATCCTGTCAGTACTGATGTTGACATACAGTTTACAAAAATAAGTTTATGATCGGTTCATGTTTAAAAAAAAATTTCGAAAAATTATATAAAAGTCTTAACAGCCATTAGCTGTCCAATCAAAGCACTGAATAGCTTCACTAATGCTCATTACAAGACCCATTTCACTGTTAGTCAATAATTCTATGCCACAGGGCTCCAAAAATTGAAAAACCTCAAATAGAAAATCAAAATTTCATTAAAAATTACAAAAGCTCAGAGTCGAAGCCATAAAAAACATGTTCTATTCCTTGAAAACGTGTTTTTTGTTCATTAGGCGTCATTCAAATGTAAATCAGGTTTATCATTAACCAAACATCGATATGAAAAGTGGCAAGTCTCTAGGTGCCCTAAAAAATATGAAGTTTTCTAAAAAAAAACAGCCCTCAGATAGAATTCGAATTTTTTTTTAATAGTAAACTTCCGTGAGACCAGAACTAGTCTTTTTATCACCTTTCATGTATTAGGAATACAAAATTGATTCATTTTGTGGCGTGAAATGTAATTTTATATGAAAAATTTTTAAAGAAAGGGTCATAATTTGAAGAAAAATTCCAGTAAAAGTGAACGAAATCATACCAAATATGACGTGTTCACACAAAACTTCAATCTGCGATAACTCCTCGAAAAAAAAACGAAATTCAAAAAAATCGTTTTAATTTCAAACTCTAGGCTGGACGAGCTTTTTAATGATATCACCCACATTTTTGTACGATGAATATATCGATCGGCCAAAATTGACTGAACAAAAAACCCATTTGAGTATATAGTTCCTTCCACCACAAGTGGGGTCGGAACAGTAAATTTTTGTATAATTGATTTCTAAGTGATTTCTATTGTAAAACGGAAAGAAATCTGTCAACAGAAAGTTTTGTATTTAAATTAAATAAGTTTTTCAATAAGGAGAAAAGTTAATAATAAGTAGTTCACCTGAAAAAAAAAATGCCACTCAGTATCATAAAATATTAGTATTTTGAACTCAGTTTTTGAACTATCCTCATTTTGAACTATCCACATCTACAAACATTTGAAAAACATTTAAATTTTGTACTGGAATTTTTTATATTACCCCCAAAATGCTTTTTAAAATTGTACTCTAGCGAGCTCCTTAGTAATTTCAAATTTAAATTTTGAGGCACTTTTTCAAAATCCAAACAGTTCAGCAATACAACGGATAAATTGACATACAAACCGGGGAATCTAAAAATGTTAAATAGGAAAAAATGAGAGTTCAAGAGATCTTTAGTGAAATGACATATTACCAGCACAATTGCTAATCAGAATTGCTAACTGCAAATGCAGTTTTTCTGAATTAACAAGTGACATTTTAGGAAACACATTAATTACTCGACAAATTTTGTAAAATAAAACCCTTCTAGAAGCAGGCAAACGTCCCCTAGGGCAAAACCTATTCTAATACGGAATAAATTTCTCCCTAAGATACTTCAAATAAAACCAATGCTTCAGCGATTCAAAATTGTACCATTCAAAAAGAAAAAACTGGCCACTTCACAAGTTATTTTCGCTCAGCGGAGTACAGAACCTCTAATCCGGTTTTGTATAAAAAATAGAATATAAGTAGTTTTGACTTTTAAACTTTAACCAGCTGGTTATACAAAAAATCACTTGTTTTAACTGTAATACTGTAACCAAAGACAACACTTTTGCTATCGACAAGGGCAAATTTTTTAAACAGATAAAAAATAGGACCGGAAATTTACACAATGTTGAACATTTTTGAGATTTTGAATTATAAGCTGTAGCTCCATTGAAAAGTGCATTCATCTTAAATTTAACGCGGGGCTGATGCCTAGTCACAAGCGTCTAGTTTTAGAGGGGATAAAGTGCATTAAAATTAAAGTTTCTCCAGTAAGATGCGTCTTTTCTCCTCGGCGAATATTATGCTCACTTTTGTGCACCGAAAGACAACTGAATATCTTAGAATTTAGATGTTCTGCGTTGAACTGGAGAGCTGGGTTTTAAAGACATTTAAAAAATCGGCTAGCAAGTGTTTTCCGGCCAATATTCGGGCAAATTTATTGACCCCCTTTCAATTACCTGTCCACTATACATCTTTTTGACCAAAAAAGTCACCATCCCAGCATCCAGGGCAATATCGGAAAAAATAGGCAACAAAAAAACAACGATAACGCTGCCAATGATATTTTGGTTTAACTTCGTACACTTGAATATTTTGCCCGTGACAATTTGGCTTGACCAATTCTTCACTTTCGTATATGTCTCAATTCAGATATATATAGACATTTCTGCGTCAGTCAGGGCAGTATCGCTAGCTAGCACGTTAGTTTTCATAAATGCAACAACTTAAATTTTCTATTCGATTTCTACAACTGAAAAATGAGAGAAAAAAAGAAGCAGCTGTTCAAGAATTTAATTGGACACGATTTATAGCCAAAACTAAAGTAACCAAAACACAAAATAATTCTACTCGGTACAAATACCAAAAAATGATCGAACTAACAAAGTATACAGAAACAGTACACATAATTGATTACTACACATAAGCAGATATTACTACTGAAAAGTAAAACATCTGGTTGCTAAGTTTGATTGGTTTATATCCGTTTGGTAATAAATAAAGTTTTATAAATGATCTTTAACTGGAAAAGCTACAGATACGAATAGACCAGCTAACAGTACAGTGAAGCCCATGAAATAGTAGAGTAATTTAAGGCATTGACATTGGAAAGATACAAAGGACACGTATCGTGCAAAGAAGTCACGACTAGTTTGAGTTACGAAGTTCGGTCTGTTTGGTTGTTGAGGGGGAAGCTCGGATTCCCTGACGTCTGATGAGTGTTTAATTTGAATAACATCTTCGAATGCTACTTTAGTAGACTCGAACATTTCATCCGGGAGGTCTTCGGACTCGTCAACTAGAGGTAGAGGTTTATAGAGTTCGGGTGACGAAACACTTGCAATGTTCGAGTTGATCACACTTAAACTGCCATTAGTTTCAAATGGATGTTCTTTGTCAGAAACGACTTTCAAGTTGTTGTTAGATCCGAGAGGATTTGAAAGCTGAACTGAAGATTGATACTTCAATCTGTCCTGACTGAATTTGGCAAGTGATAGAGCACTACCAGCTCGACTTGGTTTGATTAAACTATAATTTGACAGAACTCTGTCTGGCTTGCGAATGCAATCGTTATCAGATCGTTTTTGAGCCAGCTTTACTTCCTTGTTCCAGTCCAGTTTGTAAATTGCGATTACTAAGATAAAGGCCTGTATTGAAGACCCGATGCACAACCCTAGCCAATATCCTTGCAGTTTTAAGTCGGTTAGAAACATGAGACATAAACTAAGAGGTAAAGTAATGATGTAGTAATTGACGAACGTGCCCACAGCACCAACAAACTGTCTGCCGCACCCACTGAGAATTCCGATGCAGACGGCAACAATGCAATCAGTGATGGAGCACCAGGAGAGGTAAGGCACCAGCAGTGAGAAATGAGACGCTACGGCATCTTCAGATATGATCAAGTAAGCTAAACTGTCTTTGAATATGAACACTAAGGCAGACAACATAATAGACACAGTGCATGATAAAACAATTGAACATATGACAGTCCTCCTAGCGGTTCTGAAGTCGCCAGCACCTAATAAATTACCAACTCTAATACTTGCGGCGTAAGCAACACCGATACCCCACATGAAAAGACAAGTCGAGAACTCGTAAAGGATCCCCTGTACACTTAAGTTATGCGAATCAATCATTCCTGCTAAAACCGATCCGATTTCAAATATCACCATATCACTGACTACCATGATAGTTCCAGGAATGGCTAACTTGATGTAAGGAGTCCAGCCATAAACTACCGACCAGTGAAAGCCAGGCCAAGTCTTTTTGTGCAAATCGTAATAAATAATTATACAGTAATAAACTACAGCTAAGCTAGTGAGAGAGATAGCGAGAGCAAGGCTAACACCTACAATACCGCCATCCCAAACATAAATGAGAAGGTAACATAAAACTGCATTTATAGCATTGGCGATAATATTTGCAACAACTGACGCTTTTACGTGACCCTGACATTGCAAAAATTTGCCCAAAACTATTGACAACACTTCAGCGGGTATTGATATTGTATATATTTTAAGGAAAAGGCCTGTCAGGACGGCTGTCTCGACGTCAAAATGTAAGGCAATTAGAATCCAATCACTGATTAGATATAAACCAGTACAACCCATTGCATAAGGTAAAATAATAAGCACCGATTTTTGGAGCACAAAACCCATCTCTTTGAAATGTTCACCACCATGATATTGAGCAAAAAGCGTATCAACAGCAGCGCTGAGCCCAAGTATAACAGCAGTTCCCACAATATTACCAAACGAAGTTGCAGCAACGAACGCAGCATAAACTGAGCTGCTTGAATGCCCACAGAATATGCTAGCAACAAGCTGGAACAGGGTTTGCTCTAAGAAGGAAGACAAGCATATTGGCCATGACAAAAAGAACAACACCCTCAGTTCTTTCAGGAATATTGAACCGCTGGCTGGTGTGTTCATTTCCGTTCCCAGTCTGCTTGGAGTATCGACATTAACGACTGGTGGATCTGATCGCCGCGCTGTCACTAGAATGTCCTCACGTAATTTGTTTTCATATTCACTAAATCCGGAAGACACGCGCGAGGAACTGTGCTCCTCGGAAGAGTCGTGAGAATCGTGCACATGTGCATGCATTTCATTTTACACATGCACAACCTAGAAACAAACATAACCGACTAACGTCGGGGGAATTGCTCTCAAACGACCAGCGAGCGGTTGGCTTCGTCAGTAGCTAGCCACGTGGGGGGGGGGGGGTGCACCGGGGGCTGAGGGGGGGGGGGGGACAACACTGTTGGGGGGGGGGGGGGGCAACAGCGCGGTGGCGGGCGGAGGCAATAGTGGGGGCGGGGGCAGCAGGGAGACGGGTGTCTCAACCTCAAGAAGTTTCAACCTTCACACCATAAAAATAAGTATAAGTCTCCAAAACAGTTTGAGCTGAAACAGAGCTGAAATGCTCTAAGAGCACTTAATGCCCACTGGGCGCCACCTGTTTATCCCGTTTTTGAGGCCTAAAAGTCAAAAGCGTCAGACGAAAAATCGGTCAAGCGAAAAATCGCATTAAAAAAGACCGGCAGGACTAATATAATTGCTACAAACTTCGTTTGAGAGCAATTAAAAATACCACAAGTTCTCATTGAAACGCCAGCTCTACAACAATCCGGCGGATCACTTCCGTTTGTGACAACTCCCCCCTCCCACCTCAGTTCATATGAATGAATTGAATTTCTCCGATGCATAATCAAAAGTTTTACAAAAAAGATCTTACCAAATTTAAAATATAGCACCGAAGTTGACCCTCCAAAGCCAAGAGGCTGCATGTGAGTGCCCTTGGGGGGCAAACAGTGAATAATTAACATATAACTCAATAAAAAAAATAGATTACATGAACAGTCTTTCAAAAACCATTTCATTTCTAATTATTGTAATCATTATACGGTCTGTTAATTTCTTAAGTGCAAATTCAGATAAATTAATTTTAAGGGGCGGTATTGCATTTTGATCTAACAAACAATTTTACAGAACCGGACGTCTGTACGTGAGTTTTTTAGCATTATTTTTAATCTTAGGTATTTTAAGTTTACCTGCTGTTCGATGTTGTAAAACAAAACGTATTATTTTTAGAATAATTTTCAGTTACTTTGCTAGTTTCAACAAACATCAGTGTAAAAGAAACCAATTTGTCAAATTAAAATTACTTCCAATACTTAAAACAAACGTTTTCGAACTTTACGTTCATCGTCAGGTTAAAACTGTTTTACAAATTGTTAAAATATAAAATGAATATGTATTTACATTTGTCTGAGATGACACTTAAAACAATTCTAGGAAACATTCTAAAAAATTCAATCGAAAATTTTTCCTTATATACAATATTTAGCCTATTTACAACACATATTTACATCTGTTATCAATTTACTTAAAAACATTCCTATTCCGGATTTTTCGATTTTGTCCATGTTCTTGTATTTTTAGGGTTATTCCGAATTTGCCCTAACCATAAGTATCCCTCTTGTGGAGGTTTTGCAAATTTCGTTTTGTCGCACAAAATGTTTTTTGCCCTATGCATTCTCATTTAGTCAAAATTATGATTTGAACTAATATTTTAGCGTGAGTTCCCTCCCCCTAATTCGTCGCGTGTGTTTAGTGCCGGCTTCAGCTTGCTGATATATATAGCTTCGATGATCATTAGTTTTTCTACTGACCGACAGGCGTCCAGAATTCTCCATTCAATGTCATTCGTGGCGCCACGACATTCAACTAGATGTTGACCCACCTGTGAATCCTTCTTTTGATGTTCTGTTATCCTTGTGGTAACATGCCGGCTTGTTTGCCCAACATAGATGGATCCGCATCCATTACATTTAATTTCATATACCACGTGGGATTTCAGATCTCTATCAAAGGATGATTTCAGGGTGCGGAGGCACGATCTTAATTTTTGCGTTGTAAAAACTACTTGCAATTCGCATAGTTTCTTCAATTTGCTTGCGAAGTTTTGAGTGAGGTTGCCTCTGTATTGTAGAAAAATAGTTGGCTTATCATTAGATTTAGTCTTGCTTTTTTGATGCTCTTTTGGTGTTGTTCTTAATTGGTCTTTACCGCCACTTATTATTTTTTCTAGAGTCTGATTCACAATTTTTGAAGACCATTCCTCTGGATATTGATTTTTGGTCCAGCAAGATTTGTTCTTTTCAAGAGCCTGATCGAAGGCCAACCAATTAGAGGTTGCATTAAAAACTCTGTGAACCGTCCCTTGAATCACATTTTTCTTATGTTGAAGCGGTGCACAGCTGCGAAAATTCAGGGACCCGTGCGGTGTGTTTTAAGCGTGTTCAGTGTGTTTTAAGCACTATCCAGATATAACTAGCACTTTTTTAATATCATTAGCACTCTACGAGAACTTTTATCTCGAGAACTTTTATCAGTTATTATTTCAAACTTCAGAAAATCGGCTCGCAAAGAATGCCCGTAACATGCAATGACATGTGCTCTGTAATATCCGTGCACTATTTACGGTTACGGTTTGGGTTGGATGTTATTCTTAAGCACTTTAAACCTCGGAGTTACTGAGGAAAATTTTCCAAGTTTCACACTTGAATTTAATTGAACAGATGTATATGCACAATCAGTTTAATACAAAGTTAGAACTATGGCTTGTAAATGTTAGAAGTTTTGTGAAGATGAGAAATGTAAAGCAATTAAGCAGAGGCAGCTCGATTGTGTAAGGTTTAGTTTTGAATATGTTCTTTGGTTTCAGTCCTATCAATGGTTAATTAATCTTAGGTTATTTTTACCCATTTTTGTTAATCTCTATGGGATTTTCTCATAGTTATTTTCTACCGCACGGGTCCCTGTTAGTTAAACTAACAGATAACACGTTTACCTGCTGGACGAATCCCGTCATGAACAAACATTCCTTGACGTGTCCCGTAAAGATGAAATTCCATGATGATTCCCCTCATTATTTATGATGCCTTCTCTGTATTGTTAAAATCCGGTTTACTACTAGTAACCATCTCTTTTTGTTCTCCTATTTGTTTGTGAATATTTCGAATTATGCGTTTAATATGTAATTTATGAGCATGTCATACATTATGGTTCACTATACTGCCTCCCTCTTAGAAAATGTGAGTGTTCCACTCACTCACACAGCAAGAGTTTAAAATGTCCATTTTCGAGTTCATATATTCTTGTGCCTTTTCAATCCCGTACTTGTCATAAATATTACGGGCCTCCTCGTCTTCCATAATTTTCTTTGCTTGAAGAATGATTTTGAACATGTCCTCACGTCCACCCTTGTCCGGACGAGCATTGCCAACGTTTTGTAATGTTTCTGGATAATACTGGTTGTGGCCCCCAGTGGAAGGAATAGAAGTTCGGAAAAGTGTGGAGGTCGACTGAACGGGCTCTGCGCGTTGATCGCCTCCAGCCTCCTCTGTATGACCTTCTTTGAGGTTTGCTCTGTTTTTACTCTACCCCTTAGCTTTTTATTGTCTATCTCGGCATTCTCCAACTCCCGAGCTAAGCACTCCCGCTCGTCCACCAGAGCGATACATTCCCTTGTTTTTGTTTCGGCTACATTTGTAACCTCCTCCAACAATTTCTTCAATGTTTCCACCTGCCTCCTGCAGGACTCCCGCTGATTCCCAGCGTATTCAAGTTGCCGTTTGGTCTCCAGCAATTGATCACCTAATCTTTGACTTTCAATCTTTAACTGCCGGAGCTCCTCTTCAAGCCGAGCCCCGGCTGTTCCCAGCTTTTCGCTGTTGTCAATCTTTTTTTGTTGTTCCTCGATTCTGTGTTGCATCTCACTTAACTCCCCAACGTTAATTGCGGCTCTAACCACTATATTGGGTGGTTGCAGCTGCGTCAGTGGCACCACGTACCTTTTGTTTGAGGTTACTCCAACAATCCGATACACTTGGTGCCTGACTATCGACATGGCCTCGAACAACTCGGGTAGATAGTAGCAATAATCACCGACTTTTGGTTCTGCCATTCCTACATATCATACACGAAAATTAGTCTAATGTATCAATCTCAATTTCTGCTATCTCTGGTACAGATTTTGCCTTTTTTGCTTTTATAACTACAATGTGTGTTTCTCCATCACACCGTTCGACTGTCCTTTTTCTTGTCACTTTTTGTTCCTTTGTACGTTGTTTTAGATGATGAAAATAACCTAGTTCCCCCATTGGGTTAATGGGTTGCAGTGCAATTACAGGTTTGATGCCACTGCGTAGCATATCGATTGAAAAAAACACGCGTACCAAACAAAATATGATTTTAGATCCAATAAAAATAGTCATCAAACTGATGGCTATTTCCCTGGCCACATGCCAGATTTGTTTCACTTCATAACCCAAGTATTCAAAAAATCAGCAATTCATGTGACTGATTATTGTACTTTAAGTCCGTGTTGAAATACTCTAGAGTCTCATGCTCATATAAACCTCCTTGTCCCAGGAAAACTTCTCTTCCTGTTATCGTCTTTCTCGAATGCCTTAACCTTTGGGCCCTTTTGCTAAGTTCCAGGTCCTTGTCATTGAAAAACCCTTCCATTGGCGCCGAAGTTGACCAATTGACGTTAACTCTATAATTAGGCATATCATTGGGTTTTTCAATTAATTGTATCCTTCGCCCATATGTTATCCATGACCCATTCTGCAATTCAAGAGCGTTCGGGTACATGAAGTTAAAATTAATCAGTGTGAAATGTCTATAGAACACTCTAGAAATGAGGTCCATGTATCTAATTACTTCTGAGGTATTGTCAGAAACACCGTAATTGGTACTTCCTCCGTACAAAACTGATTTTCGACAACATGTACGATTACTTTAGCGCACCTATGGACATAAAGTATTCCTCCCGCTCTTTCTGCGTGTGTACCCAGAGCATTTTGTTGACTTAAGAAATATTGGTGTGAATTTCCGTTAATTGATGTCGTTAGAATCATAGCTCTGTGCAGTTTTTCTATGTGACAATTTAATAACTCTATTTGTTTCAGGTTTTCAAACATGCCACAAAAATCCCACACAAAAGTTGATCGAGTTTTATGTCCCTGAGATCTGTCTCAGATATATCTGTTGTTAAATAATTTTGTTCCGTGGCGGTCAATTTTTCCGTTGTGTAAAACAAATTTCTACTGTTTGTTTCAAAAAGCAGAAAATTGTCTATATATTTTGTCTGGTTTTTCAACTGGACAACTAAATTGCTTTTTATGTCTAATTTGCTCGTCAAGTACTTTTTGTTTCCAGCGCGGACTATTTTTGCTGTTACCGAGTCGGAAAATTTAACGATCGTTAAGATGTTTGGTTTTTTGTCTTGGTCAAACAGATATTGTACTGAATCTATTTCAAATGTGTCTCCTTGATATAACAAGGTCTGCTCCTGCCTCAAAGGGTCTATAAAATATAACCATGTCCCTTCATTTGCTTCCCTAATTTCAATGAACAAAGTCCCCATGAAAATTTCAGCATTTATCATGATGTTACCTTTCTGTGTTTCACCTTTTGGATTGATCCAATCCACCGGGTAGACATAATTCACTCCTTTCTAATCTCCGCTGATATCTTCTGAACAAATTCAGCGTCAGTTCGGTCAACATTCATCTCGTTGAGGACTTTTGGGAGCATTGAATTCAAAATCACCAAGACCCGGTAACCGCGCTTTGTGTCCTTGCCATAGATTTTGACAGACTGACTCTTTTATTGGGTAAAACGTTGGAATTATTTGTGATTTTTCGTTTAAGTAAGTTGCGTCGTCATACCAACTACTTTTTTTCAGCACAGTTACTGTATATGCAGCCCTGTACATGCAGTATTTTAGTTTACTCATGCTGCTTTTGGCGTAGATCAGTCCTCGTTTGTTTTCCTGCTCCTCATTTATATGTGCCGTTTCACAATTTGTCGGTTCCGTCATTGCAAATTTCTGCGTCTGTAGAATGTTCCCAAAATCATACCCCACAATCTCCAAGGATTGTGAAAAACCTAATATGCTAACCAACTGAAGAAGTTTCCAGTTCAGCTGCACGATCCAATGTGGGTTCCACGCCCTCTGCATTTTGTCGTATCACCTTTTAAAAAAATACATCATTATCAAATTTTTCATCTGCATCGTTTTCCTTGAATAAAAAATAGTCTTTCAGATTCCGTGGTCTTGTTATTCCCGACGCACTTCTTGTTTGATATCGTCGTTCGGCGACATTTTGCGAAGTAGGAGCCGTGCTCCTATTCGGAAATTCTTCGCCTTCATTCCTTTCGGATGTTGACACCAGCCTATCCCGCTTCTGCTGTGTGGCTACTTTTGGCGCAGGTATCTTTGTGCTTCTGCTCTTATTGTTGGTGTTAGTATTTACTGATTCTCTTGTACTCCTACCCATAGGTGTTTGACACGATTCGTTTTTGACTAACTCATTTTGAGTTTCAGTATTAGGATTAATTTGACTAATATTTCCTTCAGTTTGAACTTCTCTTCTTTCTGTGTCATTCAATTTTGGGGTCACCACTTCAATTTCCACAAAATCATTGTCATCCGTAAGGTCATTTTGTGTTATTCTCGGTTCAATCTTTCCCTTCTTAGGTTCTTTTTTATCAGTGGTAGCTTTTCTACTGTTAAAACGTTTGAGTCGATCGTAGTGGACCCCTTGTTCTTTTTTTGTTTTCACATCCTCAATAACAAAGTTCAGATCGTTTATTATTTCTCGTATTACCTGCGGTCCGCTGTAAAAGGATTTAAATTTCTTTGTCTGGCCATTTTTTATTGTGGGGTTGAACACCATTACTAAATCACCTACTTGAAATTGAGGTCCAAATGTGCTACGGTCATAGTAAGTTTTTTGTCTTTCTTGCTCCACATCCATGCTTTCCCGTACCAGCTCATGGCACGTTTGTAGTTCGTCTTGCAAGCAACCAACGTAATCACTCAAAGTTGTGTAGATTTTGGTTTGTATTGCTTGATACATGCAATCAATCGTCAGCGCGCATGATCGCCCAAAAAGGAGGTAAAAGGGGCTGTACTTCGTAATAGAGTGAATGGATGATCTGTACGCCATCATTACTAGCGGAAGGTAGTCGCTCCAGGTGTTGTAATGTTCACCCACATATTTTGCAAGACTCTCTTCGATTGTGCGATTGGTGCGCTCTATCATTGCGTTTCCTTGAGGTTGATAAGCTGTTGTTGAAGTCTTGTTAATTCCCAGCTCTTTACACATGTTCTTGAAAACATTCGACATAAAATTACTGCCCTTGTCGCTATGAAGATTTGCCGGACAACCAGACCTCGAATCCCATACATTTACAAATGCCTTAGCTACCGTTGAAGCTTCTTGGTTGCTCATGGGAATTGCTTCATACCATTTTGTAAACTGATCTCCAATTAACAGAATGTATTTGTTTCCGCTGGACTCGGGTAAAGGTCCCATAATGTCTAAGGCAACTTGCCATAACGGATGACTTGGTTTCCACGTTGTCAGGTTGTTTATGTGTTTCTGGTGTGGAGATTTCTTTTGACAGCATTCTTCGCAAGAAATTACTCACTCGTGGACAACTTTTTTCATCCCGGGCCAGTAGAAACGTTCTCGAACCCGATCAAATGTCTTTGCCATACCAAAGTGTCCGCAATGTTCATGAAGGAAAGGTAGAATTTTTTTAAAAGTGATCTCTGAATGACTATTTGTGTTAAGTTATTAAATTCGTCAATACGTTTCTGTCTCTTGATTAGATCATTTTCAATCCCTAAGTTTCTGAAATCAGTCCAAAGTTTTCACAGTGCCCTAGAGGCTCCTGCCATGTGTTTTCTTTGAGGGCGTTTCCCGTTCTCAATCCAGTTTCTCAGTATAATGAGGTCGGCTGCATTTTTCTGATGTTCAACTAGTTGTTCAACAGATTTCCCTAGTCCAAAGGACCAGATACTTTTTTCTTCCGTATTTATTTGATTCGTTTGATCGCAGTCTTTGACTTGGTCTTCAGTCTGTGGAACTCTCGATAGACAGTCCGCGTGAGGGATCTTTTTTCCCCGGTTCGTGTTTGATTTCAAAGTCAAACTGTCCGAGCTTTTCTATCCATCGGGCCAATAATCCGTCTGGTTCCTTAAAACTATATAACCACGTGAGGGCCCTATGGTCAGTAACAATTAAAAATTTTTGTCCCAGAAGATAATTTCTGAAGTGTTGAGTAAAATAAACTATTGCAAAAAGTTCTCGTCTTGTCGCAGAATAGATTCGTTGACTTTTGCTGAGCGTTTTGCTTGCGTATGCAATAACTCTTTCACCCCATTGTTGTCTTTGGGAAATAATTGCGCCAATGCCAAACAAAGAGGCGTGGGTGGTTAACGTATCGGGATCCGTGTCATTTTGATAACCCAAAACTGGTGCTTTCTGTAAAGCTTGTTTTAGTTGTTCAACTGCTGATTCACATTCCTTGCTCCAAGTAAAACGTTCTTTTTTGTTTAATAGCTTATAAAATGGCTCTGCTATTTTTCCGAAATCTTGTATGAATCTTCGGTAAAAGCCTACTAGTCCTAATATAGCTCTCAATTCTTTTTTTGTTCGTGGGCTTTTCATTTTACTGACTGCCGCTACTTTCTCCGGATCCACTTCTACGCCTTTATTTGATACAATGTGTCCCAGGAAATGTATTTTTTCCTGAAAAAAAACCTGCATTTTGAGCCTTTTATTTTCAATCCAGCGTCTTTAAGTTGCCCAAGTACGAGATCTAGGCGATTGAGATGCTCCTCAAAGGATCTACCGAAGATGATTATGTCATCCAGGTATACTAAAGCCACTTCGTAGGAGAGTCCCGACATGATCTATTCAATTAAATTTTGGAAAGCTCCTGGCGCTGACGCCAAACCCATGGGTAGTCTCTTCCATTTGTAGAGTCCCATTGGAGTTACAAAAGCTGTCACGTTCTGTGACTCTTCATCGAGTGCCATTTGAAAATATCCCGATGTCAAATCGATATTGGAAAAGAAACAATTTCCGTCTAGAGAATCAATAACGTCATTTATTCTTGGTAGCGGCCAACTGGTTTTCTCGAGTTGTTTATTCAAACCTCTGTAATCTACCAATAGTCTGCAGCTGCCATCTTTCTTCTTCAACAATATTGATGGTGCTGCCCAATACGAATGGGTTGGTTCAATTAATTTTGCATCCTCTAGATCTTCGACAATTTTTTTCATTGCTTTTCTTTTATAAAAGCTCATACTGCAAAAGCTTCTTCTGCACGGCTGTGCATCTTTGTTGAGTTTAATCTGGTGTTTAACTTTGTCACAATATCCTAAGTCATTCGAGTTTCATGAGAAGACTTGTTGATGTATCGTGAACAATTCCTGCACTTTCTCCTTCTGCTGGTCATTTAGTTTAGAACCTTCCAAGCTTGCGTGTTTTCCCATTTGAAATGTTTCCAATGTTTTTGGCTTATTTTGATTTGTGAAAATTCCATTCACAACTAAGTTCTGTCTGTTTTCAAATTAAGTTCTTTTTAGTGCTTTTATACACGGTTACTGGTGCGTCCGTTAGATTTACCACTTTTATCAAACTCCAACCATCTTCCATTGATATCATACAGGCGGCTAAAAGCAAACCAGTTTTTAATTCAAAATCTTCATTTACTTCCACTAATCTTTCCACTCCAGGAATTTTGTCTACGTTTTCATCAGCTAATCTAATTTTCATTAGACTTTTGTTTTTACTCTGTATATAAGTGTTTTCTGCCGCAATTGCAAAAATTTGAACACCTTGCATTTTCTCTGTGCTGAGCGGTATTGAAATTTCAAAGTGACTGCTATATAGTTTCTCTTCGTGTAAGTTTAATACACATTTATTGGTTTCCAGGAAATCAATTCCCAGCAGACATTCTATACCTTCGTCTGCCGTTATCACAAACTCTTGTTCAACCTCCGGTAGTCTTGGTTGCAACTGTACCAAAAGCGTTACTCTGCCTATTGTTTTGACAGCTGAGTTATTGGCTGTTAACACTCGTTTTTTGTATGTTTGTACAGATCCCGGTTTTCCCAGTTTTTCGTATGCGGACCAGCTCAAAAGCGATATACTACTTCCACTGTCTATTAACCCAAAGCATCTGTTCCCGTGAAATATGATTTCTGCGTTTAGACATTTAATTGTGTTTGTCGAACAAACTCTAATGACATTGCAGTTCTCGGTGGTTTCTTTTTAAAAGGGCAGTTTCTCTTCAAGTGTTGGGAACTTCCACATAGGAAACAATTTCGACAATTCTTCGAAAGGTGTCCTTCTTGTCCACAGGCTCTGCACTTGAAACTCTGCCTGTCGTTCCTCCTAGACGGTTCCTCTCTTCCAAAAGATCTGTCTCGGTGACCAGGTCCTGGCGTTGGAAATCGCCGCCGATCGTTAAACCCACGATCTTGTTGCTGTCCTCTGTCACGTCTGTCGTCACCCCACCGTCCCCGAGAACCGCTTCGCTCGCTAGATTGATTTTGATGGTTTTCTCGCTTTTTCTCATCTACTGACAATTGGTTCACAAATTTGGTGACGGCCTCCACTAAATCTTTTGTTTCATCTCGTCTAATTACCGCAACTTTTGGCGTTTGCTCTTCCTCCTCTATTCTTGTTACATCTTCAAGATGCAATGCTCTTTCCAAAACTGTTTCAATTTTCATATCCTTGTCGCCGATTTGCTTTCTGAGATCCAACCTCACCTGACTATGGTTGATTCCTTCTAGAAATCCTCTCAGAACGAGATGGTCTCTAATGTCTTGCGACTCTAATGTTGGGTAAGTTTTCAAAGCCAACTGCTTTAAATCTCCCAGAAAATCTGTCAGTTTTTCTCCTGGTTGCTGTACGCGGCGAGCTAGGCGTCCCCGGAAAACGACCGGTTTTTCGCTGTAGTGTTCTCGAAAAGCTTTAACGCATTCATCATAATTTTCTCGTGTAGCTTGCGGTAGAGTGCGATAGAACTCTATGGCAGATTTTTGTAGCCTAAGTGCAAAATAATGCGGCCGTTCATCAACTTCGCGAGCCGGATCTCCTTCAGTTCTTCTCCACTTTTGAAGTTCCGCTAATAGCTCAAAATGCGTCACGTAACTTTCCAAGTCGTTTGAACCGGTAAATGCTTCCGGTAATAGCATTTTAGAGGTTGAGCCCGTTGCCATTTTTTTTGTTCCCCTACTTGTATCGTGCCCTTTTAAAATTTTATTAAGTTGTTGAAATTAAGAGTTTCTATAAAATAATTATCAAGTAGATCGTCACTGGAAGGTGTTTTCTATTTTTATCTTTGAATTTCTATAGAACTCTCTTTATTTTAATGTTTAAAAACTTGTGTTTATAAAAATCTAACGCTTATTTCAATACTGTATTTCTTTTTTTACTAATTTATTTTTTTTATATATTTTCAAGGAAGTTTTAATTTATGGTCTTATAGACGACTGTCTCGCCTATTTTTTTTTATTTTAATATGATTCTGGCTGAAATCCGATTTTCCTTGTTTTATTGATGTTTTTAATATTTTTTCTTTTTTTTACGACAACGATGATATTAGTTGCTTTAGTTTTCTTTTACTTTACCCTGCTTATTGTTACCTGATCAATTTTTTTCGCTTTATATTCTCTTTTTTTATGGTAGTTTCAGAAAAAGTCATTATATTACTTTCAGCAACTGTTTCAATTGATTTAACAACGCGACTATCCCGCACTGTTGTTTTCCGATGGTTATGCCGCTCGTTTTCTAAAAGTCAGCAACAGAGGTCAAAAGAAAAAAAAATATTTCCTATACTAATAAGAATTACGCAGTGGCTATCAGTTTCAATTACGAACGACGAAAACAAGACAGAACTCTTTATTTCTACTCACTTGGTATGATGCGGTCTTTCCTTACAGGGAAGCTTCTGTCTCCACTAACGAGTAAAAGATAGCACCACGCGAGTAAATTCTCACTTGTTTCCCTGCGACTGATGTCCTGTAACTGATGTCCTCCGCTGTGGCTTCTGCAATTGATTCTCACAAAAATTGGTGGAAATATTCAGGTGATTGAAGATTTGTTATCCCAAATCTTTGTGTTTGTTTCGAGAATAATTCGATGCTCGGAGTTTTTGGAGTTAAAGTGCTTTTCATTTGCGTCTCCCTACCGACAAATTTGTAAAAGATTTTTAAATGTTAACTTTCCTTTAAATCCTTGTCGCCAGTGTAATATGCGTGCACTGTTTACGGTTACGGTTTTGGTTGGATGTTTTTCTTAAGCACTTTAAACCTCGGAGTTACTGAGGAAAATTTTCCAAGTTTCAGACTTGAATTTAATTGAACAGATGTATATGCACAATCAGTTTAAAACAAAGTTAGAACTATGGCTTGTAAATGTTAGAAGTTTTGTGAAGATGAGAAATGAAAAGCAATTAAACAGAGGCAGCTCGATTGTGTAAGGTTTAGTTTTGAATATGTTCTTTGGTTTCAGTCCTATCAATGGTTAATTAATCTTAGGTTATTTTTACCCATTTTGGTTAATCTCTATGGGATTTTCTCATAGTTATTTTCTACCGCACGGGTCCCTATTAGTTAAACTAACAGATAACAGGTTTAGCTGCTTGACGAATCCCGTCATGAACAAACATTCCTTGACGTGTCCCGTAAAGATGAAATTCCATGATGATTCCTCTCATTATTTATGATGCCTTCTCTGTATTGTTAACATCCGGTTTACTACTAGTAACCATCTCTTTTTGTTCTCCTATTTGTTTGTGAAAATTTCGAATTATGCGTTTAATATGTAATTTATGAGCATGTCATACATTATGGTTCACTATAGCTCTATAAAAGAAGAAAGGAAAAACCACTTAAATTTAGCTACAGCAACAAAATTAAATTGGCATATTTAACCAAGCAGCCTTATAAAAAACCATTTCTTGTGCAAATAACTCCAAAATGTGAAGCCAGCTTTGCGTGGGACTATGGAAAACTTCCAAGTGCACTGCACGAAAAATAAAACACGTAAAAAGACAGATGTATTGTTTTTCACGCTGGTAAGATAAATTTTAATATCGACTCCGGTTCAAAATAATCTACTCCGATATTGAGGGATGGGTACTGTTTATAAGCGTCAGCAAACCAAAAATGCAGGAGGTCAGACGACATTAGCGTTACATTCTGAGCTGTCAGTTGGCAGCACATGAAAAAGTCAGGCTGATGTTTCTTAGGAATACTCCAAGGCCAGTAATTTAGGAAACTTGTTGAAGATACGCTCTGATAAATAGACAAACTCAATTCCCATGTCTTGACTGTTGTTGCTGGACTGCTACGAACAATTAATTGAGCGACGTGCTCGAGTATCATGAGTTGTTTCTGAGTCCAGTGTTTTGATGCATTTCTCAGTCCTACCATGGCTCTCAAAACTTCATTTTCGTGCAAAAAAAGGGATGTTGTCCTTTTGAGCTGTCGTTTCCACTTTGAAATTTTTTTCCGGGACTGCGGTCAAGCATTTAGTTAATAATAAATTTGCCATCCTTCCGAGTTATGTTTGGTTCAGTCTCAATTGTTCTGAGCCTTCAAATAGATAGTTTAGTCATTGTAGCCGTTTCGGTTTAAGCTCTGATAGTTTCAAAACTTCCGCTCCATGGTCTGCAGTGTTGAAATTGTCAGGTATGTGTTTCCATTCGTCTGAATTACCACGTTCTACCAATTTATTGACACAGTTTGCTTCAAAATCTTGTTTTGTTGTTTCTTATCTTACTTTATCCATACTTATGTTGCTCTACTATCCGTCAATATGTGAAATGAGGAGAACCTTAATGTCACTTCTCTTACTACAGAACTATCTATTTCGGCTCCAATTGTGATCGCCCCTAATTCTTGTTAGCTGCATTTATTTGCTTCATGGGGTCACCTTGTATTTGCTCATGCCAAAGTTCACAATCAGATTTCTTTCATTAGTCGTGAATCATGATTAAATAATCACTGAAGTTGCAATAATTGATGCGTCTATAAGGACATGGAACACCGGAGTAGTTGTTGGTCCTGTTACTGGGCATAATTTTGCCGAAATTTCTAGCAAGCTGTTGAGTTCTTAATTCTACTGCTGAAGGTCACTATGAAACTTTACTGCATTTTTTATGTCATTTTCTGCCTTGTTTAATGACTGCATGAAGTTTTCATTTTTTTTCAAATGGCACTAACTTCATCGGTCAAAAAATTAAGCGGCCATTGACAAATTTTTTTTTGTTGTAATCGTCCGATATGGATACGCACAAGCTAAAGTTTTAAAAAAAAAATCGAGCAACGGAAGTCAAATAAAGGTTAACTGAAACTAATATTCTTTCTAAACTGTCCGCCTTGAAGTTTGCAGTTTCCTCTCTTTATTTTTGTCTGCTTATTAGATTAGATTTGATGCCCTACCAAGACATTGTTCAGAAACATTTGTGTTTTATCAAAATCTTTCTCCTTCAATTTTTATGTGAGAAGGATCAAGGCTAGATGACGTTGCGTATGAATGTAGTGGCGATGAGCTAATCCTTCGCTGTCGTCGTTATCAAAAGAAACGTTTGTTATGAGGCTGGAGTTTAGAATGCCTTCCACCTTATTGACAATTGTTACGATAATTTCTGCTTTTATTTGCTGACTTCCTAAGATAAGGAACAGTTCCTACTGTTCGAGTTTTTTTCGCGCAAATGACTCAAAAATGTTAACACAGCGATGTTTGCATCTTCCAAACTATATTTTGAGTTGTCGTGTGTGTAACTTTTGCAATTCAGGTTGTTTTCAGACGCTTTAGTAATTTTTCCGTTGTCAGAGGTACTGTTTTTCAGTGTCAACAAAGCCAAAATCAGGAATTCAGACGTCCTGGCAATATATTCTGAGCTCTCAATTTAAAAAGTCAGGCTGAGTTTTCTTAGGATTCTTTCAAAATCAATCATTAACAAAACTTGAAGATACGCATTGACAAATAGGCAAACTTACTTCCCATGTCTTGACTGTTGTTGCTGTGATTGCTGTGAAAAAACAATTGAGCGACACTGTCGAGTATCAAAAGTGTTTTTGCGTCTGCTGTTTTGATGCGTATCTCAGTCTTACTATTACTCATAAAACTTCAATTTCGTCCAAAAAAGATGTTGTCCTTCTGAGCTGTCGTTTCCTTTTTGAAAAAATTTTTCCGGGACTGCGTTCAAAGATATAGGTAATAATAAAATTGCCATTTTTCCGAGTTCTGTTTCTTTCAGTCTCAATTGTTCTGAGTCTTCAAAAAGATAGTTTAGTCAATGTAATTATTTCGCTTTAACCTCTGCTGGTTTCAAAACTTCCGCTCCATGGTCTGTAGTGTTGAAATTGTCAGGTAAGTGTTTCCATTCGTCTGAATTACTACGTTCTACCAATTTATTGACACAGTTTGCTTCGAAATCTTGTTTTGTTTTTTTTATCTTACTTTATCCATACTTATGTTGCTCTACTATCCGTCAACATGTGAAATGAGGAGAAGTTTAAAGTTACTTCTCTTACTACAAAACTATCTATTTCGGCTCCAATTGTGATTGCCTCTAATTCTAAATAGCTGCATTTTTTGCTTCATGGGGTCACCCGGGATTTGCTCATGTCAAAGTTCACAATCAGATTTCTTTCATTAGTCGTGAATCATGATTAAGTAATCACTGAAGTTGCAATAATTGATGCGTCTATAAAGACATGGAACTCTTGACTAGTTGTTGGTCCAATTACTGGGCATATTTTGGCTGTAATTTCTAGCAAGCTGTAGAGTTCATAATTCTACTGCAGTAGATCACTATGAGATTTGACTGCAATTTCTTTATCTAAATTCCTGCCTTGTTTCATGACTGCATATAGAACGTTTCAATTTTTTTCAAATGGCAATAACATCATCGGTTAAAACGTGAAGCGGCTAATGACAAGATTTATTTTTGTTGTAATCTGTTAATATGGCTACTTACAAGCTAAAGTTATAGAGAAAATTAAGCAAAGGAAGTCAAATAAAGAAAAGTTGAAGTTAATATTCATTCCGAACTGCCACTTTGAAGTTTGCCGATTGCTCTTTTTTTATTTTTGTCTGCTTAATAGCTCTGAAGTCCTATCAAAACATGGTTCAGAAGCATTTTTGTATTATCAAAATCTTTTCTCTTCAATTTTGGAACAGTTTTTTTGTTTGAGTTATTCTCGCGCAAATGTGTTCAAAATGTGAGGAGAACCTTTTTTGCATCTCCCGAAATATGTTTTGGGTTGTCTAGTTTTTTATTTTTCCAGTTCAGGACGTTTTCAGATGCTTTAATAATTTTTCCGTTGTCAGAGGTACTGTTTTTTAGCGTCAGCAAAGCCAAAAAACAGGAAGTCAGACATCCTTAGCTTTTTATTCTTCGCTGTCATTTTAAAAAGTCAGTCTGAGTTGTCATAGGAATCTTTCAATATCAATCATTAAGAAAACTTGTTAATGATACGCTTTGATAAATGGACAAAACCAGTTCCCATGTCTTGACTATTGTTCCTGTGATTGCTGTGAACAAGTAATTGTGCGACACGGTCGAGTATCATAAAATGCTTTTGAGTCCACTGTTTTGATGCGTGTCTCAGTCTTACAATTACTCGCAAAAGTTCATTTTCGTCCAAAAAGAGATGTTGTCCTTTTGAGCTGTCGTTTCCATTTTGAAAAAATTTTTTCCGGGACTGCATTCAAACATTTTGTTAATAATAAGTTTGCCATTTTTCCGAGTTCTGTTTGGTTAAGTCTCAATTTATTTGAGTGTTCAAAATGGTAATTTAATCATTGTAGCTATTTTTGAGGTCTGCTGGTTTCGATACTCTGACTTCATGCTCCGTCTGCAGTGCTAAATTTGTCAAGTATGTGTTTCGATTCATCTGCATTACCAAGTTCTATTATTTTAAAGACACAATTTGCTTTTCGAAATCTTTTTGCCATTTCTTTCATTTTTCTGACATTTTTCATCATTTTGTTTCAGTTCTAGCCGTCCAAATGTAAGTTGAGGATAAATTTAATGCCGTTTTGCTACTACAAAAACTACATATTTCGGCTCCATTTTTGGTTGCCTCTCATTCAAGTTAGCTGTTTTTATTTGCTTCATGGGGACAACCGGGTATTTTTCATGCCGAAAATCTCAAGGAGATTTCCTTCGTTAATCGTGGATCTCAATTAGGTCACAACTGAAGTGGCAATAACTGTGTCGTTCCTAAAAACATGGAGTTGCTGACTAGTGGTTGGTCCAATTATTGGGCATATTTTTCTTCTAATTTCTACCATGCTGTTGAGTTCATAAATTAATTGCTGCAGATCATTATTAAATTTAGCTGGTATTTCCTTATCTCTTTTTCTGCCTTGATTAATGACTGCATGAAGGTGGTTTCAAAAAATTCTCTCAAATGGCACTTACATCATTGGTCAAAAAGGCTATTCAAAATAATCTACTCCTATATTGAGGGATGGGTACTTTTTATAAGTGTCAGCAAACCAAAACCGCAGCAGGTCAGACATCTTTGGCGTTACATTCTGATATCTAAGCCGGCTGCCCATGAAAAATTCAGGCTGAGTTTTCTTAGGAATCATCTAACGCCAGTCCTTAAGAAAACTTGTTGAAGAGATAATCTGATAAATTGACAAACCCCGTTCCCGTGTCTTGAATAATGTTGCTGTGACCGCTATGAACAATTAATCGCGAGACATGCTTGAGCATCATAAGGTGTTTTTGAGTCCAATTTTTGTTGCATGCCTCTGTCTTACCATGGCTCGCAAAACTGCATTTTCGTATAAAAAAGAGATGTTGTTCTTTTGAGCTGTCGTTTCCAATTTGAAAATTCCTTTTAATTCTGCAACCTCGTTAACATATTTAATTAATACTAAGTTTGTCATTTTTCAGAGTTCTGTTTGGTTCAGTCTCAATTGATATGAGTCTTCGAAAGATAGTTTAGTCATTGTAGTCATTCGAATTTGAGCTCTACTGTTTTCAAAACTCTCGCTCCATGGTCTGCAGAGTGTTGAATTTGTCAAGTATGCGTTTTCAATTCATCTGAATTACCACGTTCTACCAATTTGCTGACACAGTTTGCTTCAAATTTTTTTTGTCATTTTTTATCTGAATTTATCCATCATTTTGTTACAATTCTAGCCGTCCGTAGGCAAATTGAGGAGAAATTTATTACCGTTTTGCTACTACAAAACTAACTATTTCGTCTCCAGCTGTGGTTGCTTCTAACTCATTTTAGCTGTATTTTTTGTTTCATGGGGATACTCGGTATTTGCTCATGCTAAAGTTATAAACCAAGTTCCTTTCAGTAATCGTGGACCTCAGTTAAATAACCACTGAGGTTGTTATAATTGATGCATCTGTATAGACATGGAGCTGCTGACTAGTGATTGGTCCAGTTTTTGGGCATATTTTTGCTCTAATTTCTAGCTTGTTAAATTTAATTCATAATTTTACTGCTGCAGTGCAAAATAAAATTTGGCTGGCAATTCTTCATCTCATTTCCTGCCTTGTTTAATGACAGTATGAATGAAGTTGCAACTTTCCATTTCAAATAGCACTTACATGATTTGTAAAAAAAAAGTAAAACTGCCATTGACAAGATTTTGCTTTTGTTGCAATTGTTCAATATGGCTACTTCGTGAAAATTGTGAGAAGAACTAAAGCTAGATGAGAATGTCTATTAACGTAGTGGCCTTCTGTTAAATTTTGGTTGTTGTCGTTATCATAAGAAACGTTACTTATGAGGCTGGATTTTAGAATGACCTCCATTTCTTTGACAATTGATTGGATAATTTCAAATTTTAATAGCTGATTTCCCAAGATGGTGAACAGTTCTTTTTGCTGTATGAGTTGTTCTTGCTCAAATAACTCCTAAATTGGAATTTTCCAAAGCGTGACGTTAAATTTCTAAATTACGTTTTGCGATGATAATTTTTGAGCAATATAGTTGTCTATTCTTATATTTTCTTAGTTCAGGACATCTTTAGATGCTTTAGGACTTTTTCCCTTGTCAGAGATTATCAGCTCTGGTCATCATCATCATGATACGAATCTACTAATTGCAGGTAAACAATTGTGCACTGCAAGAACTAGGAAACATGTAAAACGACAGTTGTATTGTTTTTCACGCTTAAAAAATATTTAATAACGAATGATTCAAAATAATATTCTCCTATATTGAGGGATGGGTACTGTTTATAAGCGTCAGCAAACCAAATACGCAGCAGGTCAGACATATTTGGCGTTACATTCTGAGCTCTCAGTTGGCTGCACTTGAAAAAATTAGGCTGAGTTTTTTATGAATGTTCTAAGGCCAGTCATTAAGAAAATTTGTCGATGAGACAATCTGATAAACTGACAAACTGCGTTCTTATGTCGTGTTTTGAATGTTGTTGCTGTGACCGATGTGAACAATTAATCAAGAGACATGTTTGAGTACCATAAAGTGTTCTTGGGTCCAATTTTAGTTGCATGTCTCACTCTTACCATGGCTCGCAAAACTCCATTTTTGTCTAAAAAGAAATGTTGTTTTTTTTGAGCTGTCGTTTTCAATTTGAAAAAAAATTTTGCGGGGATGCGTCCAAAGATTTAGGTAAAAATAAGTTTGCCATTTTTCCAAGTTCTGTTTGGTTCAGTCTCATTAGTTCTGAGTCTTCAAAAAGATAGTTTAGTCATTTTAGCCATTTCAATTTTAGCTCTAATGGTTTCTAAACTCCCGTTCAATGGTGTGCAGTTTTGAATTTGTCAAGCATTCGTTTCCATTCATTTGAATTACAACGTTCTATCAGTTTGTTGACACAGTTTGCTTCGAAATTTTTTTTTCATTTCGTATCTGAATTTATCCATCATTTTGTTAAAATTCTAGCCATCCATAAGTAAACTGAGGATAAATTTAATACATTTTTTGCTACTACAAAAACTACATATTTCGGCTCCATCTGTGGTTGCCTCTAATTCAAGTTAGCTCTATTTATTTGCTTCATGGGGATACTCGCTATTTGCTCAAGCCAAAGTTAAAAACATATTGCCTCCAGTAATCGTAGATCTCAGTTAAGTAAGCACTGAGGTTGCAAAAATTGATGCATCTGTATCGACAGGGAGCTGCTGATTGGTCCAATTACTGGGCATATTTTTGCTCTGTTTTCTAGCATGCTACTTTTGGTTCATAATTTTACTGCTGCAGTTCACTATAAAATTTGGCTGGCATTTCTTCATCTCATTTATTGCCTTGTTTAATGACTGTATGAAGGAACTTTCAAATTTTTCTTTCAAATAGTATTACATGATTGGTAAAAATGTGAAGCTGCCAGTGACAAGATTTGTTTTTGTTGTAATCGTTTAATTTGGCTACTTCGAAAAATATTTTCAATTGTGAGAAGGACTAAAACTAAATGAGGTCGTCGATTAACGTAGTGGGCTGTTGTTAAACTTTCGTTGTTGATGTTGTTATGAAAAAACGTAACTTATGAGGCTGGACATTAGAATGCTCTCCATTTCTTTGACAATTGATTTCATAATTTCGGCTTTTATTAGCTGAATTCCCAACAATTCTTTTTGCTGTATGAGTTATCCTTGCTCAAATAACTCCTAAATGTAAAACCAGCCTGACGTTCACTTTCCAAACTATGTTTTGCGATGATAATTCTTGAGCAATATAGTTGTTTATTCTTATATTTTCTTAGTTCAGGACGTTTTTGGATGCTTTAGGAATTTTTCCATTGTCGGAGATTATTAGCTCTGGTTATCATCCCCATGATACGAATCTACTAATTGCAAGTAAACAATTGTTTTTTTAGACTATGGAAAACTTCTGGGTGCCTTGCACAAAATACAAAACACGTTAAGAGACAGATGTATTGTTTTCACGGTGGTAATTTTTTTTTCGAACGGTTCAAACTAATCTACTCCTACATTGATGGATGGGTACCGTTTATAAGATATAGCAATTCAAAAATGCAGAAGGTCAGACATCTTTGGCTTTACATTCTGAGCTCTCAGTTAGTGCCACATGAAAAAGTCAGGCTGAGTTTTCTTAGGATTTTTCTAAGGCCAGTCATTAACGAAAACTTGTTGAATGTACGCTCTGATAAGCTGACATACTTCGTTCCTGTGTCTTGAATGTTGTTGCTGTGACTGCTATGAACAATTAATTGAGCGACATGCTCTAGTATCATAAGGTGTTTTTGATTCCATTGTTTTGATGCATGTCTCAGTCTTGATTAATGACTGTATGAAGGAATTTTCAAATTTTTATTTCAAATAGCACTTACATGATTGGTAAAAAAAGTAAAGCTGCCATTGACAAGATTTGCTTCGTTGTAATTGTTCAATATGGCTACTTCGTGAAAATTTTCAATTGTGAGAAGAACTAAAGCTAGATGAGGTTGTCTATTAACGTTAAGGCCTTCTGTTAAGTTTTGGTTGTTGCTGTTATCAAAAGAAACGTTACTTATGAGGCTGGATTTTAGAATGCCCTCCATTTCTTTGACAACTTATTGGATAGTTTCAGCTTTTAATAGCTGACTTCCCAAGATGATGAACAGTTTTTTTTTGCTGTATGAGTTGTTCTTGCTCAAATAACTCCTAAATTGGAATTTTCCAAAGCGTGACGTTAAATTTCTAAATTACGTTTTGCGATGATAATTTTTGAGCAATATAGTCTATTCTTATATTTTCTTAGTTCAGGACATCTTTAGATGCTTAAGGACTTTTTCCCTTGTCAGAGATTATCAGCTCTGGTTATCATCATCATGATACGAATCTACTAATTGCAGGTAAACAATTGTGCACTGCACGAACTAGGAAACATGTAAAACGACAGTTGTATTGTTTTTCACGCTTAAATAAATATTTAATAACGAACGATTCAAAATAATATTCTCCTATTTTGAGGGATGGGTACTGTTTACAAGCGTCAGCAAATCAAATACGCAGCAGGTCAGATATATTTGGCGTTACATTCTGAGCTCTCAATTGGCTGCACTTGAAAAACTTAGGCTGAGTTTTCTTAGAAATATTCTAAGGCCAGTCATTAAGAAAATTTGTCGATGAGACAATCTGATAAATTGACAAACTCCGTTCCTATGTCGTGTCTTGAATGTTGTTGCTGTGACCGCTGTGAACAATTAATTGAGAGACATGCTTGAGTACGATAAGTTGTTTTGGGTCCAATTTTCGTTGCATGTCTCACTCTTACCATGGCTCGCAAAACTCCATTTTCGTCTGAAAAGAAATGTTGTTTTTTTGAGCTGTCGTTTTCAATTTGAAAAAAAATTTTGCGGGAATGCGTCCCAAGATTTAGGTAAAAAAAGGTTTGCCATTTTTCCAAGTTCTGTTTGGTTCAGTCTCATTAGTTCTGAGTCTTCAAAAAGATAGTTTAGTCATTTTAGCCATTTCAGTTTTAGCTCTAATGGTTTCTAAACTCCCGTTCAATGGTCTGCAGTTTTGAATTTGTCAAGCATGCGTTTCCATTCATTTTGAATTACCACGTTCTATCCGTTTGTTGACACAGAAAGTTTGCTTCGAATTTTTTTTTCATTTCTTATCTGACTTTATCCATCTTTTTGTTACAATTCTAGCCGTCCATAAGTAAATTGAGGATAAATTTAATACCATTTTGCTACTACAAAAACTACCTATTTCGGCTCCATCTGTGGTTGCCTCTAATTCAAGTTAGCTGTATTTATTTGCTTCATGGGGATACTCGCTATTTGCTCAAGCCAAATTTAAAAAACATATTGCCTCCAGTAATCGTAGATCTCAGTTAAGTAAGCACTGAGGTTGCAATACTTGATGCATCTGTTTAGACAGGGAGCTGCTAATTGTTCCAATTACTGGGCATATTTTTGCTCTATTTTCTAGCATGCTATTTTTAGTTCATAATTTTATTGCTGCAGTTCACTATAAAATTTGGCTGGCATTTCTTCTTCTCATTTCTTGCCTTGTTTAATGACTGTATGAAGGAACTTTCAAATTTTTCTTTCAAATAGTATTACATGATTGGTAAAAATGTGAAGCTGCCAGTGACAAGATTTGTTTTTGTTGTAATCGTTCAATATGGCTACTTCGTAAAATATTTTCAATTGTGAGAAGGACTAAAACTAATTGAGGTCGTCGATTAACGTAGTGGGCTGTTGTTAAACTATCGTTGTTGTTGTCATCAAAAAACGTAACTTATGAGGCTGCAATTTAGAATGCCTTCCATTTCCTTGACAATTGATTTCATAATTTCGGTTTTTATTAGCTGAATTCCCAACAGTTCTTTTTGCTGTATGAGTTATCCTTGCTCAAATAACTCCTAAATATAAAACCAGCCTGACGTTCACTTTCCTAACTATGTTCTGCGATGATAATTCTTGAGCAATATAGTTTTTTATTATTATATTTGTTTAGGTCAGGACGTTTTTGGATGCTTTAGAAATTTTTCCATTGTCGGAATTTATTAGCCGTGGTTATCATCCACATGATACGAATCTACTAATTGCAAGTAAACAATTGTTTTTTAGACTATGGAAAACTTCTAGGTGCCTTGCACAAAATACAAAACACGTTAAGAGACAGATGTATTGTTTTCACGGTGGTAATTTTTTTTTCGAACGGTTCAAATTAATCTACTCCTACATTGACGGATGGGTACTGTTTATAAGATATAGCAATTCGAAAATGCAGGAGGTCAGACATCTAGGCGTTACATTCTGAGCTCTCAGTTAGTGGCACATGAAAAAATTCAGGCTGAGTTTTCTTAGGGTTTTTCCAAGTCCAGTCATTAAGAAAACTTGTTGAAGGTATGCTCTGATAACTTGACATACTTCGCTCCTGTGTTGCTGTGACTGCTGTGAACAATTAATTGAGCGACATGCTCTAGTATCATAAGGTGTTTTTGATTCCGTTGTTTTGATGCATGTCTCAATCTTACCGTGGTTCTCATCTAAAAAAGGGATGTTGACCATTTGAGAGGTCAGTTCGAATCTGAAAATTCTGTTTTCTCCAGAACTGCGTTCACATATTTAGATAAAACCAAATTTGTTACTTTCCGAGTTCTTTTTGGTTCAGTCTCAATTGATCTGAGTCTTCAAAAAGATAGTTTAGTCATAGTAGCCATTTCAATTTGAGCTCTACCGGTTCTACAAACCTCGCTCCATGGTCTGCAGTGTTAAATTTGTCAAGTATGCGTTTCTATTCAACTGAATTACCACGTTCTATCAGTTTGTTGACACAGTTTGATTCGAATTTTTTTTGTCTGTTCTTATCTGACTTTATCCATCATTTAGTTACAATTCCAGCCCTCCATAAGCAAAATGGGGAAATTTTAATGTCATTTTGCTACAACAAAACTAGCAATTTCGGCTCCAATTGTGGCTGCCTTTAATTCAAATTAACCGCATTTATTTGCTCCATGACGATACTTGGGGTTTGCTCATGCTAAAGTTATAAATTAAATCTCTTTCAGTGATCCTGGATCTCAGTTAAGTAACCATTAACTTGGTTGCAAAAACTGATGCATCTGTAAAGACATGGAGCTGCTGACTAGTGGCTGGTCCAATTTTTGGAAATATTTCTTTTGTAATTTCTAGCATGCTCTTAAGTTTATAATTGTACTGGTGCAGATCACTAAGAAATTTTTTTGTTATTTCTTTATCTCATTTTCTGCTTTGTTTAATGACTGCATAAAAAAGGTTTCAAATTTTTATCTAAAAGGGCACTAACATCATGCGTCAAAAAGTGAAGCTGCCATTGACAAAAAATCTTTCAATAGGTTTACGTATGTGGTTCGATCACAATGAAATTTTTTGCTGTAAATTCTCGCATGCTTCTGAGTTCATAGTTCCACTGCTGCAGGTCACTATGAAATTCAGCTTTCATTTCTTGATCTAAGTTTCTGCCTTGTTTAATTATTTCTCAAATTTTGCGGCTTCAAATTTTGTATCTCAAATGGCGATGTCATCCGTAATCTGTCAAAAAGTAAAGCTGCCTTTGAAAAGATTTGTCATTGCTCTAATCGTTCAATATTTATTGCTCAGTTGTGTTTCCTAAAGATTGAAGTCTCATTACTGACGCCCCAATTTCGTCTTCGAACTCGTTTATTTGGTTAACGTTGAGAACAGTTGATGTATATAGTCAGTATCTTCTTCAGATGACTTGAAACACTTTGAGAAGTCATCCATGTGGAATTTTTTCAGTAGTAGTTAAATGGATAAGATTGCGTGTGGTATTTTATGGTATTTTAATTGTCTGTGGTACGTGTTTGAAGTTTATACATAGCAAAATACGGCAAGAAAATTTATCCAAAAATGATTTTCATTTATTTGTTAAGTGTTTCGGCATTGTTTTTGTTCCCAAGAAGCTTTGCTGGTTCTTGGTCTTCTTTCCACATTGAAATCACTATCTGCATTAATGTGGCTTCTATATCTCAAATGAATGCTATGGCAAACTTGCAAAAGCGGAAAAAGAGTCCTACTAAACAACAGAGAAGCAGTTGTCCATTTAGAAGCGTTGCAATCAATTACTATCCTTTGTAGGCGTGTGCTGCCTTCATTACGGCACAAAATTTTCTGTTCTGTATTTGCTGTACACGATAACACGAAATAATGGGAAAATAGAACAATTTTTTACGTGAAAGTTCTCGAATTTTCCCGTCACTTTTACGTCATTCTCTATTAAGCTCTTGTGATTTGGTTCTTATTGTCTTTATTGATTGAGATGCTATTCCAGTTAGGCTTTGGAAAAAAAATAGTTTGGTAATTGTATGCTTTCTGCAAAGAATAATCCAATCTCAAACCTTTGTTTTTTGCTGAAGTGTATATTAAAAAATCTTTTGTGCTTTCTTGTCCTACTGAACAAAACTATATTACGGTTGCAACGGTTCTCCTCAAAAATTGTCCTTACTTGCATGGAACTGGTCATTTTTTGTCCCTCCTAAATGAGTGAGAGCTGCATACGGTGTTCCTAGTGGTCCAGTTGTATACATCAATTGAAAAGTATTCATTAATATAGTACTTTCTATATTCATTAATATTCAGTACTTGTAGCTGTAATTGATTTCATATCACCAATTCTTATATCATCTGAAACTGTCTTATTAAATTGCGTACGGTCACTTCCAGTTTCAAGAAAAACGTATATTTTTCATGGAGATGGTCTCAAAAAGATTTTACACGCCTGGTCCAATGGCAAACTTGAGTTCGAGTTATACTGCGCGGCTGGTTTTTATTGGAAAAGTACTGACGCATGAGACGCATCTCAAATTTAGGTCTGTTGAGTGCTGAAGTTCTTGATTAGATATTTTTGAATTAACCTGCTGATGCTGGGTATTAGATGCATGTGACTCTTGACATAGTTGTTTGTAAGGAAATTTCCTGTTTTATCTGTGGCAGCTGCCATTATTGTTGTTTTAGCTATCATTTTGCATACTTTTGTTGTTGCCATTGTTTGTGTTGTTGTTTCTGCTGTGTTGTTTAGTGTGATTGAAGTTTTCGTTTTGTTTACTATTGTCGTTGTATTTGGAGTCACTACTGCGCGAGTTTTTAATCCACGAAGAGTCGTTGTGTGTGTGTGATTGTGAAATTAAGCTTGTTTCTGTAAAAGTAATGCATATTTTGGCTATATCAAAATATTCATTGGTTTTGTCATTAATGGTTTACCTCTGATAGATAATGAAACTGTTAGATGTATTGTTAATTGACCGAAGCCGTTACAACCGTCCTCTTGGCATATGCAATTAATGTTGCATTGTCTTTTTAGATGCTAAAAACACAATTGGAACTTAAGTGCAGTTTTCGTACTATCTGCTGTCTGTTTCGAATGTTTTTATGCAAACAAAATCAGAACTTTCAAAGGTTATTTCTTCGCAAATGAAGCTGTCAGTTTCGCTATCTTTAAATCCTTGTTCAGATTTAACAATTGAGTGTATTCTCTGATTGAAGGATTATTTTTGGATGCGTGACTTATCATCACTTGCTTCCCCATTTTTGACTATATTTTTTTTCAAATGAATCAGATTCAGATGAACAAGTATCTTTTGAATAACGGCTTTGTTCCATTTTTTTTATTGAAAACAGGACAATGTTTTTCTTTGGCTACTGTGAGAACAGCGGATAATTGCATATCCCGCTTCAACTTGTGAAGAAGAAAAGTTTGGAAACAATTGTCTCGGAAAAGCAGCAAAGGAAGTGAGAAGTCAAGCTGTCCGTCGAAGGCTTGCGTCAGCGTTCCATTTTCTCAAAATTTACACCAATAAAAACCTGTTGCCTTCCAAATCTTCTCTTGTGAGCAGTTATCGAGGTTTTCGTGCAAAATTCTCTGATTTGTTGCAAAATTGTGATGATTGACTTCTTCTATGGTGGAAATGGGTGTACGGTTTTCAGTTAATTGTGCAACTCATTCGAAGCAAACTTGAGATTGTATGATACTGGAAATCAATTTATATCTCTCCACCCAAACTCTCATGTATCTATTGAGACAGCTTGTGGCGAGACCTAGTTTGTTGTTCCGCGCCAGTTGAGTTTGCTGATCCAGTTTAATGGACCTAGGGTGTCTGTATGACCATGGTCATCTCATTTGAAAAAAGTTTACCAATTATCGGTTGAGAAAAAATTCTCTCCTTTGTTGGATTTTGATTTTCTGAAGCACGAAACTTTGAAAATCTTAGATGATTTTTTGTTGTGTTGTTTGTTGGTGGATAATATAGTCTCTTCAAAAATTTAGCTGGGATGCTTTGTTCTGCACGCAAACTTTTTTTAAACTGGTTTTTCTCACAGTCACTGTTGTAGCAGATGTTTTTTGACGTACAATTCGTACTGTATTATGTGCTTTAAAATATTTGAATGTCCGAGTTTCCCTGTTTGAGTACTCAAGTTGATTGTTTTCATAGGAAAATACCAATCAAATTATTTTGCCGTTAATTTGTTCTAAAAAACTAAACCTGTTGTCGGATTCGGGATCTGTCGAAAATGTCAGGCTGTCAGTTGTCTGTTCTAATAATTCTTAGACAATAAGTTGACTACTGAATGTCTGTTCAGCATTTATTCGAAACAACCATTTTTCTATAAAGTTCCTGTTCTACTTGAGGGATTGATTTTTATTTCGTGCGATGACATTTGCTTTATTTTCTACATATTGTCCAATGCTTCGCTTGCCAAGTTTGTTCGAAACCATTGATTCCTTTTCTTTGGGTTCATTCTTTGTGAACTGATGAGCCCGACTTCTTGTGTGACAAGAAAACAGATATTGTATCCGTTATTCAGTGTTTGTTATGTTGATTTGATAATTAGATAGCATCGTGTAGATCCTTAATTCATGGCGACGAATCTCTTAAATTATCAGAAGATTTATGTTGGTTGCGGAAATTGTACCTCTGGTTGACGGTGGGCCTTATCTTCTTTTTGGACATGTTTATCTACTTGGGATGTTTTGAATGCGCTTCCAAAAAAACTTGTAATCAGGTTGTCTTCTGGTGCTTCAACCGATTTCTTTGATATCATTAACCCATTTTTAGTTCTCGTCCAAAAGAGCAATATCGATTAGCTTTCACCTGAGCGTTTGGAAAATTTCGAGTTCTCATTCCATGTAGTAGTAAATGAGAGACTTTTTTTCAACATTTTGGGTCAAAGACTTTTAAACGAACAGCATCTCCTTCTTTTTTGTTCGTTTTGTTGCCATTGGTTTTGATCACTTTGCTGTTTGCAGTCACTAAGTTTTTTTTGTGTGGCAATTATTCTTGCTTATTGCTTAATTAGTTTTAAGTTATGTACAGTTTCAGATTCTCAGCAAATTTAAGTTGCACTATCAAAGGAAGACCCTTGTACTGATGCGAGCGAGAGGTTTCGGCGTTACCTGAGTATTTAAAAAGCTGCTATTTAAACTTCCTATGTCTGTTTCTCTTTAGCAATTTCCGAACTGTAGGCAGAGTTAATGATGTGAGGTCTTTCGTGGTCAGCCTATATGTCGATAGAAAATTTCTTCTTGCTTTTTCTATTTGATTGTATTGATAACTTATATGGACAGAATTTTTTTCCTAACCCAAGTTTGCATTTTGGTATTTTTAGTGTTGTGACGTTGGTGACCATATGATCTGAATTTCTTAATACTAAAGTTGGTTTGGTCTGTTGGCCATTACGGAAAGTCAGGAAACGTCCAAAGTTTTTTTTTGAAAAGTGAATAAAAATATTTTTTTTCTGGTTTTGATGCTGACAGTTTTACTTATTGACGTTTAGATGTTTTCCGCAACGAACAAACCAAATTCCAAAGTGCTTCTTCTCTCTGGCGTGCCTTCTGAAACTGGATGTGTTTGACTATAGCTCTTGTGTAATTTCTTGGCTTGATTTTTGCAGAAGATTAAGAATTCCAAACCTTGAATTTCTTTCTACAATTAAAACAACTTTGCTACAGTTTAATCTTTTTGAGACTTATGAGTGTATGTGATTGAACGCTATCTACATCAAATATAAAAAACATTTTACACCCATCTTAGCTTATCAACCGTTTGTCAAAAAGGCAAATGTTCTTTTTTACATGAAAACAAGGGCAAGTCTTGTTTTCCTACTTGCTCAATGGATCTGATTCATTGATAGAAAAGACGCGTAGACAAGGTTTTTTTATAACTATGATGTTAGGTATAAAAAATATATAAAGGCTGATTTACGAAAAAAGTACTTCAGTATGAGATTAAAATGTTGTTACTTTGTTCTTCAATAGGAAGATAGAGCTTCGAGCAAAATTAGTTGCTGGCAAAAATAATCCTCCTTTTGTTACAATCTGATTCTACTCTACCTCTGTTTTGATATTTTGTATTCCGATATGCTCTTTCTAAATTTTTTTGTTCCCGTAACTGTTTTGTGAATTTTGAATTTTGTCTCTCTTTCTCTTCTTGATGGGTTGCAATTCCTGTTCTAAATTGTTTTATAGTAAAAAAAACATTAAATTTTTCACCATAGTCATCTAGTATTGAAAAAAAAATCATAGCTACGGCCATTCTTTACGTCAGTTCTCTTTCTTCGGGGTAATCAATGTTGACCAACCTACTCATGAGATTGATTTGGCAATAGTGATTTCGCAAAATTTGGTTCCGGAGGTAAGTTAGCATGAAAACTTAAGTAGTGAAGCCGAAAATGAAATCATGCAAAACGATTTATATTGAAATTATTTGAAGTTATAAATGAAGCTTGAGCTTCAACATTAAATGAATACATCTGCAAAGAAAATAGACTTGTAAATAAAAATTGATTTTTCTTAGAAAAAAGAACATTTGCATTCAGCGTCAGTTTGGCCTGAAAATAATGCGCATTTGATCAAAACGATTTACAAGGTATCTGTTCTTGTCTCTACCTAAAATTATCTAATTCAGTCAATTTTTGAAATAACTTTTATTTTAAACTACCTTTAATTCATTTCTCTTGCTTTTCACACCACCAAAAATTTATTATTCTTTTTCCGTTCATTTCGAAGTTTCTGGCCATTTTGTTTTCTTTTTCTGGAGAAGATTTTTACCTGTATTTTATGGAAGTTTGGAATTAAAACAATTATGTAATAGCCTGTACAAAATTTTCTTTAAATTTCAAAATTAATAATTTGAAAGCCAAATTTTGCGATTGAACTAATAATTGAATGACAATTCCTCTCCCCTGTATTCATCCAGCGTACGTAAGATGTATTTTGGCGCTGGGCATTTCAGTTGTCAATAACCCGCATTATGCGTGAGTATCTCCCGTTAGAATTCAAAATTTGCATCAAAACAACATTCAACGAGTTGTTGGTTTTTAGCTGGTTTTTCGCCAACATAGAGAGAATTGCGTCCGTTACATGTAATTTTATTTGCGAGAGCCAATCTCGGTGAGTACATAATTTAAAAAGACAAAAAAAGGACTGACTACTATACTTCCTCGATTTGGCATATTTATCTGTTTTACTGAACAAATTAATGATTTTTTCTACGAGTATTCTCAAATCTAGAATTATCTGAACTATAACGGAAAATTTTTTTCTTGAAATTTTTTGTTTTGCTGTTGTAATGCTGAATAATCAGAAAGGTTTAGTCAAGTTATTTGGAATAATCATTTCGTTAAAAATTGTAGTGTTTTGGTTATTGATCTCTTCTGCCAACATGGTTTATCGCTATAAGTTTTTTTACAAAGAATTTTAAAGAGTAATGTCTGTTAAACATCGTTCTTTAGACAGCTGATTAGAGCTCTCGAAAAAGCAGATGTAAGGAACACTTCGGCTTCATTGGAAGTTCACACCTTTTCCATTTGTGCCCCCCCCCCCCCCCCAGCTTAGTGAGCGCAATATTAGTTGCAAAACCCCCGACGCACGTGCCATGTTTTACTACATAATGGCACGTGCTCTGTAATTGGATGGGTCGTAATTTACTGGGGGGCACACACGGAAAAGATCTGAGGAATGATAATTAACAGCCATAAATTTCAATTTTCATCATTGCTGGTTTTAACAGTATTCATATTCCTTATTCAAAACAACACAACTAGTGAATTATTGAAAGTTTTGTTTCAGCTCCGGTGAGCTTTTTGCAATTTTAAAAACTTTATTAAAGTTCCATTTTTTCAAAACAGAAATAGAGACTTAATTCCAGAGCAAATAGTGTTCAGCATCATGTATTCAATAAAAGCACTCGGAAACTATAAAAAAAAGAAATTAGCCCATACATTCTATAGGCCAGTAAAAAATTGGTTGAATAGAAAATTTTAATTAGGAAACCTGAAACCACATCAGTGCAATAGGAACTTTGCAATGGAATTGTTTTACACCAAAAAGAACAAATCAACACATGGAGAAAAAAGAAAGACCATCAAAACAATTGACAGCCTACTAGACACAAAATTATTGAAATGACTCAAAACAGTTGGAGAAAGTGATACTCCGTAGTTCTAAAAAGCCGATAAAGTGCCAAAAAAACAACCTGATATCTGACAGCACCTTCCATAAGTTGAATCAACAAGATCTATCTCAACTAGACAGCCAATCACGCATTTTCATCTCAAAGAATAAAGAATACTGAAAGTTCTGCTCTGAACCAGGAGCAGAAACAGATACATTGGTTTTACAAATTGAACACCATTCAATTGTTAAAGGGGTATCCACTAATGAAGCTGCTATTAAAAGAAATTATTCACAATCGACTGCAGAAAAACAAAAAACAGTATTGATAAAACTGGTCACGCTTAGAATTGATATTGGGGTTGAAACAGAACAAGAAGGAGAAGTCCAAACTCAACGAGCAGCTAGAAAAAATTGCCTCAGAATCTGATGCCTCGTATCTATCAGAAAAATGGAATTTCTCAAAGACGAGTTCTAAATTCACGATATTTCGGTTAAAAGAGCTCATCTTGACAATGAGGGAATAAAAAAATCTTCTTAAAAATATTCGACATTATAGGAAATTACACAGTCCAACAGCATCGTTCTCCAAAAAAAATTGCAGATTCGCTTGTAATGAGGAGAGTTTTAACAAGATGGTTTTGAAGTTTTTTTCGCAAATTTTCAGAGGTATGAAAATCTTTTGAATAATAATTGTCTAAGTCAAGCAAAAAGGAAATTAAAAACTGACAATTTATTGATTTATTTTATAATGCTTGTGATTTTTGATTTTTCTCTCTCTCTCTTCGTTAGTTTTTGTCGCTGGTTTGCAATTTTTGTTCTAAATTGTTCTAAGGAAACAAAAACATTGAGTTATGTGATTATAGCAGTTTGGTATTGAAAAGAATTATAGGTTCTCCTATTCTTTACGTCAGCTCTCGTTCTCATTCTTCGGGTTAATCAATGTTGACCAACGTAATTATAAGATTGTTTTGACAATAGTGATCTCGCGCGCTTTAGTTTTGGAGGTAAATTAGCATTATAACTTAAGTAGTGAAGCTAGAATTGAAATCATGCAAAATAATTTAATTTAAAAATAATTGAAGCTTGAGCTTCAACATTAATTGAATACAGTTACAAGGAAAGTAGACTCAAAAAAATTGGTCTTGATTAGAACGAACGAACAATTTCATTTAACGTCAGATTGGCATAAAAATAATGCGCATTTGATCAAAATGATTGACAAGGTATCTGTTCTTGTCTCTACCTGAAATTATCTAATTCAGCGAACTTTTGAAATAACTTATAGTTGGGTTTAACACAATTATGTATTAACCTGTACAAAAATACCTTTAAATTTCGAAAATCATGTTTTGAATACCAAGTTTTGCAACTGAACTAAAAATTGAATGTCAATATCTCGCCCCGGCATTCATCTCTCCAACCTAAGGTGTTTTTTGACACTGGGGAAGTTTAGTTGTAACATGTTAGTTGGTTTCGCCAACAGAGGGAATTGCGTCCGTTACATGTAATTTTATTCGCGAGAAGCCAAACTCGCGAATAAAAAACTTCGCGGTAGTCCATATTGTAAAAAGTCAAGAAAAGGACTGACTAGTATACTTCCTCGATTTGGCATATTTATATTTCTTACTGAACAAATCAAAGATTTTTTCCACGAGTATTCTCAAACCTAGAATTATCTGAACTATAACAGATAAAATTTTTCTTGAAACCTTTTTGTTTTGCTGTTGTAATGCTGAATAACCAGGAAGCTTTAGTCAAGTTACTTGGAAAAATAATTTCATTTAAACTTGTAGTATTTCGGTATTTGATCGTCAGAAGGAACACTTCTTTGGAGGTTCTATTCAGCTGTCTGACGAATGATATTTTACAGCCATAATTTTTTTTTCATCTGTCCTGATTTCAACCAGGTTCATATTCTTTATTCAAAGAAACAAAAACACAACTAGGGAATTATTGAAGGTGTTGTTTCTACTCCAGTGAGCTCATTCCGATTTTAAAACCCTAATTAAAATTCCATTTTTTGGAACACAAATAGAGACTTCACTCCAGAGAAAATAGTGTTCAGCATCATGTATTCGATAAAAGCTCTCGAGAATTGTAACAAAGAAGAAATTGACCCAGACATTATGGAGGCCAGTAAAAAATTGGTTGGAAAGGAAATTTTAATAAGGAAACTTGAAATCAGTTCAGTGCGATAGGAACTCCGCAATGGAAATATTATACACCAAAAAGAACAATTGAACGCATGCAGAAAGAAGATCGCAAGAAGATAGACAGAAAAGTATTGAAATGATTAAAAAACAGTTGAAGAAAGTAATAATACGTATTTATAAACACCAATAACTTGCCTTAAAAACAACGTGATATTTGACAGTACTTTCTATAAGTTTAGTCAACATGATCTATCGCAAACAGACAGCCATCCACGCATATTCATTTCTAAGAATATAGGCGGATACTGAAACCACTGCTATGAGCCAGGAACAAAAACACATGTATTGGTTCTACAAGCTGTACACCACTCAATTGCTCAAGGGGCATCCGCTAATGAAACTGCTACTGAAAAAACTGTTCACAAATGAACTCAGAAAAGGAAAAAAAGAGTATTGATAAAACTGGTCAAGCTTTGGATGGATGTTAGGAGCGAAACAGAACAATGAGGAAAAATCCAATTTCAACGAGCAGCAAGAAAAGAATTGCTCAGAGTCTGATGCCTCCATACTTATCAAAATGTGCAGTTTTTCAAAAACGCGTTCTCATTTCACGACAATTAGTTTGAAAGAACTCATCCTGACAATGGGGGAATTAAAAGTCTTGTCAAAAATGTCTGACATTATAACATATTGCACGGTCTAACGGCATCGCAAGCTGCCCTTTACCCTCAAAAATGGCAAAAAATATTTCAGATTTGCATGAGTTGAGGAGTTTTTTGGCGTTTTTGACATTTTTGATACCTTTTGCAAATGTTCAGAGATTTGAATTTCATTTAAACAAGTATTTTCTAAATAAAAAAAAGGATATTAAAAATTGACAATTTAATGAATTATTTTATAACTCATATGATTTCTACTTTAAATGAGTTATTTTGTACAATTTCTTTAAACAAAAAATAATAATTTGCAGGGAAGCTAAATAAAATCCGTGACCCTTCAATGTCTCAAAATTAACAACATTTGAAGTCATGCTGAAAAATCGTGAAAATGCAGATAGCTTTGTGTTCGTTAATTTCAGTAGCTCACTACCGTTACTCGCGTAACTCCCGTAGATCAAACGACATTGCTTCAGCAACTAGACTCACACAATTGTTCTTGTAAATGAAACCTGAATTGATGAAACTTCAAAGTAGTATTAACCGTCATAGTATTTACCATAAAATTATGCATAGAAATCAACCTCTAAAAACGGCAACAGAAAAGGGCGGGGAATCGTCGGAAAAAGGATACTAAAAACAACAAGTACAAACGCAGGAAAATCTTCGAATCTGCTAATCAACATATTTTAATGGCTGGAAATTAATGAGCCTGGAAAAAAAAACAGTTTCATTAGGGTTTCATACTGTCAACAACAAAGCATTGAAGAATTCTCTGTGGCTGAATTAAGTGCTCAAGACCCAGGAACTTTTTCTTGCAAGGATGACGTTCTTTATTTTGGTCACTGCAACATTGATCTACTTGGCAAACAAAAAAGTCACATTTTTTTCAAGATTGCATCGCGCTTAGCGTCAAACTTTTTGAATAACTACACCCACACACGCTTTTGTAACAATATAAACTCGTTGACTGACAACCGTGCCATGACAAAAAATAGTTTTCGGACTTGATCACAATTTCATATCTTCTTAGCAATTTCTGAATGAAGGAAGACAAAGATGATGCGTTCTATATCAGGAGGAAAAAATGAAGTTTGTTGATTACAAGCTCAACAGAGAAATGAATATCACAGATTGGCTGAAAATACACTTATGAGACAACTGACAAAGTGTTTATTTGTGTTCAATTGTTTTTAGAAACATTCTTTACAGTCACCACCAATAGAGACCAAATTGCCTATCAACTGTAACACAGCTGGTAAAGCTGGAGAAAAACTCGACACTACAAGAATGAAACTGGCTATTGAGAAAAATATCAAAAAAACCAAATATAACAAGATTTAAAAATGATTCACGAAAAAAATTGGCCTTTCAAATTCAAATTGACAGAAAGTTCAAATTGAGTGAAATGAACAAAACTATGATGAGTTTAATTTTGATTATTTGAACAATTAGCTATTTAAAAATCTATCAACAGTTTGGTCAACAATAAATCTCCTATTGCTATCCATCTACAGTTCATTTTTAACAAAAGTGTTTAAGTTAATGTTTTTCCAACAGTTTTCAAGCATGCAAATATAACACCAGCTCATATGAACAATCTTAAAAACTGATCGTCCTACATAAATAATAATTTTGGCAAAAGTCTTTGAAAGACTTGTTCTCATTCATTTAATTGAGTAGGTTAAAAAACTTATATCTTTATATTAAGTGCAATAGGAACCCTGCAATCGAAATGTTATACACCAAAAGGAACAATTCAACGAATGGAGAAAGGACATAGAACGTTTCAAGAATCACATATCAAAATAATTAACAACCTATGTATCGACAGAAAATTACTGAAATGACTTAAAACAGTTGATGAAAGTGGTAATAAGTTGTTAAGAACCGATAATTTGCCTTAAAAACAATGTGATATATGACAGTACCTCCCATAAGTTTAGTCCACATGATTTATCTCAACAGACAGCCATCCACTCATATTGATCTCCAAGAAAAAAGTATACCAAAAATTCTGCTATTAACGAGGAGCATAAACAGATACGTTGGTTCTACAAATTGTTCACCATTCAATTCTTCAAGGGGTATCCGCTAATGAAGCCGCTACTAAAAGAAACTGTTCGCAAATGACCGCAGAAAATGACAAAAAATCTTTCAGGTTTGCTTGATTTAGTAGTGTTTTGACACCATTGTTTTGAAGTTTTGATATTTTAGATATTTTATGCAACTTTTCAGAGGTATAAAAATCTTTTAAACAACTTTTATATAGTCAATTAAACAGGAAATTAAAACTGGAAGTTTGTTGATTTATTTTAAAACGCATATGATTTATGCTTTAAATGAAGTTTTTTGCACGCTATTTTAAACAAAAAATAATAATTTGCAGGACGCTAAACAAAATCCGTGACCTTCATCGTCCCAGAATTAACAATTTTTGAAGTCATGCAAAAAATTTGCAAAAATGAGATAGCTTTGTGTTGTTTAATTCACGTAGCTCACTCCCGTTACTCGCGTAACTCCAGCAGATCAAACAGCAAGACATTGCTTCAGCAACTACACTCAGATTGTTCTTGTAAATGAAACCCGAATTGATGAATATTCAAAGACAGTATTAATTGCTCCAATCCCACTTGTGGGGGGAGGAACTATATACTCAAGTGGTTTTTTTTTGTTCAGACAGTTTTGGCCGATCGATATATTCATCTTAGAGAAATGTGTGTGGTATCATTAAAAAGCTCGTCCAGCGTAGAATTCGAAAATAAAAAGATGTTTTGAATTTCGTTTTTTTTTCGAGGAGTTATCGAGGTTTAAAGTCTCATGTGAACACGGGATATTTGGTTCACTTTTAGCGTATTTTTTGTTCGAATTAACATTTTTTGATAAAAATCTTAATTCAAAACTACCTTTCACGCCAAAAAATGCATCAGTTTGATGTTCTTTATAGACGAAAACTGATTAAATAGACTAGTTCTAGTCTCATAGGAAAACTTTCCATCAAAAACATTCAAATTTTATTTGAGAGCTGTTTTTTTTCAGAAAAATTTTTACATTTTTTGTTTTTTAAGTCGTTAAGAGAATAGTAACCTTTCATTTCACGGTTCCGTTAATGAAAAACCTTACTTAGTGTCCATTTGAGCCCAATCAACAAAAATCAGCCTTCAAGGAGTCGCTCAAAATTTTTTTTTGGATTCGACTCTGAATTTGCGTAATTTTCAATGAAATTTTGATATTCTTGTTGAGATTTTACTGACCTTTTGAAGTCCTGTGCCATAAACACGTTGACTAGAAGTGCAATACTCTTCCGAAGAAGCATTGATTGAACCTGCCTAGCTGTTTGAGTGGACACCTAATGGCTGTTAAGGCTTTTAAAAAAATTTCGAATATTTTTTTCTGAACATTATCTGATCTTAAACTAATTTTTGCAAACTCAAAGTTAGTCTCAGTAATGACAGAACCCCCGTATTTTTTACTGCAACTGATATTTGTCTGATTAACTGTTTTAATTTCAATTATTGGTTTCTCGACTTCGATGCGACGAGTTTTTATATACTTTTTAAATTTTTGTATACTTTTTTCATATTGTTTCTTTTTGGAATCTTGTCACATTATCCTATTATTGTTGGTTCCCATTGGCCGAGAGAAGACGTTGAAAGCGTCTTGGATAAAGTTTTTGTAGAAACATTTGTGGAATAAAAGGCTTCGACACTTTCTTTTTGCACTTTTCTAATGATTTTTTGGTTTTTTGCATGTATTTGATATTATTCTAGTCATGAGACTTATTCTGATGTCTTATGACTGGTCGAAGACGGACAACAATTTTTCCCACCAAGGCATAAAGTAGCGTATTCATTGACTTCCTTTGAAAATTTTTGAACTTAGTGTCGTTGAAAGCTATCGATACTGCGGGTTTTCTCAAAGAATTCGTGGTTTTAAAATATTTGTTCAAATTTGTTGATTTCTAGAAGTATTAGAGTTAAAGAAAGAAGGATACTATTGTTGTTACCAAAATAATTGATAATGGAAACTTTTTTGCTTTTAAATGAGTTTGACACTTTTGTGTCATTTTTCATAGACTTTTCTGTTTTTGCTGTTTTTTTCTAATTCTTTATACAGTCTTATAATCCTGAGAGGTCTCAAAAGCTTCCGATTGAGGATTGAATGAATGATATTTTTCTATGAAGCCAGCTCCTAGCCAATAGTCTTATAGTTTATGATATTATCCATATTCAAATTTCTTTCTTTTTTCTCGTTTTTTGGTATTTGTGTAGTCTTTGTTATATTTTTGTTGTTCTTTTCCTCAACCTGTAGCTTATTCTCATTATTGAAATGTCCCATCAAATTACTTGTATTTCAAACAGCAAACTTTCTATGGATATTAGGTCTCAATTGATGTTTTGTTTGTGGGACAATTTGCGTTTTCGTAAATGTTTTGTGAGTGGTCAATGTTTGTTTTTTTTCTCTTCTCTGAACACATTCGCGTAATAACAGAGCCCAATTATTTTCAAATGAGGCCCAAGTGAACTTATTTAATCGTTCAGTAAAACTTTAGCTCAATTAATTTAGACAACATTTGAAATTTCAGATAATAGCTTATGATACTAATGGCCTCAATAGTTTGTGTTTTCGCAGATTGTTTTTAATTTCTTAATTCTTTTTGCATCTTAAATCGGTTTCTATGGCCTAGTTTAAGCAAATACAAGCCCAGTATCGTAATGTCTTTTCAGTAATTTTTTTGAGAATTATCTTCTTCAAATCAAATGAACTTTAAGGTGTTTGAAATTATTCGGTTTAAAAAATGTTGATAGATTTTTGAATTTCGCCTCGTTCATTGTTTTCTTATATTTAATTGTTACCTCATTAAGGAGAAGTTCCAGCTAATGTATGGCTAAGATTAAAGAAAATTGTGCAGTTAAGGTTTTATCTGATTGCATTTTGACGTTGTTTACGAGGTGCTTTTACATTTAGATAATGAGTTTTTGCCGTTAATTTTTTAGTTTTAGTTATTTATTTTTTTCTCGTATTCTTTTACTGGCAGATTTTGTGAACACTGTAATGAGGCATGATACTATGTAATTAAAAGTACTTCGGGTGTGAAACAATTTTTTAAAACTCAATCATCTATTTTTGGTTATCTCTTATTTGGTTGACAATTCAGTAAAAATGTAGATCCGCCGGGTCGGATGTTCATGTGCAAACTCACATTAACGAACTTCCTTGTTTTAACTATAAAATTTTGCATAGAAATCAATCTTTAAAAACGGGAGCAAAAAAGGTCGGGGGAATTGGGAAAAGTATACCAAAAAAACAACATGTACAAACGCGGGAGAGTCTTCGAATCTGCTAATCAAAAAATCTTAATGGCTGGAAATCAATGAGCCTGGAAAAAAACAGTTTCATTAAGGTTTCATAGTGTCGACAACAAAGCATTGAAGAATTCTCTGTTGATGAATTAAGTGCTCAAATCCCAGGAGCTTTTTCTTGCACAGATGACATTCTTTATTTTGGTCACTACAACATTGATCTACTTAGCAAACAAAAAGGTCACATTTTTTTCAAGATTGCATCGCGCTTAGCGTTAAATTTTCGAAAAGCTACGCCCAAACGAGCTTTTGTAACAATATAAACTCGTTGACTGACCACCGTGTCTTGACAAAAAAAGACTTTTGGAAATGATCACAATTTTATATCCCAATGACAATTTCTGAATGAAGGCAAAACAAGATGATGCGTTCTATATCAGGAGGAAAATATATAATTTGTTGAATACAAGTTCAACAAAGAAATGAATGTCACAAATTGGCTTAAAATACACTTATTTTACAACGGACAAGGTGTTTACTTGTGACAAGGCCCTGGCCCTTGACTTGACAATAGGGGGCTCTGGCGTCTTGTCGTCTTTAGATTACTTGGGTTCAAAACTTGGGCTTCTTAAAATTACCTTTTTTTCATGGCTTCAGCACAACACGTGAGCTTTGTTCAATCGCATATTTTGGGCATATGAATAAATTTTACAGGAATCAAAGTTTTTGCGGCTAAATATGGTATGTGAGAATCAAAACAATTATCGATGTCGACAACACTCTCGGGGCCTACGTTACCTAACCTCCTAACCTTACGAGGGTGATTTCGGAAAAGCGTGTGCAAACTTAACCGTTGGTCGGATTAAAAAACCTAAAGCAGTTTTAACTTCACAAGACCTAGTAGTTTAGTCGGGGCCGGTGAATGTCCTTGTCACGCGTCCCAATGGCCATATCCCCTTTGGAGTCCATTCTTCAAGGACCCAGACATTATCATCGACTTCCAACTTGGCCTCAGGTTTGGTCCACTTCTTTCTGTCGTTCAGAGTCGGAACGTACTCTCTCAAAAGTCTTTTCCAGATTGCTTCGAGTTCTTGTTGCACTTGTATCCACGTTTTGGTCTGGACGGTGGGATTCTCTTTGAAGACACATGATGGGACATTCGAAAAGGCTCTGTCGATCAGAAAGTGATTAGGTGTGAGTGGGTCCTCGTCTCCGACATCACTTCTGACATGTGTCAAGGGTCTCGCATTAACTAGACTTTCGGTCTCGGTGACAATTTCTTGGCTTCAGCACGACACATGCGCTCTGTTCAATCGTATATTTTGGGCTTATGAATCAATTTCAAAGGAATCAAAGTTTTGGCGGCAAAAAAAGGTATGTCAGCATCAAAAGAATTATCGATGTCGATAACAACTTGTGTTCAATTGCTTTTATAAACATTTTTTACAGCCACCACCAATAGAGACCAAATTGCTTATCAACTGTAACACAGTTGGTAAAGCTGGAGAAAAACTCGAGACTACAAGAATGAAATTTGATATTGAGAAAAATATCAAAAAAGCCGTGGATAACAAAAGATTTAAAAATGGTTCAAGAAAAGAGTGTCCTTTCAACCATTTCAAATTGACAGAAAGTTCAAATTGAATGAATTGAACATAACTATTATAATTTTAGTTTTGATTATTTGAGCAAAACAGCTTTTTAAAAAACTATCAATAGTTTGGTCAACAATAATTCTCCTGGAGCAATAATAGTGGGAAAATAGGCTATTGCTATCCATCTACAGTTCATTTTTAACAAACGTGTTCAAGTTAATGTTTTTCCAACAATTATCAAGCATGTAAACATAACACCAGCTAATAAAAAGGACCAGGAACAATCTTAAAAAGTGATCGTCCTACATCAATAAAAATTTTAGCGAAAATCTTTGAAAAATTTGATCTCAGTCATTTAATTGAGCAGGTTAAAAAAACAATCTTTTAAATAGGAGACAATTTGGTTTTCAAATTAACAAATCCTTTTAAGACGATGTCTCATTTTCATAGAAAGATTATTAAGAAATTAGTGAATAATGACCAAGTAAAGTCCATTTTAATAAATATTGCAAAAGCTGTCAATCCAATTGCGCACAAAATTTTTTCCGTAAAAGAGCAGAAATTTTATTTTCATCGCCACAAAATTTACTTCTAAAATCCTTCCTCAGTAAAAAGATCTCATTGCATTACACTTGATAGCGTGTTTTCACAAAATTTGATTTTAATTATGGTGTTCGCCAGGTGCATTATTACATTATTACACTTCTAAAATTTCTTTTATTTTTGAATGATTTCTGCGAATAAATTAAAAGAGACATTGACATTGTTCAAAATGCGGATGATACCTGTTTGATCAGCCAATCTGAGACAAAAGAAAAATTTCAAAAAATAGAACAGCTTTGGAAGAACCCCTCATTGGATATTGTTTTTCAACTGATTCAGCTGCCAGACCAATATCAAGTATTGTTTTTAAAGGCTTTTGAAACTCGATCCAAGAGTTTTAAAACTCGAATCAAGCTGTCGTAAATTTGAATACAATTTGATGCAAAATTATCGTTTGAGTATCATCTCAGTTTGTTTTCAAATACAATGGCCACTGCAATTAGTTCTTTAGATCTTTTGCGGAATGACGCCCCGTTGTAAGTAAGAATTCTTGGTTCTAAAGTGCTTTCACATCTGTCTTTCAATGGAATTTTCCAGCAGACATTATTTTAAGAATTATAATGTATATACAGCTCATAAACCGATTTTTCAGATTCACTTTAGTATAAAAGCTGGCTATTTATGCACTAAAAATTACGGCTATCATGATCTTATGTTGAAAAATTGGGCCTTGACAGCGAAACTGCAAAAAGATACAGTTTAGGGGTGCCGTTCAAATTTTTCGCAGCCAGACAAATATTCAGCAAAAGCTACAGACAAGACAGCTTATCTGCAAAAACAAAAATCAAAAGAAAACGGGAAAAAATCGAAAAAATCTTTTATATTGAAATGCGTTGAGATGTGCCATAAGTTGCCCACACGAGTTAGAGTTTTGTACTCTAAACATTAGGTGGTTCAGTTTTTGGTCTATTTGAAAAACTAACTAAAGACGTATTGGTTTTTTTAAATTTATTTCTATTTAGAACCACATAGGAGCATTATGCTAGGTTTAATGTTACCTTGGCAAACAGTGCTTCTTTTTTCATTTTGAATCACTTTCATCCAGATAAACTGAATGAGACACTTGAGAACGGGCCATCAGCCCAATAGTGGTCTCCCACAGTCAAATGTGTGATTGCATTTGTAAAGGTGATTGTGAAGCTACTTATTGACTGATGGAAACAATTTATTATTATTATTATTATTATTATTATTATTATCATTATTATTATTATTATTATTATTATTATTATTATTATTATTATTATTATTATTATTATTATTATTATAAAAATAATAATTATTATTGTGGTGGAGGATGTATGAAACCAAGTATTACACCTATTATTAAAAACACCGCTAAACTATATTACTAGTATTATCATTCCATATGGAATGCAGTATCGTCGTGTTAGAACTTTGTTACACCGTTGCAGTAAACTTACTTACTCATGAACTTAATCTTTTCGTTGTATACATAAACTGTGAATCCTTATGGACAGGTGTTGTCTGTCACACAAGCTTATGCTAACGTTGCGAGAATAAAGCAAAGATCTTTTTGCCAAACTGAGAAGTGAAAAACAGTCTGAATTGACTCTTCGCAACCGATCTTTTGACCGCTATCGTTCACCACACAACATGGCGCAGTCAGCATTAACACGTTCACCAATAGGCGTAGCCCTACTTTGGGAAAAAGGAGCACAACTCAAAACAACAAAGGAAAAATGGATAACAACAACAAAACTAGTTATTTCGGCGAAAGAGAACATTCAGGTGGAAAAATTACTGCGACCAAAACCAACCGCAGAAGAATTAGATTACCCAAAAGAACCAAACTACGAACCAGCACTTACTGACGAAACAACAGCAGAAAAGAGACAGAGAGAACAGAGAAACATTAAAAGAAAAGTAGATTGGAAAAATCAATGTCAAGTAGTAGAGGACCAAGGTCCAGTGATAGACAATTCAAATTGGGACGATTCAAAGTCGATGACAAAGTAAAAAGCTTAATCTACCTCTCACTCGGAGCAGTAGGAACAAACATATTTCACCAGCGCAATCCACACACAGAACTATCGAAATGTACAACAGACGCACAACTAATACAACTACAAGACACATTTAAAGAAATCAGAAACGAAACACTCGACAGATTCCAATTTTTCAGATGCACTTAGAGCCCAGGTGAATCATTAGAACAATTTCATTTAAGGATAAAGCAAAAAACAGCGCTATGCAACTGGTAAGACCTAGCAGACAGCTTGGTAAAAAGTATTTTCATACAGGGAATGTCGAACCCGCAAATCCAAATGGATCTACTCTCAGAAGATAGAGACCACCTAGAAACTTTACATTACGCAATCACAAGAGAAAGAGGACAAGAAAATCAACAACGGATAAGCAACACCCACGCACAAAATCCAAGTGGATCCGGGATCAACCTAACACAAAGACAAAGACAACAAACACAAAGAAGAAGCATAATCCCCACACCATCAAATAACAACAAGATTCCAGATTGCTGGAAATGTGGGTACAAACTCATTAAAGGACACCTCGATAATTGCCCAGCAAAAAACACAATATGCAACATCTGTAAAAAAGTAGGACACTACGACAAAGTTCGCAGATCCGAAATGCCACCAAGAAGATCGGAAATACAAAATACACAAAGAAACGACCAAACATACAACAACAAAAGCCAACAACAAAACAATAGACAACAACAAACAACCACAAGACGAGTCCGTAGTATACAATCAATTCCCGACAATGAGCCAATCCAAGAGGAGGAAGAAGAAGAGACAGAAACAATTGACCCCGAGAGCACATGCTACATCAGAGAAATGATGGAAGACTGGAGTTCCATAAATTTTATCCAATCACTAAACTTCACTACAGTAACCAAAAAAAACTTTAACAAAAACCAACAAGGAGAATTCTGGATACAAACAAAAAGTAAAGAAGGGGACATCAACTGGCTGGTAGACACAGGCAGCCCACGATCATTCATCTCACGGCGCACCGCACAACACCTAATAACAAAACTAGGCAACAAAATCGTCAAACAGGACAAGAACATCGGAGAGTTCAGACGCTTCAACGATAACAAAATAAGAGTGGACTACTCAATCCAAATGGATCTAGTAACAGGCAACACAACGGCACACAACAGCCAAATCCTTGTTGTCCCGCAAAACACAGTGAACCTACTGGGAAGGGACACCCTCCAAAAACTCGGGATCGAATTAACCTACAAAACACCAGGTGAGCAAATACATAACATACAACCAATACAAAACGGGCATTGCAAAATGGCTATTCGAAAAATACCCCAACTTATGTACAAGAATTGGAAAATCATAAAACCACATAGCAAAACCCACATTCCATAATTCATTTCTACCCACACAGCACAAAGGAAGACGAGTTCCACTCCATCTAATAGATAAAGTAGAAAGAGAATTAAATAAACTCATAGAAGATAAACAAATAATTAAATTAGAAAAATGCGCTGACGAATACTTTATCAGCCAGTAGTAATCACAGTAAAACACGACAAATCCATAAAAATAGCACTAGATTCAAAAAAATAAATGACGCTATTCACAAAAACAAATACCAAATGCAAAGTATAGACCACCTGGTGGATACGATAGCATGTAAGATCAGCGAACCTAAACAAAAAACAGGAACACTATACTTCTCAAAACTAGACTTAAAATACGCATATAGCCAAATCCCCTTACACGAAGAAACACAAAAACATTGCAATTTCAACATATTGGGAGGAAACGCCACAAGAACGTACAGATTCATAAACGGCTCTTATGGACTAACAAATATGCCAGCAACATTCCAAAAAATAATGGACTTTACACTAGCAAACATCAATTCAGCACATGCCTTTTTAGATGATATAATAATAATAACTAAAGGAACACTTACAAACCATGAAAATGAACTAGATAAAATACTCGCCCGGTTACACAAAGAAAACTTGGCGATAAGCCTAAATAAATACCAATTTGCGGTCACAGAAGTAACATGGTTGGGATACAAAATAAATCTAGATGGAATAATACCAACGGAACGAAAAACCGAAGCCATCATAAAAATGGACCCATCAAAAACCCTAAAACAACTCAGATAGCTAATGGGTAGCATACACCACTTCCAAAAATTTATCTTCAACCTATCACAGATATCAGCACCACTCCGACCATTACTTTCACACAAAGAAAAAAAAACAACAAATTAGATTGGAATGAAGAACACACAAAATCATTCCACCAAATAAAAAACGCAATCAGACAAATAATAGAAAACAAGCGCTTCGACAAAAACCGAACTACAAGGGTCCCCTACGACGCAAGTAAAGAACGATTAGCAGCCTGCCTCGAACAAAAATACGATAAGGGATGGCATCCAATCGCATACGCGAGTAGATTTTTAAACACCAACGAACAAAAATATAGCATAAATGAATTAGAGTTACTAGCAGTAGTATGGACTCTAGAACACTTTAAATACTATCTATACGGGTCACGCTTCACACTCCAAACGGATCACCAAGCCCTATTATCAGCACTAAAAGACAATAGGGGAAATAAAACATATCAAAGCAGACTAACAAGTTGGGTAGATAGACTTTCACTCCTTAATTTTTCTGTCGAACGTATTGCAGGAAAAAACATGGGTTTCGCAGACTATTTCAGTAGACATCCAACTTCAGCAGCGTTACCAGTATCAAAAAACGACAAAAATTTCGTCATTAACTTAATCAACTTATTAAAAGTTATGCTAAAGAGAGCAGAAAAAATTTCATCCAGTAGGATCTCAGCAAATATACCAGCACAAAACGACGCAATACAGACAAGTGAACGAAGACAAACAAAGCAAACCGCTTTTAGCCAATTTCGTAGCACAAAACAGTCGTTCTCTATTAATCCACGTTTCGTAAATGTTTGTACAAGAAATAAACTCAACATTAACACATTTGAACAACAAATTACAAAAAGACCTCGTGGCCCAAACAAGAAAACATGTCATCAATAGACGATAGTAACACCCCATCAGACAACCCCCAAACTCCAAATTCTGTTACGCCCCCCAAAGCCATTACCATCGGCGCCCAAACAGACTGTATATCAAATTTTGGACAAAAACTGAAACCACTGAATCCCCACATTGTGAAAAAACCCTTTGGCGAAATTACTCTCGAAAACTCCCCAGATTACTTACTAAACATACATAAAAACCTCGGCGAATCATTTATAGCGGAAGCAATTAAAAACGATACAACCAGCAACAAAATCCGCAGACTTATAGAGCTGCAAGACTGGAACGCAATCAAAAATTTTTCTAAATACTGGTACAGCCTCCGAAAAGATCTTTCAGTAAATCCAAATGGATGCATTCTCTATGATGGCAAAATGTATATCCCTACTCAATTACGGAAAACAGATATCGACTCAGTACACAAAACCCACCCAGGCCAAGCCGGCATGATTTATTTAGCCCAATTAATATGGTATCCGAAAATCCATCGGGACATAGTAACGCTAGCGCAAAGATGCAAACAGTGCACAAAGACAGGTAAAACTTAAAACCCATCATTCCAAAAAACAAGCGCACATCACTACCAACACTATCAGAACCAAACGAAGAATTCCAAATGGATTTTGCAGGCCCAATAACAAACAACAACAAAGACACATATAGATTAGTAACAATAGACAGATATTCCAGATACCCCCACGCGGAAACATACAATAATTGTGACACAGATACAGCCATAAGCTACCTAAAAGAATACATAAAATTTCACGGAATACCAAGATCAGTAAGGTGCGGCCAAGCACAAGCATTCAAAGCAAAAAACTTTGAAATCTTCTGCAAAGATAATAACATAAGACTAATACTAGCTCCAACGGGAGATCACAGAGGCACAGGAATGTTCGACAGACTAATACAAACCATAAAAAGAAGACTAGCAGCAATAAAAGTAGATAACAACTGGTCAAAAGAAACATTAGCAAGCAAAATATCCGCAATTATAGAAAATACAAAACTGATACCAAACACAACCACAAAAATTACACCATTCGAAGCACACTTCGGCAGAAAATCAAAAACAAAAACAAGCAGTATAGTCACACACCCTAACAAGAAAAACCTAACGTACAATAATATAAAAAAATTCTATTTAGACAAGAAGATCCTCAGACGCCCAATGCTCGACCAACAAGCAATGTGTAACTTCTCGGACTCCGAACCAAACCTGGACATACAGTACAATACGCCAGAAAACTCAGACGCGGAGTTGGACCCAATCCCCCTAGCAAGACAAAGACAGTCCAAACGTAAGCAAATATCACCAATTAAGATAAAACCCGATAATTTAAATATAGCATTCGGAGATAAGACATCCGTACTATCAAACAAAAGAAAACACGTAGCCAGAAGAACATTAATGAGAAGAGCACCAGAACCAAGGGGAACATTAAAACCATTATAGAATATAATTCCAGATGGAACCATAACTGATTACACACCAACCACAATATCAATCGACACACATAACAAAACAAGCACACGAATCCGAAAAAGCGATTTGGCTATAGCAACAGAAACATACCAAAAACCTACACAACCACCACAACCACATGAAAACAAATCACTACTAATACACTTCGTCGCATGTAAGACAGTGCGAGAATACAATAGAAATAGAGAGAAAATACGTAAATTCTGTTTAGAGGAAAAGAAACAGCTCCAGAGGGAAGCACAACTGACAGGAACACAGCAACTTATGGAACAAAATAAAACCCGGCACCCCAATGAGAGCACCCGAAGCACGCGAAGAAGGACCCAACGAGGAAGAGCCAGGGACATCTTACATGGAAAGTAACCAGCCATTACAACATCAAGCAGGAACATCCAACAAAAAACTCAACAGGAACTCCCAAAAACTACGAAGTGAACGAAAAAGGAAGGCACTCTCACCATCCAAAAAGACGGAAGATGATGCGACCGAAAAAAGACTTCAGCATTCGAAAAAAAGCCAAAGAGGCAGCAATCGCGCAGACCAAACTCACACTCGCAAGGAAAAGACTACAGCAACTGGCACAGAAGCAACATCCATTAGTCCATATGGATCTCTCATCGCTAAGCAACTCCAAAACAATTGAGATAATAAACCTCGCCTCAGACTCGTCAACACCAAGTTCCATGCGTATAGTAACCTCATCATCCCCAAATGACTTCATGGCTAAATTCCCAAAAAGAAACATCGACAACGTGGCAGACCGAATCAAAGCGAACAACCAAGTACGGAAGGAACAAACCACAAATGACACAGACACGGACACAGACTACGCAAACATCATAACAATAAAGAAAGCAGACCCACCAAAAGTCTCCACACAGGACAAAACCACCACACAGCAGAATCTCACAACTCCACAACCACAACACTCATCAACACCAATGCAACAGGAATACCACAGCACCACCAAACTGCAGAACACGACTCAACTTCAGACATCGAAAACGAACCACAAACAATTACCACAAACAATTACAAACAAAACGAACCACAAACCATCGTTTACCACACAACAATTATTATTATTATTATTATTATTATTATTATTATTATTATTATTATTATTATTATTATTATTATTATTATTATTATTATTATTATTATTATTTTTATTATTATTATTATTATGATTAATTTGCAAAAAATGACGCAACATTATTTCTATTTTGATTTTTTAACGTGCAAGTTTTTAACCTAAAGGTTATGCTTTCAATTACCCGGTTATTGCTTTCAATGTTTCCTCTCAAAATACTCCATTTAGTGGCCGTAGTAGGCAAAAATTAGTTAAGAACTTGGACAAGGGATAGGTTTGGATGATGGCTGTTTGTCTCGACCTTGAATTTAATTAATTGGAGCTCTTTTGTAATAATTTGAGCTTGTAAAAAGGTTAGATTGAAGGGAAATCAAGTTATGTCCGCACTTAAAACTTTTCAAGTTGAACGGAGTTCTTTTGATTTTCTATGTTTTGTTCACAATTAGCACAAGTGTCCGGCCATGGAAGCTATCTCAAATTATCGAGTGTGCAGTTTCTTCTCCCAGCTCTAACGTCTCTAGATAAAACTGGCATTTGCTCCAGGGATACACTAACTGTTTTATCCTTCACCGCATTGCGCAGTCAGCAGTGCGTGATGACTGAAAGCCAGATCTCTAAACCTTTTCGGGAGATGCCGACAATGAACACTCCATTGGACATGAGATCAATGGAGAACACATTTAAAATTAGACCATCCTTGCGATAGAGGGAATATAGTTTGACATGCTAATCATTCCATCTTCTGGCGTCAGTTGTACTGAAAGCAAACACGAAGACATAATCGGCGGGTTTTTCCAATTGTAGCCCCCACCCTCCAGCTTAGTGTTCAGATAATCTATATACCCCAATCATGGTAAAACATACCATGATGGGGAGGCTATAATTGGGGTTGGGGTCTATACTGGGAAAGACCCAAATTGCCAACTCAATGGATTTGTGGATTTTTAACGACAATTGCCCAATTCAGAATAAATTTTTTTGTGGCAAGAAAAGGGTCAGAAGATAGAGGCACAAGGCATTCTCTGTGGACTTCAACTGAGGACATGAGACCAGAAGATAGTGTCTTTGTCGTGTCCCAGTCTTGGAGTTTAAGGGCGGCACGTATTTAAGAGTGGCATTTTGCAGAAGACGAGAATACAGTGAAAGAACTCAATTCAATTGGAAAAGCGTTCGTTGAAAAGCACTCCATTATGCTCGACAGATTTTAATATTAATATCTGATGATAAAATAAACAAATTTAGCAGGTGAAACCGCTTTTGATTGTGAAGTTTTTCGTTTGTGACGTATTAAACCACTTTTAATTTGGACGCTATTGGCAGTAAATCAAAAAGTCAGCAATAAGTCAGCATTTACAAATTACGTTAAAGATTTCCAATTGATAAAGTCAATCAGTTTCGGGCAATTTTCAGATATGGTTGCAGCATGTGCCGCCCGGGTCGAATGTCCTCCCTAAAATCCTCCCATTTTGATGTAAGAGTGGGGGGGTAATTTGTCTATGGGGGGTAAATTGATGTAAGAGTGTGGGGGTAATTTGTTCAGAGGGGGTAAAATGATGTAAGAGTTGGGCTGCAATGGGAGGACTTTTCAGGAATTACCCCCATGACTGAAATTGCCATGTAAGAGTGGGCTGCAATGGGCTGCAATGGGAGGATTTTTCAGGAATTACCCCCCATGACTGAAATTGCCATATAAGAGTGGGCTGCAATGGCCTGCAATGGGAGGACTTTTCAGGAATTACCCCCCATGACTGAAATTGCCATGTAAGAGTGGGCTGCAATGGGCTGCAATGGGAGGACTTTTCAGGATTTACCCCCCTGACTGAAATTGCCATGTAAGAGTGGGCTGCAATGGGCTGCAATGGGAGGACTTTTCAGGATTTACCCCCCATGACTGAAATTGCCATGTAAGAGTGGGCTGCAATGGGCTGCAATGGGAGGACTTTTCAGGATTTACCCCCCATGACTGAAATTGCCATGTAAGAGTGGGCTGCAATGGGAGGACTTTTCAGGATTTACCCCCATGACTGAAATTGTCAAGTAAGAGTGGGCTGCAATGGGAGGACTTTTCAAGATTTACCCCCCATAACTGAAATTGCCATGTAAGAGTGGGCTGCAATGGGAGGACTTTTCAGGAATTACCCCCCATGACTGAAATTGCCATGTAATAGTGGGCTGCATTGGGCTGCAATGGGAGGACTTTTCAGGCAATGGGAGGAATTACACCCCATAACTACACATTAAAAAAAAAACTCAGGTATATTTACCTTAACGCAGTTAAGGTAAACCTTTGTTAAGGTAAAATTAAGGTAAAAATTACCTTAACTTTACCTTAACTTGAGTTAAGGTAAAAAAAGTACCTGAACTGTGTTAAGGTAAAATTACCTTAACTTACCTTAATTTTTTAAATAACTTTCTGCAGTACATAATTGTTTAATTTTAGTAAAATTATCAAACAAAATGTTAAAGTTGATTACAAAAGCTTTACAATGATACTTATATGAAGCAATTTGAGCTCATATTTGTCGACCTACACTACATCAAAAACCAAAAATACTTTCAAAGACGGCTCAAAAAAATTCAAAAAGGCAGTTACGCAACAATTTTGCAAAAATTGGTATTTTTATTTTCAGGCGCCTCTGTTTATGTATAGGCTGCTCACAAATCGATTCCGACTGTCACCCAAAAAAATAGTTTCAGATAAACAGTTTAGAGAAAGTTTAAAAGTGGTTTTAAAGTGTATCAACTTGAATCCAATCACTCTTCCTTATAAATTAAATCAAAAACTATTCTAAAGGGTTCTAAATCAGAAGGAATTATCGTTCTAGGTGGTCTGAGATATAAGTACTTAACACGTTGTCAGATTTCTCAGGTTGACTACCTTAGAGGAAACTTTGAAAACTTACTAAGACTTATACGCTGCCTTAGAAAACTTACAAAACTTTGTACGGCACCGCATAAGGCTTGTACGGCACCGCAAAAAGTTTTCTACGACACCGTATCTAATTGATGTAATTGCCAATTTCTAAAGTCTACCTTCCTAAAATTGGTTTTAAAAACAACGATTATCTCATACAAGTCATTTTTTCAATAATTTTTGGCACTTTTCACATCTATGAAAAACTAAAAAACTTAGTACGGCGCTGTATAAGGCCGTACCATGTTTCGAAATTTTTCCAAAGTATTTTTTCAGACATTAATTTGCTCAGCAAGTACACCTAACGTTCACAAATTTTACCTTGAATTAGTTAGAAATAGCAAAAACCTGTTACGCCACTTGTGAGGCCGTGCAGAACTTTGGAAGCCTAATGATATCTTCTCCAGTTCATGTCATTAATCAACCAGAAAAAAATTCAGTTCCAAAAATCCACAGTAGCTGGTGAATAAATACCTAAAAACATGCCCACAGTTTATAGGAGTGAAAAGAAAAATTAATGTGTTTGGTTTGCGTTCGGTTCAATTAAATCTGTTCTGGTTTCAGAAGGAAATTTTTTACTCAAATTTTGGCTCAATTGAAAAGTCAGTTACTTTTGGGCATTCACAACAGCAAGAGCCGTCTTGCAGTTCTACAATGTGATAGTTTAAACAATTTAAAAGAATTATTTAAGAAGAATCTTCAAATGCGCAACAAAAAATGCATTTGATCGCTTTAAAAAAAGTAAATCAAGGTTTTATATTTTTGAACTTCTATATAGTTTTGGCATCTAACTGGCTAATCAGCAGCGCAATTGTTGGCGCTTCAGTTGTTACTGCATGCAATTTAATTCGTTTCTCTTGAGATTTTGTTATTGAACGGTTATTCAAGATTCATTCCTGAAAACAGTGTCAGATCTCAGATTCTATTGGCTGAGGTGTGCTTTTTGTAATCGAACAAGTTTTTTGCGTGCAATTTGTGTTTTCCAGACAATACTCAAGTCTCTTAATTTGGCTATATCAATGATTGCTGGTATTTCAACAATATTTCTATTTTTATGATTTTGTCAAATTTCGGTGTATGTTGTTTTGTATCAAAACTGATGAAACACCATAACCTTCATGGCGAGGCGGGAAATTTTTTCCCATCTTACCATGAATGTTTGACTCAACTGGGAACGCAAAGATGAATGGACTGAAATTACTCCCAGAAACACGCTAGAGTTACCTTTTAACAACGTCAAGAATTTTTTCGGCTTTTTTGGGCTCTAAGAAGAGCTGGAAAAATGGGGTAAACTTAGGGAGTTGTTAAAATCTCCTGAGGTACTGTACCAAATCTGTTCGGCATAGTCGCATTTTGATGGCACCAAACAGTTCATGTTTGCCCTGCTCGCTGCTTTCTTCATTCATGCCGGTAAAAAAAATTATTGACAGCCAAACTTGAAATAAAAACAATATTTATATTTTTATATAGATTTTAGCGTCGATAACCTGTTTCAAATACTCGTTTTCATGAAAACAGTTCAATGATCGTTTAAATAGTGAAATCTGTTCTCGCCAAAGGTGAGTGAAGTGGTAAACAATCAAAAGGTCAAACAAAAGCATCTAGTGCGTTCCAGCTCATGATATATAATTTTTTATTCGACTTTTTGTTCTGTACAAAATATTTATCTATTGTCCCATCATATTGAGTCTTTATTAGGCAGCAAGTACTACAAGAAACAATTGTCAGTAATCAGTTGAGAGTGATAAAACACGTAGTGTCTGCAAAATAGTCAACCATGCGTTTTGTGTTGCGATTACATGGTATATCGCTGATAAAATAGGTACCTGCCGAAAATGCTAAATGCGCATATGTCTCAAACCTTTTAATCCCTTTTAAACTCATTCTGTAGCCAAATGGGACCTCTTTTGAAGCCAAAACAATATTGAAATGGGAGTTACGGATCAAAAATTGGGGAAAATTTATGACACATTTAAAAATTTTTTGAATTTTAAATGTTGTAAATAAGTGAAGGTAAAGTTCAGACAGTTCAGATATCAACAGTTCAGATATCGTAACACTCGTAACCTCATTTTGTCGTTTTTTTAGTTTTAAAACTAACAAGATTTCAAGTAACCTTCTTTCATCCTTAATAACCCGAAGGAAATCTTTTGTATTGCAAGTGAACTCAAACATCAAATTTTTATTTCACCCTAGTGCTCATAATGTCTATCAGCGTCATACAATTACAGAACTTCAATTGTTGAAAGAACGCAGCACTCGAAAAATGCTGCACTTTAAGAACTAGAAAAATTAAGTAAAGTCTTTAAAAAAGTTCCGACTTGTTTTTCAATTTTAATTGATTCTTTTTAGTTTTTCTGCCGCCTCTTTCGTGTGCTATTGTTTGTTTCTTCAATTTCCGTTCATTAGCTTCTTGAAAGACTTCTAATAGCTATTGGTAATGGAGAACTACAACAGTTTTTTCCTGAAATGGCAATTTATCAAATTTTTTTTTGTGGAAAACATTAGTACACGCTATTTAAAGCAGCTTTTTCGCAGTTAAAAGTTTCTCTTAATTGGTTTTGATCATTCCAGGTCTAAGAACAGATTAAAGCCCGGGTGAATTTAGATACTTACGGTGGATGTTCTGGCACAGTCTGCAAATGGTGAGGAACGAAGTTTATTTCGTCGCATAAAAAAGGCACTCCGTTTTTGTAGCTTTTTACTTGTTTCTCTGTCAAATAAGAATCAGAATGGGTAATTTAGAGCGCATTCTCTTCCTTTTAAGCCCGTCTTTGATGGAATTATTGGTCGCCTTCCTAAAAGTTTTTTTGTGAAAGGGTTATTTAACAGTGAACGCTGGAAAAATTAACAATTCTCAAATTTTAACCGATTAGTGGTGTTTTGCGCAAAGAACAGGTTTTTCGGCGTGCAATTTGTGTTTTCTAGGCACCATTTAGGTCTTTGGAGCTACTTGTATTAATTGATTAGCTTAATTCAACAATTTTACTTTTTTCACGATTTCATCAAATTTCTGTGGATGTTGTTTTATGGCAAAACACACAAAACATCATAACCTTCATGGTGAGGTGGGAAATTTTTTCCCACCTCACCATGAAGGTTTGCCGTGACCCAGAACGTGGAAGTGGACCAGAATTACACCCAGAAATACGCCGGGAACGCTGTTTCACGTTGTTCTACCTCGGTTCCGGAGATCTTGGGCTTCGATTTTAGCCCAAAAAATGGGGTACAGAACAGTATATTATTAATATCTCCTAAAGTACTGGACCAAATTAAACAAGAGTGGTCGCATTTTGTTAGCACTGAACCCCTCTTGCTTGCAGTTTTTGGTTGGTTTCCCAAATCGGCCTAATCAAAAAGTTATTAATGTTCAAAGTTGAAATAGTTCAAATTTTCGGGCTATTCTGGGTGACCCAAATTTCGGTACAACAAAACACTTGATTTACCCAACAAGTGTTAGTGTTTTAGAATCCCCAGTTAGTGGGGAGTCTCCCCATATATAATTTGTATGCAGTTTTATGTAGTCCAGATGATCATTTTTAGCGTTACATGGGCAGTACCTGTCCTATTTGCTCATTTGGTACGGCACATTTATGTTGGAATATCTCCTCGTAGAGTGAACCGATTGTTGATCTGTTTGTTGATTTGAACTCAGCTTGAGCCGTACTTGAATCCCTGTAAATAGCGTTTTGTTTCTTTCAGCCGTTTTCGAGAAATTGGCCAGGACACATACCTCCATTTTCACCTATTCGTGTCCGGTACTTTTGCTGTACCTTCATGTTAAACCACTAAAACTAGCTCATTTAGACTCGATAGTTAGTTCGTTAGACTCGTTTGATAATGCTGATTGTTGCCATATATATTTTACACCCCATTTTATGTAGTTCAGAAGGTCAATTTTAGCTCCGAATATGGAGTATCCCTCTTCTGGGGTCAGTTGGTACGGTACCTTTTTTTGCTATAACTCCTCGAAGAATGCACCGATTGTGCTCATTTTTTAATATGATACGTATCTCAAGCAGTGCTACAAACTGTATTAAGGGGGTTTAGTTTTGTTCCGTCGTTTTAGAGAAATTAGCCAGTAAACTTGCCCTCGATTTTAGCCCCAGAAGCGGTTGACACCATCCGTTGACACCATTGACATTGACCTTGAAGCTTTGAACTATGTTACAAATCTTAGTGTTTTAGAATCCCCAATTAGTAATGCTGTAAATTTAAATGCCCCAATCACACAGTTGAACATTGCAATTTGTGCCAGCTGCCGACAGGACATTTAAGAGAAACATAACGACAAACCTAATGATTTCATTTTCAGATCTGTGATTTATTGTAACTAACTCAAAACATCACCCATGGAAAACAAAGATAGATGTACTGGCGCACCTTTGTACCCTGGTCAAGGCTCATCCAGTCAACGTAGCAGTCGGCCTGTTAGTCCAGAAGTCTTTTCTAATTTTGCCCAAAGGCATCCTTATTCGGCACACTCTGACCCCTGGAGTGGACATCCCTCGTCGTCCAGTAGTTTGATAGTAAAGAAATATTATACAATTTTGTTTTAGTTTTTGCGGGTTTTTGCCTGCATCGCATAGGAATCATTTTCAATAAATTAAGATCCTATTACTTTGATAGTAGAAAGGGTGTTATACAATTTCTATTCGGTTTTGCGGGTTTGTTGCCTGCATCGCATAGGTATCAGTTTTGATAAACTAAGTTTTAATTGGTTTGATTGCTTAAAATTTATAAGATTGTTTTTAATTTAGCTCCGGTTTTGCGGGTTTTTTTGCCTGCATCGCATAGGAATCTTTTTCAATGAAATAAGTTTCGATTAGTTGGATGGCAGAAAAATATTAGATATTTTTGCTTCAGAGGCATCCGCCCTCGCCACACTTCTACGCCTGGACTGGACATCCCCCCTCGCCGCCATATCATTCCTACCAGTATTCCAACACCTTGGCTACTTCATCGGCTTCGGATAGATGTACTGGCGCACCTTTGTACCCTGGTCAAGGCTCATCCAGTCAAGGTAGCAGTCGGCCTCTTAGTCCAGGAGTCTTTTCTAATTTTGACCAAAGGCATCCTTATTCGGCACACTCTGACCCCTGGAGTGGACATCCCTCGTCGTCCAGTAGTTTGATAGTAAAGAAGTATTATACAATTTTGTTTTAGTTTTTGCGGGTTTTTTGCCTGCATCGCATAGGAATCATTTTCAATAAATTAAGATCCTATTACTTTGATAGTAGAAAGAGTGTTAGATAATTTCCCTTCGGTTTTGCGGGTTTGTTGCCTGCATCGCATAGGTATCAGTTTTGATAAACTAAGTTTTAATTAGTTTGATTGCTTAAAATTTATAAGATTGTTTTTAATTTAGCTCCGGTTTTGCGGGTTTTTTGCCTGCATCGCATAGTAATCTTTTTCAATGAAATAAGTTTCGATTAGTTGGATGGCAGAAAAATATTAGATATTTTTGCTTCAGAGGCATCCGCCCTCGCCACACTTCTACGCCTCGAGTGGACATCCCCCCTCGCCGCCATATCATTCCTACCAGTATTCCAACACCTTGGCTACTTCATCGGCTTCGGATAGATGTACTGGCGCACCTTTGTACCCTGGTCAAGGCTCATCCAGTCAACGTAGCAGTCGGCCTCTTATTCCAGGAGTCTTTTCTAATTTTGCCCAAAACCATCCTTATTCGGCACACTCTGACCCCTGGAGTGGACATCCCTCGTCGTCCAGTAGTTTGATAGTAAAGAAATATTATACAATTTTGTTTTAGTTTTTGTGGGTTTTTTGCCTGCATCGCATAGGAATCATTTTCAATAAATTAAGATCCTATTACTTTGATAGTAGAAAGAGTGTTAGATAATTTCCCTTCGGTTTTGCGGGTTTGTTGCCTGTATCGCATAGGTATCAGTTTTGATAAACTAAGTTTTAATTAGTTTGATTGCTTAAAATTTATAAGATTGTTTTTTATTTAGCTCCGGTTTTGCGGGTTTTTTGCCTGCATCGCATTGGAATCTTTTTCAATGAAATAAGTTTCGATTAGTTGGATGGCAGAAAAATATTAGATATTTTTGCTTCAGAGGCATCCGCCCTCGCCACCTTTCTACGCCTGGAGTGGATATCCCCCCTCGCCGCCATATCATTCCTACCAGTATTCCAACACCTTGGCTACTTCATCGGCTTCGGATAGATGTACTGGCGCACCTTTGTACCCTGGTCAAGGCTCATCCAGTCAACCTAGCAGTCGGCCTCTTAGTCCAGTAGTCTTCTCTAATTTGGCCCAAAGGCATCCTCCCTCGCCACACTCTGACCCCTGGAGTGGACATCCCTCGTCGTCCAGTAGTTTCATAGTAAAGAAATATTAAACAATTTTGTTTTAGTTTTTGCGGTTTTTTTGCCTGCATCGCATAGGTATCATTTTTAATGAACTAAGTTTCGATTAGCTTGATAGCAGAAAATTTATAAGGTTCTTTACAACTTAGCTTCGGTTTTGCGGGTTTTTTGCCTGCATCGCATAGGAATCATTTTCAATGAAATAAGTTTCGATTAGTTGGATGGCAGAAAAATATTAGATATTTTTGCTTCAGAGGCATCCACCCTCGCCACACTCTGAGTCCTGGAGTGCTGAGAGCGAACGGGACCAAACATTTAACAGAAGAAGAGTCGGCGAAACTTATGTAAGCAATCCCTATGTAGCCCCTAGGAAGCAGTTTAAGCAAGCCTTCTCGAAAGACGAGGTTCAGGGCAAAATCTTAAAGAGGCCGGAGAATGGACGTTATTTATTCTGAATTTATTCTGAACAATTTTCAAAGCCATCTGGAACTGCACACAGAAATTGTAGGCGATTCGATAGTCGACAACCTTTGCATTGATAACTGTCTAACGATTTCAATTTCGGGTGGTAGGGTTGAAGAGTTCGACGAAATCCTTGATACGGTCAAGAGCTACCGAAATGTGATTCTGGCTGTGGGCGGAAATAATTTGTCGTTGTATGACGCCCCTGGCGAGTTACCGGAGATTGTTATCGGAAAAATTCGACAGCTTTACAATCGAATTAAATGTTTCCCACACCGACCAAAAGTTATTGTCTGTACAGTCCTGAAAAGGTTGAAGGCTAACCACCATTACATTGAGAGATACAACTCGCAGCTTATGAACTCAGAAATTTGGCACTTCAAGCTTCACCAGGATGTGTCCAACAGAAAATGCTTCAAAGAATCAGACGGTATTCATTTGACTGAAAAAGGATTCATGGAATTAGCTTGTGCTTTCAATAAGTGCATGAGAGAGAATGGTCTTAATTGACGAATCTCTTAGTGTTTGTCCAACGTATATTAGACTTTGCTTTGACGAATCCCTTAGTGTTTGTCCAACGTATATTAGACTTTGCTTTATTTGCTTTATTTTTGCTATTTCTTAAGCCTGCTCACTCATATTTGTTTTGGAACACACTGGTGCTCAATTTTTTGACCTTAATTGACATTTGGATTCGGTTTTGAATTCATTGTAGTCTTTGTATAATGTTGGGCAACGAGACCAATAAATTATATAGGCAATTGGATTACGTATAATTTTCTATTAGTTTGATTGTTGAAAGGGTATTAGAATTTTGTTTCGGTTTTGCGGGTTTTTTGCCTGCATCGCATAGGTATCAGTTTTTATATAAAAAAATTCGATTAATTTGATTGTAGAAAAAAAAGATTATTTGCTTCGGTTTTGCGGGTTTTTTGCCTGCATCGCATAGGTATCAGTTTCAAAAAAAAATTTCGATTAGTTTGATTGTAGAAAAAATAGATTATTTGCTTCGGTTTAGCGGGTTTTTTGCCTGCATCGCATGGGTATCAGTTTCAATAAAATTATTTTGGTTTCGGTTTTGTGGGTTTTTTGCCTGCATCGCATAGGTATCAGTTTCAATAAAATAAAATTTCGATTAGTTTGATTGTAGAAAAAATAGATTATTTGTTTCGGTTTTGCGGGTTTTTTGCCTGCATCGCAAAGGTATCAATTTCAATAAAATTATTTTGCTTTCGGTTTTGCGGGTTTTTTTGCCTGCATCGCATATGTATCGGTTTCAATGAATAAAATTCGATTAGTTTGATTGTAGAAAAAGTAGATTATTTGCTCCGGTTTTGCGGGTTTTTTTGCCTGCATCGAATAGATAACAGCTTCAGAAAAATAAGTTTCGATTAATTGATTGTAGAAAAAATAGATGATTTTGCTTCGTTTTGCGGCTTTTTTGCCCGCATCACATAGGCATCAGTTTGATATATTTGTATATATATATATATATATATATATATATATATATATATATTTATATATATATATATATATATACATATTATATATATATATATATATATATATATATATATATACAATTATACATACATACATACATATATATATATATATATATATATATGTATATATATATATATATATATATATATATATATATATATCTATATATATATATATATATACATAATTATATACATACTTATATACGTAC
>NC_134480.1:37014415-37193162 GCF_964194025.1 Convolutriloba macropyga | reverse complement strand
ATACCAAAAAATATTTGGCAGGACATGCAGCTTCATTTTTCAAACAACGGCACAATACTTTCCTTCGGTACCAAATTCTGAACAAGAAAAAAATTGAAAGCCGAACTAATTGAACAGTTCTTTTTTTCTCCTCTCATATCATATAATAATACGGTATAATGTCAAAGATTTGTGTGATTCAAAATTAGCAAAAATATTTACGCTAAAATTAAGTTTTGGGTGAAATAACTATCAGTGGAGTCTTTGCAAACTGGACATTTGAGTATACCTAATCTCTCCGATATTATGATTAGTTCACTATAGTTTAAGACATCATCCAGAGAAGTCAAGTTTGTCCGGAGAAGTAGGAGATTTTACCCCGCAACATTAAAAAGAGAGCAACAGCACTTTGCCCAGTTTCAAGTAACTCCGGGTTGCTAGAAATCTTTAAGTAAGATCACAAACGTTCAGATTTGTTTATTTCACCAACAATTAGCTGAATTGGTTTGACAGTTGTGTGACTGTCTGTTTTGAATAGTTAAATGATTGATATTTTAAGCTGCGTGTGTACTGTCGTTTACATCCCCCGTGTGGCATCCCCCAGTCTGGCATCCCCCGTGCGGAACTCAAATGCTTCTGATCAGAGCTGATTTAAGTCTCAATATTTTGGTATCCCCATCAATAGTTTCGTGCCACCCCAGTTGTTCTGATGAGATCTGAGCTGGATTATGCCCCATCAGCCTGAAAACTACTTCCACTTCAAAGCGTTTACTACCTTTTGCTGAACACAGTCAAAAATCGCTTGCATTAAGGGATTTTTTTCTTATAAAAGAGAAAACAACTAAAATTTTTTAACTTATTAAAGTTAAAAATTTTTTTAGTTGTTTTCTCTTTTATAAGAAAAAATCCCTTATCGCAGCGTTGAGAATTGCCCACAAATGTTTTTCAATATTCCTCCTTTCAGGTAGTGATCATCAAACGAAAAACTAATTTTTTAAGGGTTTTTTCTATGGGATGGTCATCTCTTACAGATGGTCATACAATAATGGCTACTGTGAGTGTTTCCGTGATAATCAGTCATACTTATTTATTCATTCTGCATACTTTCCGTGATACTTATTCATTCATTCTGCAAAAATTTGAAGGAATTGCTAATAGCTCTATAAATATTACTGACGGGTTTATCCGCAGAAAAATTAATTAATTTTTTGGAACTTAAGATTTTTGTTGTGATATGCTATTTTTGAATTTTTCTTATATTCGGTAACGGTAATAACTCTTCAAATAAGCAGTAAAAAACTCTTATTTGGTTTTAAACTGAATTTTTTGAAATAAAATCCAGTTATTGCATTGTTTTTCACTTTACAAAAGCCATAAGCAATTGAACGGAAGGAACACCAGATCCCATAGATTCATAGAATCATCTGGATAGCAACTTTATTAAACCTGATAAATGTGAAAATTTTTTTCACAAGAAAATATTTTCCCACTAATTGATTTTGAGAAAACAGAAAGTTTCCTAAAATTGGGTCCTGGGTTAATGTAAAATTTGGGAATGAGAAAAATCGATGAGAGAAAATTTTTATAGCTTTTTATCTCTAAGGAAATATCTAAGAAAATTTTTTCTTTTGCACAAGAGTTCATTTTCGAGTTCGATCTATAAGTGGAAATCATGCCATTGTGTTTTGAGATAATTGAAGATTTTCGGCCGCAAAATTTTGTCGAGATTTTGAAAAATGAGGCAAAAAACAGTAATTTTAGCAATTTTGATTTTGCTTCCTCTAGTTTCCGGCTCGGCCTAAAAACTTTCAATCATCCCATTTTTAGTGTTAATTTATTTTGCAAACAATTACACTTTGATTAAACAACAATAATTCTTTTAGAAAACTGAGTAAAAAGAAATTCTCATAAATTTGGGGTTCCAGGGATTTTTTCGTGGTATGAGGAGGTTTTAGCTTCGTTTGCAAAAATTAAATGTCTATATTCTTTTTCGTGCGCAAGGAACAATTTTTTATTCCAGAAACACTTCTGACAAACAATCTTTCTAACTGGCAAAATAAGTTTTGTCCCCCGACCATTGGCTTTAGGATGTTGTGAAGAACTGTTTTATAATTTGCGCAAAACAAATGCGCGTTTCCAATTGGTATTTTTTTATGCAGTAACCACATGACATGACCACAGTAAATATGGTCACCCAATCTTGAAAGACAGCAAAAGAGTCTGCAGCATACAAACGACAACATGAGTTTCAATGACAAAAACAAGCTTTCATGTCAAAGCACGCATTTTGCTACTTTATTGAGCACCCCTTAAACGTGATTGAAAGTTTGCATGAAACTTATTTTTATCCAAATTAGTAAAAACTGAATTCAGAAGGAAGTTGAGCAAAATTACTAAAAACCTAAATCTTGTTTACTGATTAAAAGATCATACACCGACTAACGTTGGAGAAATTGCTCTCAAACAACAGGCGGGGGCAATTTAATCTAGGTGGAAGGTAGCTTAAAAATGCTTTATGGGTATAACAAAACATCAGACGGAACCGTGGTTTGAAACGCGGACGTCCAGAATAGCTACTTTACTACGTTCAGAACAACTGTACCACTAAGCTTCAATAGCGTTGATTCGTTATCGCTCACAATTGCTTTTATGATTGCAGCAGATTTTATTTCAGATAGAGATCAAGTTACATAGCTCAAAAATGCAAAAATTCAAGTATGAAAAAGTTGCTCAAAAAGTCGAAAATCTTTTAGAACAAAAGCGCAAAAATGGTCAAGGGTGCAAAAAAGCGCAAATTTTGCATAAAGTACACACATGTTTACAATTGTTGCTTTAAACATCTTTCGAGAGCAAATAGTTGCGTTTTTCAACAAAATAAGTCACCCAAACCGACCGTAAGATAAAAATGAGTATAAGCGTTCAAAATTTTCTGAAGTCGCAATAAAAGTGGTCGAAAAAATAAATCTATATTGGATAATGAAAGTCCAATGTTGTTGGAGAAGCAGTACAGTTGAATTATGATAACAAAATAATTACATCTGTCAATCGCTAAATTTACAATTTTACAATTAGACAAATCAATTTACACGAATGAAGGTACGATTGTCTTCATGAGAAACGAAGAGGATAAGTTTACCATACTCAAATTAAGCTTCATGTCAAAAAAAGTTAAGATTTACTGCTGTGATTTGATCTGATTGCACAATGTTATGTTATAAACTGCTCTGAATTTTTGCTCTGGGTTTTCCGCATTAAAGCCCCCGTATGAAATTAAAGCCACCCTTTATGGCCTATGAGCCGTATGAAATTATAACCCCCGCCCTCCAAATTATTGTTACTAAACAGTAACTATAATTTGGAGGGCGGGGGCTATACGTTATATGACCACTAAGTTGGGGATTTGGGAGCCTGTAATAGGAAAGGTCCCTGAGTTAAACTATAAATAAAAAGCACTCTTTTCCATCTACGCAAAAAGATACCCGAGCATTTGCATAAGGGATATGAGACATTAAATTTAAGATATTTTTTTAAGGATTAAGATTTTTCAAAAAATTTAATCCCAATTAAATCTGTTCAGAAGTTTCTCAATTTTTTTCAATCAGTTTCTCAGTGTAAACCCGATTTCTGGGGTTAGCAAAATTGATTTCACATAAACATCATATAGATTTTCTCCCACCCGTTTGCGATTTTGGAACGTTCTTAACATCTAAGATTCAGTTTCTTCCCGATCTTTTGATGAGTTTTGTTCAGTTTTTGACAATCCAAATCGGTGTCAGAATTACGTCATAATGATTGTATGAACATGAGCCGTGACATCTAAAATTTTAAAATTGAAGCAACATGAGTCACTGATTGATATAAAATCACTATCTTTCTACGTCAATCTATCAGATTCTTATTGGAACCAAACGTCTTTGTTTTATTTAGTTCTAAAAAATTTATTTTCAGTGACTGCTGTGTTCAAGTTTTAAGGCGATTATTTGACTTCTATTTCCTCAAAAACGTGAAAATATCTGTGTTCTCACACATATGGTTGAGTTTCATGTAACCCTCTCTTAAGTTTGTGACCTCTAATTGGTTCCATGATTTTTTGATATATTGTTTTTTATTATCTGGTTTGCTTCGAAATGCAAATTAAGTTCATTTCTGGGGCCACACAAATGCCGTAGAACGAACGCAGTCCCGTTTGATCCAATTTTAAGGTCGCGACATTTGCTAGAAATGATCTCTAATTGCTGTCATGAAATGTCTATGAATATCTTGTTTTTGTTTAGTCGTCCAGTTGGCATAACAGAGCGACTCCTCTATTGATCCAATGAATAGCAGATCGGTCAGTTGGGATTTCGGCCGAGAGGACGAAATTGGTGCTGTGTCCAGTTGTGGATAGCTCCCCCTTCCTCCGGCTCGTTTTGTACACTGGGCAACTATACGTGAGCTGGGCATCCTCGTTTGCGTCTTCATTCAATCGCGGAATTACCCAGATCTAAACAGATCAAAATTTGAATCATTAATTGCCCTAAATTTGTTCTTCAGACTATAGTAGACTCAGACCTGCAAAAATGTATGTTGAGCAAAATTATCAGATAAAATAATACAAAACTATAATAAAAATAAAATCAAAATCATTGCGAAATACTTAAGTGGACATAGCGATTATGGAACCTATATTGAATGTCGTTAGAAATGATGTTACGATTTGATTTGCTCTTATAATTTTCAAGGACACTTATTTATCTTGATACAAGGACATGTATAAATGTTGATCTTGACGGATGTTCAATACAAACTCTACAGTCGTTCAAATTGTCTGGAACATTTTCAACCTCAACTGATTTTTGTGAATTATTCTAGGTATAGTAATACTAAACTTTGTAGATAAGAATATGACTTAGATTCTTAATGCCATATCGTTTCCAAGAATCGTATATGACGCTTATCTGGGCTGAAATTGTCGACTTATCGCATGGTCGGGCTAACAAGGATCCAAAATTAATATAAACTTTATATTATGACTTCCCTGATAAAAAGCAGTTTAAGAACATCGCCCCAGAGTTACATACAATTAATGTATAATGTATAAATGTATAAATAGCATTACTATTAGTATATGTGTTATTCGTAGCACTTGTTCAAAATTATACTGTTCAACGTACCACTGGCATTCGGACGTATAATTCCTTGGGCATCGACTCCGTCAGTACCCACTTTTCATGGTCCCACGCAGCCCCCTCCAGATGCAGACCAGAAATGTACACACCACGTGACTGCAATCACATAACAAGTTTAAAAATAATTGATAAATTCATAGAAATATAATTTGGATTTCCGCACATGGAAATAACTCGGTGCGATGTTTTTCAAAATTTTCGGCAAGTTCCCACGATCGTCCCATTTTTTCCATCATTTCCACACAGGAAATAGAGGTGGGAAATTTTCTGGATATGTAATTTCTCAATTTTACCCGCATTGTTACATCTTTGGGGCTATTGGAACGGGGTGGGTGCTATTATTTCACTATAATAGCTACCGGTTATTAGGGGTCTCGATTTAATCCATTCGAAAGACGCGGTGACCCGAGTTGATTTTTGAGTTGATACAATTTCACAAATAGACTTACAGGTCTGGCCTCTATTTCGTTCTGTTGTCTCTGAATCACTTCATAGTTGAATCCCAGGTGGTCAATGGGGATACGATGTGCTCTGGCGTAATTCTGAAGTGCACCCGTGAAGAAGGACTGTGTGAAGAAGAATCCAGATAGCCAGAACACTTTGGGCTGGCCGTACTTGATCCAGGACTAAATAGACCAGATAAATTTAAATTATACTCCCAAAGATAATTTAAAACTTTTTTATAGCAGTTTTCTGGCGAAAAAACAATTTTAAGCAATTGTCATTTTGAAAGAATTTTTTAATAAAAAGGTTGAAATTGGAAGCTCGTGTTTTTTTCTTAAAGATGTGGAGAACCAGATGACTCAAAAATCAATTGTATTGTGGCGTAATCTGACGTTGTAAAATTAAAAATTACCTAATTTTTTCATACCTATAAAATCAACTTTGCGGGTCACAATGCAATACCCTTGAATAGAATCCAAAAACCATCGATGCTAACGTGGAAGAAGTCGATGCGCTGGACGAGGTCAATGATGTAGGATGCGAGTGGCTTAGTGGAGGGGTAGCTCTTTTCACTCCACATGATAGGGACCCTGCCTATCAACACACTGTTGTACACTTCCTCTATCACTGCACTCTGCACCACATACCCTGTTCATACACATTCATCTTTAATCAACTCTTTTACCTCGACCAAAACAGGTATGTGCCAGACGGACTTGGGTCGATGAAAGGTAAGGTCCAACCGAAGAGACCCAAGGTCAGCAATGAGCCAAATGGAAGAAAACTTTTACCACCTTGGGGCAGTATCGACAGACTTAAGGCCAGACTCTGAGCCACAGCAAAAAGACCCTAGATAAGGACTCTCGACCAGGAACAAGAGATCGGCTTAACCAGACCCAACCCTGGGCTAGAATAAAAAGACTAAAGCCGACCCTATTGCAGACTAAAATTATCTAGGTACTTCTAAGGGCCATACAAAATGACCTTGACCTAGATCTTTGGCTAGATGAAACAGACTCTACAGCTCCTGGTTCATACCAACGAGAGTGAAATGCTGTTTTAATTGCTCTATATCCACTTGGTCCCAATTTTCACGTTTCATTAAAAATTTTCAGCCATGGAATATAGCTCAACGAAACTTGAAATTGAGTTACTTATATCTTATAAAAAAAGCTTACATTCTGCAACTAGTATTGACAGAAGAATTTCATCATTTTGAGAATGTAATCCGCTTAAAACCTTATTAGCCGAATTTTATCAGTAATGACCAAATTCAAAGACTTAATTGTTCTTGTCAACATTTCTATGGGTAATTTCAAAACCACTAATTGTCTTCCTAACCCACCATTAGCATCGAGAGTGACTTTTCTGAAAATAATCTGCAATTAAGTTTTCTTTTGTTTCGGTAATTGGATACTATAACCGTGCAAAAGGGTGACGTGAAATGAGTTACTTTTAGAATGAAAACAAGTGACTTAAGGAGGGGAAAATGTTCGAGTCATTGTCTCGAAAAATGAGTACAGATGTGTCCAGTTTTGAAGCAAAATTAAACTGAAGTTGCTTAGTGTAACCAGTTTCCACGCGCATTTGCAACTCTCATCTTGAAATATGGTTCGTGCAAATATGTGACAAAAACAAGAACTACAAGTACTTAGTTTTGCTGACCTTTGCTGGCCTATTTGGTCTGGAAATGTGATAACCGATCAGATCAAACAGACCAAAAGTTGATTTTGGGGCAGAAAAGCACTCCAAAGTAACAGTTCAGATATTGACACAAAATTTTTGGGGTTGATCTCAACAACGTAACATTGATGCTTGCCACATTTTCTGTTGCCAATAAGACCATTTCATTTGTTCAACAATCATTTAAAACTCATGAATAAAAAAAGTAAAGAAAAACTTCATAAGTAAAATCAGATAAACCTTTTCTTTTTCAAGAAGTATATAACGAACAAGAACATAAACCTCAAATAAAGTGTAAGAAAATCCACATATACAATTTCGAAACCCTTGACAAAAAACGCCATTTGAGAAAATCAGTGAAAAGCTGAATAAGAAGTCAAATTGCATCACCTGAAGAGATTTTTCTAAAGAAACGGCATTCTCATTAAGGCATAAAAAGCAACGGCTTACGAATACTCACATTTCTCAACTTTTGCATGACTAAATATAAATACAAAAAAAAACAAAAATTCAAATGGGGATGGCCTTTGGTAGATAGCCACTTAGACCTTAGTGAGAAAGTGAGAAAGAAGAAAGTAATAAATTTTTACAATTAATAGGGTTCTATTAGAACTGCTTCCTGGAAAACTATTTTTCTATAATACTTTATCCCCCTTTTTAGTGTGAAAGCTCAAGCTGATCATTCCAATAAAAAATACACAAAAAATGAACAAAAAGAACAACATAAATAAAAAATTTGTTTCAGATCGGTTGAAAGCAATACCTATTACATCAGCCAAAGTTTAGTTTTTAAAATATTGTAAATCATGAACAACCATTGATGTAAGTGGGAGGAAGTCAAACTCTAAGAACCATACCATAATTCACACTATAGTATTAGAGCCACTGAATTAAGAGCGGATAATTAATCCGGCATATCCGCCGCATACTTTAGCGCGTTAACTACCACTACTTTTAGCACCCGCCGAACAAATTAACGCGCGCTTAGGCTAACAATATTTTAACATTTCAACCTTTAATTTCTAATTACTAAACGAGCCTCAAGCTTAGGCCTGGATTATCCAGGACCAAATTCAAACTGGAACTTGAACTAAATTTAAATAGGCGCCGATAATACTGCTTAACTTCCCTGCATTTTGAGTGACATTTGCAACGCAGGGAAATTACTAAGAGCAATGCAGGTGGATCAGGGGAAAAGCAATAGTTGCCCCCACAGAAACCTCCCTTTCATCTGGTTTTTTAATAAGCAGAAGGAAAGATATCAGGCGCCTACGCAAGGTTGAAACAGGCTCAAAAGGCTCCCGCTTTTTTATTATTTTTAAAGGAAAAAGCAATAATAATTTCATGAGATGAACAGAGTTAATTCTCTCAATTTCTCGGCCAAAAGGAAAATTAGGCAACCGTTTCACTATGGACGTGAACGTGGTTTTCCTACCCCTATCGGCCCAATGCTTCAACGAAATTATTGAGGAGAAGAAGCAGGAAGGGAATTATTATTGAACACACAGATAACCGCAGAAAACGGTTCTTTTTCCTTCAAAGAAATTTTTAACTAGAACATCTTCGAATATATACTGCTTAAACAGTACACAACTTATACAATTAACAACAATTATTTCAGTAAATTTTTCTAAGTTTTTTAAATCGATTTAACAATTCATCAACACACAAGAAGGTTGATAACAATGGTCATCCAGCTCATCCCGATAATACTACAACGCAACTGGTGATTAGTAACCTGTACTTTTATATTATTCTTTTGTAATTTAACTCTTTTAGCCCCCCGACTTAAAAGTGAGACTTATAGCACTCGACAGGTCTTAGGCATATATTCTTGCCTTCGATTTGTCTTTTATCAGACCAGACTACCCTGCATAAGACGGACTGCATATCTAGCGGTCTAGCAAGTTTTTTCTAACCAGTCTAGTTTGATAAAACCATTAACTCATGTCTCTTAAACAGTTTTGGTGAATTGCAAACTTAGAGACTATTGAGCTTTAAGGCTGTAAGAGAACTTAACGCCTCCGGGCTTTACCTGGGTTTCTACCGTTTCCGAGGACAAAAAGTCAAATGCGTCAGATGAAAAAAAAAACGATAAGAGAAAAGTTGTTAGTACAAAAAATCGCATAGAAAAAGACCAGCAGGACTAATACAATTGTTAAAAACAACTTCACTTGAGAATAATTGAAGACATTGAACATATGTATAAATGCAATGATGGATGTCCTGAGAGTTCACAATGTACATACCATGTACAGTTTTCTCCATCTCCTGCAGACTGTTTCTGATTATGAGAAGAAGTTGGTTGTACCTGGTCAGTTCCTGCAGCAGTACTGTGTTCATACTTTCATCGTACTGTACAGGGTACTTGAACTGAAACACAATTTGTGATTCAATTCATGTTGTTTACATCTACAATCTAGTTTTCATTTAATGTTCTTTCAAACATAAAGTGCGTTAAATTTTACTCAATCCACATCAATCGAGAGCTTTGTCAAGATTGTGGATGAAAAGATTGCAAGCAAACCCGTCAACAACGTTTTGGTGGCAAAACGTCGTCACGGCTTTTTTCGCAAGGTTTATGAACTGGTCAAGCACATGACAGGCAACTGCAGGAACTGGTGATTATGATGAATGCTTATTAAACCAAAAGATTTCCAACCAATTCGATATTATTGCTAATAATTTCATACAGTATTGTATGGAGCAAGTTAAATTCGTCAAAAAGGACGGAGCGTCACAAAGCAAAGACTTGCCAACTTTGCGTCCCAGAAGGTATTTCCTCTGCAATCCAACCTTCTCGAACACTATCTAAAATCTTTAAGTATTTAACACTAATAACCACATTGGTGATCTGAGATAAAATTACTTTAAAAAGTATCAATTAGTGCCTTTTTACGAAGAATATGTAAAATTTCATAGCCTTTCAATGTTCTTTTCACGATTTTTTCACTTATATATTTTTTAATTAAATCAGCGAGGATGGAGAAGTTTTGCTTGGGACTTGACGAAGATGACGCAGAAAGAGAAAATGAACTGAAATAAATTAAGTGAACGGGACTTTCAAAACACAGTTGATTGATTATAAAGTTGAACCCGAACCATGATAGTTATTAACCAAGTAATTTGCTTTGTTATAACTAGAACTATGAGAGTGAGTTTTTCTCATATTCCACCGGGTGGTCGTTGCAGAAGATAGACTTTTGACAGATTTGTTAACTCACCGCAATCTCTTCCACTTTGAAGGGGGTCGGCAATTTTCCCAGAATGTCTTTGGTCAGCTCCAAGGCCATGTCTGTGCTTCCGATAGCACTAACGCTTCCCTAAGCAAAAAATTCATTCTACCGCTTGATTAATAGTTTTTGAAAAAAAAACTTCTCTTAAAAATTGCGCATTGTTTTTATAATAGCATTTAGGTCATCCCTTTCCGTTGTGATCAAAATGTTTGTTTTCATCAGTAGGCGTGAACAAACTAATGCGTTTTTTGAATAGATGATATAATGGTTCCGCGTTAAAATGATCATACGCGGATTTGTATAAGCTCTTTTAATGACACGCAATTTGGAAGATCAAGGACTTCAAAGATACAAAGATGATGATTTTTTGTTAGTACACGCACACTCTCACGCAACGTTTTTTTACAGCAATCATATTGTAAAATAAATTATCAGATAGCACAACTATAAGATTACAATTCCCAATTTTGACACAATTAATACTCCAAAAATCAACAAACAAAACCAAACCCAAGCCCGCTTACCAAATTATAGAGCTAGGGTAAAAATTAAGACTTATTAACCATTGTTTTATGTAGAACTTTACCTGACCGTGGTAAAGTTTAGTTTCATATGCAATTTAGAGAATAATGTTGTGCAGGTAACTAATTTTTAAACTTAATAGTCATAATCAGATTACAAATTAGTTAGTTTACAACGTCGTGCAATTGAAAATATGACTGACCTTCAAATGCAACTTGTGAAATCATGGTTTAAATGCACTGAAACTGAATGCGGCTTTTAAATAATCCACTGAAAAGAATACAAACCCCTTTGCCCTGTTATAAAGATGAAAATGGTAAATAGGTACACTAGATTAAACTAACACGGACATTTTGGATACAAATCGTTATCATTTGTCTGTGTGAATATAAAAAACGATGATTGAATTGATATTAATCGACAGGCGTGTGGAGTTGATTTCGATCATAGCGAGCTTAAGCTTAATGAGAGGCAAAAGAGGCAAAACGCACTTGAGAAGTAGGTAAAAAAGAGGGCTCCAAAATTTCTCCACACAATTTCACAATTTCTGCCTCCTCTGTTTTTGAGTCAAAGCTGCGATAAATTCAAAGACAAACTGTTTTAAGAAATCAGTTTTGAGATAAGTGAGTTTAAGTTATATTTTAAGCATTTTAAGTTCTATTCTGGCCCTACTGTCGTGGTCTCGAGCACGAAAAACGAGAAATTTACTATTTTAATAATTGAATTCAAAAGGGCCTAAATGTACAAAATTTCACAGGTATTTATAATCCGTCTCAGTATGAAAATTTAAAGATCCGTCTAGATATAGATAAACTGATGTGTTAATTTACACCTTAGTTGTGAACAAGTTTTTCCCCTTGCCGTATATGGCAAGTACTAGTGCAGTTTTTGTACTTGACACATTGTTCTCCCTACCTGAGAACATGTCATTGCTATCTACTGGGAGGGTCGGAGAGTTGGTTACTGATTGAGTGTGGTGGTGGGAAGGTCGAATTTTTCTCACAAATTTATGGTTTATGTACATTGATAAACTTGTGGTATGAACAAATTTGAATCGACGATTCGGTTCAAATTAGAAGCCATTATTCAATTTCACTTCACCAAACATCAGGTAAGAAAGTTTTCTTTATATATCGAAGTTTTAACTTAAGTTGCTAAGTTCGCTACTTCTCGATATATCACATCCTCCCTCCTTTTTTAAGCAAATTTGTAGGAATAGCTTCTCCAAATCTTTGGCTGTTTTTTTATTTCCGCTTGAAGTTCTCGTGGCCACTGAAGGTTGTTCCCCTTCAACTACTGAGGTTTCTTCAGTGGAGTTGGGTGATGCCACGTCTATGTCGTCCCTACTGCTCTCAGACTGTGAGTCAGTAGATTCAGTCTTGATGTCGTCAGGTTCCAACCGTGCAATTTGGTTGTCACTAACATAAACTGTCTTGTTTGAATTCTCCGGCTGGATGAACGAAGTGTTCATTCCTTTACGGATAATGAAAGTAGCTGGAACCTTTGGTGAACTGTTCGTCGGTTTGAAGAGGACTTGTTCACACAGATCAAAATCAGTGACTACTGGAAGTCTTATTTTGCGTCCCATTAGCAGTTCTACAGGAGTTTTGCCCCGCGTCTTGGAAGTGTTCCGATGTGTCATTAAAGCCCGCTGTAGGAAAGCGCCAAATGACACATTCAGATTTGGACTCCAGGCTTGAATAGCCCGTTTCACTGTTTGGACCGCTCGTTCAGCAATCCCATTTGCTCTTGGATGGTAGATGGGAGATTCCATCTTTTTAATCCCAAGTGATTCACCTCATTGCTTTAGGTCACTGCTCACAAACTCAGGACCATTGTCTGATACTAATGTTCTTGGTATCCCAAATCTTGCAAAGATTTGACTCAAGTACAACTTCACTGTTTGTGAGGTTCTATTTCCCGCAGGGAAGGCTTATATCCAACCTGATCCCGCGTCTACTATCACTAAGATATTACCTTGATCCTTAACGTGGCCCCAGTCCATGTGGAGCCTTTCCCAAACTTCAGCTTCCGGCCAAGTAGAAACTGTTTTCCCCAGGCTAGGCCTGTTTTCTTGGCATTCCTTACATTTACTAACAAATCGAAGAACATCTTGACTGATGCCGGGCCACCAAGCCATCATTCAAACTGCTGTTTCAGTTGCATTGTTGTCTGGGTGAGAGCTTTGGCCATCACCATGGGTCTTAGTTTGGGTGGAATGAAAGGCACAACTCCTCGAAAAATGATTCCATTGTGAATGGTCAAGGCGTCTTTCTGTTGTTCAAAACCTTTCTCTGCTTCTGAGCACTGTTTCCAGATGCCGATTTTTATTCGTTTGATGACATCTTGAAAGAGTCGATTCGATCCCAGCTCAGTTTTGATGTCTGACTGTGTCATCAGGTCGGATTGGACGAAGTATATATTTTCAAGAGCAAAGCAGACTCGATCATTGTCATCGTCATCATCAAAGTCTAGTCTGCTCAGAGCATCAGCTTGGGGGATCTGTTCTCCGGGTGTATACTTCAATTCGAAGTCAAATCCCATCAGCGCTATCGCCCATATTGTAGTTCTTGCTGATGCTGTTTTCGGAATTTCTTCGTCTGGGGCGAAGAGATATTTGAGAGGTTTGTGGTCAGTCTGTAGAGTGAACCTTCTTCCGAGTAGGAATTGTTTCAATCTTGTTTCCACAAAGACGATTGCAAGTGCCTTCCGCTCAATATTGGAGTATTTTGTTCGGCTTGTGACAATTTTCTCGATACGTAGATCACAGGATGTCCTTCTTGTGAGAGTAACCCGCCTATAGCTTTCTCTGAGGTGTCTGTTGTCACGGTTGCTTCCTTCGTCAAGCTGTAAGGCTGTACAAGAGGGTTAGCACTTAACTCGTTTTTGATGTTTTCAAAATCATTTTGCTCTTCCTTGTCCCATCTGAATTCTTTTCGAATTTCGTTTAGGGGTAGCATTTTGGTTGCAAAATCCGGTATCATTCGACCATAAAAATTTGCTAAGCCGACAAAGGACTCGAGTTGTCTCATATTTGATGGTGGTTTTGCATTTTTGATTTTCTCAACATGTTTAGGATCGGGTGCTATTCCTTCTTTGGAAACAGAGTAACCAAGAAAACTTACGCTTGAAACTGGTTTTGAGTTGGATTTCTTCTCATTGATGGTGAAATTTTTTTCACGTAGCCGACTCTTGACTGCAACCATTCGTTTCTCGTATTGATCCTTTGTTGTTCCATATACCAGAACGTCGTCTTGAAATATGATCACACCCTTGATTCCTTTGAGAGTTGACTCAATGCAATTCTGGAAGATTGATGAAGACTTATTTAGGCCCTGAGGAAGCCTGCACATCTTGAACAATCCTTGCGATGTGTTGATTGTGCATATTTCTTTTGCATCCTCGTCCAGCTCAATTTGATAATATGCATCTGATAAGTCAATTTTTCCAAAGTAAGAGGCCCCATGGAGATTATGGTAAATGGTCTCCATGTCTGGGTTTGGATAGACCTTGTCCATAACTTTGCCATTGATGTGAACTTTGAGGTCCACGCATAGTCTCAGAGCTCCATTTTTCTTCCGCTGCCACACTACTGGTGATGCATTTGTGACCCCACCAGGTTGTACTGGCTCCAGGATGCCCTGTCGTACCATTGTCTCAAGCTTCTCTTTGACCCTGTCTTGGAGAGGTAGAGGTATCTTTCTGGCTTTGCAGAACATTGGCTGTGATCCCGGTATGAGTTTCACATGCGCTTTGTATCCTTTGACTGCAGGTAGGGTTTCATCACTCACTGCATTGATGCCTTCTTGGGGTAGTATGTCTCTCCCAAGTAGCCCAAATTTTTTTGTCGGATTGGACCACTGCTAGTTGTTGTTGCCTATACTTGCTTCCGTTCCACTCAACATCACATGTTAGTGATCCCAGAAGCGTCAGTTGATGACCATCATAGGCCTCAAGACGTCTGACCTTCCCATTTAACTGAGGTTTACCAAGCTCAGTCCAGATTAAGGATGATATCACGGTGCTATCAGCACCGGTATCAACTTGCATTTTTATTTTATGGTCTTTTACTGTAATGTACTCCCATGTCACCGACATGTTAAACACGTTTTCCCGTGTATAGTACATTCCCATCTCCATTTCGGATGATGTTTGACCAGGCAACTTACCCTCTTCCTCGCAGAAGTTGTTGTGCTGGTCAGACTTACCTGACTTAGACTGTTTTACTTCTGCACATTTTTGAAAAGTGCCCCACCTTTTCACAGGTGTTACATTTCTTGTTCAAGGCCGGACACGGTTTGCTGCTATGTGGCTTACCTCCACATCTATTACACAAGTTACCATTGCCTTTATTACCAGTGAACTTTTCACTAGGTTTTCTGAAGGTCTTTTTGAAGTTGTACCCACTTCTTCTTTTATTACAAATGGTCTATTACCTGTTGAGGAACTCTCAAAAGCCATTGCTTGACTTCTGAACTGTAAGCTTTCTATCATTTCAGACACAGACATCGTTGGCTTAGTTTTAATGCCGTCTAATAGTCTTAATTGGGCCTCAGGGTCTCTCAAACCTGAGATAAATTTTATTTTCACCAACTCTTCCTCAGGGTTGGTTATTGTTTTAAGTTTTTCGAAGTCACATTAACGTGCTTCTTCTCTGAGGCGCGCTAGAAAATCGTCATCAGATTCTCCAACGCCTTGGACAACGGACAGAAATTTAGCCATTTCTGCCGTTACTACTCTCTCCTTAGGTGAAATGTAGTTTTGAATAGCTAGTCTGATCTCTTTAAAAGGAGTGTCTAACAATTTTTTAGGGCTCAAAAGGCTCCTAAGTTTAGGAAGTGCGTCCTGGCCGCATATACTATGAAAGAGATTTGTTACCTGTAGGACCACTACCGTACCGTCGTTGTTGACTTTATCTTCTTTCTTCTCTGCGCGACATTTCGCCACAAAAGACATGATCCACGCAGTACAGGACTCAGCATTCTGCAGATCCAAGGTTTGTCGGTCGTTTGGTGGTCTGGACACCATTGTCGTGGTCTCGAGCACGAATAACAAGAATTTTATTATTTTAATAATTGAATTCAAAATGGCCTAAATGTACAAAATTTCACAGGTATTTATAATCCGTATCAGTATGAAAATTTACAGATCCGTCTAGATATAGATAAACTGATATGTGTTAATTTACACCTTAGCTGTGAACAAGTTTTTCCCCTTGCCGTATATGGCAAGTGCTAGTGCAGTTTTTTGCACTTAACACATTGTTCTCCCTACCTGAGAACATGTCATTGCTATCTACTGGGAGGGTCGGAGAGTTGGTTACTGATCGAGTTTGGTGGTGGGAAGGTCGAATCTATCTCACAAATTTATGGTTTATGTACATTGATAAACTTGTGGTATGAACAAATTTGAATCGACGATTCGGTTCAAATTAGAAGCCATTATTCAATTTCACTTCACCAAACATCAGGTAAGAAAGTTTTCTTTATATATCGAAGTTTTAACTTAAGTTGCTAAGTTCGCCACTTCTCGATATATTTTTGACGCAAAGAGAACAACCTTCACATTACTCAGAGTTTTGTCGTATGACATTTCTAAACCAAAAGAGCATTACTACATCTGTCAATAAGTATCAGCTGAACAGTTGGATTTTTAAAGATTTTCTCAAGCAACGAGAATAAAAGAACCAGAAAAAAGCAAAAAAATTTCTTAAAATTTTCAAATTGAACAAGAAGCTAAGGTAATTCTGTAAGATCAAAGATGTTAATAAAAATTAATAACAATTTTGAGCAAAAACAACTGACAAAACTTTTAAAAAACACAAAAATTTCATTCTCATTTGAAAATTGGATTCCGAAATGCTTGAGTTCAAACTAAGAAACAAGCACGTAACTCCTTAAACCAGTTAAGCAGATTACAGGAAATTGCCCAGAAATTATCATGACATGGATTGCGACTGAGCGAAACAAAGAAAGTAATATGGAATGACAATGATTGTTTTCCGCAAAAACTCCCGAAACGAGCATGTCAATGTGATGCGGTTTTTTGATTCGGTAATAAGGCTTGATCATGCTTCCTAACTAAAAAACACAGGAACCAATACAAAATCTACTAAGCGATAATTCTTGATCTAAGACCAAACAAAACAAAAATTAGGCATCGGCCTTCTAAAAATAGGCTCCACAGGTTTAGCCCATTTCATTTTTGATTTCGTTATTCCAGCTTTATTCCGTTTTTCGGTTATTTTGTAGAGCAAATTCGCTTATTATTACAATCGGTTAACTTGGTGAAAAACATGAAATTAGCCTAGAGAAGTAATAATGATTTTGCGCAAGTTCAAAAAGCAGTTGAAAATAGTTAAAGCAAAATTTTGAACAATACAATAAAAGGGAAAGAGTAGTAGCTGTCGGTGGAACATTTTCTAGTGAAGGATAAACCAGATAAACACCTGCAGTTGATGGACAGAAATTTATTATAGTTATACAATGAGATGAAAGTGAACTTTGCGAAAACAAATTAGTCTCAATCTCCACAAAAAACTTCAATTATGATCCCTTTCCTAAATTTCAGAAATTGGAAAATATCATTATTTTTTGATTTGTATGTAACAGATCGTGCTAAACATTCTTTTTTTGAAACACTTTTATTCAAAAGTACACTTAAAATAAATTTTTGCGCGGAGAAAAATTAACTGAAGTTTTCAATGAAAGTGCATCAGATATATCAAATCAGCCTTCATTTTTGGAAGCAACCAGAAGCTCATACAGTAACAAACGTGTCATTTGATTATATACAATCTAACGTCTAAAAAAGAACAGAAAGTAGAATTAGCGGACGAGGTGCGTGTTTTTTATGAGACTCATGAGCTAATCGAGTTTCAAATAGCCATTGTTTGTTTCTCTTGTAAATTTTCAGAAAGCGTTCACAAGAATGAAGGATAATTTTTTGAAAAAAATGCACCAATGTTAATTGTTCAACTAATGACACCTAAAAAGATTTTTATTGACACGGAGACCAAATTTAGGCCGTGATTATAAAAGTAACAAGAGAGTTTTTAAAAATAGAAAAAGTAAAACAAAAAACCGGCTAAGAAACAGCTAAATTCTATAAACAACAAAGCAAACAATCAAAAATTATTCAAAAAATCTCCTCTAAATAAAGAGCTCAAGGATTGGGAGAAAAATTATGTAAATTCACGCAAAATGTCGAAAAAGCGGCAAAATGGGTAAAGCGAAAAAAATAGGAGCGCTATAATAGCCGGCTGAGAAGATGAGGGCGGCTATTAAACATAAACCGACTGACGTCGGACAAATTTCTCTCGAACAATTGGAGAGACAAACAGATTAGAAGGGGCATACAGCTAGAAAGCGCAAGCTAGAAAGGGTTTCAAAAGCGCAAGCTCTCGTGTCAATACTCACCTGTTTTTTTTAAAGAAAATTGGTTCTTGAGGGCGATAAAAATGTTGACGTTTTTGCATTTTCAGATGGAGTGCTCTAGTCGCTCCTGAAAAAATATCTCCGAACCATTACTAGAATTCCTGCCACGTCCCTATGTAATAGGCGAAATACCCTCTCAGCTTTAAGGGTCTTATGTGTTAGAGTCAACCTTAAGGGCCCTGGCGGATTTTATGCCCCATATAATATCACATATACTTATATACTTATATAGATTGCTTCATGACTCACTTCTTTGGGAAGCGTTTTGAGAACTCCTTCGAAGAGTTCTTTTGTCTCCCTGTTCGCTTTTGCGATGTCTGCGTTCGCATGCAGTCCGAAGACAGTTGGGTCGTTCTGAATGGGCAGACTCTTCACGTAGTCCACAAATGCCGCATGTTCACGTGCCTCGTCTGGGATGAAGTAGTCGTCAGAATCTGCCGAGAATCGGTAGCCGGGTTCTTGGTACACCTTAAGAAAAGTATTGCATAATGTGTTGCCATTACGCAATGATGAGACACGACGCAGCCTACGTAGAAAGGCCTACTTACGTAAGGTAATTGAAATTCGTGAAAAATCAGTCGTTTCATTTAGGTAAATTTCTGAAGAGTTATGGCAAGTCATTGAATTGTTACTTCTTCAAATTACAGGTTTTCCTGAGATTACAGAAGATTGCGAACAGCGTTTTATGTTACAAGATTGGGAGCAAGCGGTCGAATGTTGTCGATTAAGATGGAAATGGATAGTAAATCAAAGTATCTTTTCATGTAATTGAAAAAGTTTCACAACTCAGGAGATTAAAAAGTTATATCATAGTTGTTCATGAGAGAAAACAAAATTTTGCTTAATCGTACGTTGAGTATTTGTTAAAATGGTTATGTAGCAAAATTTGTTTAATGCGAGCGATTAAGGCTTGAATTTTAAAATATTATTGCAATCTTTTCTCCCACAATAAATTTTTGAATATTCTAGTATTTTTTCAACATTTTCGATTAAAATCAATTTTTGAAAACGTCTGGCACCAGTTTGGAACGTTGGACGAATAAGAGGTACCTTGTGGTTGTAGAAGAGTGTCAATAGACTGTTGATTAGGATCCTGTCTCTCTCGTCTGTCACTCTGCCTCCGTAGTTGCACTCTCCCACCAAATACAGCAGGGCATCTATCGGAATCTTCTCGTAGTCATTCAGGAACATCTTTATCAACAACAAAAACAACAATGAACTAAAATACCACATGAAATTTCAGTAACAAAAACTTGATGAATTTTTAGTTAAGTGCCGAATTAATCTTAATCTTCTCCCATTAAGGAAGACTTTTTTGGGCAGGGGTACAGTTCTTGGAACTTTTGATACCACGAAACAAAAAAAAAACGTCTGATTAGTCATTTCCACATAAAAGAATAAATTCCACAATGAATTCCACAATAAATTCCACAATAAATTCTTTGGCACGTCCAAGATATATTTTTCAGCAACAAAACATAACAAAACAAAGTTAAACACTTTTATGTTTATGAAATTATTTAATTACAAATTAATCAAGTTCAGTATTATAGTTATACTGGTCGCTCTAACTTAACTTCTCATTTTTTGTATAATAAACCAAGAACGCATAAAATATTCTAAAGAGACGCCCAAGAAACATCGAAGGCTAGATAGACACCCCACCTGCAGCTGTCTGACACTTATGATCAGGTCAGATTCGTTGAACTGGTATGAAATATTCCAGCCCAGAGGTCCAAAGTTCCTTCTTTCTTGCACCAGAGCGTGGAAAAATGTCAGACTGAACAAGAGACGCTGCCATTCCTGGAACAAAAAATACAATATTTCAACATTAATTACCATTATTACGTGCATCTAGCAATTATTTGAGAAAAACACAGATTTTGATGCTTGTTTCCACATTTTGTGTCTAAAGACTTACGTGGCGGTTAAACACTTACATTTCCTTAATCCCCTTAAATGGCTCATCCGTTTTATTCAATATATTCAAGTGAAAAATTTAAAAGCATAAACATGCACAGTTTGCTGCTACCCAGGTTTAGGTCCAGACCCAAACTGAGCAACGATCAGAATTTCCTGACCAAAATGCCTTCCGATCAGACTTTTCAGACGGAAATAACCTCTGATCAGACATTCCAGACCAAAATGTCCTCTGATCAGACCAAACCCAGACTTTGGTCCAGACTACAGTGCGCTTATGATCCGACTCAAATTCAGACCATTGTCCAGAATTTAAACAGACTATGATCAGACTTTCCAGACCAAAGTGACCCTTTTCAGACCAAAGACAGCCATGGTCCAGACTACTGTGCACTCGAACTGCCGTCAAGACCCTGTAATTTCGGTCTAGGAACACATGGGTGTGCGTTCGATTGGGTCAGATCAGAGCTCAATTTGGTCTGGACCTAAACCTGGGTAGGACGATATAACGAAAAGTAGTAGACGGAACGCAAAATTCAGGACAATAGATTGAAGTTGAAATTACTTAAGTTGCACATTGGCCATTTAAGTTTTCATTTATAATACGGTTTATAACATTTCCGGTTGAGAAAATTTGTTTGGTTGTGATAGTCTTATATCAAGTCCAACGGGCCGCCAAGGCAGGTCCTTGGCTCGTGAGGCATGGCCCGACGCGGTAATCTAACGCAAGCTCCAAAAAAAACGTTCCCGTACTTAACGCCAAGTCAATATCAGTACTGGGCAAGTCTAATTCCAAGTCTAGATATCAGTACTGATTCAGAGCTATGATCATGACACATTTAAGACTTGTCAGACTTGGCAAGTCTTAATACAAGTGCGAAAATAAACTTCCGTACGGGGATCGAACCCACGCTCTCCATGTCCTTAGAGTGCTTGTCCTTCTTACTGCGCCACCGTGACTGTTGAAGTTTCGTCTTTTGTGCCGTCAAATTACGCTTGAAAGAAGCAAATTTCAAGCGAGAAAGCGAGCAAATTATATTACATGGGAGACTTGCATTTACAATTGCCCAGTACTGATTAACACTTGGAGATCGGTACGGGTTTGCTCTCGCCAAAGGAGAATATAGATCGACTTTTGATCTACAGTCTAAATTTTGCGGATTTTGTTCCGTTTTCCGTTTGACCTATTGTCCGGTCATAGCGTAAATTATCTAACAATAAAAGTTTTTAATCCCCTGCTGCTTTCTAAGGATGTGCTTTTCAAAAACGGTACACACTTCGTAATGAATCTCAATTTTGGGAAAAACTTGAACCGTGATTCCATTAATACACGACGTCAGAAAAAACTGGAAATGTAACAATAAAAAAAAATAAATCTATTAAGCCAAATAAAATTACAGATGAAATTAGAAGAAAAAACTGCAATAAAATTTACTTTATTTGAGATAATTAACTTACTATTTTTTTTAAATTAAATCAAAAGCGATCAAATAGTTCATTATGCTGTAAGTATTGTGAGCCACGGCCATGTCTTAGTGGTTCCGGGGGTTGATATGAAACTATCACAACCGAAAAGGATATCAATTCATCGAAGCAAATACTATGCGTAATAATTGTCTAACAGTTTATGGTAAATGAAGACAACTTTATGTTTTCGGCTCCTTTTGAATCTGATCAGGTTTTGGCGCTTTTTCACAACAGCTCTTTTTTGATTGAACAAGCATGAATAAGATACTTCAAATGAAATTCAGGGGCAAATTTCCGGAGTGGGGAGGGGCAAAAAAGCGATGGGGCTAATTTTCCCACAAATGACCACCAAATCATAATTATTCCTCGTCAGCAGATTTGCAGTTTTAGCAAATCTTTTACATAGAGCTTCGTACTGCTTTCTATTGCCCCTGGATTTCGCCTGTTTATCCCAATTGTCAGGATTAAAAGCGTCATACCAAAAATTGCATAAAAATACAAAGAGAACCCAAAATGATTGCTACAAATTGGTTCGAGAGCAATTAATGACTCAAGTAGAGGACTGTTTTGGGAATGAAAATTAGCTAATAAGAAAGCATATCAATTGGAAAGCCCCCTTCCCGGAAAATTGAGTCAACATATAAGCTGATTCTGTCTGCCCTCAGCGTCTATTTAAGTTTGAAAAAAATGTACAAACACATTCTAGAGATAAATTAGTCTATATTAAAGAGAAAACAGAAAAGGGGTAGGAATATAGAGCAGAGATAAATTAGCGGGTTATTTAGCTAAGTACATTAATTATGTAATTTTCATTAGGTAATTCAGTATATAAAAAATAATTCAGTATAGGTAATTCAGTATGAAAAACAAATAATTGAAATCCACAGTAGAGATAAATTGATGTGATAATTGTCTACCAGTGTCTTTCTGCATGCTCTGTAGAAGTCGGAGTTGTTGATGGGGAACGAGAGGTATGACCTGAGTATGTTGTTCCTCAGTCCCTTCGGAGGCTCATTTGTCATCTTCACACTCGTCTGCAGAATGTACGCTGGAAACTTCTCCGATGTGTAGCTTGTGAGCCACATCCTAAATATATTAACACCAAGTGGACATTACTATTTATAGCTGATATAATTCACTAATTATTTTAGGACCTAACCCCTCCTCCCCCCAGTATTTTTTATGCCCCAGTTGCAAAATATAAGTTGTTATATAGCACGCTACTATGTAAAATAATATCACCTTCGCCTGGGGGCGTAAAAATTATATGCCCATTAAAACTGGGGGGGTGGCGTGGGGGGTCAGATTATATCTCCTTATTTTCTTCAGTCTGGGGGGGGGGGGGGCAACGAAACTATGCCACACCACCCTTTCACGTTATACAAATTGACTTGTTAAAGTCATATAACCAAAGCATAGTGATCAAAAATTTACATCAAAAAATTATATGTCGACATAAATTTTTGTTGGAAATTTTTGATTACCATGCTTTGGTCATATGACTAAGAATTAAGTCAGAATAAGGTCAGACAAATGACTGATACATCCACCAAAAATTAGACTGTACAGAGTATTTTGGTACATGAACAGAACGACGGACAGGACAAAATCCATAATGTTTTTTTTTTCACTTATTCACTGCTGAAATCCTATGACTGCTAGGTACGGGTCTGTTAATCCTACTTTCAATAATTAACCTGAAGTTATTTTTGGTGAGTTGTGGGTTGGACAGGTGGTCCTGTACCAGTTTCTCCAGAGTGGGTAGCCAGCTGACAGCCAAGTGACAGTTCTGCAACACCACCCACTGTCCACTCCCGGCTGCATCCTTCACCTTCTTCTCTGCTATCGGACCCTGGCCCTGTCCGAGTGAAATCGTGATCAAGTTCTGACCTGAAATTCAGGGGAAAATTAGCCGAAAACATATTATAGTCAGATAAACAGCTCCCTGATGTCTGATCTGTCATAAAAAATCCTTGAATTTGATATGTTTCAATGGAAAAAAACTTTTCCAATATTGATTATAATATCAAAACAAATCTTAGACTACTTAGACTCTTATTACTCACGATCTCTTGCTACTTTAAACACTATTAAGGAGATATGAGTCTAAAGCTGTAAGTTGTTAGGTCAAAAATGACAAATCCTGTCAAGTTGCGTTTAGAAAATCCATTCGAACGATGTTCTCAGTTAGCGGCACGAAAACAAATTTATAAATGGGGACATTCGTAGAAAAACATGCAAATTGAAAAAAAGCCACTCTCTTGGCTCAGCACTTCAAAATTGTTCAGCACTCAATTCAGTGAAACAAAACTTGATGCTCCTTAATAAAACATGCATTAACTTGAGATCTCTCGCAAAACTTCTTTACAGCTGGTCGATTTATCTCGTCACAAGAAAAGAAAACAAAAACATCCTGTAATATCCAGCCATGCTAATTCTTGATAAATCTTGATAATTGCCGCTCAATCTTTTGATTTCCTGCTATAGCTTGTTTTTGGGTGCTATTGAATCTTTAATACTCGATATGTCTTGCAATGCTAACGTCAGTCTTTCTTAAAAATCTTGCCCAGATCTTTTTTCTTGACAGCCATACAAAGAACTTGCAAGTTCATACATATCTTGATTTATCTTGCCATGTAACATGGCAAGATATGGGAAAGACTACCCTTGATTAATATGTTTTTAATTACGGCTATCAAGTTTATTTTCACTGGGAAATCAAATCGCTACAAATTTCTGCACTGGTATTTTTTTGTCGTCTTCTGAATTTCTGCTAGGCTCAACAGTGAGGGGACTCTGTCGCCCAGAAGATCGATCAAATAAAATAAACCAAAGGTTTTGAATTGGTGAAGCAAGCGTTACTTTGTTACTCTGCGATTTCCCCTCTTCCACTCTTGTAAGCTGTTGCAAATTAGATTGCCTTGAAATAAGTTAATTCACAATGGGGCTCGTAATATCAATTCTAGTTATATGGATAACGAATGTAAGACAATTACTTGTACATCAATGGAAAAGACAAATTCAAGACAATTTATAATAGTAATTAAAGTAATATTAACAATATCCGTGGTTCACTTCCCAAAAGAACTAAATCAAAACGCTCACAGTATCCCAACTGGTCTTGCAATTACAAATCTTTCAAAATTTAGTCCCACTAAACCAACTACTTTCTCTTGCTTGATCGAAACCAAACTTCTGAAGTTCTCCCAAAATCTCCAAAGTCTGCCTCTCTCTCTCTCTCTCTCTCTCTGCCAAAATTTCTCTGTGTCACTTCAATTTATACTTAACCAATATGCTCTTATCTTAAGCAAACAAACTCTAATCTCTTAAGTAAACATTGCAACTTACTTTTGAAATCTGTCACATTCTGTGGGAGGGCTTTGTTTGCTATACAAACAACCAATATCAAATTATGCTCTGTCATTCAACTGCTAGCAACCATTGTTCAATTTACTTCTTATCTTAAGTACACGACTTTTGGACTCTTATGTAAACAAACCCACTCCGCTTTATCTCATCTTAATTAAATACACTCTTGGAACTTAAGTAAACACCGAAAGTCATTCTGACAGATTGATACATCCGCAGGAGGAGTTCCCTTCACTAAACAAACAGATTAAGGTCAAAGTCCGCGGTCCTTATCGCCCTTATTTGCGCACACAAATTTGGCACCAAGTCAATTTTGTCGCTTTTGTCATTCAAAGACTATCGGTCTCCATGGGTAAATATATTGCTAATTCATGCTTGCTAAAGCTAAAATAATGGATTGGTATGCTTTTCCCAGCATTCCGTGCAATTCCCCATTTTTCAGGTCAATCCGACGTCAACATTTCGAAAAAATACTATTTCAATTTAGGTGCTAACTACTTTCCTGTGATAATTACCAATATACTCAAAAATCGCCATTTTACATCCTAAACCCTTCCCAATATCATGCAAAAACATTAATTCATACGTGCAGGACAATACAATTGATTAATCGCCTTATTTCTGACTCAAACATTCATGTTTCACAGTAAAATACCTAAAAACCTTCAAATCACGCTACTTCCGGTGTTAATAGCTGGAGGGTGGGTGGTCGGATTCGCCTGAAAATTATTCTCGCAATAGAGGACCACTAGGGGTACCTCCCCATCATTGACCAGTTATCAACCAATAACTCCTTCCCATCCCGGGGGAGGTCGGACAATTTTTTATCGGTAGGGTATTTGGAAAACTGATTAATTGCCTTTTTATTTACTTTAAGTCAACAAAACTCTAATAAATTTATTCCACAACTTTCTAAACCATACCCATGGTTATACAAAACATTACTGCACCAGTACATGCTAGTATGACTGCTTTATACCGTTAATTCATCCATACACTATCAAATTTTTACTTAAAATATCCAAAAACCGTCGAATAACCCCCTTTCCCATGCTAACGAATCTGATCGAAAAAAGTTTAACCCGCCGTTCATCCCTATTATATTTGGACAATCATTAGAGGAAATTCCCCACAGAATTTCAAAATCCAATGACGATTATAACTTACATAGTTGAGGGTACAAGGTTTGGGGATGCCCATTAATTTGTAAATCCGAAGTCACACTTCTAGTTTGGTTCAAATGGAAGTTCCAATTCTGTTCAAGGTATCTAGTTCACTTCAAATGTTCGCTCTCTAGTTTTCATTTAAACTCCAATCACTCATTTCGACTTTGGCCTGATGAACAGACACAACTTTGCTAAGTAAATGAGATAAATCGACAGCTCAATATGCTTTTGTTCATCAATTTGTTTGTTTAAGATATATCACTCAACTCTCCTCTCTGGCGCCTTCGATACAATAACCCTTTAAGAAAGAACGCTTACTTCAAATACCTAATTAACCTGTCTAACTTGACCTCAATTATTTGACTTTACTAGCGCTATCTAGTTATGAAATTTCTATTGAGTTTATTCTTATGCTTTCTACACTCCTCCCTTCTAGATTATTATTCTCCCGAATAATTGCAAAACCTTATCCTGACCCGATTAACTTACTCTTACGTACTTTAACCATGGTCGATCTAGTGAAGTGAACCACTTAGCTTTAGCTCCGGGTTAATACAAATTAACTGCACTAAAATTTGAATAGCGGTTGATTAAATCAGATTGGAAAACACTCCTGCAATTTCACATTTTAACATATTTTACCTAATTCATCACAATTGATTTTTGATCAAACTCTATTGCCTCTGACATACCTTGTCCCCGGGAACCCCGAAATCACTAAAGTATCAAATCTAAAAATAGATCTACCAAATCAACACATTTCCCTATATCTTTTTTTTAAAAAACTTTTCTTTACGGCTATAGGGCTTGATCACCTTGTCTCGATAAAATAGATTAAAACAATGTAGACAACAAATTGTGATTAAAAAAACTTGAATAACTTAGCTGTCAACGTCCCTCTAATCATACACTCGTGCACCTGATCATGAAAACCTTCTTCCTCTGATGCTTGAATGGATGTCCACCTCTTCTTCCACTGTAGCTACCATTTCTACTGTAATCCTGCCATGACTGCTGTCTTGATGCTTCCAAACGGCTCCACTTCTCTTTCTGTCTCAACGATCGGTTCTCCAGCAGCATCCTTGCAATCTTCGGAAATCGTGATGCAATCCTTCTATCCACTTTCTGCTCAACTGCCATCGAAAACCCTCTAGAGTCCTCCCTCCTAGGCTGTTGATCGTCATGAACACTACTGTGATCGGATTTCCCTGTTCTGTCAACTCCAGCACTGTCCCCTTGATGCTCATCTGTTGGTTCGACCGAAACACTACCATTAGGCTGACTTTCATTCAATTGGGATTGCACCCATTCCTCTAGCTCCTTTCCCAACTGTGCAAAATTACTTCGGTCACCTGCTGCCTTATCGTTTTGACCCTTCTGTTTTTCAGACACCAACTGCCGATCAGTTCCTCCAGAACTTGTCCAATTCTCCAAAGTGTCCACAGTGCACTCAGCTGTACACATTTGTGTCTCATCAGCCACGTTTGTTGCATTGCAGAACTTCTGGTCCAAACCTCTTGTCTTCAACTCAACCAAGGCCCAGGCTCCAAACATATGGTTTCTGCTAGCTTTGACACCACTGCCAAAACTGCTTTCTATTGCAGTTACATTTTTGCATGCTACTGAGTCCAAACTCGCGGCAATACTTGTCTCGCTTCTCGAATCGTTGTCATCAAATTCCTCTACATCCGAAAAATCTGTATCCGAAGCATCTTCAAACAAATAGTCATCATCCGACCGTTCAACGCTTATCTCCTCAGACTCTGGTGACAGTGCATAATCGTTTTTCATAGCATTATGCTCATCTGGTCCACAATACTCAACTCTCCGCTCAATGACTTTTTCTACTGTCAGAATTTTTCTGAAGCCACTGTTTTCATTTTTGCTCAGCGGTACTCTATAAAATTCCTGATTTGTTTGACCACAAACTTCCTCCGTGAACTCCGCCTCAGGTCCAGTTTGCACTTCATTGCCGTAACCTGGAATTCTTAATCTACTACCACTTTCGGCAACTCTCGTATCTTCCACTTCTCCAAACAGATCTTTACCAAAAGCTCCTTTTCCTGATACACAACAGCTGGGCCCAATGCCAAATACTCCAGAAGTTTTGCCGGGATGCCGCAATTCATCCATTAAAGAAGTGTCAACTCTTCTTCTTGTATCAATCACCTGCCTTTGAGAACACTGCGGTCGGTTTCTCTGATCCACAGTATCACTGGTTTCAATGAATTCCGCTCTACTTCCCGCTTTCCCTCTCACAAACAAATTGTAGCTTCGCTCATAAAAGAGTGGATTGTCAGACAATCGTATGTCAAACTGATACAGCGTTTCTGTCAGCGTCCATGCTTGCTTCCCTGGAGTTGACCGCCAATAACCTCTTGGTAAATCACTTACAGCATTCAAGGCCCACCCACACAATTTTGTCGGCAACCATTTCATCATCTCTTCTTCCCTCCATCCTAACTTCAAGCCAGTGCTCAAATAATGTTCACGCCAAACCTCCCAAACTTTGTAGCCTGGTGAAGGAAAACGCTTCACCAATTGATAACCAAACATCATCAAACTCTTGGTAACCCAAACCGCAAATAAAACTCAATTTTCGGTGCGCTCTCAGCAGTTTCTCCGACGAAAAATACGCACGCTCTCGAATTAATCAGAAAATAATCCACAGCAAAAAGTAACAAAGAAAAGAAGCCCACCCAGGAGCGCCACTGTCGTCTTCTGAATTTCTGCTAGGCTCAACAGTGAGGGGACTCTGTCGCCCAGAAGATCGATCAAATAAAATAAACCAAAGGTTTTGAATTGGTGAAGCAAGCGTTACTTTGTTACTCTGCGATTTCCCCTCTTCCACTCTTGTAAGCTGTTGCAAATTAGATTGCCTTGAAATAAGTTAATTCACAATGGGGCTCGTAATATCAATTCTAGTTATATGGATAACGAATGTAAGACAATTACTTGTACATCTTTGGAAAAGACAAATTCAAGACAATTTATATTAGTAATTAAAGTAATATTAACAATATCAGTGGTTCACTTCCCAAATGAACTAAATCAAAACGCTCACAGTATCCCAACTGGTCTTGCAATTACAAATCTTTCAAAATTTAGTCCCACTAAACCAACTACTTTCTCTCGCTTGATCGAAACCAAACTTCTGAAGTTCTCCCAAAATCTCCAAAGTCTGCCTCTCTCTCTCTCTCTCTGCCAAAATTTCTCTGTGTCACTTCAATTTATACTTAACCAATATGCTCTTATCTTAAGCAAACAAACTCTAATCTCTTAAGTAAACATTGCAACTTACTTTTGAAATCTGTCACATTCTGTGGGAGGGCTTTGTTTGCTATGCAAACAACCAATATCAAATTATGCTCTGTCATTCAACTGCTAGCAACCATTGTTCAATTTACTTCTTATCTTAAGTACACGACTTTTGGACTCTTATGTAAACAAACCCACTCCGCTTTATCTCATCTTAATTAAATACACTCTTGGAACTTAAGTAAACACCGAAAGTCATTCTGACAGATTGATACATCCGCAGGAGGAGTTCCCTTCACTAAACAAACAGATTAAGGTCAAAGTCCGCGGTCCTTATCGCCCTTATTTGCGCACACAAATTTGGCACCAAGTCAATTTTGTCGCTTTTGTCATTCAAAGACTATCGGTCTCCATGGGTAAATATATTGCTAATTCATGCTTGCTAAAGCTAAAATAATGGATTGGTATGCTTTTCCCAGCATTCCGTGCAATTCCCCATTTTTCAGGTCAATCCGACGTCAACATTTCGAAAAAATACTATTTCAATTTAGGTGCTAACTACTTTCCTGTGATAATTACCAATATACTCAAAAATCGCCATTTTACATCCTAAACCCTTCCCAATATCATGCAAAAACATTAATTCATACGTGCAGGACAATACAATTGATTAATCGCCTTATTTCTGACTCAAACATTCATGTTTCACAGTAAAATACCTAAAAACCTTCAAATCACGCTACTTCCGGTGTTAATAGCTGGAGGGTGGGTGGTCGGATTCGCCTGAAAATTATTCTCGCAATAGAGGACCACTAGGGGTACCTCCCCATCATTGACCAGTTATCAACCAATAACTCCTTCCCATCCCGGGGGAGGTCGGACAATTTTTTATCGGTAGGGTATTTGGAAAACTGATTAATTGCCTTTTTATTTACTTTAAGTCAACAAAACTCTAATAAATTTATTCCACAACTTTCTAAACCATACCCATGGTTATACAAAACATTACTGCACCAGTACATGCTAGTATGACTGCTTTATACCGTTAATTCATCCATACACTATCAAATTTTTACTTAAAATATCCAAAAACCGTCGAATAACCCCCTTTCCCATGCTAACGAATCTGATCGAAAAAAGTTTAACCCGCCGTTCATCCCTATTATATTTGGACAATCATTAGAGGAAATTCCCCACAGAATTTCAAAATCCAATGACGATTATAACTTACATAGTTGAGGGTACAAGGTTTGGGGATGCCCATTAATTTGTAAATCCGAAGTCACACTTTTAGTTTGGTTCAAATGGAAGTTCCAATTCTGTTCAAGGTATCTAGTTCACTTCAAATGTTCGCTCTCTAGTTTTCATTTAAACTCCAATCACTCATTTCGACTTTGGCCTGATGAACAGACACAACTTTGCTAAGTAAATGAGATAAATCGACAGCTCAATATGCTTTTGTTCATCAATTTGTTTGTTTAAGATATATCACTCAACTCTCCTCTCTGGCGCCTTCGATGCAATAACCCTTTAAGAAAGAACGCTTACTTCAAATACCTAATTAACCTGTCTAACTTGACCTCAATTATTTGACTTTACTAGCGCTATCTGGTTATGAAATTTCTATTGAGTTTATTCTTATGCTTTCTACATTTTTCCTATTTCACGTGGACACCAAAAAATTATTGATTAAAAAGATTTCTCCAATACTCGTCTTCGAGTCCTAAAAAGACTATATCTCAATATAATTCAAAACCTTTTAGTAGGAAAAAATGTAGAAGGCCTAAAAAGGCAGTCGAGTAGATGACGGTGGCTCTCAAAAAGTAAATCGAAAAATGTACGGATCAAAACCAACGTAGAAGGATGGGTTTTAAGAACATAACTGCTACAAACTCTAGAAACTATGTAACTGCTAGAAACTGGTTATTGCTAACTAGTTTTCTATACAGTATTAATCCTAAAACTAGTTGTGAAAACTTTTTAAGGCAACCTTTGGCATCTGAGAACTTCTGCAATGAGGCCATCGGATCAGATCCAGGGGAAAGAACGAAGACAAGAGGGGTGGAACTGCTGCTGTCAACGAAACTCTTATCAAGGTCGAATGTGGGCGGGTCCACATACTCTCTCCCCATACGTTTCACCACAAATTTGATCACAGCCGAGGTTATCTAAACAGATTGAAAAGTTATCTATTGTTAGATGTTTCATTTATAATGTTTGATTTTTAATGTAAGATTCAGTACTGATTTACACTTGAAGCTAGGTCCGGGTATTTGATTTAAATTCGGAAAATATGACCAGATGGTTAAATTTTTACATCTTTTCCAGTAATTTCATTGTACTTAAACCAATTAAATCTATAAATATATAATATTACATTCGAGAAAACTTTTAACTAGTCATTTTGTTTGTTCGCATTTTAGGTAAGAAAGATGACGACAAAGATTCTATCTGTTGGTTCTAGGGTATGTTCTCATTTAGAAAAAAAATCCGTAAACGTTTGTTCGAATGCTCAATGGCTTTTGAATCGAGAATAACACTGACTCACCTTGTCTGGTCTGAAACACCTGGTGATGATGAGGGTCTGGATGTCTGATATCTGGGAGTCCTTCCATCCTTCTGGCATTGCACTCGAAGGATCTGTTTCCTCAAACATTTTCTTCCACCGCAGATACTGAACACAAAAAAAATTACGCATTCAAAAAGATTTTCGGTCAAGTTTAAACTGAAAAATTGTGAAGGAGTTTTAAGGTCATTTTTAAATCAGTTCTTAAGTGTTTCTACCTGCGGGGTTTGCTTTGAGATGAAAGAGGCAAAATCGTTGTTACGAAAGAGGGGGGAGCGGGGTTAACTGTTGAAAATAAAGGACCAATTTAATTCAGCGTTCATTTGCCTGCTATAATCAGGGCGTGGTCAATTTTCGTAGATGAGCGACAATAGGGGGGGGGGGGGGGATCCGAGGGAAGTGGATACGAATGAGTTCATTCAACAATCTTTGCATAGCTTACATTTCGTTCGAAGTGTTCCTTGAACCCTGTCATTCTGGGCAACTCTGCTGCCTTGCAGATCTCGTTCCATGTTTTTTCAGATAACCAGTCCGGACATGGGTTCTCATATGGGTTCTCCAAAGAAACGCTACCAGTTAAGAGGAAGCGCAGCTCGTTGTCCTCAATCCTAAGGAGAACAAAAATAAGATTTTTCACTTTTCCAATTATTGTTCACATAAAAATCTGTGAACAACCTATTCTCTGTGTTTCTGTACCAATTAGGGCAGCAATAGTAAAAAAAAAAAAGAGGCGAAGCAGGCATTAACATTAAACTTTTCAAAAAAAATATGATTATCTTAATTAAAGATGGCTGATAAAGTGAAAAACTATGGTTGGATTGAGTTTCTGCACACTAAATTCTAATCATTATGACTTACACATTAATCCTAACGTCAACGTTGAAAAGAAAAGGAAGAAACGAAAAGTTTTCTGGATATAATCCAAAAACATTAATCATAATCATGTTTAAGAAGCTAATTTCAAAAATGAGTCTGCAAAATTGTACGCATTCATAAATCAAAAATAAAAACAACAACAGAACCGATTAACACAAGGCGAACTGACCTCAAGTGACAGGCGATCAAGTGGCTTTAGCAGCAGCTAGCTTTGACTTAGTGACACCAGCTCAAACTTAACAGAGGTCAAGTGAGGGGCACTAAACACCTCCTAATGCATGCATCCCTTTTTAGAGTACCTCACTTCCCCTCTATTAAATTTAAGCTGTTGCAACTAAGTCAAAACTAGCTGCTGCTAAAGACAAATGATCGCCAGTCACTGGATTGAGAGGAGTGGGTGGAAGGTGGAATGAGTACGTGGGCGGAATCGGGTTATAAAACGGGTTAGAAGTAGCGGTCGACTGGAGGAGGGGTTGGAGTTAGAGTGGTCCAAACCGGAAGAAACAGCCCTTAAAGCATTTTTTAAGTCGTCTCAGTAACCTCGGTAATTTGTACACTTAGTCCAACTAAAAATGAACTGTAATCAAAATTATGTAATCAAATTGCAACCAAAATTGACTCAAAATTCTCACCAAAAAGTCATCAGCATCATAAAATAAACTAAAAAACAACTCAACCTTGTATTGTTTTTACCTTTCAATTGAAATTCTTCACAACACCAAATTATATTATTTGAATCAACTAAAAATTACCAAAGCTCAAAAGACCTCAGTTTTAACTTAAAAGTTTTTTTCCTTAAATAATTTAAAAACGAAAAAAATTGCACGAAAGGCATCAACGATCCTCTAAATATTGTGTTCAAACGACATCTTTCTGTTACCATTCTACGAAGGCAAACACGGTCGAGCAATACATATTTAAAAAGAATTGTCCATTTCCTCCGTGCTAAGCGTTTTTATGGCGGAGCGTAGTACATTGCTAACTGCATATGATTGTTTTCAAAACAAAAATAGCAGATACGATTTGCAGCCGCCTCATCCTCTGACGAGACCAGTTGCACAATTATTTCACTCTATGCGAAAGAAAACGTTGTATTGTAGCAGGCGTGCAGCTCTTCGCAAACAATTACAAGGATTTGGTCACGTTTTTTTTTAATTTGTATTTTTGTTTCTGACCACCAAGGATTTGTCTGTGTTTACTTCTGTCAAAAATCACTTAAAATCAAATATAAAACTTAAGAAACAATTCCTTTTCTTTGAAAGAAATTGCATAGTTTTCACATATACATTGTATTACTGAATCGGGTTTGAAGCCCTCATAAATTGAAAAACGAGTCTCCCTTTTCCAACTCACAAGAAACAACGAATAACTCAAGCTCTTTTCCCTCGAATTCACCATGAAATTTAAAATGATTAGATTTCTTTTGAAAAATTTTGTTTACAACGACGTTTAGAAATTTTTGGTTCTGTCGATAGTAGTAAGAAATGTGTACACCTGAGATCACTTTTTGGCACATTTTCCCCAAACATGTTCGGTCATGCGCGCGGATGAAAAGTTCTTGGCAATTATTCCCTGTATGTTAGGATTGTTGCCTGAAATTGTAAAAGTCTTACCTTAAATCGATTTTGAACGTGGCAGGTTTATAAGTTTATAAGGGATATTTACTCAAACTCCGCGGCTTGATGGTTATCATGTCTCTTGACAGTTATTTTAAGAATCAGAGGATATGAAACTAACATATTTTTTTGAAGGACGGATTAGAATTTTTGAATTTCTTATTACTTGTAAGAGAGGAGTACAAAAGGATATTAAATTAATGAAGCAAGGTTAAGAACAAACAATAAATTATTATTAACAAACATCTAATAAAAATATAAGACACAACATTCTGTTTTAAGTCATTGTTTAAAGTTTTATATATGTACCCGTTTGAAACTGCTTCTCCGTCAGCATCTTCTTCAGAATCTACTTGTGTTGTCTGGACATCTGGATATTAAAAATTGAAATGAACGATTAGAAAAAGAAGTCATTGTAATCCCCTGTTAGAGCTGTAATTGTCACAAGAAGCTCCTGCGCGGAGCAGTCGCAGGTTTTTGTATCTCCTCATCGATACTTCTTGAGACTCCCAACCGGGGTGGAGTTGGGCAGCTATCCCCTATAAAAGCTGTTATTGTCACAAGAAGCTCCTGCGCGGAGCAATCGCAGGTTTTTGTATCTCCTCGTCAATACTTCTTGAGACTCCCAACCGAGGTGGAGTTGGGAAGCTATCCCCTATAAAAGCTGTTATTGTAACAAGAAGCTCCTGCGCGGAGCAGTCGCAGGTTTTTGTGTCTCCTCGTCAATACTTCTTGATACCCCAACCGGGGTGGAGTTGGGCAGCTATCCCCTATAAAAGCTGTTATTGTCACAAGAAGCTCCTGCGCGGAGCAGTCGCAGGTTTTTGTATCTCCTCATCAATACTTCTTGAGACTCCCAACCGGGGTGGAGTTTGGCAGCTATCCCCTATGAAAGCTGTTATTGTCACAAGAAGCTCCTGCGGGGAGCAGTCGCAGGTTTTTGTATCTCCTCGTCAATACTTCTTGAGACTCCCAACCGGGGTGGAGTTGGGAAGCTATCCCCTATAAAAGCTGTTATTGTAACAAGAAGCTCCTGCGCGGAGCAGTCGCAGGTTTTTGTGTCTCCTCGTCAATACTTCTTGATACCCCAACCGGGGTGGAGTTGGGCAGCTATCCCCTATAAAAGCTGTTATTGTCACAAGAAGCTCCTGCGCGGAGCATTCGCAGGTTTTTGTATCTCCTCGTCAATACTTCTTGAGACTCCCAACCGGGGTGGAGTTGGGAAGCTGTCCCCTATAAAAGCTGTTATTGTAACAAGAAGCTCCTGCTCGGAGCAATCGCAGGTTTTTGTGTCTCCTCGTCAATACTTCTTGATACCCCAACCGGGGTGGAGTTGGGCAGCTATCCCCTATAAAAGCTGTTATTGTCACAAGAAGCTCCTGCGCGGAGCAGTAGCAGGTTGTTGTATCTCCTCGTCAATACTTCTTGAGACTCCCAGCCGGGTTGGAGTTGGGCAGCATCATCAATATTTAACGCTTGCTGGAAAAGCGTTGCTTCTTTGCAGGCGGCTCTTCCTCTGCTTCGAAATCCATATATGGACATCTTGAGAACGGTTTTTCTTTTGGAGCTGCAACAAAATCAAATATTTGTTCCTCATCGGACTCAATTTGAGAAGTTTTCCAGAACCCAGGATCAGGTGGTGAAAAGGTTTCTTCAATCTCAGTATCAAGTTGTTCAGTTAAATCTCTGGGGGTTTCACAATAACTGATCTCAATATAGGACTTTAGAGGTTTTCGCAAGGTCTGTTTCCGCTTGTGACCAATTTTGTAGTGTCCATACGCGTATGAGCTTATACCGTCACTCAGATAGTAACGCTTATCATCAAATGCACTCAAGGCAATTTTGTTAGACTCTGTTATGTTGAGTGTGTGTTTGTCACTAGTTATAGATGTTACTAGTTTTCTCAATGGTGATTTTGATTTGAGCACATCTTTAAACTTATCATGATGAAGTGTCTTTTTCACATGTTTGCTCACACCCTTGGCACTTTGTTTGTTTTTCTGCAAAGTTTTTACAGAGTAAGCTTTTGGTTGCAGAAAAACTGCTTCCATCACAATGTCATCATTCAGCTCATCTGATAATTTAAGTGGCACTTTTTTGTTCAATTCACTATGTAAGTGATGATCCATGGGGTAGTCACTCAAATCAAGTACGTGCTTCAGCTGATTAAGATCTTCGTAAATGTCATCCGTCTCAATTTCATAAAAGAGAGAATCAGTGTCACGATACATCACTCGAGCTTTTTTGTCAAACAAAGGCCCCATTTCTTCATAATGAAACCTGTACAGGTGTAGTTTTGAAAGATCCAAAATAGCAGCACCCAGATAAATTGGTTTATTCCACCTGATCTCTTTCTGGCTAAGAGTGATCCCAACAAGGTTCTCTCGAAATATAGTGAACTTCTCAAAATTGTACTTGTTGCAATAAAATTTTGCTTTCTCCTCATTTTCAACAAATACCATATTGTAACGACATCTCAAATTCTCCATCGTTTTTCCGAAGCATGAATTGTTCAACAGTTTGAAAAAGTTCTTTTCAAAGGTGTTGATACCGGGTTGTTGTCGCAACTTTGTATTCTGCTCAATATAGCACTTCATAAAATCACTCTGGTTGAACTTCAGAGTCTTATGTAGTCTGGTTACTTGGAGTCCCTGTTGACAATAAAATTTCAGAACTGCATAATGACATACATAATTCTGCTTTGACTGAAGCGTTTCCAGAAGCTTTGTGATATGACTGGTCTTGTTTCCCAATTCTACTTGATACTGAGAAAGCATCTCAGCATCGATTTTTAACTTCTCAGCAGCCAGAGGGAAATCATTGTGACAGTCATGTAAGTTGCTAGGATAATTCAGATCAACCATTACAAAGTACCTAACATCACTTTCGTCAGATGTTTGCATGATCTTGTCCAAACTGATGTCTGACCATTCAAATCCTCCGGTTGGCAATTTTTTCATCATTGTTCCACCGTTTAAGTTAACGACATCCAGAAAAAGTCCTTACGTAATTGGTTTTCCTTCATCAAAGTCATACAAGTATTTGTTGTTAGCTTTCATATATCGTTTTTCACCAATTCCATTCAATCCTCCACGGATGGCTCTCTCACAAAACAACAGCATCTCTATATCAGAGAGCAAGTCCAGTTTAACTTTAGTTGTTTTCAGCATAGCATCCCATGAAATATTAGGTGCACTATAGTAATGACAGGGGTCTAATCCATATACTTGATAAAAAGAGTCTCCGGCATTTTTCAAACACGTCAGCCAGAAGAATGACATCAGTTTTGAGATACAACATGAGATAGTCACCAAAGTTTTTGCGGCCAAACTCATTCCAAACTTTGTTAGCATGCTGAACATCCTCCTCAGAAACATCAATTTGACCACACAATGAATTTATCCACTGATCACCATATTGAGGCAACAATTTTTCATAGAGTTTCTCAAAACTATCGAGAAACGAATATGGGAAAACTCCTTTCTTTTGCAAAATGTCGCAATTTTTTTGGAAATGTTTAGATAATTGACAATAGTCCTTTGTTTCGAGTGTTGTAACCAGAGTGTCAAGACTCCCAGATAAAAAACGATAGCTGTCAAGGAAACGAAATTCTTCATATAGTAGCTTGTCATCTTTGCTTTTACCAACAGGAACAAAGAACGAGAATGAGATGTATGTCTCACTGTTGCAAGGAATGACTGTCAATTGTTCTTCCGATTGGATTTCAATGTATTTCAATAGATGATGTGCGTCATATTTACTAAGGTTGTGGAAAAAAATAGGCGTAAAAGTCTGCGTACGAAGCTTAAGATTGCAGCTGTTGTGTGCAACTCCGTAGATTTCACCAGTTAAGTGATCATGATGGATTACTTTTTCGCCGTTCAAACACATCTGACAAATAACACATCTTTTACCCTGATCAATCATTTGCTTGCGCTCTTCATCAGTTATTATGAGGCGTCTATGCTTCTGTTTTCTCTCAGAAATAGATTTGGCGTTCTCTCTGAGCCACTGAAAAAACTCTTCGATGCATTTCTCACCTTCAAAACTGTAATAATCACTTCCACCAGTTTTATCAACAGCACAGAAACCTATTGCGCAAGGATTCTGAGTTTCTTTGTTCAAGGTGTAGCTATTATCAGGATTCTGGCGGCAGATGTCATGCTTAAGGCTGACGGCCTCTGTGTCGGCATAAATCACCAAGGGAACTGAAAACGTTTTATGAAAGTTTGTAAATTCAATTTTTGACTCTTCCGTTGGCAGAGTAATACGAACAGCTTTATGCTCCCCACAAAAATCCAAATGTTTTTCCAGTGATATGTTGTCTCGAAATCCGTGAAGGCAACGTTCGCAAAACTTGTATCTGTGGTGTTCTTTACCACTGAACTGCCGAGCCATGAAAGCATGAAAATTCGTTATCAAGCAGTAATGACTGGTAAGTCCATCAGTCAGCAGCAACAAAGGAATAACTTTATGTGGACCCTTTCCAGACAAGTAAAGCGGCAAAATTTTGGTTTTCTCGAAACCTAAAACATTAATTCCAATATTGTTTTGCTTTTCAAACTTTGGAACATCCGTTAAGGACATCGGGAACTCGATATTATCAAAATTCAGTTTATGCAAACTTGGCTTGTATTTGTTTTGCCGATTTTTGTTCTCCTTCTGTGGAAACAGTGCTGCAAGGACTCAATATGCAAAACATTTGTTATCATTGTTTCGTATATTTAGGAGAAAATGGTTTCCCACTAGGGCGGATGGCGTAGCAATGTAACTGCTTCCTCTGATAGGTTTAAATTTGTTAATGTTAATATCCAAGTGATCAATTTTCTGAACAACAAATCCACTTCCACCCGTTGAAAAAATTTGGATTGAATTGTTCATTTGGTCAATCATTTCAAAAATTTCATCATCTGATAGTTCTGTTGTTAGAACTTTCGACTTTGTGTTTGCATGACAGCCGACTTTGGTATCATCTGTTGGTTTCAACATCTGTACAAAAACAGAGAGTTGAATTTTCAAAGGTCCAAGCTCTGCTATTTTGTTTCTCACGAACAATTTAAGCTCTTCGAGATGCTCCGTAACAAAGGTGAACACATCAATTTGGTTGTCCGCTTATAATCGGAACGACTGGAAGAATTTTTCGATCGCATGTTTAGCCTTTTGTTGCTCAATCTTGCTTATAGCTTTCTCTTAGCTTTCGTCTTCCTCATGTCTAGCACACGATGAAGTGTCACCACAAATTTGTGTACAATGCTTGCACTTTGTGTACGTCTGACATCTATGAACCGTTTTTAAATGGCGAATTACACGTCTGCTCTCTGTGAATTTGTTGCTACAAATTCCACATTCATAGCTTGCTGTTTTTTCCAATTTTGCGTTATGCTCCTTCTCCATATGCTGCAATAACTTCTGTTTCCTGCTGTACTTCTTTGAGCAATCATCACAGTTGAAAGTCTTCATCTAAAACAGAAAAAGGTATAATAATATTTGATTACTGATTAACACTTTGAAAAAACTTTCTAAAAGGACTCATACACGGATCATATATTGTATTTTAAATCATACAAGGAATACAAGGAATTTAATCACTTAACCTATTCACTTGAAATTCCTAAGAAACACTAACTATGAAATCAATGATCTTGACCTTGTATAAGCTTTTGTGGTTTTTAAATTTTGTGAGCTCACAAGACCTGATTGAAATTCACTCTAACACAATTAATCATTGAAACGATAAGTGTACACTTGATTTAAGAAATTCCAAAAAAAGAGATTTTTTTTAGAGAAGAATCAGTAATTTAAGATAAAGCGAATTTATTTAGACGTTTTGCCTTGTATATTTCTATCTTTAAACTGCTGTTAAAAAGTTTGGTTTTAATGAGAAAAATAGAAACTTACTTTTCTAATTTGTTTGAAATATTGCGCCTGCAAAAAATTAGTTTGGAACACAATTTGCTTGACTATAATCCAAGCGACTGGTTTGCAGTTGTTGAATGCTTTAAAATGCTTTATCTAACTAAATAACTTGCTTTTAACGTTTTCGTTTGTTTTCTAATTTTTCCATCAAACATATACATGTATCAAAAATTTTGGTTACGCGTAAACCTCTTCAATGAAGGGGAAACTTTACCGTTTGAAAACTTTTTTACTATAGTTTTTTGCAGGTGATCCCAAATTCTGGCAAATATTAGATAGGAATGCAGTTTTGTATGGCAAAAAAATACTTTCAAAATACTGGCTCATACTGATGAGATAATCGGAGATTGAACAAAAACAATGTAGTCCTCTGTTTTTGTTTCCGAAATTTGGTGGTTTGTTTTAGTTTAGGTTTAAAAACCTCACTATATTGCAACCACTTGCAACAACTAGATTCAAGTATATTATAAGATTAATCCTACTTCCATAAGATTTTTGTTGTTAAGTTTTTACAAATCAGTACTAATTCATTGAGAAAGAAAAAGAACGACTGATCTGTAGTTGTTGAAAGCTTCAAAATGAATATTTTTAAAGCAAGGATTGTTTTTATAGTACTCTTGTCTCTATAAAATCTGTTTGAATTTTTGTTTGTGGAATTGATTTTTCTATTTGTGTGGACCCAGTGGACCCAGGCTAAAATCAAGATAAGGAACTAATGTTTTTTATTGGCAGTTTTGGCTATTTGTTTTAATATACTTGAATTTTTATATTTGAATAGAAACTCGCTGTATAGTTGCTTAAAGTTTCCAACTGACTTTTTCTCCTTGATATTTTTTGGGTTGGTTTAAAAACTGTCAGACAAATCTTTTACTTACAGACAAATATGTTATCAATAAAGTGTGACAAAATCAAATCGTTGGTAATTTGGGTTGCTTTTTTAAATGAATTTCAAGTTCAAAAAAAATTGATAAAAGCAATTTCTGGATGCAATATGAGAAAAAATTGATTGAGTTTTCAAAATTGATAATCACGATCTCGGTGTTCAAAATGAATTTTCACACAAGTCAACTGAGAACATTTTTGTGGTCGACGAAATCAATTAATTCAACAGTAATTTAAAAGTTAAGACTGGAGAGCGAATCATGTTTTTCTTTGACATATTGCATCTAGAACACTAATTTATTATCGTACTTTGCAAAAAAAACAGGATCACGAATTTTAGCTAAAGTTGACGAAAACCGAACACATTAAGAAAGCGTCGAAATCCACATAGTTGTCTTAATTTCTTTTCCAAGAAAACAATTTTTTTTTCAGTTTTGCTTCATCTGGTAAATTTATCACAAATTTCGAGTAGATTGTAAAAAATTGTATAGTTTCCAGAAGCAGAAATAAGCTTCAATATTGGCTTGTAGTTTTGTGATTTTTAATCGCCGCTTTTTTATAGCAGGGGAAAAACTGGCTTTTTTGGATAACGCATAGCATATTTTACCTTGCTGATCTCTGTCATACCAATCAACATTCTGTATCTGTTCTGTTTATTTTGTCAGTTTAACAAAGCTTTGACATTGCAGATTCCCGCATTCAGAACGACATAATATAAAACGGATGCTGAAATTTGCCGTTGATTACGAAATATGCAACTTTTATCTACCTATAGTTTTTCTTCGGTTCTATAAATTGGTTGAAAATTAACGTTACTACAGATACATATGTAGTACATAATGTTCATAGTTCAGACTGTAATTTTGACAGAATTCTTGTTGTTGAATTTCTTTTTTGGTGCTGCCAAACGAATCAAATGAATGTTTCTTCAACAAAATGGTCTGAACGTTTTTAATTTAGTTTCTCATTCAAAATCAAAGTTAGAGAAACTATGTCTTAGTTTATGACATCTAATAAGAACTAGTTTGCATCTACTGACTGCTGGAAATGTTTATTAACTGTTTAAGGATGGTTTTTGAAACAAAAATTTATGAGTAGTTAATTATTGATGAGAAACTTTTGCTAATGTTCACAAATTTTTATCTCAAACTTTCTTTGATTTTAAGTTTTAAATAGATGATCTTTTGGTTACGTTTTTGTTCCCTTATAAATTTCACAAATGTACAGCCTCTAGGAGGAAATTTAGTTTTGTTTAATTATTAGTGAAGGTCTCCAGAAATGCGCATAGCGATTTTACTGAACTTTGAAAACTTTCTGTTAAAAACTTTATAAAAAATTTTAACTTCTAGAAATGTTCTTAAACTTTAAATCTCTGATGACTCCTTTACACGTTTTGAAATATTTCTGGACAATTTAATTTATCTTTTAGAGTACTAACGGAATTTAGTCGGAAATTTCGGTTGCAATTATTGTTTGTAAACGGCCAACGATAAATAAATAAGACTATTAAGGAGTTCTTTGTGCTTTTTGGGACCGGTATTTTAATAGAATGAAATTTAGTCTGCAAAATAAGTTTAAGGAGAAATCGTTGCTATGGTTGAGGAACTTTGATTTAATGACAGGTTTATTTCGATATATGCTTTATAAATCTCAAGAAAGAAAGTTTTGTTGTCAATCCATTTTTCTTTCACAGTTGTGAAGTGAGAGAAAATTAAACAGAAGAGCTTCTGGAGAATTGTTTGGCGACTTAATTTAAACCTAATTTTCAAAACTGCATAATTTTTTACCTAACGAAAATTTCATTAATTAAACTGTTTAGTACACGCAATAAAAATGTTCAGATGACTTTTGATTACTCATATAGAATTTCTAAGGGCAAAATTCATATCTTTTAACCTAATTTTGCTTCCCTATTGTGATAACTTTTAATTTAGAAATTTTTCTTCAGGAATTGTACTTTAAGAGGGAAAAAATGATGTATAATTGACATTTGTTGGCTCATTAATATGTTATATGAGCGAAATTGATGTTTTTTAAAATAGTTTTGTGTTAGTTTTTAATAATGGAACAACTTTTTCTTAAGAAACTTTTCTCTAGGACTTGTACATTAAGAGGGAAAAATGATGTATAATTGACCTTTGATGAATCATATACATGTTATGTGAGCAAAACTGATGTTTTTTAAAGTAGTTTTGTGTTAGTTTTCACTAATGGAACATCTTTTCCTTGAGAAACTTTTCTCTAGGATTTGTATATTAAGAGGAAAAAATGATGCACAATGGACCTTTGATGACTCATATATATGTTATGTGAGCAAAATTGATGGTTTTTAAAGTAGTTTTGTGTTAGTTTTTACTAATGGAACAAATTTTCCTTAAGAAACTTTTCTCTAGGACTTGTACTTTAAGAGGAAATAAATGATTTTTAATTAACCTTTGATGACTCATATATATATGTTATGTGAGCAAAATTGATGTTTTCAAAGTAGTTTTGTGTTAGTTTCCACTAATGGAACAATTTTTCCTTAAGAAACTTTTCTCTGGAACTTGTACTTTAAGAGGAAAAAATGATGTAAAATTGACCTTTGATGACTCATATATATGTTATGTGAGCAAAAAATTGATGTTTTTTAAAGTAGTTTTGTGTTAGTTTTTACAAATGAAACAACTTTTCCTTAAGAAACTTTTCTCTAGAACTTGTACATTAAAAGGAAAAAAATGATGCACAATTGACCTTTGATGACTCATATATATGTTATATGAGCAAAATTGACGTTTTTTAAAGTAGTTTTGTGTTAGTTTTTACTAATGGAACAAATTTTCCTTAAGAAACTTTTCTCTAGGACTTGTACATTAAGAGGAAAAAAATGATGTACAATTGACCTTTGATGACTCATATATACGTTATAAGAGCAAAATTGACGTTTTTAAAGTAGTTTTGTGTTAGTTTTTACTAATGGAACAAATTTTCCTTAAGAAACTTTTCTCTAGAACTTGTACTTTAAGAGGAAAAAATGATGTACAATTGACCTTTGATGACTCATATATATGTTATGTGAGCAAAATTGATGTTTTTTAAAGTAGTTTTGTGTTAGTTTTTACTAATGAAACAACTTTTCCTTAAGAAACTTTTCTCTAGAACTTGTACATTAGGAGGAAAAAAATGATGCACAATTGACCTTTGATGACTCATATATATGTTATGTGAGCAAAATTGATGGTTTTTAAAGTAGTTTTGTGTTAGTTTTCACTAATGGAACAACTTTTCCTTAAGAAACTTTTCTCTAGGACTTGTACATTAAGAGGAAAAAAAATGACGTACAATTGACCTTTGATGAATCATATACATGTTATGTGAGCAAAACTGATGTTTTTTAAAGTAGTTTTGTGTTAGTTTTCACTAATGGAACACCTTTTCCTTGAGAAACTTTTCTCTAGGATTTGTATATTAAGAGGAAAAAAATGATGCACAATGGACCTTTGATGACTCATATATATGTTATGTGAGCAAAATTGATGGTTTTTAAAGTAGTTTTGTGTTAGTTTTTACTAATGGAACAACTTTTCCTTTAGAAACTTTTCTCTAGGACTTGTACATTAAGAGGGAAAAAATGATGTACAATTGACCTTTGATGACTCATATATATGTTATGTGAGCAAAATTGATGTTTTTAAAGTAGTTTTGTGTTAGTTTTCACTAATGGAACAACTTTTCCTTAAGAAACTTTTCTCTAGGAATTGTACTTTAAGAGGAAAAAAATGATGTACAATTAACCTTTGATGACTCATATATATATGTTATGTGAGCAAAATTGATGTTTTTAAAGTAGTTTTGTGTTAGTTTTCACTAATGGAACAATTTTTCCTTAAGAAACTTTTCTCTAGAACTTGTACTTTAAGAGGAAAAAATGATGTACAATTGACCTTTGATGACTCATATATATGTTATGTGAGCAAAATTGATGTTTTTTAAAGTAGTTTTGTGTTAGTTTTTACTAATGAAACAACTTTTCCTTAAGAAACTTTTCTCTAGAACTTGTACATTAGGAGGAAAAAAATGATGCACAATTGACCTTTGATGACTCATATATATGTTATGTGAGCAAAATTGATGGTTTTTAAAGTAGTTTTGTGTTAGTTTTCACTAATGGAACAACTTTTCCTTAAGAAACTTTTCTCTAGGACTTGTACATTAAGAGGAAAAAAATGACGTACAATTGACCTTTGATGAATCATATACATGTTATGTGAGCAAAACTGATGTTTTTAAAGTAGTTTTGTGTTAGTTTTCACTAATGGAACAACTTTTCCTTAAGAAACTTTTCTCTAGAACTTGTACTTTAAGAGGAAAAAAATGATGCACAATTAACCTTTGATGACTCATATATATATGTTATGTGAGCAAAATTGATGTTTTTAAAGTAGTTTTGTGTTAGTTTTCACTAATGGAACACCTTTTCCTTGAGAAACTTTTCTCTAGGATTTGTATATTAAGAGGAAAAAAATGATGCACAATGGACCTTTGATGACTCATATATATGTTATGTGAGCAAAATTGATGGTTTTTAAAGTAGTTTTGTGTTAGTTTTTACTAATGGAACAACTTTTCCTTTAGAAACTTTTCTCTAGGACTTGTACATTAAGAGGGAAAAAATGATGTACAATTGACCTTTGATGACTCATATATATGTTATGTGAGCAAAATTGATGTTTTTAAAGTAGTTTTGTGTTAGTTTTCACTAATGGAACAACTTTTCCTTAAGAAACTTTTCTCTAGAACTTGTACTTTAAGAGGAAAAAAATGATGTACAATTGACCTTTGATGACTCATATATATGTTATGTGAGCAAAATTGATGTTTTTTAAAGTAGTTTTGTGTTAGTTTTTACTAATGAAACAACTTTTCCTTAAGAAACTTTTCTCTAGAACTTGTACATTAAGAGGAAAAAAATGATGCACAATTGACCTTTGATGACTCATATATATGTTATGTGAGCAAAATTGATGGTTTTTAAAGTAGTTTTGTGTTAGTTTTCACTAATGGAACAACTTTTCCTTAAGAAACTTTTCTCTAGGACTTGTACATTAAGAGGAAAAAATGATGTACAATTGACCTTTGATGACTCATATATATGTTATGTGAGCAAAACTGATGTTTTTTAAAAAAAGTTTTGTGTTAGTTTTCACTAATGGAACAACTTTTCCTTAAGAAACTTTTCTCTAGAACTTGTACATTAAGAGGAAAAAAAATGATGTACAATTGACCTTTGATGACTCATATATATGTTATGTGAGCAAAATTGATGTTTTTTAAAGTAGTTTTGTGTTAGTTTTTACTAATGAAACAACTTTTCCTTAAGAAACTTTTCTCTAGAACTTGTACTTCAAGAGGAAAAAATTGATGTACAATTGACCTTTGATGACTCATATATATGTTATGTGAGCAAAATTGATGGTTTTTAGAGTAGTTTTGTGTTAGTTTTCACTAATGGAACAACTTTTCCTTAAGAAACTTTTCTCTAGAACTTGTACATTAAGAGGAAAAAAAATGATGTACAATTGACCTTTGATGACTCATATATATGCTATGTGAGCAAAATTGATGTTTTTTAAAATAGTTTTGTGTTAGTTTTTACTAATGAAACAACTTTTCCTTAAGAAACTTTTCTCTAGAACTTGTACATTAAGAGGAAAAAAATGATGTACAATTGACCTTTGATGACTCATATATATGTTATGTGAGCAAAATTGATGTTTTTTAAACTGGTTTTGTGTTAGTTTTTACTAATGGAACAACTTTTCCTTAAGAAACTTTTCTCTAGGACTTGTACTTTAAGAGGAAAAAAATGATGTACAATTGACCTTTGATGACTCATATATATGTTATGTGAGCAAAATTGATGTTTTTTAAAGTAGCTTTGTGTTAGTTTTCACTAATGGAACAACTTTTCCCCAAGAAACTTTTCTCTAGAACTTGTACGATAAGAGGAAAAAAATGATGTACAATTGACCTTTGATGACTCATATATATGTTTTGTGAGCAAAATTGATGTTTTTTAAAGTAGTTTTGTGTTAGTTTTCACTAATGGAACAACTTTTCCTTAAGAAACTTTTCTCTAGAACTTGTACAATAAGAGGGAAAAAAATGATGTACAATTGACCTTTGATGACTCATATATATGTTATGTGAGCAAAATTGATGGTTTTTAAAGTAGTTTTGTGTTAGTTTTTAATAATGGAACAACTTTTCCTTAAGAAACTTTCCTCTAGAACTTGTACAATAAGAGGGAAAAAATGATGTACAATTGACCTTTGATGACTCATATATATGTTATGTGAGCAAAAATGACGTTTTTGAAAGTAGTTTTGTGTTAGTTTTCACTAATGGAACAACTATTCCTTAAGAAACTTTTCTCTAGAACTTGTACAATAAGAGGAAAAAAATGATGTACAATTGACCTTTGATGACTCATATATATGTTATGTGAGCAAAATTGATGTTTTTTAAAGTAGTTTTGTGTTAGTTTTCACTAATGGAAAACCTTTTCCTTGAGAAACTTTTCTCTAGGATTTGTACATTAAGAGGAAAAAAATGACGTACAATTGACCTTTGATGACTCATATATATGTTACGTGAGCAAAATTGATTACTCATATGTATATTAAGTGAGCAAAACTGATGTTTTCCGACTACCTTGTTTTGATCCGTGGATGAGTTATACAGGTTGAAATGATGGAGGAGCTACATGAAGACAAAAGAAATTTTTTAACTTACTTTGCACAAGTTTTCTGTTTTGAACCACTCCTCTTGCTTAGGGATTCTTGATGCGCTCTGATGATAGACAAACAAAATGCTGTTCCTCTCGTTTCCAGATGTTCTCCTTTTTTTGCTTCCTTATGCCAATTTGTTTTTGAAGCCCTCGGAATTCAAACAAGGTTTTTTCCGTCTTTTGTGTCTTTGTATTCTCTGCAACCAAAGTGACAAGATGTTGTTACACCCAACTGTTCTTCTTGACACTACTCGTTTTTCTGGTAGATCCTTCAAAACTAAAAACAAGATGTTTCTATACTTTTCGGATTCCTCAAGGACCTAACTTCTTAGTATAACTTCAAACGATGATCTCTTTTCAATTGATGAATTAACCTGATTTAAATCGCGGGGGGGGGGGGTAGAAGTTGCTCTCAACTTGTGTTCTTTCTAATCGAAGATTGTCTTCCCTGTCAACTGATTTTTGCTGGACAAAACAACAGTTGAAGAGGTCAAAGTTTAAGTAAAGTATTATCTTTCAGAATGCTTTTTTTTGTTCCTTTTTTATATAAATTCTATTGAAGAATCAATTACCTCCTTTTATCGCGTTCGAACTTGTTGTTTTTGGATACGAATTTCGTCAAAATGTAATACGTCTGAATCATATGGCTTATTGTGTAATAAATGAAAGGGAAGTCTATTAACAGTCTGAGCCAGACGAGTTCGAGTTCGAGTTTGAGTTTGTGTTCTAAAAATAGTCCTTAGGTAATAATTTCATCAGAAAGTAGAACGCTTCCTACCCAGACGTTTCACATGTAGTTAAAAAACAAAATCTTCAACGTGAGACTGCATACGCAATACCAATACATAGATTATTCACATTAGACACCCAGATTTCTGCTACTGCGCAAAAGCGTTCACTGGATTTATAGCCCGCAAACGTTTGTATACAAACAATCTTCTTCACAGGGTTTAAATATCCCTTAAAAACTTATAAACTTGTGTGCTTTAAAGTTGCGTATGCAGGAATTAACCATGATTACGCAATACCAATATATAGTTTATTCACATTAGAAGCCCAGATTTCTACGCAAAAGTGTTCATGACAAATATAGAGTGGATTTAAAGCCCTTAGGCATTTGCCGGGTTTACAGACAGTATTCGCCACAGTGTGTTTATATACCTCATTAAAGAGGCAAGCCAACATGTCCTGTTCAAAAAGGTAAGTCTATTACAAATTCAGGCAACAATCCTAACATACAGGGAATAATTGCCAAGAACTTTTCATCCGCGCGCATGATCGAACATGTTTGGGGAAAATGTGCCAAAAAGTGATCTCAGGTCTACACATTTCTTACTACTATCGATTCTACAGATAAACAACCTATTTCATCTTCCATTGCAATATGTTATTTTGATATATGATTATTCGCATTATGTTAATTCTTACTTTGAGTTTTTGCTTTGCCACAATTATGATCATGTCAACTATTTCACTAATCAAACTGAAATTTATAGTAAAATTTATAGTTTTATGAAAAGAAAATCTATTCCGTTAAAAACAAATCTGCATTTTCTTCCGCGCAATCTTTTAAACATTATGAGAATTTTTCTTTCTAGACATCAAAAATCGGCATATAATTGGAAGAGTAATTTTAAACCCTTAGGAGTTTTTTCAGGTTACTACATTGGAAATTATAAAGTTCATGACCAAGTATGCGACACCAATTTATCACCCAAAAATTTAAACCAATTTTTGAAATTTTTACTAATTTCTATGAACAGAAAATGGCGAACAAAAAAGAACCGTTTAGTTTAAAATGATGATAATACAACCATCCGCTTACACTGTGAAATATGAGAATACATAACTCTGAAATTACCATGTATGAGTACTGATTTGATTAGATTTCGTAGAGTTGATTACCAATTTATTAACAGAATGTCTCGTAACAGTACTGACATGGCTAGCTAAAATTTGGCGTTCGATGGGTAATATTGGACTAACCTGTCCTCCGTTCTGTTCACTTGTCCATCTTTTAGCCATCCCCTGAAAGTAGAAAAAGTGTATTGCGTGTACACATTTAATCGATAATATGTAGTGGCTTGGGTGGGGATCGAACTCACTTTCCACGGATGATGGATAGGGTGAGGAGGAAGGAGAAGAGAAGTTTGTCCTTTTCGAACAGAGAGCGACACACATTCTGGTAAACGCTGAAATTGGCAACAAAAATTACAACGTCTATTCTGGCTAAATTTTTATTAGGGTAGCTGCAAAAAACATTTCTCCGTTAAAATCAGTGGGGGTATTTGCTATTAAATTTAAGCTTTGAAATATAAACCAATTGACTTTTCATTTAGTTATTTTATTGGAGTTTGCCATGAGATATTCAACAGAACCTAATTCGTGTACGGGATTTCATTGCCACATTTTTGATAAGGAAGTGCGACCCTCTCAGTTACAATGAGTTAAATAAGTTATATAATTAAAACTGAACAAATTGGTGCAACAGAGCATTCAATTACCTGTATGTGAAGTCTCTGTTGAGAAAGTCGATCCTCTTTTCTAGCCTCTCTTTCTCGTTCTGCTTTTCCAGTGTCTAAAACAATACACCAATTAAGACAATCAGATTCCTGATTACTTAAAGACATCATAGGGGCCATAAAAACACTAGGGGCATCTGAAACACAACAGATTTCCATCCGTATAGGCATCCCTTTACTCAAGATACTTTTTTAATTATCTCGAGAAACTGGAAAAAAATTGCAGCAAAAAGTCGGCAACTATGGCAAGATCATGAAATAAAATCATTTCGTGGCTTGCATAGGACCTCAAATAGGGGGTTCCTAGACATGTTTGCCAACCTGGGAATTGATCTTGTCGTCTAATGGACCAGATCAATTCCCAGGTTGGCAAACATTTCCAGGAATCCCATTTGAGGTCCTCTGCAAGCCACGAAATGATTTTATTTCATGATCTTGCCATAGTTGCCGACTTTTCGCCGCAATTTTTTCTAGTTTCTCGAGATAATTAAAAAAGTATCTTGAGTAAAGGGATGCCTATACGGATGGAAATCTGTTGCATTTCAGATGCCTCTGGTGTTTTTATGAACCCTATGATGTTTTATTCAACCAACCCTAGTACAATTTTTGTTTCTCAAATTAGCAGTAAAATATTATTATTAAACATGGCTTTTGCGTATTATTGGGGACGGATCAATACAATAAGAGTTGTAATTGTAAGAGATAAGGGACCAAACCTAATAAGAGGACGTCAACATTTCTCTTCGTTGATATTTCTTCACTCATAAAATCCAATGCTATGATTGTCTTCTGTCGTAAACTTTTTTGGGGGTCGTAAAAAATTTGAATACTTAAATTCGAATTCGTTAGAACAAAATATTTTGAGGCTGACAAGATTTTCTGGAAGACCGAAATAAAATAGATTTGAATGAATAATAAAAAACAAAAAAAAAAAAAACAAAATTCATTTTGTACCCATAGTTACTTTATTAGATCAAAGAAGTCACATATATAATCCAATGAATTGTAGACGACACCCGGGAAAACCATGAACTAAAAAGATAATGGTGCCAGACGTACAGTTGCTTGGCAGCTATATTCACGACAATAAAATTATATGAGACCAATTAAGAACACTAAATGTGTAAAAGTGAGCCAATTAAAATTGGCAAATTATGAACTTTAAATTTCCCAAACTTAAACGCAGTGTTGTTTAGTCTTCGCAGAAAAAAACATAACAACCCATATTTCAAAGGGATCCATTTTTTAAAACTTTTCTCCCTTTAGGTTTGGCTGTACAGATCAGAATGAAAATCTTAGTTGCCATATAGGATTGCCAAAAATCATGAACTTACGTCAGCCTCAATTGATATTAAACTGTTAAATGATATCATGTTTTATTTATAACAGGAGATATCTAAATTCAATTGCAATATTTTTAGTATTTAAAAATTATCATGTTAAAATTTTTTATATCAAAACTTGTTTCTGCTGGTTATGAAAAAATTCACTTGCTCGAAGTCTGCTAAAACGAATGAGAAGGTCAAAAGTCATACATTTTGATTAAATTGAGGAGCGGAAATTAATTCTAATGACGACTCAGTTTGCAAAAAAATTTTTACGTCTTTGTCTTTCGTCCATCAAAAATATCTTAGCAAAAAATGTAGCTTCCCTAAAACGTGATTGATTAACTATAGCCAAAATCATAGGCGCCTAAAAAATTCTTGTCTTCGCGTTTTTGATAAGAGATAACTTTTTTACACGTATCTGTGTGGAAGTTTCGTTAACCGTTTTTCAATTATATCCTGGCAAACATAACTGTGCCTCTAATTTTAAATTCGATAGCCATGAAAGATCGCCAAATATTCAAAAAAATGTCCGACATTTTTTCACGGTCTGTTAAGAATTGTTAATTTTGATAACATTAAGAGTTCAAATATGAACAAATGATTTTCGGTATGATATGTTGCATTGTTGAAATATTCACTTTGGACCAAAGAAAATGCAATAAAATTTTGAATCACCGATACACAAACAAAAAATTTCCAAAATGAAAACATACAAAAGACTCTTTAAATACCTCCAGTTTGTTGACATGGAGAAGTAGAGACCATCTACGATAATCTTGTAGTCATAGAACTCCCTTTTACGGAAAAGTTTTAGTCATAGAACTTTAACTAATGACAAAGTTGTAGTTTGACCAATATTTGAAAACTTTTTTGACTTAAGAAGTCAATGTTCCATAATATGAAAGTTCTAAGATAAAAACTTTTTGTCAACCTGGGAAATTAACTACATCAAAAGGCCACATTTGTGGCCTCGAGTTTCAACTTTGATGACAAAATTCAGTTGAGCATTTTCAAGTTTTTATCAAAACCAGAACAGTACAACCCGGGTCAAGGTTATGGCGCAAAATAATGTAGGAAATGTGTTCAATTGACAAGAAAAAAATTTCGCTGAACAACCTCATATTTTGAAACGAACTGTGGTAAAAATTGCGTATAGTAGAGAGATTTTTTGATACATTTACCACAATAATTGAATTTTTAGATGTAGAAAAATATTGGCAAAGAAAACCTTGCAAAATCAAAATCGAATAGAGATAAATTAGATGTCGGCTATATTACACAATTTTTGGCTGAAAGGAACTAAGCCTTAGTATAGCTTTAGTTTCTTCCTCTAGAAGACAATGAGTTTAGTCTCTTTTTTCATCATCTTGATTACAAAAAAGCGAAACGTATAATGGCGCAGTTCCTTGATTAATTAAAGTTTTCTGAAAATTGAAAAAAATGAAGGGTCATGTCGGTTGACTACGTTATATGCAAAAGCAGACTCTTAAAGTGCATGTAAAGTTCTTTGGCTAAGCATAAAATATTCGGTCAGGCTAGAGTCCAGCTTTACATTTGGGCAAACTACAGTTCAGCAGCAATAACTTGGGTCGAGCATAAGTCCAGCGGCAAAAACTTAAGTCGTGCTAAAATTTTGATGATCACTAAAGTCGAGCTGATGTCCTTCCGTGGACAACATTAGCCGGGCATGGTTTTTTCATAAGTGGAGGCCTAAACTGGGTTACCTGTAGGAACAGCCGGATGTAGAAGTCAAGGCTGAACTGGTACATCGGATCTATAGAAGTCAGGCTTGTAGTCACAAAGAACATCAAGCTGGAATGAACAGACACTGGGATGTATCTGTTCCTGACTTCAGAGATGGATGCCTGGGTCTCTTCAGTTGTGGTTTCCTTTATCTGCAGCTCTTCTGAAAGAGACTTACTGGATGTCAGGATCTCGATGGCTGCATCGTCTTCCAGAATGTTGCCCTAGAAAATACGGTTAAAATAGCGCTAAGATTTAACCGAACCCAACATCCTTCGAAAACACATAAACCGACTAAAATCGGATGAACGGCTCTCAAGGCTTGGTCACGTGGTCTCCAGTTTAATCATAGCATGCTGTGATGAGTGATAGCTTGATGAAGCGGTTTTAAATTTCATTAGCTAACCCGCTTTGGTAAAGATTAATGATTCATCTGGTTTCGACATAAAAGTTGATTATTTAGAACAGAAAATACAGCGAAAAGAGATAATCAGAAAAAATTTTTTAGCAAAATCTGAGAGCATTGCCTCAGATGTAATTCCGAACACCTCTTTATATCAAAATTTGCTCAATTCAACTTTGCCCATATTCGAAATTTGCTCGTAGTATGTATGTACGGGTGTAAAACTTTATTCATGCTCACCAAATTCATGAGTTTGGTGTTTACTTGACAAAGAAACTCAAAAAATACCAAAAATTTTTTAAAAAAACTTGGGACTACAGAAGGTTTCATTGTTTGACTGCTTTAAAGATCGACAAGTTCTTAACAAGAACAATTTAATTCAGTTGCAGTTCATTCGTTCAGTTGCAGTTCGTTGACGGTTAAAAATGATCCCTTTCTCTGAATCAACAGATTAAGTCTGTTTCTATTCCAAACATAATTACAGCTATATGCGTCAACCTTATTTAAAGGCGGTTTTAAACAGGTAGTTTTTTATATTACATGCAAAAAACAGAATATTGAACAATTGGCACAAAACTAAGGGGCGTGATGTGTTAGGCGACAAATCCATTAGGCCAACGGAATTTTTGTAGTCATTACGCGAAAATTCTGAACTAGAATATTGCGGAAATTAGGTGACCACTAATTGAAACATTTCAAGGGGGTACTACAGTATCCGCTTGGTTGTATAATGTAGTCAATTGACTAAAACAATTAAGAGAGAAATTATGAAAGAAAATTGGGGAATTCAAAATCCCATAATTTTCAAACATCTCGAATTAACCAGATCTGGTCGACAAGAGTAATAATCGAGCTTAGGGTGCCCAAATTAAGGTACCAGACCAAAAGTCGATAAGTTCAAACCGTCAGCGAAGAAATATGTCTATGTCCAGACCACCCCAGACAGAAAGCACCTATGTCCAGACTTTAATTCGAACAAAAAATTTTCTGCTTTTACCGTGCATTCAAGAGACCTTACAACCATTCAAAATCGGAATATTGATGGTTCAAAATTGCCTATATTCAGAATTTTGTTCGTCCAAACCATAAACGGTGCGCTAAAAATTGAAAATTTGTGTTTTCTTGTCCAGACTATTGGGCGTTCAAAAACAAATATGGCTAGACATTCGTGCGTTCAGAAATGACCAATTGAGCTTTCGTGAACCAAAAATTGAAAATTTGTGTGTTCATGTCCGGACTATCGTGCATTCGGAAACACCTATGTGAAGACTTATGTGCGATTCAAATTGCCTGTGTCTAGAGTTTCCTGCGTTCATCAGAGGAAAAAATAGTTATCTTTCTTCGTTATGTTTAATACAAGAGTTTTCCTCTTGTAGCAAAAAAGTGTTGCCCATAGTATTAAGATTTCCATGTACTTCATGTTGCCAAAAAGAGCATAAATATATGAAATTTTGGAATTGTGGATCCTTCTGGTCTTCATCTTCAATGGATCTCCATACCAACTTGAGTTATTTTTTTCGTATGGACTGGAGAACGCCCGAAAATCTGAACAATAGCCGTATGAACGCACGAAAATCTGGACATAGGCATTTTGGAACGCACGATAGTCTGATCATGAACGCAGGAAAAATTTTCGTGCGTTCATAATCAGACTATTGTTCAATCCAATTCGCCTATGTCCAGACTTTCGTGCGTTCAAACTTGCCTATGTCCAGACTATCGTGCTTTTAAAAACATGTACGTCGAGACGTTCATGACTACTAACGAACCATGTAACTCATATATGCAAATATTACGCACCCAATAAGGGGGGAGTGCACAACTGGAAAAGATCCAGATATTCTTAAGAATATCTGGATCTTTTCCGGTTGTGCCCCCCCCCCCTTAATGGGTGCATAATATTTGAATCCCCCAGACGCAAGTGCCATATTTTTACATAATACTTTACTATGTAATAACACATGCTCTGTAAGTGAGGGGTTCATGACACGGGGGGGGGGGGGGGCAACCGGAAAATACTGTACTGTACCTGACTGGCAGACAGTATCTCGAGTATCTTGTCTTCAATCTCTTTCAGTTGTCTCTTGCAGAGTGCACTCTCAGTTATCAATTGATTCCTCTTCTCCTCAAGAGCTGGTTCCTCCATCGCAGCTACCAAATTCAACAGCTGGTTCTCTAACGCCTCCTTTGTTATCATAAAGTTGATTATTGTCACCTGAAGAAACACAAATACATTCTGTCATTCATTTTTTATCATGCAGACTTAACTTATTAACTTAAAACTCATTAACGATAATTCTTGACAAAAATTGGAACTTCTGACTATAGCATTCATTATCTTCACCCGGATCTCGCTATGGTTCTAAACCACCATACGAGTTATTTCAATTCATGCAAAAGTTGAGGGGCGGGGACAAAAGATTTAACTCTTGCGAGTGTTGATGTATTTAACAGTTTCTTTAGTCCTGGGAGAATGTTTCACATGTTTTAGCCAATTTTTGGATATAAAAATATCTTGAATGGCTTTTTTCAAGATATTGCAATCTTTTGGAAGATAACCATTCGAAGAACATAGTAAAGTGTTTTATGGAGTGTAAATAGAACTGACCTTGACGGATACCTCCGGGAGGTAATGAGGATTGAGAATCCTGGTAGTCATGTAGAGTCTGAAGTCTTTGCTGAATTGGAAGACGTTGTCTCTCAATCGGATGTACTCTGCCCCGGCCTAAATTCACCCATCTTAAAAAACCCTATCGCATATGAAGATATATAAAAACAAGTGCAAGAAGTGCTGAATTAAGTAGACTGATCATAGAACTTAAGTTATGTGTTGCAGGGCTGAATGATGATCGCTTTCATTGCTTGGTTTATTATGACTGCATTTATTTGCATGGTAAAAATGAGCATAGTAAAATACAGACTTGAGATATAAAGATTCAGTATTGGATTTTTTAATGGCGCATGTAATTATTTTGAAAGCTTATATTGGGAATAAAGTATAGTTTAAAAGGGTTTGTCTATAAAAAAATGAACAAATATAGAAGGCAAATGCAGTACCATTAAATATTGCAAACCGAATAAAAAATATAGCCGGAAGAATTCCGAAAACGACTTGAAGAGTCATCTCCGTCAAAAAAATACCTTTTCAATTAACTGGTACATAATAAAGCGACTAAAAACTATCCAAAAATAAGTTGAAAATGAAAAAAACTCAACTGAACTAAGTTATAAAAATTCAATTAATACTTTTAATAACACAAATACTCCTAACAAAAAATTCCATGCAATCGAAAACATCAAATTTCTCCCACAGCAATAGGCAAGCCAAGTCAAGTTCGCAAATTCTTCCATTTTTGGCGAAATATTGAAAAACTGCAAGAAATTGGCAAAGTTACAAAATTATCAATTCTCCTTCACTTTTCTCAACAAAAATACTATTTTATACCATAAAAATTGTAGTGATTTGGTAACAAAAAATACTTCGAGCAAAAGGCGTCGTTTCAATTCTCAATGAAAGCGATAAAACAAAGCAATGCCCAAAAAATAGCTAGAATAGTTTAGAAAATCGCAACATAGCTGAAAAACCTCAAAAATATCATAAACTAAAAAAATTCAAAACAAAAAAGAGTGAACAAAAATTGCAGCTCACTAAGAGAAAACTTTTATACCTCAATTTGTTGCTCTCCTGAAAACAGCAGTATAAACCCAAAACTATCTTTTTGCTGCAACCTCCATTTTTGTTCAACACCCAATGCACTCCACATTTATTTACGCGTTTCCTGCTTCAAAATTTACTCCAAAAAATTGATATAAGAAACACTTCTCCATTACTATTCTTCTAGTCATAACAAAATAGAGTTTAAAAACAGTAGAGAGCAGTGAAAAGAGAACATTTGAAAAGGGCGTCTGAATAGGTGAACTCCGACGAAAATTAAGAATTCTTTCAGCAAAAAAAATTTAAATGATATGATATAAATATTAACATCTCGTTAAGAGAGGAACACCAGAGCTCATTTGATTGTTGGAATCTTTCACCCATAGTTTGAATGCTTACAAAAAAACACAGAGTTCAAAGAAATGTTTACTATGCAAAAGCACTAAAACAAAACCAACAATTGCCTAGTGCAATGCAACAAGCAGAATAATTTTTAACTCTTTTTTTGAATTGAAGTCTGATTGAGCAACCAATGTCAACTGATTTTTGTTCAATTCTCAGTTGATTTTTAGTTGTGTGGTCTTAACACAATTTTGACAAGTTTTGTTCCCAGATCTTCATGCATTGCAATGAAATTGTGTCTACGTAAAATTATTATAACTAGGTACTATCTAAGAACTTATAAGAACAGGCGAAACAAATTTCAGTTAAAAATCAGAGTCTCCAGTATATGCATGATCAAAGGACTTAGATTTCAGTCAACTGATAACCGTTGAAGCACAATTTTAAAGCCTTTTTCATTTAGGCAAACAATAGGAGAGGTGCTCAAAAATTGTTCAAATCATGTGGAAATTGTAAATCCATACCAGACCTTATATTTTCTTGAAAGTAAATCTTTTAAGTCTTTGCTAGGCTCACAAAAACTTAAAACGCTAGTGAAAATTGCAAAGTTTTATAATTACAGTCTAAATTTCGCATTTGAACCAATTAAGTCGTACTTTTACTTTCATAAAACTAACTAGACTAAATAAAATGGGAGCAAAATGTTGAGCTCGGCTATGCAAGAACATCCTTTAGTTTTTAGGAAGTTAAAAAACAATAAAATAATGATAAGTGTCTGGCAAGACAATAGGACTTTGCACATTGTTTAGCAAGATGCGCAAAAGAAATTAAATTTTGTGCAACAGAATGAGATTTTGTCATTTGGTGGAGACATAAAATTGCTCTCTTGCACAATCTCTACCGTTTACAAGATGACGCATCCCTGTTGATTACATTTTTTTAAATTATGTTTGATATGACCGGTTACAAAAAATTTTTTTGTCTTATTTGAGCCTTTATCATTTAGCTATTTAAAAAAAACTTTATCCTGCAAGATTTGAACTATCAAGATTCTAATATCTAAAATCTGGCTAATAAATTTTTATCGCGTTCCCCTTTTCTATCGTGTAGGATGTGATCTTCCATTGTTTAAAAGCTGATTAAAGAGAGTTAAATCGTGCAGGATATGGACACCTGTGTTTACAGTCTTTCAGCGGGCTATTTTTTTTGTGGAATTGATTTTTTTTCAGAACAGTCCTGATAATGTTATCCCTGACTCCAGTGTGTCAACTTTTGAGTCTCTGTCGAAATTCTACAAACTACTATACTTTTTTGAACTATAAATGCAACCAGTCGCAGTACTGATTTATAATTGCCAATCAGTACCTGAAATCGATGAAAAAATTAGGCAAAAAATCAGTCGCTGCCTCGCTAGCCGCGATGAAATATTAAAAGTTAACCCCATAATCGGTAACATGAACAATGATTCGCAGTTGATAGTAACTATGATAGCGTGGAAAACATTTTTTGTATGTGCTTGATATGTGCCATGAGAATATAATTTCTGTACAAGTTAATGTTAGTGTGACATGATGTGAATAAAGATCTAATTTATACCCAGATGCTATATATACTCTAGCTAGGGCTTAAATCTTTGTTCATAATATTCTAACAAATATAATTTTACCATTCCTGCGTCTCCGGTCTAAAAAGGGGGGAAAACAAAACTGAATTATTCAAAACGACCACTTAGTGAGACTTGTTCTTCCGAGACAGATCGGGAAAAGGAAATTTTTTTTAAAACTTAAGACGATCCATGGAACTGTCTCCCCCTCTTTAGTAGAATAATAATATCTACAGCAAATATTTCTACACATTTCCATAGTTAAGACTGTGGTTACTTCTTATAAGGCTATAAACCATTATCAATATGAAAACAGGTAATGCTACTTTGAGCCCAGCTTTATGAAAAAAAAAATCAGTGGAAAGGGGGAAAAGGAGATTGATCTTAATTTTTCTTCGCGTTTGGCGAAAAATTTGCTAATTATTTCTTGCATTTCCGCATAAGCGAATGGTCGTTATAATAACAAAAACAATTATCAACAAATGTCACACTCTAGAGGTGCATAATGATGTGCTGACACAAAATTTACTAATCATAACTAGTTCCTGATTACTAGTTTATATAAATCGATATCTAGTTGATAACACAGACGAAGACAACACGCAGTTTTACTATAGTAGCTGATTGCTATAAATGTTGTTCACAAATTTAAGGCAGCAAAGTTGGTGGAATTGTTTGTTCCATACCTGTTTGAATGTCTGTTTGAGAAGCACAGGGTCCAAAACAGGGTCCAACTCTTCACCCACGTTTTCAATCAGACAGGGCGCACCAAACTAAACATGAACAAACTGCATCACAGCCAAATGTTATCAACCCAGTGAAATGAAGCTGGATACATATTGCAATCACATCTGTTCAAGATCGAAAGAACTTTCAAGGTCTCAATAAAAATGTAGTCAAGAATTACGACGTGACCTAACAAAGTCACAAGAATTGTAACTTTCACAACGACAAGTTTGTTTCCGTTTGGAGTCAAAAAGCTATACATAAGCACAAAAGCGTTGAAGCAGAGCTTCTTTAGCAATCAAAATTATTGAAATGAACTTGTATTCAACATCTAAGATCTTGATTCTGAGTATTATTCTGAATCATTGTGATTTTGATGCACGTTTAATTTGTTGAATGAAATACAATAAATTCTTACAACAACGTTCATATCTTGACATTCTAAGGCCAAGATACTTCAGCTTTCGATTCACTGCTATAAACAGTGTGCTAATGTGCATATAAGAATTTTTGTATAAAAATAGAGGCAAAATAGAAGCAAAATGTTATGTCATTGTCACTTAATTTGCAAAAAATGGAAAACAACATAGCAAACTAACGTCGGGTGAATTGCTCTCACACGACGGGCGAGCGGTTAGCTTCGTTAGTAGCGCAAGCTGGGGGCTTAGGGATGCTAGCATTATGGGTGGGGGTGAGCGTAGTGCAGGGTGTCAAGCGGTGGGGGCTGGGGTTGGGAGGGATGGAGGTGTGGGGGAGAGGGGATCCAAATGGACAGGGTGACTGAGGGGGTGGGGTGATTGAGGGGTGGCGTAAAACTGTCTCCTGAAAACAGTTTTGGTGAATCGAATACATAGACACTAGTAAGGCGTAAGACTCTAAGAAAGCTGCTCAGCCACTTAATGCCCTCTGCGTCTTACTTGTTTACCATGGTGTTGAGGACGAAAAGATAAAATGGTCAGACAACAAATCGGTCGAAAACAACCGCATTAAAAATAAAAAAGGACGAATATAATTTCTACAAACTTCGTTTAAGAGCATTTAAACATGACAGGTCCACAATTGTTCACCATTGAACGAAAATAAGAGTTATACCGAAAGAATCAGGATGTTGCATAAACTTTATCATTATGCATCTAGAAGTTTCATTGGAGAACGAACTGTTATCGTCCAGATCCTTTTTATCTACTGGAAGGCTCCTCCTCAGTTTTCATTAGCCATGAACATCTATCTCGAAGAGCAAAAGAGTGGTCATGCTTTAAAAGCTCTTAGGATATTTGGAGTCTAAACTTAATAAAAAATGAAGCGCTAAAAACTTTACAGCTCCGCCAACATTTGAAAAGTTGTAGAAGAAGCAGGACAGGAAAAAGTAGTCCCAAATTGCAAAATAGCAAACCATATTGCAAACGCAACAGTCCCGCAAGAAATCCCAAATTTCAAAACATTTCATGACAAAACAGTCACAGAAACAACACCAAAAACTGCAGACAAAACAGTAATATAAAACATAGAACTGATACAACTGCAAATAACAACAAGTACTAAAATAGCTGCAAATAACAACAAACTGCAATGTTTTTAATATACAAAATAGTATTAAAAACAAGAAACTTTTTTTGTGTTCAAGAAACTTTGAAGTTTTAATATGATTCTTGCCAATCAATTATTTTCCAAAAAGAGGAAAAGCATATTCGAAACTTTTACTTCTGGAACTGAACTCAACGTCAAGAAAAAAGCTAACTAAATCTTTTAATGACCAGCAAAAAGTCAGTTTTTCCAAATTATCTTAGTCTTCCGCAAGACAACGTTTTTTAAATCTTGACTTTGTGTATACATAATGTAACTATGCAGAACAAACCCAGTTAATCGAAAATGATATTGTGTCAATAAATATAATTTTATTCAATTTTTTGGATGGTTCATCTTGCTCCCTCATTTAAGTGAGCAAACTTGTCTGACCGCCAATCTCGTTGTTTTCCACCAATTTAATTGTGCTGCACCCCCCCCCCCCCCAAAGACGCGCTGATAGTTAGTTCGCATGATGCCCAAAAAAATAAAAGTTCAATAATAAAACAACCGTTATACAATTTTTAACAGGAAACAAATGGAATTAACAATTCTAAGAAATCGTGGAGCTGTTCGTACCTAGCTCAGAATTTGGGCAGCTACTATCACGCCCACCACTAATTGGTAATCGGGGCTGTATGCTCTATGCTCTTTAAGTGAGGGGATATAATGGTTTTGTATAACTTACATTCGATCTCGTAAGTCATTGCCGAGTTAAACATAATTTGCAAGACTCCAGCAAAGTAAGCGTCATAGTAGAACTAGGGAAGAACACAGAGGGAAACAGAATGGGCCAGTAATAGTTACTACAACAAAATGACTCAAAATTTCCTACCGTGATACAGTTCTCAAGTGTGCGAAGGTAGTCTGCATCGGAGAGTTTCACCACCATCAGTTTGTTCACTCTCTCCATGTTCTTGATCCACTTGTTCGCTTGTGACTGAGGGTCTATCATCAGAGGCCATCGGCTGCTGTTCTTTACAAGAATCGCATTGTCCAGTGAAAAGCTAAAACGACATACCAAGTTATGGTAGTTATTTGGATGGTTTATGGGTAGTCTCACCTCTTATCGGATCATACAAAACATGATCAGTGCAAAACAAAAATGAAGCATTAGTTATTCACATATAATGATTGCAAAATTTTTTTAAAACGTTATTAACGGGAAGGGGGAGTTAATTACTACATCAAATTATCCCATCGCTGTTTATCATTGGAAATATTAAAGTTGAGCGAACTAGTTACAAAGTAAATAATTGAAAAAGAGCAAAAATAAAAAAGAGTAAAACCAAAAGCAAAAATTTCGCCCTTCTTTTATGGCGTCGATAAACAATGTTATGAAATAAATACTATAATGAACAGTAAAAATCCGTTTTGTTTTTTTGCTCAATTGTTGTGTTTTCGAACTTGTTTCTTCTGGCGTAAGCTGATAGCTTATAGTTTATCATCAAACGCTAAATATTCGCCACAAATTTTTCACCTTCCAGCTTAATAGAACAATAGTTCAGTCATTATATAGTTATATATGTACCATTTGTTTTAAAAGAAGCAGATATTTTACTTTTCATGAATCTCGAAAAAGATTCTTTTTCAGATCAACTTCCTAAATTAATTGATATTCCCTTAACCAATCAAAACGCTTACGGATCATTTAACATACTCAATTCCTTGTTGAATTTCTTCTTTCGATGGATTTGATAATCAAAGTATTGCTTAATTGAAGCTAATTATAACCATTAACTTGTTTTAAATACTAATAACTTCATTAGCTCCCTATTAACCGCCATCAAAAATCAAATGGAAACGTGAAGGGAGGTCACATGACCGCAAGAACTTTGAGAGGGAGGGGAGGGGGGGGGGGGGGAGCCAAGCGGTATACATTTCAATTTCCATTGATGCAATAACGTTCTCAGTCGAACCGGTGGCGACATTATAATCTCTTATCATCAAAGTTGCTTGCTTTCTTTTTCCTTGGATCTCAAATCTTCAGTTCTTTATTCTTCTTCTTAAGACAAGACTAAAAAGCAACACTATCGACAACAGTCTGTGTTATAAGAAGCTCTCTTCAATTGAAAAGACATCTTATTTTGCGCTGATCAATAAACAAAAGTGAATTAATAGCTTGTTTATAGTAATTGAAAAACAGTTATTCTTATGGTCAAAAATGCGCGGTGTTTTAAGAGGTTTTCGACTTTGATACGAAAATCCGTAAGTTGATGAATTCCAAGTCAAAATTATTCCACGTTTTTTTATAATATGTCTTCACACGATGCTGCAAGAGAACTTAAAAGGAATTTTGAAGCTTCTTTTTCAACTTAATACTTCAACAATTATCGCTTCAATTTTCTCAGTAGATAATCTGAAAGATAAACGCCCTAGTGCCGGCTAGCAACTGCTTAACCCGCGATCTGAAACAATTTCTGCTCTCTAAAAATTTGATCAAACAAAAATTCAAAATGATCAACTGCGCTTTAACTATTTTACTTTCTTTGACACCTGTATTTCTGGGTTCCACAACCCCCGACCCGGACCAGAAACTTTTCCTTAACATGTCAACTTTACTACGTGAACCCTGGCTGTACAACATTGTTGACCTTGATAACAGAACCAAAAGAATCGGCTACATTCAAGACATTGTTGATGAGCTGCAACTTCGGATGGACTTCGAGTACCAGCTAAACCCAGTTGCTGACGGGAATTACGGGGTTCCCGATGATAACGGGATCTGGAATGGTATGGTCGGGGAACTTTACTACGGACGCGCCGATATGATAGCCGCGGACTTGACAGTTAATGCTGCCAGATCTGAGATCATAGATTATACGGTTCCATTTATGAGAATCGACCTGGGCGTCGTTTACAAAAAACCGACAGTCCAGTTCGGAACCCTGGCCTACATGATGCCATTTTCAAACCAGGTCTGGTATGTTATCGCCGGATGTTTGGTTATCGCGTCGATGTCGATGTACGTGTTTGTGATGTACGATTCGAAAAATGACCCGCTAGCAAGTGTGGCCGCGTGTTTCTACTTCGGACTTGCTTGCCTTTTTTCACAAGGACCAGAAACCTATCCGAAATCAATGGCATCACGCATCACTGCAATTTCATGGTGGTTCTTTTCGCTCACAATGCTGACTTTGTACACTGCGAGTTTGACGGCAATGCTGACTGTGAATAGAGTGACACTGCCTATTAATACGATCGAGGATCTCTTGTACTATGATGGGTTCCATTATGCAGTTGAACCCGGACAGGCTACATTCTGGGCGTTCAAAAGCACATCTTACGAACCATTCCAGGTAAAACTTTTATTTCTCTAGTTTCGCATAGTAAAATGAGAAATTGACCACTAGGAGCCAAACACAGAGGGCCAAAATTTTCACAAGATTGCAGAAAAAATATATAATTATAATTTCAGTTGTAGATATATTCTTGGTTCCAAGGAAATGAGAATCAAAACTTGACAACAAAAATAATAGGAAAGCGAGGCTTAAACTTTCCAGTTAAAATGTAAATTTTATATCAACGTCTTCAGAAATATCTAATTGATGTTGAACGCTAGCCTAAACGCTGACCAAAAAATAGCAAACCTGCCGACCAAAAGAACGTTACTCAACATAAAATTGACAAACAAGCAAAAAAAGGAAAAAAAAAGATTGCTGCAAAATCGCTGAAGTTTTCGACATCAAAATCATCATTGCGCAGTAAAATGAAAAAAATTGGCTCATTAACCTCATATAACATAAAAACTGACAAAAATTTTCAAAATTGCGAAATTAACTTGAAAATCGGCAACAAATTTTTTTGAGTTAAAGAGTTGGAGTTTCTATACAAATACTTTAGAGATTTTGCAAACAACGGAAATCATAACTGCATAGGACCTAAGTGGCAAAAAACGAAACCAAGAGAAGAGCAAAATATGGCGAAAAATGACATTTGTCAAAAAAAAACATTAAAAACCGACAAAAACATCAAAATGGCGCCATTGTGGGCTCAAGACTGTGAAAACTAACCTTCTCGCTTTGATTCCATGTCTGCCCATCAATTTCAGCGAGCTTAAAACTTAGAAGCCTACTAATCATAGCTCAAGCGTTCTAAACAATCAAGAAATTTTTTAAAGTTCATTGCATTTTGATAATAATGAGTTTTGATAAAGAAACAGAGATTTCTTTTGGTTATTTTGCAAGATATTCAAGCATTGAACTACTAATGCTAGCTCAGAGTTACAACTATGTTTTTGATAAGTAGTAATTAAAAGACAAACAAATATTTTTTTTACAAAAATTGATCTCAATATATACAAAAATCAAAATTGGCAGCAGACGTAGTCACTATTGAAGCATTTTTTGCCAGCCTGAAAAACATTTTTTTGAGGTTTTTCATGCGTTCTAAATAATCAAGAAATTTTTTTGTAAAGTTAATCGCATTTTGATAATAATGAATTTTGATAAAGAAAGAGATGTTTTTGGAAGGACTATCAGTTTCAGGGCTGATATGAAGATTTATAAGATGAATAATTTTTACTAGACATAATAACGCATACAATTGCTTCTGTATTAATGTAAATACATCGCCAAAAAACGAGTAATAAAATACGTCCTTCGTTTCATATGTTGATCATGTCAAAAACATGATTTTCCTATTTGCAAGATGATGAATTAATTTTTCCAGTTGAATGATGGTTAGCGTGCAAGACTTTGGAAGATGCTCTGTCTCAAAAAAACTAAAAAATGCTTGAAAATCTTGCAAAAATAACCACTAGAAATTGAGCAACCCCGAGTGGGCTATGAACATGAAAAAATAAGGGCAGGTTAGGATAGATACCAGGGATCGGATATAAAATCACTCTTTACATGACGAATTTCTGTCTGCCTAAGCGTTCCTAAAAACTTTCTATGAGTGTTGTAAGAGAGCTCCACAAGAATTGAAAGCATACAAACGCCCAAGACAAAAAAATGGCTACAAAGCTTGAGGGCTAATAAAAATGACATTTGTGCAACGATTGCTTTTTCTCAGAACTCTGAGTTTTTCGAACAAGACGAGGAATGATGAAGATGTTATCAAAAGTGACTAGCCAAAAATACCTTGATGTGGAGAAATGCTGCAAGATTTTTTGCTTAATTAATATCAATTCTGATATAAACTTCTCATGATAGATATATATTTTGTGAGATTCGTATAAGATCTATTTTAATAGATCAAAAATTGAAAACATTGTAATGAGGTCTTAGAGGAAAAATGGTAAAAGAAGTTCATAAGACTCTTGTATTTTTCATATTATCAAATGATTATGGTATAGCTCGCTTATTCATCGTTACATTTTCACAAAAAGTTGGTAGCGTAAAAGTTCTGTTATAAGAACCGATCGTTTTTAGAGAGGTGAAAAATATGCATTAAACTGCAATGATGTTTTTAATAGAAAATGTGGGACGACATGGCAAGCCGGGACACAGGTTTCTACGTTGCAGATGTAGGAATGGAACGAGTTCGCTCTCGAAACGACTTCGCATTCATTCGTGAGTCACCCTACATCGACTATGACATCACGTTCGCCCCGTGCGACTTGGAAGTCGTGTACAGCTCCACGAGTCCAAAATCGGGCGCTGGGTACGGGTTCGCGTTTCCAAAAGGATCTCACTTGACCGAAATTTTTTCGGCCAAGATTCTGGAAATGATAGAAGATGGTACAATTGCAAAAATTCACAAGAAATGGTTCGTTTTGAGATCGCAGTGTTCGGACAAGCACAAATTAGCAACTTTCGTGGACACGATTGATTTCGCAGACGCGCAAGGGATCTTTCTCACATTCGGAATCGGGCTTTTTGCGTCCTTCTTGTTCTTCGGGATAAGAATCGGAAGAAAAAAGATCGAGGCTCAAGTCTGCCCCCGAGAAGAGAAACCCGCAGAAAACACAGAATATGTAAACACAAAGGCAGGAAATTGAACAAATGTTTAAACAAACTACAAACTAACAATTTTCCCTTTGAAGCAAATATGTCATTCCTCGATTTCAATTTAACAATAAAATCTTTTACTATTATAAAATGTGGTAAATGTAGGCATTTAAGATCACCATGACAATGTATTAAAAATTTCGATGTTCGATATATAAAAATTTCCAGCCGCATGTAATAAATCAGGTTTATAAAAAGATTACCAGCGCATGGTTAATTTGAGTTAGCCACAAAGATTAAATTATCACGATCTTACTATTATGAATTTAGCGAACATTGATCATCACAGCTGGTTTAACAACTTCAAGTTGATCAATAAGAAAAATTCTCATTCTTTGCATTATTTGAGCTTAAAAATGGAAAAGGACCAAATTTTTGGCTTAATCTCAAAATTGATTATTTCAAAAAAAGCTGTTTAAAACAATTAGCATTGTTTTATTTTGATTAGACTATTTGATAAAATGAAAGCTTTCCAGTTTAAACCAAAGAAATTTTGAGCTTTCGCAAATATTAAAACCAATTTTTCCCAAGCATGAAACACAAAATAAAGAGCTGTTCTTGTTTTCTTTTCAAGTGTTGAACTTCTGAAAAAAAATATTTTTTGTGCTAAGCAATTAAACATGCCAGGCTGCATGCAAAGGTGAAGATTGGACCAGATACGGAAAAATGAACGAGAAAAGAGTGACTAAACATAAGATATCACACTTATGACAAACAGTTCTAAAATTTTAAACTTCAAACAAGAAAGGAAGAAAAAATGCAAAACATATTGCAGCGGGTCGCTAAATTACTTGTCCGCCACATTAAGGGCAGGTCTATTAACGAAGTTTGAAAAAATTTCAGTGGTTACAAAATTTGTTTTAATTGGTGAACAAATCATTATTATTCTCAATAAAAGAAACAGGAGTTCAGAAAAGATCAAACTACTAATAAATTAAGCAGATAAAATAAATTGAAAATAATCTAAAATTTTTCTTAAATGTTTTATACTGATTATAGAATTTCATTTTCCTCAAACTGAATGATATTTGAGATGTTTCTGTTTTTTAAAATACTCAACTTAATCAAAACGACGAACAACGACTGAGAAAAACTTTTCATCAGTCTTTTTACGAGTATAACTAGAAAGCTCAGTCCGACGCTATTTAATACTATATATTTACAGAAGTAAAATTTTTTCGAAACTCATTGGAAAGTATAACTCTTTGGAAAGTGCTGTTTTTACGCTGTGTTATAATCTGCAGGTAGCTGACGAATTATTATCGTATTCTTTTAGTCAAAATAAAAGAATTGAAAGTATTTTCTACCTTGCAGATAAAAAAAACAAGAAAAAAGAAAAAATACAGCGCAAGTGCTTAAACAAATGCAGGCAATGTTGTGTAAAAATGGCATAAGAAGTAAAGTGACAAAAAAGTGGTATGGCTAAAAAGTGCTACACGTAAAAATTTTTTTCATGGCAGTTTTGTTCGAAAGAGACAAAGTAATTAGTTTTCCTCTTTGGATTAAGAGCAGAGAACAAGGCAAGATTACACGAATTTAACAGTTGAGAGAATTGCACTTGACGTCCCAAAAAAGATTTTCAATAAACGGAAAATTCCAAAAAACGAGGCTTGGAATTGGGCAACATAAAACTTGCCAAATAATTGATCTGTAAAGCATGCCAACATTTCTGAGAGTTTTTATTACGACTCGAAGAGGAGTATTGGAGAAGTCCTGTTTTTTAATTAATTTTTTGGAGTGATTTTTGAAGCGGGAAATGAAACGCGTGAAAAATTTGGATTGAAATTGGCGCTGAACAAAAGTGCAGAGCGGAGCGAAAAAAGTGGTTTTTGTTCATACAGCTGGTTTTGAGAGAGCGAGAAATTGATGTGTGAAAAAATTTTCGATGAACGTGCGAATTTTTTTGGTTCACGTGCAGCTTTTAAAAGCAGTTTTTTGCAACTTTTGATTGTTATGAGCTTCGATTATGATATTGTATTAGTTCTAGGATTGGTTTGATAGGAAGTGAAAGTTTCAAGTAGTAAATTTTAGTTTACTGATAATTTGAAGGTTTTTGATCAGTTTTGCTGATTTTTAGACAAAATTTAATAATTTTTTGCCTGTTTTTTTACTGCTTTCAAATGGGATTTGAATATAATCTTAATACTTAAGGAATTTTCAGATACCACTTGATGTGGAAAAAAGTTTTGTTGATAAAAAACATTTTTTTCTTAGGAAAAACGACAGAAAAATTGAGAAATTTTAAACCATTTTTCTTATTTTTTGCAGTTTTTCTTTTTTTTAAATCTTAGACAAGTTCTTTTAGCCTATTATAACTTTCCAATTATTTTGCGAGTTTTTCAGGGCTCTAATTGCAACGGAACTTTATGCGGCTTCATGTTTCCTTGTACCATTAAAAAACTCATTAAGTTTTACTAGTTTTTTTGTTCAATTTGTTTTTGAATGCCGTTTCTTTACTTCCTTAATTTTTTATGGCAATTGTGGAGGTTTAGGGCTCACAATAGTTGTTCTAGTTGTTTAGTCATAAGTATGGCCAAATTTCTCCTTCGAGTGGTTTCGGGAAGTATTAGTGAAGTCCATTCATTTATTAATCAATTTTATTGGAGTGATATTTGAAGCGGGAAACGAAACGCGTGAAAAAATTTGGAGTGATTTTTGTTTTTTTTTTGTTTTTTTTTGCTGTGACGCCTGAGATCATTTTCAATTTCGCAAAAGTGGAATTTGTGAGGTGCTGATTTTGAAAATCAGAGTCTGAACAATTTATATTACTTAGAAAACACAAAATCTATTTGTGAAGAAAAGCAACTAAATAAGGGAAGCCTGTGGCATAAAAAAATTTACTAATAAAAGAATTATGTGGCAACCTGGTGCAAAAAGACGCTATTCAGGAGTTTTTTCAATGACAATGCCATCAAGAGTATTCTAATAAAACAGTATTATGTATTCATACAATTTTCGAAAAAAAAAATAAAACAGATTTTGGTTGAATCCTTTTTTTGCTACTGTAGAAACCAAACATGAAAATGTCACGCGTATAATTAAACTTCATTATAATTTAAAGTTGAATTATAAGATCGATAAACAACTTCATAATTGCTCGTTTTGACCTAAAGTTAGGCTAAAATGCGCTTCAAAAGATTAAAACATGGAAATAATTAATGAAATTGAAGGCATTAAAGATGCATCACAGAGAATTTCTTAAGCAACACTCCTGATAGTTTCAAGTTAACAAGAAAAGACGCTCTAAGAAACATAAACGGGCAATCGTCGTACAAAATGCTCTCGAAAGACAAGCGGGGCAAATTAAATCAGAGGGGGTATAACTTGGATTAATTGTTGTTGGTGTACAAATTGGCGACTAGGGAGGTAGGTCCTACGTTGGAGATCTAACCACCTGGTTTTTTTTGGGGCGTGAAACATCCTACACTACAATCACTTTACAATCACGTTTGTTTCAGAGACAGATTTTCTTGTTGTAAAAGATCAATTTAGATCACATAAAACAAAAATAAACAAATGAAGCGTAAAAAATCACCCGAGAGATGAAATTGAACGATGGTTCGAGCAAAAGCGCAAAAGGGTCAGGAGAAAAGTTTTTATAAAAAGACCCAAAAGTTTAAAATAGCTTTGATTTTGAATTATGCAGATATGACAATAAGGACCTAAACAATTATGCAGTTAAAATTTTTTGGGAAATAAATTGAGAAGTTTAGTGAACAAGTTTTTTTGTTCAGAGACAGTTAAATTTTCAAGAGACGTAGCAAATTTTTAATTAGATTTCTGAATCAATTCAGAGAAGGAGCTAACGTCAAAACTCTCCATCAAAAAATTTGTAAAGACTACTGTCATTCGTTAGGTTTCATTACGGAGATCCATTCGAGATTTCCACCCATGATAACTATAGTGTTATATTTTAAGAAAGGACTCCAAAAAGTTGTGGCTTCACTGAGCTGAATTGAGTGTTATTTGTTCACTTTTAGAAAACAATAGACATAATTTTTAGAACACACACAACTGAAACAAAACACTAAATAGCAAATTATACAATTTTGAAGCAATACGCGAAAAATTGCAATGCGAAATGAAACTGCCGAGTTTTAAACTGATATTATTTCACCAATTCATTTCATAATTTTGATTGGAAAAAAGATTAGTGGAAAATTTGTACGGAAACCGTTTGAGCCTCAAAAAAAGTAACTTGCCAAAATTAATGGCTAAGAAACCAACACCTTAACCCAGTTGATTGGTTGTAAATAGTTTGCACCCTTAAGCGAACGTGCTACGTTGAAAAAATATGATCTATGATTTAATGAAACGTAAATTATAATTTGGGGCGCATACCGTACTGGGTGCAATATCTTAAAAAAACAAAAAAGGCAACAATGCAGTATAATGACATAAACAAAAAACTTTTATCATTTTACTAAGTTTTAATAAATTTTATTTTAACTCTTTGTAAAAGAAACAAATTTTTAGTTTTTCATTTTTATTCAAATTCAATTTAATTACTCTATGGTAGTAGATAGTAAGTTTACTTTTGTTTATTGTTGGTGCATTTATTAGACACTAATATTTCTCTTTTGATATAACAAAACTTGATTTTTTAAAAGCATCATCAGGTGACAGAAGCCAATTCCGAGTACTAATAGTCTAATCAAAGCACAGTATAGAGTCTAGTGAGAATTGTTTGCATAGTCTAAACAGAGCATTTTCTTTTTATACGCACTTCAACAGAATGCATTTAACATTTTCAGGAAACTCTAATAAAAGGACGAGAAACGCATGGTCTCCATCATGTTTCAGCGATTTAATTTGACTGTGCCGTTAAAAAGCAAAAAAGATACGAACTGCTAGTTTTAGTAGTCAAAAGTTAATGACTCTAAAAACTGGCTGATCTTAGCTGGAATCTTGATTGGATGCTGATCTTTTTATTGTTCTGGTGATCATTTTGATAACATTTGTGAGGCATTTCACAAAAATAATGACAGGAGACAGGTCGCTTAGCCATTATTCCGAACTAATGAAAACACTTGCTCTAGTTATCTATAATGAGCACTTCAAACTTGTCTGCCTTTAGCACTGGATATCTCATTTGCTATCGTTCAACCCCTGCTATTTCATTCCTGCGATAACATACTTGTCTTTAAAACACATACACAAAACAAAACATTTTAGAAACTCAATCGCGACCTTCTCTAAAGTATACTAGGCTCCTCAAAAGCAATGAGGTCAAAGTTTTGGGCACATTTATTTGACAGTAGTTTTTGAGAACGATGGTATTTTCACTCTCAAATCTTTTTAAGGAAATACTTATTTATGGAAAATTTTTGAGCATGATCCAAAATAAGACAAAATATAGCCGGCAGATTAAAGGCAAAGTAGCCGCCGTTGGCGCGCTTGAGGCATATCGCGATTAAAACAGAAAAAAAAAGAGACAAATTAACCATTTTTTTCTGTTTTTTTTTCAGTGTCAAAAATTGTTCTAATTTCGGGTGCAGTTTCAGTTACATTCCAACACTATACCTAATTCGGGCTTCGATACTGAACACTATTAAGCTTAATACCAAACACTCAGCTAGCAAACACTCTAATGAACTTTGATAACCTAATGCAATATGACTTAATGACCGGGCTTTATCGGTTTATCACCTATCTTCTGATTTTGAACTTTTGACATTGCCCGTATACACCACATTGCGCAACTCAATTCGTGAAAAAATTTAAAATCCATCCAATTAAAAGAATGAGTGAAGTAAGTCAGAGGTCAAACGTGAAAATCGTGACATATGTAAAACGAAAAATGTGATCAAAAAGTAAAGAGAATTAAAAAAACATAGCAAGACAAGTCCTGAGGTACAGTTCAAAGATTTTTGCTATGAATAAACAAAAAACAAGACCTCGAACGGAATATGAGTGAAATGGAAAAACCATTTCTTAAAAAATCAGATCAACAAAATGAAAAAAAAAACAAACTGAAAATCAATATCAAAATGCCGCATGAGAGAAAAAACCTCCAGCGAGAAAATTTGGTTCAAGCAAAAAGCTAGGCATAGAACGATGATTGGATTGTGAAAATCATTCAGAAAAAAATTCGACCCAAAAAATAAAAAAATTTTAGTTGGAAAAATTGAGCAAACAAATCAAAGGGGAAATCCACTTAAACGCCATCCAACTACGCATCAGAAAAAACTTGCCTCAACTAATTTAGAATTATCTTGAAACAAAAATTTTTTCAGATATTGAGACACGAAAAAAATTATCTCTGCTAGAAATTACTTCTTCAAAACAACTAGTACATATTAAAATCACTAATGAGAACCTTTAAAAATATGTGAAGGAAAAACTTAATAGTTTTTCAATATTACAAAAGCATATAAATCCAAAGAAAAATTGCGTTCAGCCAATAAAGTATCCAGATGCTTGCAAAACAAAAGGCAAGAAATAACAGGCTAGGAAACTTGTCTAAAGAACAGTAGTTTTAATTTTCGCCATTTTTTGCTATATTTATCAACAAAAAAGCTTCATATCCATAAAACTGTAATCACTTGTTATCTGAAAAATGCTCAAGTAATAAGGGTATTTTCATACCCATTTGAGGCAGTAGGCAAAAAAATCGTCGAAAAAATGCAAAAAATGGACAAAATATCAACAAAATACTAGAAAAACATACGAATTAGCATAGAAGTCAAATGAATTTCCAGAAACTGAATGATATTTGAGATGTTTCTGTTTTTTAAAATACTCAACTTAATCAAAACGACGAACAACGACTGAGAAAAACTTTTCATCAGTCTTTTTACGAGTATAACTAGAAAGCTTAGTCCGACGCTATTTAATACTATATATTTACAGAAGTAAAATTTTTTCGAAACTCATTGGAAAGTATAACTCTTTGGAAAGTGCTGTTTTTACGCTGTGTTATAATCTGCAGGTAGCTGACGGATTATTATCGTATTCTTTTAGTCAAAATAAAAGAATTGAAAGTATTTTCTACCTTGCAGATAAAAAAAACAAGAAAAAAAAAGAAAAACAGCGCAAGTGCTTAAACAAATGCAGGCAATGTTGTGTAAAAATGGCATAAGAAGTAAAGTGACAAAAAAGTGGTATGGCTAAAAAGTGCTACACGTAAAAATTTTTTTCATGGCAGTTTTGTTCGAAAGAGACAAAGTAATTAGTTTTCCTCTTTGGATTAAGAGCAGAGAACAAGGCAAGATTACACGAATTTAACAGTTGAGAGAATTGCACTTGACGTCCCAAAAAAGTTTTTCAATAAACGGAAAATTCCAAAAAACGAGGCTTGGAATTGGGCAACATAAAACTTGCCAAATAATTGATCTGTAAAGCATGCCAACATTTCTGAGAGTTTTTATTACGACTCGAAGAGGAGTATTGGAGAAGTCCTGTTTTTTAATTAATTTTTTGGAGTGATTTTTGAAGCGGGAAATGAAACGCGTGAAAAATTTGGATTGAAATTGGCGCTGAACAAAAGTGCAGAGCGGAGCGAAAAAAGTGGTTTTGTTCATACAGCTGGTTTTGAGAGAGCGAGAAATTGATGTGTGAAAAAATTTTCTATGAACGTGCGAATTTTTTTGGTTCACGTGCAGCTTTTAAAAGCAGTTTTTTGCAACTTTTGATTGTTATGAGCTTCGATTATGATATTGTATTAGTTCTAGGATTGGTTTGATAGGAAGTGAAAGTTTCAAGTAGTAAATTTTAGTTTACTGATAATTTGAAGGTTTTTGATCAGTTTTGCTGATTTTTAGACAAAATTTAATAATTTTTTGCCTGTTTTTTTACTGCTTTCAAATGGGATTTGAATATAATCTTAATAATTAAGGAATTTTCAGATACCACTTGATGTGGAAAAAAGTTTTGTTGATAAAAAACATTTTTTTCTTAGGAAAAACGACAGAAAAATTGAGAAATTTTAAACCATTTTTCTTATTTTTTGCAGTTTTTCTTTTTTTTAAATCTTAGACAAGTTCTTTTAGCCTATTATAACTTTCCAATTATTTTGCGAGTTTTTCAGGGCTCTAATTGCAACGGAACTTTATGCGGCTTCATGTTTCCTTGTACCATTAAAAAACTCATTAAGTTTTACTAGTTTTTTTGTTCAATTTGTTTTTGAATGCCGTTTCTTTACTTCCTTAATTTTTTATGGCAATTGTGGAGGTTTAGGGCTCACAATAGTTGTTCTAGTTGTTTAGTCATAAGTATGGCCAAATTTCTCCTTCGAGTGGTTTCGGGAAGTATTAGTGAAGTCCATTCATTTATTAATCAATTTTATTGGAGTGATATTTGAAGCGGGAAACGAAACGCGTGAAAAAATTTGGAGTGATTTTTGTTTTTTTTGTTTTTTTTTGCTGTGACGCCTGAGATTATTGTCAATTTCGCAAAAGTGGAATTTGTGAGGTGCTGATTTTGAAAATCAGAGTCTGAACAATTTATATTACTTAGAAAACACAAAATCTATTTGTGAAGAAAAGCAACTAAATAAGGGAAGCCTGTGGCATAAAAAAATTTACTAATAAAAGAATTATGTGGCAACCTGGTGCAAAAAGACGCTATTCAGGAGTTTTTTCAATGACAATGCCATCAAGAGTATTCTAATAAAACAGTATTATGTATTCATACAATTTTCGAAAAAAAAAATAAAACAGATTTTGGTTGAATCCTTTTTTTGCTACTGTAGAAACCAAACATGAAAATGTCACGCGTATAATTAAACTTCATTATAATTTAAAGTTGATTTATAAGATCGATAAACAACTTCATAATTGCTCGTTTTGACCTAACGTTAGGCTAAAATGCGCTTCAAAAGATTAAAACATGGAAATAATTAATGAAATTGAAGGCATTAAAGATGCATCACAGAGAATTTCTTAAGCAACACTCCTGATAGTTTCAAGTTAACGAGAAAAGACGCTCTAAGAAACATAAACGGGCAATCGTCGTACAAAATGCTCTCGAAAGACAAGCGGGGCAAATTAAATCAGAGGGGGTATAACTTGGATTAATTGTTGTTGGTGTACAAATTGGCGACTAGGGAGGTAGGTCCTACGTTGGAGATCTAACCACCTGGTTTTTTTTGGGGCGTGAAACATCCTACACTACAATCACTTTACAATCACGTTTGTTTCAGAGACAGATTTTCTTGTTGTAAAAGATCAATTTAGATCACATAAAACAAAAATAAACAAATGAAGCGTAAAAAATCACCCGAGAGATGAAATTGAACGATGGTTCGAGCAAAAGCGCAAAAGGGTCAGGAGAAAAGTTTTCATAAAAAGACCCAAAAGTTTAAAATAGCTTTGATTTTGAATTATCCAGATATGACAATAAGGACCTAAACAATTATGCAGTTAAAATTTTTTGGGAAATAAATTGAGAAGTTTAGTGAACAAGTTTTTTTGTTCAGAGACAGTTAAATTTTCAAGAGACGTAGCAAATTTTTAATTAGATTTCTGAATCAATTCAGAGAAGGAGCTAACGTCAAAACTCTCCATCAAAAAATTTGTAAAGACTACTGTCATTCGTTAGGTTTCATTACGGAGATCCATTCGAGATTTCCACCCATGATAACTATAGTGTTATATTTTAAGAAAGGACTCCAAAAAGTTGTGGTTTCACTGAGCTGAATTGAGTGTTATTTGTTCACTTTTAGAAAACAATAGACATAATTTTTAGAACACACACAACTGAAACAAAACACTAAATAGCAAATTATACAATTTTGAAGCAATACGCGAAAAATTGCAATGCGAAATGAAACTGCCGAGTTTTAAACTGATATTATTTCACCAATTCATTTCATAATTTTGATTGGAAAAAAGATTAGTGGAAAATTTGTACGGAAACCGTTTGAGCCTCAAAAAAAGTAACTTGCCAAAATTAATGGCTAAGAAACCAACACCTTAACCCAGTTGATTGGTTGTAAATAGTTTGCACCCTTAAGCGAACGTGCTACGTTGAAAAAATATGATCTATGATTTAATGAAACGTAAATTATAATTTGGGGCGCATACCGTACTGGGTGCAATATCTTAAAAAAACAAAAAAGGCAACAATGCAGTATAATGACATAAACAAAAAACTTTTATCATTTTACTAAGTTTTAATAAATTTTATTTTAACTCTTTGTAAAAGAAACAAATTTTTAGTTTTTCATTTTTATTCAAATTCAATTTAATTACTCTATGGTAGTAGATAGTAAGTTTACTTTTGTTTATTGTTGGTGCATTTATTAGACACTAATATTTCTCTTTTGATATAACAAAACTTGATTTTTTAAAAGCATCATCAGGTGACAGAAGCCAATTCCGAGTACTAATAGTCTAATCAAAGCACAGTATAGAGTCTAGTGAGAATTGTTTGCATAGTCTAAACAGAGCATTTTCTTTTTATACGCACTTCAACAGAATGCATTTAACATTTTCAGGAAACTCTAATAAAAGGACGAGAAACGCATGGTCTCCATCATGTTTCAGCGATTTAATTTGACTGTGCCGTTAAAAAGCAAAAAAGATACGAACTGCTAGTTTTAGTAGTCAAAAGTTAATGACTCTAAAAACTGGCTGATCTTAGCTGGAATCTTGATTGGATGCTGATCTTTTTATTGTTCTGGTGATCATTTTGATAACATTTGTGAGGCATTTCACAAAAATAATGACAGGAGACAGGTCGCTTAGCCATTATTCCGAACTAATGAAAACACTTGCTCTAGTTATCTATAATGAGCACTTCAAACTTGTCTGCCTTTAGCACTGGATATCTCATTTGCTATCGTTCAACCCCTGCTATTTCATTCCTGCGATAACATACTTGTCTTTAAAACACATACACAAAACAAAACATTTTAGAAACTCAATCGCGACCTTCTCTAAAGTATACTAGGCTCCTCAAAAGCAATGAGGTCAAAGTTTTGGGCACATTTATTTGACAGTAGTTTTTGAGAACGATGGTATTTTCACTCTCAAATCTTTTTAAGGAAATACTTATTTATGGAAAATTTTTGAGCATGATCCAAAATAAGACAAAATATAGCCGGCAGATTAAAAGCAAAGTAGCCGCCGTTGGCGCGCTTGAGGCATATCGCGATTAAAACAGAAAAAAAAGAGACAAATTAACCATTTTTTTCTGTTTTTTTTTCAGTGTCAAAAATTGTTCTAATTTCGGGTGCAGTTTCAGTTACATTCCAACACTATACCTAATTCGGGCTTCGATACTGAACACTATTAAGCTTAATACCAAACACTCAGCTAGCAAACACTCTAATGAACTTTGATAACCTAATGCAATATGACTTAATGACCGGGCTTTATCGGTTTATCACCTATCTTCTGATTTTGAACTTTTGACATTGCCCGTATACACCACATTGCGCAACTCAATTCGTGAGAAAATTTAAAATCCATCCAATTAAAAGAATGAGTGAAGTAAGTCAGAGGTCAAACGTGAAAATCGTGACATATGTAAAACGAAAAATGTGATCAAAAAGTAAAGAGAATTAAAAAAACATAGCAAGACAAGTCCTGAGGTACAGTTCAAAGATTTTTGCTTTGAATAAACAAAAAACAAGACCTCGAACGGAATATGAGTGAAATGGAAAAACCATTTCTTAAAAAATCAGATCAACAAAATGAAAAAAAAAACAAACTGAAAATCAATATCAAAATGCCGCATGAGAGAAAAAACCTCCAGCGAGAAAATTTGGTTCAAGCAAAAAGCTAGGCATAGAACGATGATTGGATTGTGAAAATCATTCAGAAAAAAATTCGACCCAAAAAATAAAAAAATTTTAGTTGGAAAAATTGAGCAAACAAATCAAAGGGGAAATCCACTTAAACGCCATCCAACTACGCATCAGAAAAAACTTGCCTCAACTAATTTAGAATTATCTTGAAACAAAAATTTTTTCAGATATTGAGACACGAAAAAAATTATCTCTGCTAGAAATTACTTCTTCAAAACAACTAGTACATATTAAAATCACTAATGAGAACCTTTAAAAATATGTGAAGGAAAAACTTAATAGTTTTTCAATATTACAAAAGCATATAAATCCAAAGAAAAATTGCGTTCAGCCAATAAAGTATCCAGATGCTTGCAAAACAAAAGGCAAGAAATAACAGGCTAGGAAACTTGTCTAAAGAACAGTAGTTTCAATTTTCGCCATTTTTTGCTATATTTATCAACAAAAAAGCTTCATATCCATAAAACTGTAATCACTTGTTATCTGAAAAATGCTCAAGTAATAAGGGTATTTTCATACCCATTTGAGGCAGTAGGCAAAAAAATCGTCGAAAAAATGCAAAAATTGGACAAAATATCAACAAAATAATAGAAAAACATACGAATTAGCATAGAAGTCAAATGAATTTCCAGAAACCTTCAAATCAATACATAAACAAACCTCTTAACTAAAAAAAATTAAAAAAAAACCGCTTTAAAAAGCAGCACGTGAGCAAAAAGTTTTGCTCGCCTACAGAATTTTTTTTACACCTCAATTTCTCGCTCTCTAGAAAACAGCAATATGAACAATAACCACTCTCTTTTCTCTCAACTCTTCTTTTGTTCAGCAACCAAAATCACTCCAAATTTTTTCACGTGTTTCATCTCCTGCTTCACAAATCACTCCAATAAAATTGAATTTAAAAAACACTTCTCCAATACTCCTCTTCGAGTCGTAAAAACAGTAAGAATCAAAGTGAAATTGCCGCATGTAAGCAAAAAACCACAAGCGAAAAAAGAATTTTTTGTTCAAACACCGTTTTCTATCTCTACTTTAAAATTAGAGCGAACCAATTTCACGCCGCAAAACCACTCGCTTTTCGATCCACTTCCTGCATTTCGGCTTGACCAGAATCACTACTCTAATTTGACATCAAAAGTCATGAAAATGTGTGAACAGATGTTAAAACAAGACCGCGTCCCAATATCATTCAATATCTTTGAATTGTAAAAAAAGGAGAGCGCCTAAACAATAGCCGTTGAGAGACTGACGGCGGCTATTGAAAATCAATATGATTGAAACTTCGATGAATCATTTTAATACGCGTGATGATGAGTACTAATTCTACTTCAAACTCCAAAGCAAAATTAGCAGCAATCTGAGTTTCAACAATCGGTAACAGTAAAACTGAATTTTTCTGATTTCTCATGAACGCGTAATTATATTGTCCCGGCCTCATTGATGAGAACTTGCGTGAACTCTAAATGTTCATTTTCATTAAACAGAAATATGAATTTTGTTCATTATTTTTAAAATCATAAAATAACAATGAACTATTTTTGCCTACCACTGCGTTAAACAGTGATAAGTTTCTGTAAGTGCCGGAAGATCAGATAAATATTACAGCGTAAGACGACTTTATCAAAGTCAAAAATTACATCAAATTTTCTGCTATAACTCAGTAATTCCTTGCAGGCCATTTGACTGCTATTCTGCCTATTTCTAAAGTCAAAGCATATACATGATGATTTTCAAATCGGCTGCATTTTCTCTTCATCGTAAGATTAAATTCAACAAACTGAGTAAGATACGAACGCCTTTATTAATTTCAAAAACGTTAAGCGATCCCCAAAAAATATATGATAAGATATAGTAGCAATTAGTAATAGTAATTAGGAAACAATTGACTCATGAGCTCAATGAACTTGAACAAGATATATCGTTCATTATCTACAGCTTCTGTTAAACCCCATTCTAGAACATAGTTCCTTGCAATTATGGATTTCCTGAAAAATATGCTAAAATAACGCAGAAAGATAATCATTCAGAAAATTTCTGCCAAAAAACAATGATTAAAGCAAAGCTAAACAAGAATTCTTCCGGTGCAATGGTCTTTTCAGACCCTTTTCATACCCGGTCAAATAATAACGGTCTTTTCATAACCATTTGAGGCAGTAGGCAATAAATCGTTAAAACAATGCTAAAACTAGTCCAAAAACCAGCAAAATACATGAAAGACCTCCGAATTAGCATAGAAGTCAAATGAATTTCCAAAAACCTCCAAATCACTACCAAAACCAGCCGTAAAATCAAACACGATCATAAACAAACCTCTTAACTAAAAAAGTGAAAAACTGCTTTAAAATGAAGCGCGTGGCACGTGAGCAAAAGTTTTGCCCGCTTAAAGAATTTTTTCACACCTCATTCAGAAACCAAAATCACTCCAATTTTTTTCACGTGTTTCATCTCCTGCTTCAAAAATCACTCCAATAAAATTGAATTAATAAAAAAACTTCTCCAATACTCCTCTTCGAGTCGTAAAAACAGTAACAATCAAAGTAAAAATGCCGCATGTAAACAAAAAACCACTCGCAAAAAAAGAATTTTTTGTTCAAACACCATTTTCTATCTCTATTTTAAATCTAGAGCGAAAACATTTCACGCCGCAAAACTACTCGCTTTTTTGCTCCACCTCCTGTTTTTCGGCGGGACCAATTTCAGTACTCTAATTTGACTTCAAAAATACTGAAAACGCGTGAACAGATCTTTGAAAAAAGACAGCGCCCCAATATCATTCAGTTTCATTGAATTGTAAAAAAGGCGAGCGCCGAAAGAATAGCCGCTGAGAGGCTGTCGGCGGCTATTAAAAATCAATTTGATTGAAACTTCGATGAATCATTTTAATACGCGTGAAGATGAGTTAATAAATCTACTTCAAACTCCAATGCAAAAATAGCAGCAATCTGAGTTTCAACAATCGGTAACAGTGAAACTGAAATTTTATGATTTCTCATGAACGCGTTATTATTTTGTCCCGGCGACATTGATGAAATCTTGCGTGCACTCTAACCTTCATTGTCATCAACCAAAAATATGACATTTTTTCAACATTCCTAAAATCATAAACTAACAATGAACTATTTTTGTCGACCACTGCGTTACACAGCGATAAATTTTTGTAAGTGCAGGATGGTCAGATAATTATATACAGCATAAGACAACTTTATAAGTCAAAAATCACAGCAAACTTTTGGTTATAACTCAGTAATTCCTTGCAGGCCATTTGGCTGCTATTCTGCGCATTTCTAAATTTAGGGCATATACATTATGATGATTTTCACGCAGGCTGCATTTTGTGATCGTAAGATTGAGTTCGACAAACTGAATAAGATACGAACGCCTTTTTTAATTTTAGAAACATTAAGCGATCACTAGAAGATTGATGATAAGATCAAGTAGCAATTAGTAATAGTAATTAGGAAACAATTGAATCATGAGATCAATGAAGTTGAACAAGATAGATTGTTCATTATCTACAGGTTTCATAAACCCCATTTTAGAACATAATTTCCTGCAATTATGGATTTATTTCAAAAAAATGCTGAATTAACGGAGAAAGTTATACATTAAGAAAACTTCTGCCAAAAAACTCTGATTAAAGCAAAGCTAAACAAAAAAAAATTCTACCACTATAAGGGTTTTTAATACCCTTTTCATACCCGGTTAATCAATAAGGGTTTTCTCATACCAATTTGAGGCATCGGGCAAAAATTTGTCAAAAAATTGCAAAAATTAGACCAAAAATCAGCAAAATACATGAAAAACCTCAGAATTAGAATAGAAGTCAAATGAATTTCCAGAAACCTTCAAACCATTACCAAAACCAGCCTAAAACTGAAAAAAAAATCATAACCAAAACTCTTAACTAAAAATATTTGAAATAAACTGTTTTAAAATGCAATAGGCGAGCGAAACGTTTCGCTCACATACAAAATTTTTTTCACACCTTAATTTCTCGCTCTCTAGAAAACAGCGATATGAACAAACACCACTCTCGTTTCGCTCAACTTTTCATTTTGTTCAGCAACCGAAATCACTCCTAATTTTTTCACGTGTTTCATCTCCTACTTCAAAGATCACTCCAAAATAATTGAATTGAAAAAAACACTTCTCCAATACTCCTCTTCGAGTCGTAAAAACAGTAAGAATCACAGTGAAGTTGCCGCATGTAAACAAAAAACCACTTGCGAAAAAAGTATTTTTTGTTCAAACACCATTTTCTATCTCTATTCTAAATCTAGAGCAAAAACATTTCACGCCGCAAAACCACTCGCTTTTCGATCCACTTCCTGCATTTCGGCTTGACCAGAATCACTACTCTAATTTGACATCAAAAGTCATGAAAATGTGTGAACAGATGTTAAAACAAGACCGCGTCCCAATATCATTCAATATCTTTGAATTGTAAAAAAAGGAGAGCGCCTAAACAATAGCCGTTGAGAGACTGACGGCGGCTATTGAAAATCAATATGATTGAAACTTCGATGAATCATTTTAATACGCGTGATGATGAGTACTAATTCTACTTCAAACTCCAAAGCAAAATTAGCAGCAATCTGAGTTTCAACAATCGGTAACAGTAAAACTGAATTTTTCTGATTTCTCATGAACGCTTATTTATATTGTCCCGGCCACATTGGTTAAATCTTGCGTGCAGTCTAACTTTTTATTGCCAGTAAACAAAATTTTTTTTCAACGTTTCTGAAATCATAAAGTAACAATGAATTTTTTTGTCTACCACTGCGTTACACAGTGGTAAGTTTCTGTAAGTGCTAGAAGATCAGATGATTACATACCGCGTAAGACGACTTTATCAAAGTCAAAGATCACAGTAAATTTTCGGCCATAACTGAATAATTCCTTGCAGGCCATTTGGCTGCTATTCTGCGCATTTCTAAATTTAGAGCATATACATTATGATGATTTTAACGCAGGCTGCATTTTGTCTAGATCTTGAGATTAAATTCAACAAACTGAATAAGATACGAACGCCTTTATTAATTTCAAAAACGTTAACCGACCACCAGAAGGTTTTTGATAAGATCAAGTAGCAATTAGTAATTGTAAATAGGCAACAATTGACTCATGAGCTCAATGAAGTTGAACAAGATAGATTGTTCATCATCTACAAGTTCTTTTAAACCCCATTCGAGAACATAGTTCCTTGCAATCATGGATTTCTTAAAAAAAATATGCTGAAAAAACGGATAAAGATAAACATTAAGAAAACTTCTGCCAAAAAACGCTGATTAAAGCAAAGTTAAAACATAGCCGACAAAATGCCGGAATAGCTGCGAAAGAATAGACCTGCGTGCCATATAATAGAGATAGAAACAGAAATTGAAAAAAAAGTTGACGCCGCTCAAAAATCTAGGCTATAAATCATTCAGCGATAAATTATAAAGCTTGTTAAAATTCATTCCACAGAAGCCTCTTATTAGGGAACTTTACTGCACATATGAGTTCCTTTGACCTTAAACAACGTAAAACTAAACTTAAGTTTTAAAGTGCAAAAGTCATTTTATTGAGTGAGGTAAGTCATGTATGATCAAAATTTAATCACGCAAATAACCTAAAAACTTTCGCTAAAGCGAATGAAAATTGACGTCACGCGCGCAAATGCCGTTAGTGAGAGAAATAAGTCATTCCAAAAATTTGACTTTTTCAGCTTTGCTGTGTGAACAAATGTAAAACAAAAAAAGAGCGTCAGACAACGAAACAAAAAAACATAGCAAGACAAGTCCTGAAATACAATCCAAATAATTGAATGAAAGACAGACCTATTGAACCTGACCAGCAGATCAATTGAACAATCCCAGCCACCAAGACAAAATCTCAAGAGTTGAGAACTTAAAAGAATCAAACTAACCAAAAAAAAAACGATTATTGCTAATACCCTTGAAGCTTTTAACTAGAAGATCATATATGACTCATTTGAAAATACTTACTAACTCACGCACAAACCTTGAAAAAAATGAATCTGCCACTAAAAGTAGATAAACTGGAGAAATATGACAAGAGCATCAAGAAACTATTTCCAAAAATAGGGCTAAAAAAAGGTCAAAACATTTTTTCGACTCTGGAGTTCTGTTTTGTGAACCGTCTACAAGATTTAAAAAGTTTTGTTGGCCAGTAAAGATAGTTAAACTCAGAGAGTGACAAAAAAATCAAAAAATTTGAAAACAATCGAAAATTTTAAATTGCAAGCTTTATTTAAAAAATTCTCTACAAATGCAAAAATTAAAAAATGAAAACTATTTCATTGCCCCTAGAAAATATTTAGTAACGTACTAGCAAACCCTATAAGAGGTTGCCTGGCCACTGAACAAAAATTTCAAAAATTTAAAGAAAAAATTGCAACTTTATCAAAAAATTGGTAAAAGATATTAAACTGTTGAATACCATTCCATGGCCAAAAATTTTTTCAGTAAATTGTTAGCAAACCCTAGATGAGGCCTCTTGCCCCCTGGGGCTGGAAAACTTGAATAATGACAGTAAATGTCAGATAATTTGAAAAAGAAACCAAGTTTGATTTTAAAAAATTGGTTTAATTCTTAAAGTTAAAATGTTTAAAACCACTTCATCACCACTGGAAACTATGCAATAAGCTATTATTAAAGCCCAGAGGAGCTTTTTTGACATCAAAATCTGAAACAACTAAAAAAAATGACAAAAATTTTCAAACAAATTGAAAAAATTAGTATAAATTAACGTAATTATGTTTGGAGTAGCAATAGATATAGCGCTTAAAGTGGCCGTAAAAAGCAATTACGTCTTGCAAAAGACCTTTATCAACTTTAATAAACCTCAATTTCAGACTGGTCTAACAAAAAATCCAAAAAATGAAAAAGTGCTAAAAATTTCATTAATTTAGGCTCAAAAACTCCCAAAAATGACCGTTTAACCTTGAATTACGGCCGTCCCAGTAGCTTCACCACTCTGCGTACTAGAGGGACTACTAAACGCGGGCCTATAAGGAAACTTGATGCCCGCTGAGCTTTACCTGTTTATCCCGTTTTGAAAACTCAAAGTCATGAAAACAGGTGTGAAAACATCTTACAAAATTTAAAAAAAAATAGACAGAGCACCAATACAATCCAATTCTTAGATTGTAAAAACCAAGAGCATCGCAATATAGCTACGCTCAGCTTACAGATTCGCAGCTATAACAAGAATTCTGCCGGTGTTAATTCAGCGTACTCCACGCTCATTTTTGCGAGGATTTTGCATTTAATGTTTTTGATGTTTTTTATGCTAAATCTAGTGGTTTTCTAGCAAAAATTACATTTAATTCTTCTACAGCACCAATTCAGCACTCAATACTGTTGTCTTTCCCATATATTTTTAACAGCCATAGATGCCTGGGATAATTTTTTCAAATAATTTTTAAAAACACAGAGCATCTGTTATTTTGGACACGTGCCTCAGTGTTTTCAGCGCTAACTCCACAACTTCAGCAGTTCCCCGATTTCTTCTTCAAAGCTAGTTCAGCGTTTTCCGCACAATTTCTTAGCATAAATTCTGATTCGGTAGGTCCCGAAACTCTCGCAGCGCAAATCTGATAAAATTACCGCAGAAAAAACTGCAAAGGACAGTGCTCATTTGGCTTAGAAAAATTGTGCGAGGAAAAACGTTGAACTTGGGCTGACGAATATGAGGAAGTGATAAATTAGGGCTGAAAATTTTTGTGCTGAATTTTTTATTCACTTTATATCATATTTTCAACGCTTATCTGCACCATTCAGCGTTTTTCAGAAATTTCTGCGAAGTTTTTTGAATTTGTAATGACAACTCGAATCGGGCATGAAAAACGCTAAGCACTATATTCAATATAATCATCAGAATAAAAAAAAATAGTTGAAAAAAAATTATCAGCCGCATAAAATTTGGTTTGGTCATTTGCTTTAAATTATTTTGAAACCCTTTGTAGTTGGTGCTTTAGCTTTCAGCCATTTTTGTTCAAACAGAAGCTAACAATAAAATTCATATTCTTGTTCCTGTAACAAAAAAGAATTCACATTCTAAATCAAAGCAAATCATGTTCATCATAATTGCCGGATGTTCATTTTTGCTACGTCAATAGAAATTTATTTTGCATTAAAGGAAATTGGTTCTCTTTTTTGACCGTTAATTCTTTCTTTATCACAAAAGCTTTGATTGTCAGTAGAAATTTGACCATCATAATGAAATTCGGCGACCATTATTGAAAAGCAAAACAACTGAAGACGCCAATTACCGCGTTGCAACTATTTCTAAAATTCATTCCGTCAACTTGAAGATGATTTTGTCAAAATTAAAAGTGAAAACTTCGAAATATTTCAAAGATGTTCTTGAATTTCAAATATACATCTTAAAATTGCTATTTTGTGCCTTTTGAATACAAATTAGCAACTTGAAATGTATTGAAAGCTTTCAACATCAAAAATAATCCTCTAAAACTTAGCCTTATTGTCGCCGCTAACTCGTGCTTCAAAGGTACTTAGTTTTTAAGAATCCACATTGAAAGACGCGGATTACTTCTATCAAGATAAAAAGAACAAAAGCAATTTATAAATCATTCTGTGAAGAAATGCCGTCTTTTGTTAGTATTTGAAACCGCAAATAACAAAAATTACTTGATTACCTCTGAACGTAATTCTTATTTCAATAAAATATTGCCAACTTATTTTTTTCCGTCTCTGTGTTTGTTAATCCCTGATTAATACAGAACTTTCTAAAATGATTGAAAAAAGATATGTATGCGCTTTATTATTTGCATTTATGTCCCTTTTTTACGAAGTTACAAGCACAGCAGCCACAATGCGAGGAACAACTTTAAATATCTCAACAATTCTTCGCGAACCGTTTCTTTTTGACCTGCAGGACCTCGAAAACAACACGAGAAGAATCGGATACATTCAGGATTTGGTCGAGGAAATACAAAAACGACTAAAGGGAACTGTTTTCCCCTTTTCCCCAGATGAATATGACCATCTAAAATTAAGATTTCAACACCCTTAGAGCCTGAACTGACCGTAAACTTAATATTTCAACACTCTTAGAATATTGATGGTATGTGTTAATTGTAATAGCGAGACCTACCTATTATTAGGCTGTTCAAACCACAATCAGTGAAAAAAGTTGGCGTTTTATCACTCTTAGAATTGTATGTATCTTAATAACATTAGCTAATTTCATCTTTTATGAGACTGTTCAAACCATAATCTACGTAAAACTCGCATTAGTCTTATTCAGTCCGGCATATCAAAGCAAAAAATTTTTTCTCGGGGGAGGGGGAATAGTTCCGACTAAAGTTTGACTACAACTTCATCGTTGTCCCGGACGGGAATTACGGAGTTCCGGATGATGACGGGGTCTGGAATGGTATGGTCGGCGAACTATATTACGAACGTGTGGACATGATAGCCGCGGACTTGACTATAAACGCCGCGAGATCTGAGGTTGTCGAGTTCACATCACCCTTTATGCAAATAGACCTCGGAGTTGTTTACAAAAAACCAGCGGCTACTTCAAACCTCCTGTCGTACATGCTACCTTTCGCCAATGAGGTTTGGTACACAATTTTTGGGTGTTTGTTGATAACATCATCGTGTTTATATCTTTTCGGGGTTCACAATTCAAGAAACGACCCTTTGGCAAGTGTATCTGCATGTTTGTATTTTGGTCTGGCTTGTTTGTTCGCACAGGGACCCGAAACTTACCCAAAATCAATACCTTCTCGGGTAACTGCAATTTCGTGGTGGTTTTTTTCGCTTATGATGTTGACCTTATACACGGCAAGCTTGACATCAATGCTAACAGTGAACAAAGCGACATTGTCGATTGATACGATCGATGATTTGATTGGCTACGAAGAGTTACACTATGCCGTGGAACCCGGGCAAGCGACCCAGTGGGCGTTCCAAAGCTCGTCCTACGAACCCTTTCGGAAAATGTACCAAAACATGGCAAGTCGTGACACGGGTTTCTTCAAAGCCGAGGAAGGAATGAAAAGAGTTCGAGAATTGAACGACTTTGCGTTCATTCGCGAATCGCCCTATATTGCGTACGACTTGACATTCGCGCCTTGTGACTTGGAAGCAGTGTACAGTTCGGAGAACCCAAATTCTGGATCGGGTTACGGGTTTGCATTTCCGAAAGGGTCGTCGCTGGCTAGCAATTTCTCGGCCATAATTTTGGGCTTAATTGAAGACGGAACAATGGCTGATATTCATACGAAGTGGTTCACGACTCGGAATCAGTGTTCGGAGGAGAAGAAATTGGCGAGCAATGTCGACACGATTGGGTTTACAGAAATCAGAGGAATATTTTATACTTATTCAATCGGATTGGGCATCGCTTTGCTCTTTTTCGGACTCAAAGTTATTCACAGGTGTTACGAAAAGCAAGTTGGTGGTATATGGCCATCTACGAAATAACAGGAGACGAAATGAATCTATCTACTCATTAAGGAGATGCAAAACTCGTAGAAATTTGAGAGTTTTGATCAATCGATTTTATTGTATTCAACATATGTTTAGCTCCCTTCATATATATAAATAAGAGTTATATCATGTATGATTAGTGTTTTCCTGAAAAACTCTCGACCTGTCCCTGAAATAAAAGTTATCCACGTTTTTTGCGTCGATCCTTTTTTGTATCTTATGCGACACAAGGTTTAGGAAAAAATTTCTGCGATTCAAAAAGCCCATTACTTTATTACTTTTAAAAAAAGAAGTGTAAACCAACTCTTGCTATTGGAATTTTCATTGCGGGAGGGAGTATCACCATTACGTTTTGAAAATCACACTTGCTGAAATCAGTAACAAAGTGAAAATTGCGGATAAAATGTGAATAAATCGAAGCTAATTCGTTACGTCCTTGATGCTAAATTTAGCGACAGTAGCAATGCGTAAATTGGGACTAATCCCCCAAATCAAAGGACTAGATTAAATTAGGCGACGAGATCAAAGGATTAGAGTCGATAGACTTGTATGCGTCATTGTATTATCTAATCGAAGGGGCTACCTTTCGTAAAAAAACATAGTTTTCTGACCGCTCTCATACGCAACACTAATACATAAGATGGTACGCCTGATACGCAAAAAATCTGAGCAATTGGACCAAGTATAATTTGCTTCCATGTACCAAAATAGAAAAATTTTGGCTAGGGTGTGGCAGCATGCTTGTTGAATAGAGACAAATTGGGTTATTGGTCCTGCGTAAAAGAGTTAAACGCTCCTCATATGAAAACAATCAAAGAGAAAGCAAGTGCACAAAGTTGTCAGCAAATAAAGGTTTTTATCTGAGATTTAAAAAGCAAAGATCATAATAGTGGCCATGGTCAAAAATTTTAACTAAAAAGCTTCTTCATCATTTTCCGACTGTTCAATTTATGTTTTTTGAAATGAGGATAAAAGAAACAGAAATACATTTGTCAACACGAAAAGACAAAAAGACAAGAACACGACAGACCAGTTATTTTGCTTACCTTAATCTAAAACCTTTTTTCCTGATGTGAAAACTTAAGCTTTTGTCTAACACACAAAATTAGTTGATGAAATCAAAAATTTGAGTCACAATTTAAACACAGAAAGCGTAGAATATGACTGACTCAAAACGGACGTTTCGTCTATTGCAATATAGAAACGTGGCTCCAACTTGATTAGAAAAACCAAGAAAGAATGAAAAAAAAACTGCAGAAGAGTAAAAAAACAACACCGAGTTTGCAATTGCGGCTTTCAATTAACTTATCGTAAAATTATACTTCGAAAAAGATATGATATATATTTTTTTCGTATTTACTATCTCAATACGCGTTCGAGCAACATCACTATTGCTGAAATCATTCTAAATGATCAAGTAAAAGTTAAAAAAAACATAGCTGGCAGATTGCCAGAAAATAGCCGCAATAGCTTCGTAGATCTGCCGTATCAAAAAAACAGTAGAAAAAGACAGACCAAAAAACTTCGTCTTTTCATTGAAGGCTGATATGTTATATTTTGATTTAAAATCTGTATAAGTTTTTGCTGCCTCTATTAGCTGCTCTCAAATAACCTTCATTTAGAGTGACACACACCCATTTGACCTTATCTCTTTGAATTGAAGTAAATAAAAGTCAATTTCAAAGTGAGGAAGTCATTTTTGAGAGCGAGGTAAATCAAGTGTGACCAAAAAATTATTCACGCGAATGAACAAAAAACTCGCTCCACTATGAGCGAAAATCGACGTCACACATGCACTTCAGTTGAAATTGCATGAACAAATGAACAAAAAGCAGATTTGAAGTGATTGTGACGTCATATGGTCGTAACAAAAATCGTGACGACGAAATAAAAAAAACATAGCAGGACAAGTCCTGACGTACAATTCAAAGATTTTCATTGACTAAACAGAAAACTAGACCTAGAACGGACTATGAATGGATTGGGAAAACCATTTAGAAAAAAATCCGATCCAAAAAATCGAAAACACTGTAAAAATCAAAGTGAAATTGCCGCATTTGAAAAAAAAAACCACTAGCGAGAAATCGAATTTTTGTTCAAACACCGTTTTCTCACTCTACTTTAAATTTAGAGCGAAAAAATTTCCCGCCGTAAAACCACTTGCTTTTTCGCTCCACTTCCTGTTTCGGCGTCGTGACCAAAATCACTACTCCAATTTGACTTCAGAAATCATAAAAATGTGTGAACAGCTCTTAAAAAAAAGACAGCGCCCCAATACAATTCAAATTCTTTGAATTGTAAAAAAACTAAGAGAAGGCCAATAATAGCCCCAGCTATCGCTGTGCGGCTATTAAACTAAGCAATGCAGTACATGGAGAATGCCAATAAAAGATTTTCCAATTGTTTATACAGTTTTGGTAAACAGGTCAACTCCTACAGTAAACAAGCAAAAAAAATTGGTTTGCCTATTCAAAGTTCTTTATGTCAAAATGCGCCCTTTTATTGACCAAAAGGTAGATAAATTGAGATGAAATCCAGAGAAAATTCTTGTTTTTTTAATCTAGCTTGAGGAAGCAATAATAAAATTGAAAATAAATGGTAAAATAGTTCTAGATGCTCCCAAACAGACTATTAAAAGCCTTGAAAAGGAACGATTACAATTTGATGCTCTATCCAGTTATGTCAAGAATTGCAAGGATTGCGCAAATCTGGTCAAAATTGCTCTGATAAAAAGAGGAAAATTCGAACCCCAATAACACTTCGAGAAAACGGAAAGAACGAAAAACTGACTGAAAAAGGAACGGAAAACTCGCATAGCATATTCACAGAAAAGTTAGAGATATGAAATTTAAATTTAATTTTGTGGATCACGCATACTAACATAAAAAGTTAAATGAAACACAGTTAGATAGTTAGGATGCATCACTATAGTAAACTGACGTCTAGTTTTTACCTATTACTTGTAGAACTTATAGAATTTGAACATATGAACCGCGCCTCAGAGAGCTACAATTGGGCCACAGCTACGCTGTAATAGCAAGCTCGTCAGCATATATACCACAAAGTGGTTTATTACAGTTTGATTCTACAGTTAAAAATTCTACGGCCAAAGTAAGGGGAGAAGGTCACTTACTCGTCGACAGGTAGTCCATGAAGTTGCCACTCCCTGGACGTCACGGGGTCACATAGGGTGCCTGCGAGGTCAAATTGAGCAGACACTGGGATTGACCTCTCTCTGCACTCGTCAAGCCATTTGTTCACACATGACTACACAAGAAGCTTTGAGTAGTCTTAGCATGCTAGTCTCCAGCAAAATCGAACCACGAGTAATATGAACCAAGCGAATAAGTTTGCAACCTCGAAAACTTCGATCCCAAGCAAAATGCGGTTGGACAGCTACGGATTGAGAAAATTCAATTTCTGACAAATAGACATAGGGTTTCAGTATGATCAGTAGAAAAAAAGACCCAAATACAATACTTGCCTATCTTACATGTCACAAATTAACCTCTCGCTCTCAACTTTACGGTATCATCCCGACAAAGTCCATTAATATCTCGATATGCCAAAAAACAGTACTCTTTGTTCCGACCCACTCTAGTAGGGGAGGAACTATATACTCAAATGGTTTTTTTGTTCAGACAATTTTGGCCGATCGATATAATCATCGCAGAGAGTTGTGAGTGGTATCATTAGAAAGCCCGTCCAGCGTAAAATATGGAAATAAAAAGATTTTTGCAATTTTCGAATAGAATTTAAAATCAGAACTCAATTAATGACAGATTTTACTTAAAATGAACGAGTCCCAACGAGATTATATTATGGTTTCATAGTTGAGCTCATGGTTTTTAAGGCTCTGACCAACCCTTTTCGCAAAAATTTTATGGACACATTGAGCTTTGCTTTCATTTGTTATACTTTTTGTAGCCTAATGGCTTATTGTCCCCAATCAAAGATCCAGTTAGTTTTTTTGGAGGTATAATTGAGCCTAGACATTTCTTTCAGTTGTTATCTAAGGTCTATTATGACTTTGAATATATGTGTTTTAGGGAGATATTGGCGAATTTTTTATTTTGGCCGCTGTTTTATCTTATTTCTCTCAACTTCGGGCGCAGTCTCAGTTAAAAGAAGCGCAAACCAATTTCCTGTGAGTTATAAATTATTGCCGGTAACGGTTTTATATTCAACTAATTGTTTCTTCTTTTTGATATTAAGCATTCTCATTTTTTTCTGAGTTCCTTTTGTTTCTTTGTCGAATTATCACTTCTTTGGCAAGTCCAATTGAAGTAAAGCATAGTAGGGAAAATGCAAAACGCTGGAAAAAAGCATATCTGGATATGTTAACTCTTGTTATTCAACAGTTTATGCTTTTTGGGCGGAGACACAGTTATCTCCCAAAATTTTGCACATTTTTTCTGTTGTGGCTTATGTTTGTCTGTCTTTTTGCTGTTGTAGGCCATATATCTGATAACAACCTAGTTAAAGATTTCAGTTAAAAGCTGTTTGTTTTAATGACTTTCAAATTAAATTTCAAAAAAATTTTCAACTTTCTCTTTTTTGGTTTCATTTTCGTCACCATGTATCCCAATCTCACTAGTTAGAGGTCTCAATTACTTTGGTGTTTCAAACAGTTTTTTCGCGCTGGGTTGTACGTTGTGACTGATTGCTTCGACCATTTAGTTTCGTAAGAAGTTTTCGAGATTTATATACTGTTTATATACTGTTCGGGTTTCTTTTTGTCATGTCTACGTGGTCCCTCCATAAAGACGACTTGTTGATGTTAAGATGAGGAGAAAAAGATAACGTACAGTTCTTGTAGATATTATCTTATAATTATAGTGACATGAACAGTGTGATTTCGTAAAATTGTTTGAAATTTTGGCTTCTTTATTTATTTGTTGTTGTTTTGAGAGGTCGCGACTTAGTCTTATTATTAACAGGCCCAATTGGCTTCCTGAGGTATTGCATCTTAGTCCATTGCTTTATATTGAAATCTTAAATCTGTTATGACTTTTGAAAATATTTGTTTCCGAAAATATATTTGGGTTTTTGAGCTTCGTCTTTTTTAAATAGTTTTTCGGTCAATTTGTGGCTCAGTCTCTAAAAACCCAGGTCACAAACTTTTTCCAGTGAGCTATAATATAATCTTTATAACGGTTATAGCTTCAAACATTTGTTTCTCGGCTTTGTTACTACTGTTACTAACCAGATCTTATAAAATGTTTGAGATTTTATTTATTTGTACAACTTAAAGGATTTTTGTTTTCCTTTTAATTTATAACAATAATCGTCAGTCCTTTTAATTTATAACAATAATCGTAAGTCCTTTCAAATTTTGCGCAAAAGGAAATTGGAAAATGACATGTCTCAGTTGCTTCCTATGGAGATATAATTTAATGATTTTAATGATTTCAGTTGATATCTAATGACATTAATAACTGTGAAAATAATGTTTACAAAAATAGAAACGTAGTTTTGAACTTCATAGCTCTTTGCTCTTTTTGTCGACCTGTTAGCCAGTCGCTTTGAGGACAGGTCATATATCTTTTTTAATGAAATATAGATTAAATTGTTTTGTTTAGATTTCATCGGATGCGAGTTTGTTTTTGTTATGATTTCTTTTTTATTATAGACATTGAGTTTTGATCAAAAATAATGATTGTTGTTTGATTTTTATTATTGTCCTTTCTGGTAGTCCTATTATCAACAACTTTTATAGGCCCTCTAGCGTGGCATTATTGTATTCCATTGGTTGTTTATTGAACTATATGTATGTTTTGAAAGTTTTCTATTTCTTTATCATTTGGTAGCCAATTAAGTCAAGAATGTGGATGAGCGGGGTCGGAACATTATGTGCGTACGCACATTACTGAGCGTCCTTATCTCGCATATAGTTAAAACGTACATTTCTGAACTCGAGTGTGAATGGTCCGAGGTATGCTACAATTGCGGATGCAATCAAAACATCACCCACAATGTTGATATAACTGCTGGCCATCAACTTCTCCATGTGAGTCCACCTCACCCTCTCTCCTCCCAACTGGCCAATCAGCTTCGAGGCACGTTGCAGCCTCACTTGGGTCAACTCGATCTGTACAACAAAACAATCATCACTTTTTTGTTTATGAATCATAATTGTATATTACGTGGAGTTATATAGCGCCCAAATAGATAAAAACATCACGTGTGCTGGAGCAGCGTAAAAATTACATGCATACTCAACTGGAGGCGGGGAGGGGGTATTGTACACTGCAGAAATTAAATAAATTGGATCGAATGGGAATCTACATTACCCTCCTCTCTTCACCGTATAATAGACACCAGACTTTTCCAGAGCGCATGTGCTCTTCATTACATAGTACTGCGCGATTTTAAAAAACGCAATGTGAAGCTCGGGTCATAAGGAGACGATAAGGAACCGATCAAAAGTTCGAGATTTTTAGCCCGCGTCAACTCCAGGGAGTAGAGAAAGACTATTGTAAGAGATTTCTGGTAAAACTGGTAAAAGTTTCCTTGTAAAACAGGTAGAGGAAACTAGAACAAATTATCACAAATTTCTTTAACAATTTATCTCAAAATAAATTATATGAACTAATTTAGCGCAATTTTATTGTCAAAAATAACAAATGTATCGGATGTTCATTTTTTATTCCGTTTCAACGAATACAGAATTTTTGAGGCAAGGGTACGGAATGTGTACAAATGATAAAATGTTCAACTATATTTCAGACCAAAGATGGAAAGTTTATGATATTTTGAAATACAAAAGTGCCCTACCAAGAAACACTGCAGAAAGAAATTTTACAAAATCAAATAACCACTGGTAGAACCACTCGTATTTGCAGATTGTTTATTTTAAGGTTTTTCTGTTACTGTCTCAGTCTTCGATTAAAGAATAAGAAACACAACAAATTTCTATTAACAAAATAAGCAAAGCATTTTGGTGAAAAATAATAATTATTAAGGTTTCTGCGTAATTGCAGAGGATCAGTATTAGACACGGAGGACTGTTCTCAGATGCTCTTTGCTTTTTTGGTGACTCCCAGGACTCTGAAACTGTGAAATATGTTTCAAGAGACAAAATCTAGCTAAAGAGTTACATATTTTTCCGCCTCAAATTTTGGATGAATTCATACTCACAGGCGTTTAGAATCGTTTAGAATTGGGTAACGATAATGAACGTTATCATCACGAGTTCCTATTTTTATTTATCGTTTATTTATCGAGTTCCTAAGTTTATCGTTAAAGAGTTAATGAAAAAGGGACAAATTGTCTCTAACGGATCAATTGAACGCAAATAAATCTGGAATGAACAAGTGAATCAATTTAGGACTAGCTTTCTTGTCAGACAGGTGAAATCTTTTGTTAAAATAAGTTAAGATTTTTGAAAACAATTCCAGAGAACGTTTGCGAAGGGGAGGAACAGTTTTCTTGAATCAAGGAATGGTTGAGAAAAAAACTCGCTCCCGGAGATAAAAAACAACCGAAAGTTGCATTAAAGTTTTAAAAGTACCTTGAATGTCAAAACCCTCAAGTCGCCGAGATTCAAAATTATATTCAAACTAAACTATCAAATAAAAATAAGAGAAGGAATATAATTTTTCATTTCAAGGAAATGAGAACAAATGGAAACATGATGATGGCGGTAATAGAACGCAAACACTTGCAAACACACAAACAAACTACAAGTGGTCTTCCAAAAAAGTTCAAATCTATAGCACTTCAAATTCTGGGACTGCAAAGTTTTCGGCATTGAAAATGTTACACGTGTTTTCAGTGAAGTTTCTTGTAACTGTTCTCATCTTTAATCCCGTAGGGCTTTGTAAATACCAGCTTTGCAAATGTGTTTTAATAGTCCTTACTCTTTGGTATGAAAAGCAGTGATGAGAAATGATGCACTCAGGGTAGTGTTATTTCTAAGTGATAGCCTCAATCAAACAATTTTCGTTTTTGATTGATTAATATATATATATATATATATATATATATATATATATATATATATATATATATATATATACATATATATATTCAATATTATTATAGGTAACATTCATTTACGGCAGCCTTATCAGCCCAAGTATTAACCTTACGATCGCTCCATTATGTTCAATTTTACCTATCATAATATTGAACATATATTAATCAATCAAAATACGAAAAGTGTTTGATTGGGGCTATCATTTAGAAATAATACTACTCTGAGTGCATCATTTTTCATCACCGCTTTTCATAGCAAAGAGAAAGGACTATTAAAACACATTTGCAAAATTGGTATTAACAAAGCCCTACGGGATTAAAGATGAGAACAGCCTCAAGAAATTTCATCAAGAAAACGTGTAACATTCACAATGCCGAAAACATGAAGTCTCACAATTTGAAATGCTAGAAGTTGCCAGACTCGAGTCTCATAGTAAATCGGTACTGATTCTTGACATCTCAACAGTAAAACCTCAAATCAGTACTAAAACATGACATCCCAACAGTAAACCTCAAATCAGTACTGAATCAAGATATCTCAACAGTATAGTTCAAATCAGTACTGAATCATAATATCCCAACAGTAAAATCTCAAATCACAACTGAAACATGCTGCAATTATACTGCTATATACATATACAGATTTAATATTTTATTAGTATACAGCTGACTCGAATTAACGTGTTATCAGTATAGGTTACGTGACTCTCATGAATTCACTGAGAAAGTCTGGTATTAATCGAGAACCCCAAAGCGGTTCGAGATTTTTTGCCAGAGTTTCGAAATGATTTTAGCAGAGCCACGTAAACTTTTTGAAAGCCGCGTTAATTACGTTCGTTCAAAAACACTTTACTTGCAAAAGTGATTACAATTTTTGATTGCGAAAAGAATCGAACTTTGAGGATCTACACCCCCCATCCAGTTGGTAGTTATAGTTACAACCACACAATAAAGTTGCACTCTCATGCCAGCAAGCTAATCACCATATTTGCATATTTGGAATTTAGGTTGTAGGTGACTTAGGTTTAGACGAAGAGATGCTAATATTTGCAAAAAAAACAAGAAAATCAGTTTTGCAAACAATCAGACCTTTTCTTTCCCTGATGAAAGTTTTTTGATGAACTACTTTTGACTTTTTGGGACTCATATTGGGATTTTTACCGTTTGTGCTCCCCAAGCATAGAGGGAGCATATTATTTGCAACACACAGACGCATGTGCTTTTTTAAGTAGTCCTTCAACATATAATAGCTCTTTAACAAGGGGGAGCATAACGTACTAATGTGTTGTGCACAAACGGAAGAGATACCATTTCTGCTATATGTATATATTGCATTTTATCCAATTGTCTTTGACTTTTCGGATAAAAGAAAAGGGTTAATTTTCCTAATTAAAAGATGGGGAGACGAGGATACAACACTGGCAAAAACGACTTGGAAAAAATTTCAATGGCTGAAAAAAAATCTGGAAAAGATTGAATGATGTGAAAAAGGATTCGGATCCTGAATTCTATGGAAATTCGATCGACGGATCTTTTCCGTTTTTACCCCCCCTCCTCGCAATACGTTATGCATCCCCCAGTTAGAGAGCACCTACCATTACATAGTATATCATTGTTAAAATATAGTATGTGGGTCGGTGGTGCAAAAATATGAATTCACTAAGCTGGGAGTGCAAACTAAAGAGATCCCTATTGACACGTGCTCATTTAGTGTGGATCTATGTGACAACTGTGCATTCAATTTCAAATGAAAAGCATGTTTTTACTTGTTTGAGTACTTTAAGATCTGGTACTGTATAAAGGAAGATCTGGCTATCTAAATTCTGGCACTGTTAAGATCTGGCATTCTAAAACTTGCACGTGCGTGTTTCAAGCAACGTTACTTGATTCTGCAGAAGTCACTTCCAAAATGAGAATTAACATCTGAGAACGCGACACGGCTCACTATAAATGCCAGCAGAAGTTCTCAGTATCTTCACGCGCAGTTACGTAATCTATACATAACCACTTTATCACCACTTCATACCTGCGACTCAAGGTGTCTCTTCATGTCGTTCTTTTCTTGGAATTGTCCTCTGAGTCCATCTAGTTTAGAGGTCACTTCATGCAACTCCTTCTGTTTCACCTCCAACATTTCCATCTGCTCTCCCAGTTTCTTCTCCGCCTCACCAAGTCGTTCCCGCTTGGGAGCAATCACCTGAAAGGAGGAAAAATTTCATCTCAACAGATCGATGAACTTAAGCGGTATAATTATAGTTTCCGCGGCGTCAAACTCTTGGCATTCTGAACACTTAATGAAATTAATCATCTCTGTAAAGATAAAAGCATTCTAAACTTATTTGACAAGTTATACCGCCAGACTGCAGAGGTTAAAAAATTTCTCACTAAAAAAGCAAGAAATCTCCGAACGTAGGTTCAATTTCATCTTTTTGAAAAACTAGCTAAAATAGAAAATTTAATAATTGGGTTCATTAAAATATTCCAGTAGCCGGAATTAAAGAGCAGCCAACACCAACATCTAGCAAGAATTCATACGATATTGCGCAACTCTCAAAAAGCATTGGGTATTTCTATTCAGACAAAAAAAATTATTGATTCTCGAACATGGTGAACCTATAAATTACCTTGATCACACGGTCGTAAACTTCGATGGCCTTAATCCACAGACACATGCCCTCACATGCAGAAGAGGCATTTCGGATTCTAGCTGGATCGAACTCTGGGTTGCTAATGTACTTGTCACGGATCTGCTTCATAATTCCGGGCCCAATGTTGTCCTTGTCGTATTCCTTCAGGGAGTCCAAAAACTTCAAGTCACCCAACATCTGGAGAAAAAAGATTTTTTGTACAAAAAATACGAGTAGAATGAAATTTGACAAAACAGAATCATTGGTAGTTTTTCAGTTACTCAATTAAAATTCACTGGGGTGCAAAAATTAAAAACAGCAATTTTTAGACAATTAAACTTGCCTTTTTAGCCGTTGGCCAGTAGTCGTCAATCATTTTTCCATTGGCATCCGGCTTACGGGAAGGTTTGAGGCCCTGAAAGAGCATCGGCATCATCATCATGAGCTATCTATGAAAATTGTTTAGATTCGAACAATTTGAAGTCGAGAAAAACAGGTTATCTCGTATCATGGATGCAAAAAACGTCTGCAATGACAAGTGCAGAAAAATTACTATTGCATGACGCCTCATCAGGGGTCACTTAAATGTTAAACTCAAACACATTCAATAAATGGGTGAATTCAACTTTTGCCAACATTTGTCAGCGTATGTCACCAATTTACAATAGATTTCCAAAAAGCTTGCTGAAAACAAATAGTTAATCGGAAACTGGTGCCTCAGCAGAACCACTGAGCACGGCGCTGCAGGTCAGAACAGTATGAAAAAAGAGCAGAAACGTACCATTTACGACCACTTTTGCGGCCTAAAATGATTGCGCAGTGATAGTACTACCTGATTTTTCTCATCAAAAATGGGTTTATATACGACAAAAAATGGAGTCTTTTTTTTCTTCTCACAAACTCAAATCAAATCACCGTCTTGATATATCAATCAGATTTGTTCTTTAATTCTCTAAAGTCTACTATTTAATTTATTTTGTTATTCTCTCATTTAAAAAAATTCAGTTTTTCAACATACTCAAAACACTTCTATTACTCCTGCAACAATCCACAATCCAACCTCTCCATAAACAACAGTTCAACTTTGGTGACATCAACGATTTGATTTAACTCAATTAAACAAAAACTCAAACCATTGGCCAGCAGTTGATTTGGTAAACATTGAACCAAAACTTGAAAACTTTGTCCTAGCTGGCTATATGCTTTGGCTAACCAAGGAATTTCAAATTTAGGCTGATAGCAAGCGTAATTTTAGTTAATTCGACCATCAATCGAGTTAAAATAATATACAAATCTTATTTTTTAACAAATCTTATTTTATTAAACAAATCTCATCTTATTATACAAATCATATTATATTATATTATACAAATCTATTATACAAATCTTGTTTCTCAAATGACTTCGATAACACTAACTTTAAATTAGCCTAGGCTTCATAAAGATAAAGAAAGCAAAGCCGACAGTTTACTTCGTACAATATTTCACGTACATCAGAATTTCGTTACTCTGAAAAAAAAATGGGAACTACAAAGTTAAGAAGTTAAATCTTATTTCAATAAGTCAGAGTAAACTTACAAAAACTAAGGTGACTGATAAAACCTGAAACAATAACAAGTAATCAACGGCTCACGTATTGCGTTTCCAAAAGCAGTGTATGCTTTGAAATTGACTGAAATCTCGTATTAAACACCCAATTTTGTTAGGCTTCCAAGCTCTTGTTTGTTTTATATCCCGTGGTGATCATGTCAATCTTTCATCTTTCTTTTGCTATGAAAAACGATCTCAAAAGAAAGTGAAGTGATTTCTACGATGACGCCTTGTCAGTGGCACTTTGATATCACAATATTTACTGACAAAAATTGTTGTGAAAAGTTGAATAGTTGTCAAAAGTAAACATTTTTTTCAATTTTTCTGAACTAACTTCAGCAGCAAATTCCATTTATTGATCAGTCTGGTTTTGTAGTTTGAGAATATATAGCATTACTGGTTTGGTGATAGAAGCATAGTTCTAGTTTGCATTTCGGTTTCAATTTTTCTGTTTCAAACAGCTTATGAATAAATCAATCAGACTGGTTTCCTTCTTTATGCTGTAATATTTCTACTCAATTCTACCACAAGAACCAATTCGACCTTGAATTTGCTTTTTTCATTGGTAGTCAACTTAGTACTCGCTGCTCGAACAAGTCTAGTGTGCTACACGCACAATCATACGAGATACGAGCTCACATTAAGCTCTGAACCATCGGTCACGTTAATGATTTTTTGTCTCCGAGAACTTTTTGTTCTACTCAAGTTCACATTGTTCAAAAATGTTTCCGAAAAAAACTTAAACAATTAATTTATGATCTGTAATACGGTCCGAGGCATCTCAATCATACACTTAGAACTGTTCTTTCAATTAAAATTGTTGATGATCAAAACAAGACAAATATCAATAGAATATCATATTAATACTTTTAGTTAGAAACCAATTCATCGCATTGGAGTAAATGCACTCCTAAAAGACTTATATTAGCAACAAATTCAAGTATACCATTGAGTGTTTTTGGTGTTTAAAGTAAGCACGGAGATCTTATCCACTTTTGGCTGAAGAATTTTGCAATTACCTTCATTATGCATATAGCCTCTAAGACCAGTTTGATTCCCTGTGGGGGGTTAGCCATGGTCTTGACGAGTGAGATGTCCTGTTCCTTGAGGGTGTTGAGGGCTGCCACTGCCGCATTGAGAGCCGGGAGGGCTATGTTCAACTGCTCCTCACACTCGTCCTACACAAATGACAGAGAGCAAAATAAAAAGGGAATACAGCAACTCAACATTGGTCAACCAACTTTACTTATTTTGAGAAAACTCAATTCTTGTTATGAACATCATGGCGAAAATATAATTTTACAGGTCGAAATTTATCTTATTAAAATCTCTTTTTGACATGAAGTTTCAGATATTAAAAATGGCAAATTACAGCTTGATTCTCAGACTTCAAATACTAATTCAACCCAATTTTGGGGAAAAAGTTTCCCCAACTTATTCAATTTTTAGTAATTAAAGCGAAAATCTATGATTCGGATTTTTGCAAATCAAGATTAAGACGAATTAAGCGTTTTGAACACTTGGATCTCAGCCAGAATGTTTCTATTAAATGAACAAGACTATTTAGAAGTTTGTGTGAGAAGAAAACTTAAGACATAACGCAGATAATTTAATCAAAACAGTTCATTGTGACTTAGATCTGCTGTTGTGCTTCTATAATTGAAGGATAATTCATATTCTGACCACTTTCGCCTAAAAAGAATAACAATTCAATGATATTAAATAGAAACGAACAACGTCGTAAAATAGAACATGAACTTCAATTTTCGATATGTGTGGAGGTAAGCACACAAACCTTCTTTTGCATAATAAATTGCGTCAATGCACTTTAAATCAAGCGAGGTTTAAGGAGTTCAGCCTAAAAAGAGTCTGTCGAAGAGAAGTTAATCAAAAAGAAAAAAAAGGAACCATATAAAAACAACAATTGAATTATGTTAGTTGCCACCAAAGTTGCCGGAGAGCAGTCGAAAAAAATATTCAAGGAATTTTGCAGCACAACTATAAACAAACACACTCGTTACATTTACAACCCTTATAACGATAAGAAACATTATAAGAGCTTCCAATATTGATATAAATTTAATTCAAAAAAATCGAAAACTTAATCATATAATGAGGTCAAAAAAGGTCAGACATTACCCGGAGTTAAAATTTTTGCTACTTCTCCGACAAAAGGCAATTTTTAAAACCACGAAAAATTTATACAACTTAAAAAAAGACATAAAGGTGTTCAAAATAAGGCCGCCAATAAAAGAAGGTGCTGATCACAGTAACAAACTATTACCATCCTGTCATCGCACTTCTGTGTGAAACACAATTAAAAAACTGTATTACTAAACAAAACGCAAAGTTGGCATTAAATTTTACAACCTCTTTCGAAAAAAAGAATGTTTTTTCTAAACTCAGATCAACTTCATTTACTCTAAGTGTGTGCCCATATTTATCTGATCGTTTTTTTTTTCAGAGCACGCTATCAAATAACCCCATGTAAATGTAAAGTTCTGCAACCAGGATGACAATTGCAAATTATTTCCTGGAAAGTTAAAAAGAACACTGTTCATTTTATTCTTTTGCTAATCGTAGCATTCAAGTCCTAAAATGGGAAATGTCAGCCCTGTTTGTTGTTGTTAGTTAAAGGACCGAGTGAAATCTATACAATTGGTTTGACTAAGTTCAACCCTCGTAGTAACACCTAAATCCAAATAAAAATAAAAAAAATACAGAACATTAAATCAGAATATTTATTTTAAAAAAAGATAATTTTTGAGGAGCTTTATCACACAAAACACAAAAATTGCAGCAAGGAATCAAAACACATAAGAATAGACAACATTCAATTTTATAAAAAGAAAATTAAACATTAGTTCTTCAACTTACTGTTAGAATGAAAATCCAGCCAAAGTTCCATACTGATTTGCTCAAGTAAAATTTAAGTATTGGAGACAAATCAAATGCAACCCATTTAGATTAAATGCAACCACCTATTTTGAATTACCAGTAATCTACGAAAACAATAAAAGAACGTGTTGAGGCCGCCAATAAAAGAACGTTTTGAGCACAGTAACAAACTATGACGTCGATGCGACCAGTTTTCATATATAACTTTAAATTTTTTGAATATTTCTTTCATAATTTTCTTTCCTTTGGAAATCTCATCACATTATCCTAAAATTGATGGTTAACATTGGCTCAGAGAAAATGTTGAAAGAATCATAGATAAAGTTTTCGGAGAAAAGCTTGTGGATTAAATGGCTTCGCCACTTTCTTCTCGCACTTTTCTAATGCATTTTTGGTTTTCACCTGTATTTGTTATTGTAATCAAATTCATAAAAATTATATTGATTTCTTATTGAAGACAGGTCAACAACAAACAGCATTCTATTCTCATCTAGTCATAACGTAGAGTATTTGCTGACTTCCGTTGAAAGCTATTGAAATTAATGTCGCTGATACTACGGGTTTTCTCAAAGATTTTGTGGTTTTAAAATAGTTAATCAAATTTGTTGATATTTAGAAGTCTTTAGTTAAAGAAAAAAGAATTTTAATGTTGTCAAAAAAATAATTGAACATAGAAACGTATGTGCTCAAAAGTTCGTTTTTTAATGGCTTCAAGACTTTTGTCTCATTTTATTTAGAGTTTGCTGTTTTTTTCTTTATGAAGTCGTAAAATGCTGTGAGGTCTCATAAGATTCTAATTGAGGATTGATTGAATGAATGATATTACTCTATGCAGTCAGTTCATAGGGAATAGTCTTAAAGCTAATGTTATTAATTGTTTTCAAATGAATTTTTTATTTCTTCTTTCTTTGTTATCTGTATAGTTTTTTGGTATAGTTTTTGTTGTTCTTTTCGTTTACTTTTAATTTGTTCTCATCTTTGATAGGTCCCATCAAGCTTCTTATAACTCAAAAATTATTTTTTTTGATATTATTTTGTAACAGATGTTTTGTTTGTGGGACAACATGCGTTTTCATAACTGTTTTGTGTGCGATCAATATTTGTGTTTTTTTCTCTGTTACCACATTCGCGTTAAAACAGAGCCCAATTATTTTGCAGTCAAGTTAACATAATAAATCTTTCGGTATAATTTTAGCTAAATTACTATTGAATACAATTGAAATAAAAAAATAAATAGATAACAGCAAATGATTTTAATGACTTCAATCATTTGTGTTTTCGCAGATTGTTTGTAATTTCCTGAGCTTTGCCGCATTTTTAGTTCGTTTCTATAGCTTAGTCTAACCAAAGACAGGTCCTATCAGTTTCATAATGACTTTTAATGAGTTTATTGAGAATTATTTTGTTGAAAGCTAATGATTTTTAAGACGTTTGAAATTATTTGGTTTAAAAAATGTTGATAGAAATTTGAATTTCGCCTCATTTTTTTTTCTTTTTACTTGCTACCTAGTCTCATTACGGAAAAGTCCAATCTATTGTATAGTAAAGGTAAAAGAAATATTGTGCAGTCGAGGTTTTATGTGATTGCAATTTGACATTGTTTACTATGGTGCTTTTACATTTAGATATTGAGTTTTTGCCATTAAATTTTTAGTTTAGCCAATTTTGTTTGTTTTTTCTCGTGGTCTTTTTAAAGGCACATCTCGCAAGCTCTGTTATGAGGCGTGGCATTATGTAGCTCAATTAGTAGTTTGGATGTGAAACGATTTTTTAAAACTCAAACGTCTTTTTTTGGTTATTACTTCATTTTGTTGACAATTAAGTCAAAAATGTAGATCAGCTTGGGTCGGAACTTCATGTGCAAACTCCTTGTCTTTTTTAAAGCTGTAAAGCCTCTGACAAAATGATAAAAATAACAAGGAACAGAAAAATATGTTTTTTTAAACTAATTTAAATCAATTTGCAGCGATCGTTTGTAATGGAAAAATTGAACGTAAAAATTTTTTGATTTAAACAGATGTACAGAGCGTTCTAAAGTTGGCAAAATGAGAGAGGAGTGTTAGCGTCTTGTTAATGGAAACAAGTTCAACCTTTTTCACAGATCAAAAATTTAAGAAAGTTGAAAGCGTCCCTTAAACTGTTTGTCATCAGTTGAGTAAATCTTCTAAATCTTGAATTCTACAAAAAAAAATTAGTGGTCACAACTGCAATTTATCTGACCAGTTAGCACTTTTCTTAATAAATAGTACTTTTGGTTGAAAGATTATGAAATGAAAAATTCAAAAATATTTAGAGCAACATTTTGTACTATGTTACACCGTACCGTTAAAAAGATGCTGAATCTGCGATACGTTGATCACGGCTTTTATTGGCAATTTCGTGATATCGAATAGATCATGAAAATATCTATTGTAAATCTATGGTTCTATGGCAGTGGCTATGAAGCGTGAAATGACAGACGAAATTGAAAAATTTTAAAAATTTCGAGCGTCAATTTTGTCATAATTCCCTTCAGTGATTGAATCAGCTTTTCAAGAACTTCTCAATTGTTCTGCGGGTGGGGGACTAATATCGGAACGGAACGGCTCTTCTAAACGGATATTGAGACCAACCATTCTGAATTATTCAGAGAAAGAGATACTGACCTTGATGCTCTGTGACTCAGCAGCCGCCTTGTTAGCCACCTCCTCATCCTCCTCCACCACATTCTTCACCTTCTCCATCTCTTCAGTGTCTCTCTGAATCACAGTCATCAAGTCATCCGTCTCTTTGCTTGTCTGGATCAGCTGTGGCTGCAAGTCTTTCAGTTCCTCACTCATAATCGCTACTTGTGTCTCCGCGAATTCCAGTTTTTCCAATCCGACCTCAAATATTTCAAAAAAAATGCTTCTGTTCCTTTTCCGGGTTCATTGAACACGGTCCCAACTAAATTCAACAACATTTAGTGGCAAAAATCGGCATTATGACACTAGATGCGTGTGGATGCCAAATTTACGGATCTTTCTCAAGAGATGAGCCAAAGTCAACTAAGGGTTATGTGCGATAGACATCAGCTCACAAACGCAAAAATGGTTTAATTGGTCCAATAATAGCTGAATATGTTCAGCTTAAAATAATACCCTGAACAATTTCTTGTTTTCATAGATTAGTAGTATTTTTGCGCTGTTATTGGCTTTGCAATAAATGAAATAGTGTCAGGACAATTTACCCATAATGCCAATATACCCAACCTGCCATTTTGAGAGCCACTTTTTAGCCGACTACACAATGAAAAGTCTCATGGGACTTCAAATAAAACGATCACAAGCAAACATGGCTTTATATTGTCCGATTAAGTATGTTCAAACATCATTGTAATAGCGACCTGCCAATTGGTAATCATAAGAAGCTGTAACAACTCAACTGTGGTGTTAGCTAACTCCATATACTGCTAAGGAATTAGCGCTTAGAGGACTCGAACCTACTATCTCCACAAGCGCGACCAGGCATGCTACCGTTGCACCCAAGCTTTGATGAAGTAGCAACTTTGTTAGCTTGATATACCACAAGCTGGGTAATCATAAAGTTCATCGTATAAGTGCAAAATTATTAAATAACAGATGGCTTTAATTTACTCTGGGCCTCCAAAATTTCTAGTTGTTTGAGTTAGTATGAATTTTTCAACAGTTATACATTCTGTCGGTCAGAAAAACCACCATTTGCTAATATTTGAAAAAGGTTCGAAAATTGTCTACCTGGTATCGATTCTTGAGTGTCAAAATTTCCAGTCGCTTTTTGCCGAGTAGTCGTTTGAATGTTTTGATCAGCTGTAAGTAAGAAGTGGGTGTGACGTAGTTGTATCTGTGCAGTACTTCCTTGTACCTGTTGAACAAAGGTCAGTTAAGGCAGAACAAAATCAGCTCTATGTTGTCTTGGCAAAAATTGATGCTTTTTGGCAATACTAGCAACTACTTAATAGCACTTGAAGCTTATTAGTTTTGGTTCAATTTGGCCCGAATGAACCTCTCTCACAGTGCTCCAGAGATAAAAGTCTGATATCAGCTTCTGAGATACAAATTTTCTTCAAAATGGGGAACCAGGGGAACCCTGCAACTTTATATAAATAGTATTTTAAATATTTTTTCAACTTTCCTTTTCTGCGGTCTTTTCTTTTAAACAAAAACGCAGTGGGCGAAAACTCAATTATCTTTAAACCAAAAATAAATATAAATTTCTGGTTTTCATTCGGTACTGATCAGTTAATATATTGCATATCTTTACGCATTATAGAAATATTTATTACTAAACACAAATTGGAATAGAGTTCAAATTATTATTTCTCTCAAAAAAACAATTAATTTTACATAAAACAAGGAGGCTCTGTAATGTGCGATTGCACATAAAGTTCCAACCCCGCTCATCCACAATTTTGGCATAATTGTCTACCAAATGAGGAACAGATAGAAAAACCCAAAAATTATTTTTGGGAATCGCAAAAAATCCAAAAAAAATAGTGTATGAATGAAAAGATAGCCTCCAAAGCAAATAACTTAGTGGATTAAAAAATGATGCACTGGATTGATGCCACATGCCAATACTGAGAAAGCCAGTTAAGACGAACAGCAACATCGAACAACATCGAACATTAATTACACCAAAAACTCTATGTCCGTTTTAAATACAAAACTTAATAACAAAGTCAAGATACCGTCAGATAAAACGGAAGCTAAAAAACTAGCTGATAAATTACCAGAAAAGATATTGGACCAGTCCATAAAAAGGTTTCGTATCCATTGAACAAAAAGAACAAAAACAGTAAAGTTCGCTTGCTTTTAATAAAACAAATAACATCAAAGCAACAACAAAAAAACAATTAATTTCAAAGTAATGAAAACCATTAGAAATCAACTAAAATATCCCAAAAAATTACGATTACCAATGCTTCTAAAGAAAAGCATTAAGGCCTGTTTGTATTCAATTTCTTATGCGGCTAAAAAGAACAACAAAAAGACAATAAACAAAAATTCAATAAAAATTTGCCAGAAAACGCTGTCGAAGCCATAAATGTTTCGATTTTTGTAAATATGTTTGATTGCGCCTTCTTCAAACACCAATAATGTAGTATGTGGGCTTCAATAATTAGAATAGGTAACAAGTAGACAAAAAAGAAAAAATAGCAAAAGTAACTAATATTTTGATTTTTTTTCGAAACAAAATTAATTCCAATGTCATGAAAACCAAAAATTAGAAAATGAATTATATAAAATTGTATGTTTATTATTCCAAAGGAAGCCCTTAAGACCTGCATTTATCCTGAATATGTCTTGCGTCTAAAAAAAGAACGTCAAATATGACAAAATTCAAATTAATTTTTTTTTGTGAAAAACCGATGTCGAAGCCAGTAAGGTCATAACGAATTTTCTAAAAACATGAGATTTCGTACCACCAATCCTTTTTGACACCTTCCATTGACACCAATATTGTCGTATTTGATCTGTAATTAACGAGACTAGGTAAGAAAAGACCATAAAAAGAGCAAAATTGCGAAGATAAAATATTTGATTGTGGGAAACAATTTTTTTCACAGTCATGAAAGCAATTGCTCTTTACTAATATCAGAATATCGGCTCATCTATTTTTCCATGAAAAGCCAATGAAACCTGTCATTAAACAAGAAAGTTGATACGACTAAAACGACAAAAAAATGGCAGTTAGAGACAAAATTAAAAAATTCAATTAAATTCTTCAAGAAAGAAGTGTCGAAGCCCTTAAAACGATAATCTATATCTTTCAGGATTTTGATATGCTCAATTTTGCCTGATTTTGAACGCCAATAATGTGATATGAGAATTGTCTACAGTATGATAATGTGACAAAACTAGAAAACGTGAAAAACTAGCAAATATCTAAAAATAAAAAATCTGAAATCTAATAGTATCAAAGCCAGAATAAGCGTTCTTTCTTTGCTGGCATTAAGCTAAAAGTACACTAAGCTAGACTAAGCTACACTAAAAAATATAGGAAAAGTTTAATAAACAATTATTTTTTCAAAAAGCAATTATTTTTAAATGACCATAAGCTTTCAAGTAAAAAACCACAAGCATTAGCTTAAAGTTGCTTAGGAAGCCAATTAGACTGATCACTCCTGAGGTTTGATTTGGTATGTTCTGTTCTTTAATTATTATAAAAAAGATCAATTTTTTTTTCAAAAAAAGACCGACTGATTACAATCCAAATACTTTTTGGATCCTAACTGTCCAAAATTGGTCCAAAACTAGCCCTACCAATGCAAACCGTCCCTTAGGAACACTCAATTTTTCGAATGTTATAGATTTAGATATTTTGTTAGTTAAAAACTCAGAAATAAATTTCTGCTTTTTTGATAATCAACGAGTAAAGTTAGCAAAAAACGGCAAAGTTTTTATAATAGAGCACTCTCAACAGAAGCTGATGTAGTAACAGCTACTTATGAGTTTATGCAAAGGTTGTATTAATGTTGTTTAGGGGTGTATTTCCGGCAGATTTAATCAAAGCGTACTGAAGAAGCTTATTTCGTGCTGTTTTTGATGAAAAAAGCTGAATTTTGAAATATTTAGCCCAATTTTTTGACAAAAAAATTAATTCAAAATATTAAACAAATCTTTTTTTTCTTTAAAATTAAAATCAACAACACAATTCTCAAAAAAGTGTAACAAATTTTAGCAAAATTGACAAGAATTTAGGCAAAAATTCCGGAAAATATGAATAAAATTAAAAGAATTCACTCTACTTTTCTCAGAAGTTTAACCCTCGATAACTCCCTGTAAAAAACGAAAATAAAGAAATCTGTTCAGTTTCATATTCGACGCTGCACGAGCTTTCTAATGATACCAGTCTCAACTCTCTACGATGAACATATCGATCGGCGAAAATTGTCTGAACAAAAAAAACCAATTTGAGTATACAGTTCCTCCCCATCAAGAACGGTCGGAAAAAAACTTTTAATCGGAAAAAAGTTTGAAGAATACAGTTAAGAAGTCGTTTCAAGGAATATAAACCTGCGGACTTCAGCAATCGGAATATAAAGCTGAGAAATGCCTTTTCAAAGGACAAAATTGCTCCTATTCTTTATTTGTTTCCCAATATGCCAAACAAGGGTAGTTACTATTACCTTGATATCGTTGTCAGATATTAAAACTTTCAAAATTTCAAAATCTCAAGATAAGCCAAAGTTGTGATCAATATTTCAATCAATAAATTTCAAACGTTTGATAATTTTTTTGGGTAGTTTCAAGAGTAAAAAAAGAATCGATGATAACAATAATTAAGTTCTTCATATAGATAAATATACAAATATCAGCAATCGGATAAACAAGAATCGAGTGCTACATCACACTTTCTTTTAGATATCCAATTAGTAATTGTGAAACAAGTAAAGTTTTTAGCCACCAAATTGGAAAAAAATAGGCTTCATCAACACATTATGCTTGTTAACCTAATTAAACGTTGGAGCTTATATTGGAGCACAATAGATTTAATTACAAACAGACATCATCATCTAAGAAAAAATTAAGAACTCTGACCCTCAAATGTTACAATCATAGCTCCTTTTAGATGTATGGAACAAAAACCTCACTGATTGCAAATTTCAACAAGTTTAAAGTTGAAAAAAAAAATCGATTTGAATTAAACAATGAAATAAGGAGATGTCAAAAAATGAACCCCAGCAGCGCAAAAATTTTCAAAAAGTTTCCAAGAATAATTGTCTACCAAAATTGTCTACCAATTCCAGGCATAATTGTCTACCAAATGAGGAACAGGTCGAAAAACCACAAAATTCAAGTTTTTTCCGAAAAAAATTGGTGTATGAACAAAAAGATAGCCTCCAAATAACTCAGTGGAATAAAAAATAATGCATTAAATAGATGAGATATGCCAATATCAAGACAGCAAATCAAGACGAACAACCAAACCAAACAACAACAAAAAAATGGTTTACAAGAACTTTATGTCCGTTTTAAAAAGTTTCAAAAAACAAACTTAATAACAAAGACATAATAGTGGAAAATAAAACTGAATTTAATAAAAAAACTTGTAATTCACCAAAAATGATATGGAACGAGTCCATAATAAGGCTTGGTAACAATTAGACAATAAAAAACAAAAAAAGTCCATTTGAAAAACTCGCTTTCAAGGTAAGGAAAACCATTAGAAATCAACTAAAATATCCGTTTGGTTAACAGTAACAATGCTTCTATAGAAGGGAATTAAGAACTCTCGGTATTCAATTTTCTATGCGGTCAAAAAAGAACAACATATAGACAAAAAATAAAAAAACAATTAAAACTTGCCAGAAAACACTCTTGAAGCCTTAAAGCGATGCTTTGGACCTTAAAATATGCTTGATTGCACCTTCTTCGAACAGCCATAATGTATTATGCGACCTCTCATTTTTAAAACTAGGTAACAAGTAGATAAAAAAGAAAAAAAATGCAAAATTAAATATTACTTATTTTTTTTCTGAGAAAAATTATTTCCAAAGTCATAAAAGCCATTAATTACGAAATGAAAAAATTAAATATTTTCGTTTATTCTTCCAAAGGAGGCCTTTTAATCCTGCAGTTATCCCGAATATAACTTACGTCTACAAAAAGAACGTCAAATATGAAAAAAATCCAAAATTATTATACTTTTTTTAGAAACACCCGTGTCGAAGCCATCAAATTCATAACGAATTCTTTAAAAACATCAGATTTTGTGACAACAATCCCTTCTGACACCGTCCCTTGGCAACAATAATGTCATATTTGGCCCGTAATTAACGAGACTAGGTAACAAATAGACAATAAGAAGAACAAAATTGCGAAGTTAAAAAGTTTTTTTTTTATATTTTGGAAAGCAATTGTTTTCAAAGTCATGAAAGCCATCAGCAATCTAATAAAATCAGATAATCGGATCATCTATACTTCCTTGAAAAGCTAATGAAACCTGTTATTACACAGAAAATTTCATACGACTGAAAAGATAAAGTAAAAACGACAGTTAAAGACAAAATTAAAAAATTCAATCAAATGTTTCGAGAAGGAAGTAGCGAAGCCGTAAGGAACCCTAATCTGTATCTTTAAAAAATTTAATATTACCAATTTTGCCTTCTTTTGTACGCCAATAATGTGATATACGAACTGTCAATTACGTGATAATGTGACAAGTATACAAAAACATGAAAACTGAGCAAATACATAAAAATGAAAAACCAGCGAAACGGGAAATTCCCCGTGTGGAAATTTCCCAGTGTACGGGAAATTTCATACGACTAAAAAGACAAAGTAAAAAAGACAGTTAAAGACAAAATTAAAAAAGCTCAAATAAATTCTTCGAGAAAGTACTGTGGAAGCCGTTAAAACCAGGGTCTTTTTCCTTAAGGGTTTTAAAATTATTGATTGTGCATTGTTTTGAACGCCAATAATGTGATATGTGAACTGTCAATAACTGATAATGTGACAAAACTAGAAAACGTGAAAAATGCGCGACTAAAAGAACATAAAAATAAAAAATTTTGTGAAACCTATTATTATCAATACCAGAAAACCATAACTTATGGTGAAAAACCGCAATAAAGATTGAATTTGAATTCAGTAGAAAGAAGAAGCATTCTTTCATTGCTGACAATAAGCTACAAGGTGACCAAATTAAGAGAAAATGGAGGCAGAGTTCGCTAAGCCATTACTTATTTAAAAATCAAATTTTTTTAAAAGTCAAGACGACTTAGGCGTTCAAGTAATAAACTCGATATAATAATTGGGATCTAATTGGGAAGCGAATTGGACCTATCACTAGTGAGCTTTGATTTGAAATGTTCTGTTATTTAGTTAATATATAAAAAAGAATTTTTTACAAAAAAAGACCGACTGATTACAATCCGAAAATTTTTTGATTGTAACGGTCCAAAATTGGTCCAAAACTAGCTCTCCTATTTCTTTTTGTCCATGTCTATATAGATATAGATATTTTGTTTGTTAACAATCAAAAATAAAGGCTGCAATTTTGATGAAAAAAACAAGTAAAGTTAGTAAAAAACTGCAAAGTTTTAATTACGGAGCACTCGCAACGGTTGAAGTAAAAATGGCCCCCTTTTGAGCCTACAAAGATTGTGTTAGCGGTTTTTGGTGTGTGTACTTCCTGCAGATTGAATTACAAACAGTGATCATCATCTGTTAAAAAATTATGACCGCTGACCACCAAATGTTACATTCATAGCTGCTTTTAATTGTATGGAACAAAAACCTCACTGATCGCAAATTTCAACAAGTTTAAAGTTGAAAAAAAATCGATTTGAATTAAACAATGAAATAAGGAGATGTCAAAAAATGAACCTCAGCAGCGCAAAAATTTTCAAAAATTTTCCAAGAATTCTCTCAAATTTTGCTATTGAAGAAAGTAGTGGGAAAACTGCAGTTTGTTCACTACACTAATACCACTAAAAGTTGTTGCCTTATGAAGTCTCAAATACAAAAACTGCTAAAATTCTCAAATATCCGTATTTAAAACATTTTTTTCAGAATTATGCTTTTTCAACAGAGACGAAAACAGGGTGGCTCGGTAATGTGCGATCGCACATAAGGTTCCGACCCCGCTCATCCACAATTTTGGCATAATTGTCTACCAAATGAGGAACAGGTAGAAAAACTCCAAAATTCCGTTTTTTCCGAAAAAAATTAGTGCATGAACGAAAAGATAGCCTCCAAAGCAAATAACTCAGTGGAATAAAAATGATGCATTAAATTGATGAGATATGCCAATATCAAGAAAGCAAAGCAAGACGAACAACCAAACCAAACAACAACAAATAAATTGTTTACAAGAACTTTATGTCCGTTTTAAAAAGCAAAGTTTCAAAAAACAAACTTAATAACAAAGACAAAATAGTGTCAAATAAAACTGAAATTAACAAAAAAAAAAACTTGTAATTCACCGAAAATGATATGGAAAGAGTCCATAATAAGGCTTGGTAACAATTAGACAATAAAAAACAAAAAAAAGTCAATTTGAAAAACTCGCTTATTTTTTAAAAAAGAAGATTTAGTTTCAAGGTAAGGAAAACCATTAGAAATCAACTAAAATATCCGTTTGGTTAACAGTTACAATGCTTCTATAGAAGGGAATTAAGAACTGTTGGTTTTCAACTTTTTATGCGGTTAAAAAAGAACAACATATAGACAAAAAACAAAATATCAATTAAAACTTGCCAGAAAACACTTTCGAAGCCTTAAAGCCATGTTTTTGACCCCAAAATATGCTTGATTGCAAAATTCATAAAAACCATTAATTACGAAATGAAATAATTGAATACGTTCGTTTATTCTTCCAAAAGAGGCCTTTGAGACCTGCAGTTATCCGGAATATGTCTTACGTCTACAAAAAGAACGTCAAATATGACAGAAATCAAAAATTATTATACTTTATTTAGAAACACCCGTGTCGAAGCCAGTAAAATCATAACGAATTCTTTAAAAGCATCACATTTTGTGACAACAATCCTTTTTGACACCGTACCTTGGCAACAATAATGTCATATTTGGCCTGTAATTAACGAGACTAGGTAACAAATAGACAATAAAAAGAACAAAATTGCGAAGTTAAAAAGAGTTTTTTATATATTTCGGAAAGCAATTGTTTTCAAAGTCATGAAAATCATCAGCAGTCTAATATAATCAGAAGACCGGATCATCTATTCTTCCTTGAAAATCTAATGAAACCTGTCATTACACAGAAAATTTCATACGACTGAAAAGATAAAGTAAAAACGACAGTTAAAGACAAAATTAAAAAATTCAATTAAATAAAATTGAAAAACCAGTCAAACCGGCTCAGTGTACGGGAAATTAAAACCAGGGTCTTTTTCATTAAAGATTTCAATATTATTGATTGTGCATTGATTTGAACGCCAATAATGTGATATGTGAACTGTCAATAACTGATAATGTGACAAAACTAGAAAACGTGAAAAATGCGCAAGGGAAAGAACATGAAAATAAAAAATTTTGTGAAGTCCAGTATTATCAAAACCAGAAAACCATAACTTAAGGTAAAAAACCGCAATAAAGATTGAATTTGAAATCAGTAGAAAGAAGAAGCATTCTTTCATTGCTGACGCTAAGCTACAAGGTGGCCAAATTAAGAGAAAAATTGAGACAAAGTTCGTTAAGCCATTACTTAATTAAAAATCAAATTTTTTTAAAAGTCAAGACGACAATAGGCGTTCAAGTTTTAAACTAGATACAATAATTAGGATCTAATTAGGAAGCGAATTGGACCTATCACTAGTGAGTTTTGAAATGTTCTATTATTCAGTTAATATATAAAAAAGAATTTTTTTACAAAAAAGACCGACTGATTACAATCCGAAAAATTTTGGATTGTAAGAGTCCAAAACCGGTCCAAAACTAGCTCTCCTAATGCTTTTTGTCCATATCTATATAGATATAGATATTTTGTTTGTTAAAAATCAAAAATAAAGGCTGCGATTTTGATTTAAAAAAACAAGTAAAGTTAGCAAAAAACGGCAAAGTTTTAATTACGGAGCACTCGCAACGGTTGAAGTAAAAATGGCCCCCTTTTGAGTCTACGAAGATTGTGTTAGCGGTTTTTGGTGTGTGTACTTCCTGCAAATTGAATCAAAGTAGTCTAAATAAACTTATTTTGTGCTGTTTTTGATGAATAAGTCTGAATTTTGCGAAATATTTAGCCAGAATCTTTGGAAAAAAGTAAGTAAAAATAGCCGACATTATTTTCTTTCTTTAAAAATAAAATCAACAGTACTTTCTTGAAATTTTTTTTACTAACTTTATCAAATTTGGCGAAATTTTAGTCAAAAATTCCGAAAAATGTGAATAAAATCAACGGAATTCACTCTATTTTCTCAAAAGTTTAAACCTCAATAATTCCCTGTAAAAAACGAAAATCAAAAAAATGTTTTTTATTCCATATTCTACGCTGGACAAGCTCTCTAATGATACCAGTCTCAACTCTCTTTGGCAAAAATTGGCAAAAATTTTCTGAACAAAAAACCATTTGAGTATATAGTTCCTCCCCCCTCAAGAGGGTTTGAAACAACTATATGAAAGTCACAGGCCATTCTATAGAGGACATTAAATTCAACAGAGTCCCAATAAAGCTATGTACTGCATTGATAGAGTGCTGACAAACTTTCTATGTTGAGGTTCTCCAACTTATCTGAGGACTTAACAGTTAAACATAGCCGGTAGAAAACCGGAAACGACACAAAGAGTCGTGCAATATATCTCCTAAAAGAAAGATATAGAAATAAATTAAGTATCTAATAAAACAAGGAAAAAAATTAAACAAAATTCGGACACAAAACTAAGTTGGTGCGGGAGGGTTGGTTGGCCGGCTGTAGGCAGGCGGGAGGATAGATAGGTCTGGGGATATGTAGGTGGGGGTAGATTTGGGGGTAGATAAGTCCAGAGGTGGGGATTTTCTGTACTTTGGATAGGGAGGAGGGACATTTAAGGCGAAAACTTGTCAAAATGACCTTTCGACCTTAAGTATGACCAGCAGCTCCTAATTACTTTGGATTAGTAACTGGGCTGCCATTAAAGTACAGCGTTCTAAAACAGAAGTCAATGTCCGAAAACAAACAGAATTCAAAAGTTGAATCATGAACGAACTTGCTTCAGCTTAAAAGAAATCACGTAGAATACCAATACAAACTCAAACCAATCAATAAAAACTGAAATTATGAAATCGAGGTTAAAATTCACGTATTAAGACGTTATTATTTCTGCGTTCTGTTACTATTAAGCATCAGGTATAATGCACTGACTTATTTGAAAGTTGTCTGACATCCTCGTGGAATTGTTTGCACATGTGGGTAACTTCCTGTCTGACCTCCTGATTCATCTCCACATCATCCAGGTACCTGGTCGCCACTTTCTCCAGGGCATCCTCAGGCCACGCCTACACATCACAAACACAAACAGCACATTATTCAGAAACAAATAAATGAACTGCAAACTGGTTTCTGCATTAAAACACACACGATTGAGTTTTTTAAATGCCCAAAAATTACCAATAGCAGATTTTTTTAAAATAATTTCAAATAATTTCAGAAGGCGGCACTGCTGATTTTAGCCATTTTAAACCTCGGTAAAATGCGTGTTTTAAGCAAGGTTACTTGACTCTGTAGAATTAATTTCGAAAATATGTCTAAGACCTCGAACACCACTTCGCTGAATCGATTTATGCCAGAAGTTCTGAGCATGATAATTCAATAGAGCCACGTAACTTATTTCTTTCATTTCTTGACCCTAATTCTAATGATGATATGATGAAAACATGCCATTAATTATCCGCTTTTAATTAGCTAATATCATGATTCGGTATTAATGCGCCATGGGAAATTAACAAAAAATCTTGCCAAAATCATTACTGAACCATCATTTTCTCTGATCGGATAGATCTTTTCATTCTCAAAAGCAACATTAGCATACAAATCATCATTCACTTCGCTAAAATAATTTAAATTTTCCGCAATATAATGTCTTGAAAAGTGTAAATTGATAAATTTGGATCATTCTTAACTCTTTCTGACCCCAGTACGTACTAATCATTTTTTAAAGACGAGTATATATTGTCACTTTTTTCCGCCACGCATGTCACTACCGATGTGAACTCAGATAGGCGAAGGCTCATTTAGCCGAAAATAAAAAAGTTTCTCGAAGCATTTATCGGTCATGCCTCAGCTGCCCGGACCTTGCTCACAGTGAGTTTCAGCGCTGTACCATTGACTTTCAAGTGTAACCATTACGGTACGAGACAAATAGCAGTACAAATACTTTTGCCAGTCTGCCCAGACTCCATTAAGAAACATCCAAGTCTGTCCCTCTTCTTCGCAGCCTAATTTACATTCTTGGCCAACACTGCACAGAATGTTTCACATTCCTCTCATCATCAGACTGTACATATAAAAAACATAGCAAATTTTGAAAATTTCGAATAACTCGATCTCACGCAAGAACTTTTTAAAATACCCTCAAAAGCTATTCTAGCTCCAACTATACCATATATTGGTGCATTTACATCTTTGGGGTGGAGTCGGAGGCGGAGGTCGGAGGAGGAAGTCGGAGGCTGAGATAGAAGGACGTGGAGGTCGAGGTGCGAGTCAGAATTAATTGTGGTCTAGTAGTAGAAGTAAAAGTAGTACACGCTTCGGACTTCGCCCGTGGGGTGTCAATCCCGGTGTTAATCAGTCTGTTTCAGTTTATTTTTTTCCAGTGTCTGAATCAATGTAGACTCAATGGTCTTCATATGTAGTGTATTTCAGGTTTGATTGTTGTTTTGGTTTTATTCATTTGCTCACTGTTTACTTTGTTGAGTTGAATTGTGACAACGACAGAAGAAATAACTTTCGAATTTTGTTTTGACGAATCACTTATAGCCTGTGGGGAACATTTATTGCTAGCGATTACTCACATTGATACCAACTTATGCCAGGGGACTGTTATCATAAAAAAGGTAATGACTTTAGACAAGGAAAATGATGTTTTTACGCTGGACAAGCTGATGAGAATAAAGCGAAAACGAGGTTTCGCGAAAGCGATGGTTAAGAAGAAAAGTTTTGTTTGCAGTGATTGCGAGTATTCCGCCAGCGAAGAATACTTTTTTGCGCGCCACGTGGCTCGAACCCACGACAAGAGCCTTGAGCCTCAAGATTGTATATTTTTGTGAGTTTAGAACCATCTACAAATCCAAGCGCCACATCCGCAGAACTCACAACAACAAAGTAAATTCAATTTCAGGTTCTTCCAGTTCTTTCTTAGTCAATCAAATATCAGTTGTTTACAGTTTGATTGTTAATTTGTTGTTATTTTTTTGTTTACTTTTTATTAATGTTTACTGACTCTCTCGAATTTTTTTCGGACTTTTCTCGGGCATTTATTCCAATTAGTTAACTTTAATTTTAATTTGTTGATGTCTGACAAGAACTGAAATAATTGCAGCTGTTTTGTATAATTGTACCAAGGGATCAAAGTTAGCGTTAGTTAATAAAATACAGTTTGTGTCAGCAATACTAAATGAACCACTTCAATTAGCGTGCGCCTAATTCGTGCGTTTTATGTAATAACCGTGTCTGATAACAAGTGGTACGTTTTATCGTTGTCATATTCTAGTCAACCAAGGCAGCCCAATGGGAGACAGTGGGCCCGACAGCCGGGTTCGCATTCACGATTCCGTGCAGCCCGACATCCGGCCCCCTAGACGGCCATCGAGATCTCATTAATTTCTGCAAATTTTGTTGACGTTGTTGAACCTTCATGAACATTATTCACGCCAGCCATCCTGCTGGACAGTGATGTCCGGATAAGAGTGCGGAAGTCGGTGGCGCCGCATATTGACACCGTTATTATGGTAACTAGGCAGGTTACCACTGCGGAGCAACGAAGCGAGCCAAACGAACCCTAATTTGTCGATAACTTTAAACAAAAAATTTGTCATCCATTTGATAGGTTCTCTAAACGCCACAGACTAACTGATAACTAGCACATATTTGTATCTTGGAGCGTGACAAAGTTTGGCTTCGCAAGCGTAAGTGTTAATTAACAAATTTAAGTTATTGAACTCATTTAACAAGAAAAAAGGTGCTATGTCGAACATGGTGACGTCTCGAAGTAGACGTACCAAATTATAGAATGTTCGGATCTTTTCAACAATTGCCCCCCTTTGGTACCCGCCTTAAATTCTATTCAAGAATAGCCCCCCCCCCCCTTGCAAAAGGCGGGTAATTGTTGAAAAGATCCGAATGTTCAACGAATCTGATTGGTTAAGAATTTAAAACACAAATTTTATGCGTTCAATTAACCTAAATTTGACGTAGCCTTATTCTAAATTATTTACCTTACCGCGTGTGGCCATGTCTTGTGAGCAATGGCCATGCATCAGCCGCCATGGGACTTGATATAAATCTAACACAACTGAACGTGTGATCAGTTTCACCCCAAAAATACACATTTTTCTCTTTCGGCTTCGCGCATATTCTTGGCAAATTTATGTTATCAGTTATATCCTATTTTAAAACAGGGAGCAGTTGTTAAGCAATCAGCCAATCAGAAAACAGTAATAACATTTTCTCAATTCTGATTGAAGAGCAACAAAATTTCTATATTTTGGTACATCTGCCATTTCCACTAGCGCCGTCGAACATATTTTAAGGTCCGTCAAAAATTTCAGCTGTGATATTCTAGATGTTTAGGAAACTACGCTATCTACGTTCGTTTATTTACACATTCTCGCTTTGTAATGCCAGACGAATCCTCTGTAACTGAACAAAATTACACTTGAAAGTCTAAGTCTCAAATTAAGCATCTGAAAGTTTTTTTAAGGAAGGATGATATGAATAACTTCAAGTGCGTCAAAATTGATTTATGACGTGACAATTTGTAACTTTTAAGTCCAAATCAGAGGAGTCGATATTAAAAATAGTGACCTTACGAGAACTTAAAATCAACAGAAGGGGACGAAAAGAACAAAAACCATACATCGAAAAGAAGCCAAAATATTCAGAACTTAAAAATGTGTTTGACGTATAAACTGGGAGCTGTTTCCTTCCCTTTTCCATGGTAACTTTTTGTTTTAATCAAAAATGCCATTTTTCTGTAGGAAACTGGATAGTAAACGCTAGGATAGTACCGGTGAAAATTCCATTGCAACCATTACACCACTATAAGGATGATAAATCTTTGATTAGGAATTTTCACATATTCCTATTGTGGGGATGGGAGAGGAAACTTTTCCCTAAACCTGACCCCCCAGGTAAACAAAGCTTGATATGTCTTCACCTTATAGGTAAGATCCAGATAATCTTGACAAAATTAATAAGGATTGATCATGATCGTTTTAAGCTAAGCTTTCATAGCATGTCTTTATGTCAAGATAAGATCTGGGTAAAAATCTAAAGTCTTGAAGCACATCTTACAATTTTTATAGATACAGTGCCCTTTTAATAACAAGAATTGTTTCAAGATCTGATCAAGATAAGTCAAGGTTAGTTTAACTGGGTCTTGTATTTTTATTACGTAATTATCCCGAGCTTCTTCCTCTTGACGTTTTCTCACTTCTTCACACCATTTGGGCCAATAAGTAACCATAGCTCCTCCAATACAGTTATAACCAGTGTGGTTAGTAATGTTATTAACCCCACTGCCCCAGGCGGGATACGAGTTAGTCCAAGAACAACCCAAAGCACTTTGGGAATCTTTGATGGGGTTGAAATAAGTGTAGGCGGCGTTTTGTTCAGACGAGGTTAGTGAATTCGAAAAGTCGAGAGGAATAACAGCCATTTTTCTCAGGCCTATCTCGCTTTCAAACACCTCATGGCCGTATGACGTCACGAAGTCCTGATATATGGCAATACATTAATTTCAACTCATCTCATATTCCCAAGCTGAGGTTTTCCAGACTTTGCTTACAGATAAGTCTATATTGCCACACCTTGCCACATGACGAGACTAATTTCCATGCTCTGGCCTTTGTTCCTACCCCCCCCCCCCCCCCCTCATTGTTGTACCTACCCTAGTTGAGGCGCAAAGTTTATCTTGCGAGATCTTTTCACATCTAGCTGTATAATTTGCATCTCAAAATCACAACATTTACCTCTACGTAAATATCCGACTGTAAAAATCGAGGAAATTTGGTTATAATATTTCCTGCGAAAAATAACTAGAAATTATATAGGTTCATATGAAATAGGTACAACTTTTTGTCTTACTTGTAGAAGAATTGAGGTTTTTTGGGGTAGGATGTAATGGGTTAATGAACTGAAGGGAGTAAAAACTTATTGAAGTAGCAATCGAATTCGTGACAATAATTGAGTGTGTGGGTTCGGACAGTGGTGTGGATTATTTAGGGGATGTATTAGTTATGACAAAAGTTATGCCGCACTCGTGATCACAATTGCAAACAGCACAACATCACACATCTTACCAGCTAAACAACAGTAAACAAAGTATGATTAACACGTTACTTTTATTCGAGAGCCCTAAAAATTGAAAAAGAACCTTTGGATAACAAAAAAGTTAAGTTTTTCCTATTTGAAAGTTATAATCAATTGCCCGGAAAATGAACAACACGATCTGAAAGAATTACTATAAAGGCAGCAATTGACTCTACTAACCGCTATATTTTTTAGAAAGCTAACTATGAAAACGCGTCGAAAGCAAGTCAGGCATGAGCTCTGTATACAAATCGGTTGAATTAGCAAACAAAAATGGAATAAGCATACAAAAATAGAGAAATTATTTATTAATTTCCAAATGAGCGCTCTGCATTGAAAGTAGAGAAACGTGATTATTTTTCAATTTTTGCAAAAAAACGAGACTCAAATTATTTGAAAACTAAATTCACTTCGGTGACTTCGAGAAACTAAACCTAAGACATTCATTATAATTCATCAAACTTTTTACCAAAAAGACTAATTCACCAGAAATACGAAATGTTGAGAGTCCACCATTTGAGTTCAAGATAAAACTGTTATTTAAGTTCACTTCTTATGAGAAAGGCAATTCGGGTTATTCTTATGTGTGTCTGTAGCCGAAGTCAGAAAACTGAGAAGCTAATGCGTTCACATAAGTTTTTGAGTTGAGAAAACAGAGGAAGCAATTGAGTAATCTTTTTTCTGTACCCTTTTCTTCCAGCTCCAAAAACATTAAAAAACCATTAATCGTATTTTTAAATCAACTAAACTGATCACAAAAATTTTTATTATTTAACTCAAGTATCTCAAAGATTCAGCACTCCTCAACAAATACTTGGTGGAGAAAGAATCATTGGTGCTAAGAAAGATGAAACCAGCATTGATTAAAAGTACTCAAACAAGGTTCTCCTATAATCTAATATTTCAATTAATAATTGCGGCCAAAAAGCCTTGTTTTCAGACAAAAACTCCCTCTTTCGTTTTGGTAGCAACAATTTGATTCACCGCTAATGAAATTTCTAGATATTTAATCAGATTTTTTCTGAATTAAGATTTGCCGAGAGTTATTAGATTAGATAGAATCAATAACAAAAAAGAATAGGTGCAAAACCAGCTTAACTTCAGGCGTAGAGCATCAAACTGGCGTAAAGCGCAGTAAATTGAGAAAGAGAATTTTGATTAGTCAAAAACTTTCATGCAGTGAAAACATTTCAAAAGCGTACTGCTGCGATTTCAAATCATCATTTTGCCAGACGAGTTTTCAAGATCGTAGCGTATTCAACAACAGCCAATTTTTGGGTTATTTAAGAAAACCACAAAACATTGTAATACGGTTGCCTCAAAAATATCCTAGAACAGCCTCTAGTAGGACTTGAAAGTATTAAATTTCAGACTTTTGACCACATGACGTTGTAGAAATCAGACTTTTTTCATGTTTTAAGATGGTCATAGGAAACCACTTACATCGAGGACAGATTTGCCCCCGGCTTTAGTGTAGTCACACCATTTCATAGTAATGATTAGGTGAGCTTTTATTAACACAAAAAACAGTCTGGTAATGGCACTATCTTCAATTTCATCGCCAAAGAATGGTCACATTAATGAACTTGCAACTTTATGGAAAAAGCAGATAGTTAAAAGTATTTTTTCTCATATATTGTAGCTTCAACTACATTTACAGTGAAAGATATCTGACTTCTAAAACGTTCTGAAAAAAAAACAAATTCAGAAGGAAACCTACAATAGAAAATGGAAAAGACCTTAAAGATTTTTGTGAAATTAGTCCTTAAGAAAATTTTCACATTATTTTTTGTCTGAGCTTGCCAAATAGCTCTTCTGAATTAATCGCCAATGGGATATGAGCTTGCGGAAAAACTTTTCCTTGTGATAAGAAAATGTGAAATGCCAGTTATTGAACAAAGCAAAGCCTTCAACTTTTCGTTGCATTTTCTTCTTTGGCCGGCACCAAAGGATTTGCTGATTTATTACCATAGATTGAATTTGGTTAATTGACACAATGTGGAAAAAGTTGTTAGATTTGTTACACTTTTTTGAACACGCATTTTTTGTCAACGTTAACATTTAGTCTATCGTTGAGCTGTTTTAGTTCCATTTTGATGCTACATATATTTTTTGATGTCTTCACAGCAATCTGATTACTATTTTTCTAGAGCAATGCTCATATGAGTAGCTGCTAAGCTCCGACAGTTTTTAGGATTTGATGTGAATATGTTTTGACTTATCGCTTAGGCAAGAAATATAGAACCACAAGGCACGCTAAATGAAGTTTTGGTTTTTTCATCCCGCTAAAAAAACTCAATTATTAAAAAGAAAATGAATTATTCAAGTTTTCAGAAAAAATAACTGTGCCACGGATGAAACTGATAAACTGATTTGTTACCTGATTAGTTCAAGTGCAGATTTTTAAGCTCCGATAGCATTGGACTAACCATGATAATTGATAGATTTCAGATGTTTGCAATGCTATCTAATAACTGTCATGGCTAGTAGTGTTACCTCCTGTTTTTATCACACAGCTCATAATCCATGTCAACATTTAAAATTTAACTCTCACTGTAGTAAAAATAGGCCTCGATTCCAAGAAAAAGCTCGATGAAATCCAGCTGTTTTAAAAACTAAATTTCGTGAATATTTAATTTAAGCAATAACATTCATTAATATGACCGCAGATGGAATCCAGTCGTTTTAAAAAGTAAACTTATTGTATTTTTAATTTGATCAAGAACAATCTGTAATATGACCGCACCCCTCCCCCTTTCTCCCCTTTCGTACCCCCCCCCCTCATCACGATTACCTATGGATAATCCGAGGCTGAGGCTTTTTAGCAGTAGAATCGAGGTCTATATGTCAACATTTGTACAAATCTGCTTTATTTCCATCTTAAAGAGAGAAATGAAAATTTCGTTTTCTTGTCTCGTAAAAGTAGGAAAAATTGAAAATTTTAATTAAAGAAGTGAAATATGCTTCTGTTGGTTCTAATAGAAACGAGTGACTTACTTGGAACCAATCAATAGTGCAACATGAAATAAGAGAGGGGACCATTCTCAGTCTATTTCTGAATGCCTCCCCAATGGGACTGAAGGTCAACACAATGTGTAGGTTGATCCTCACTCTCTCCAGAAACTTGTTGTACATGTTCAAAGGGGTCATCTCTATCTTCTGCTTCTCCGCCAGAGCTTGTTGTTGCATCTGCAGACAGAAATGAACTTAAATAAGTCCCCGGATTAGATTTGTAACAAGATTCATCAATATCTTGGCAAGATAAGCCAAGATTTTTGGCATCTATTCTGCCCCCCCCCCCCCCCAGAGTTTAGTGGGTACATAACATAGCCCCCACCCCCAGGTGCACATGCTATTTTTTGACATTGCAACGTGCTATTTACCGATTCACAATTTTTAAGTGGGGTCCATGAAAAACGCTGGTGGGGCCGAAACAGAATGGATCCCTTTTTCCTGATATATAGTGACAATATCTTATTGTCAGATCTTACCAAGAAATTCCAAGAAGTTGATGCAGATTTCGGAAAGTGCTTCAATTTTATCACTATTATCAATATCTTACATGATATGCCAAGGTGTACCAAGTTTGGCTTGTGAATTACTATTGCTCCACTCAAATGACGTCATTAAATTGAGCTTGACCAATCAACTTCAAACAAGACGTTTGCTCGGCTCAAAGTTTACGACATCACTCAACTTCACCAACACGTGATAGAAGTAAGTATTCATAATGGACGTCAAAAATCGTGGAGGATACAAGTTCAAGAACACGTGATTCTTTGAGTGAAATCATTCTACACTTTGATCACGTTATTGTGTCGGCTTCAGAAAAAACCACGATTAAACCCCATGGATTTTTTTCTTTGGGGGCCTTTTCTTATCTATAATTAGTGGGGGGGGGGGGGGGGGTCGTGACTTTTATTTCCTAGAGCCTTCCTTTGTACCTGCCCTTGTTTACACCCCGAACTAATTAATAGGCTGCAATCTTATTTGAACAGATTCGGTACCTTTTCAATTATCTCAAGTTTGTCTTCATTCTCGTACAAGTTGGGAATGTCTGCAGAGTTCAGAAGAATGTTGATGTCCTCCAGAAATGACTGATCCTGGAAAAAGAACAGAGGTAAATGTCATGGGAGGAAAATATTATCCAAACAAAAATCAAACAAATGGTTTCATTACATTTAACCCAATGCCCCCCATCTAACATGCCCAAGTTTTCGAATGTATTCTGAGACAGCGGAAATCCTGATTAAGAATCAGAATGAATGAGTTTTTTTTCAAACAATACAAATTCGACAACTGACATTAAATTGAGATTGGTTAGTTAACTGAGACTGGGTAACAAACGTTTGCAGATGCCCTTGTCAACCGCAAACGCGAAGCAAAACAAAGAAACTCAAAGTTTGAATTAAAAGGACATGTTTATGAAGACAAGCTATCCAAAGAAAAATTCTAGAACCTCATTGGAAGTTTACGAGACAAATCATAAATAAGAAGAACGCATATTTATTGATTAGGTCACAGTTAGAAAGATTCCAATTTTCTCAGCTAAAATGCTTTTCTGAAAACGTTTGTAGCTCATCGTAACAACTAAAAACCATCAAGACAATTAATCCAGGGAGCACATAATCTGTAAACAACTCTGTTCAAATCAAAGAAGCCCAAAACAATTTCAAAAACCCTCTAGAATGAGACAACTAAGAGACCTAAGCCATCAATTTTATAAAAAAGACTTCTTTGAGACTAAATTTATTTAAAAAGGTGCCCCCGATCCGCCACAGTTTTGAGAAAAAAACATAGATAGAAGTAAAACCCACGTCAAAGAAGGAACAACAATAGGAGTAGAATTAGTTTTCGGAGCTGGGATCAAACTGTTATATGCAATAACAAAAATTCTTAAACGCAGAGTTTTGTTTTTACCACTACGTATAGTCGACATATGCGATGTTTATGAATCAACGGTATCGATACTATCTCTTGCATTATCTGGTTTGCGGTTTCATCGTAAAATTTTTCAAAGTATTATGGCGAAGAATGGTGAATAGTAAATTATTCATAAAAACTGCTACCACTACTGCTACTCTTAGAAAACTTTTTTAAATAAAATTTGGGTTGAAAGCATTGAGTTTTGCCACATTCATCTCAATTCTCGCATAGTTTTATAAAATTCAACAGAGACTTGCGATAACTTATCGGTGAAACTTTATATGGTTTGAGGTTGACAACGGAGTAATTTTTTTAAACCATATTCGCCGCTAAAAAAACGCAATTCTTACATCTATTCACCTCACTCATTATATACCCTATTAATTTATTCAAATTTAGATTTGATACGTAGAACCGGGATTGAGGAGCCTCAAAGTTGGGATTGAAATTCATAAAAACTTTTATTATACGATGAATTAGAGTAGGTCAAAAATCTACAGAATAGACGGCAAAAACAAATTTTATTCGTAGAATCTCGGATTTCTCTTCATGCGAATGTTTGACACATCCCTAATACATAAATTCAAAACAGAAAAAAAAACAATGAACGTGCCCAAAATAGTCACAATATAAAACCATCACACTAAATTAAGAAAAAAACTTCATCTGTTTTTAAATATCCAATTCGTAAAAATAGCACAACCGACCAATTTTGGGCAAATCGCTCTACCGATATGAGGGAGGGTTGGGAGGGCTGGACGAGAACGAGAGGGGTCCATATCGCAACGTGGATAAGGGTGGACGGACGAGACAAGTGTTGGGTGGAGTCAGCGGGGTGGACTGAGGAGGGAGGAGAGATGGCTGAGTACTGATGGCAGATCAAAATGTTAATTTTGGGAAAATGAGAAACGCACTTTACACCATAAAATTCCCTCTCCGAAACAGCTTTGGTTAATAGCATGATTAGAGAGTAGTACGGCGTAAGACTCCAAAAGAGATGCTTGGTCACTTAATGTCCCCGAGCTTTAAAGGTTTATTCTCTTTTTGAGGACGAAAAGTTGAAAGGGTCAGACCAATAACCGGTAGAGCAAAACCATAGGAGCGACATAATAGCTACAAGTTTCGTTTGAGAGCAATGTATAATTTTATAGCATACATCAGATACATCGCATGCATAAAATTTTTATGGAAAAAAATATCCGTCTTATTAAACTCACAGTTGTTGTCAAATAATAGAAAATTGATGAATAGAGTTGAATAAAAAGTCCCAGAAACTATTTTAAGCCAATGTTTTTTCTAGTGCTCAAATAAAGCGTGAAAATTTGACTTTTCTCAAATCAGAATGTTATTTTCGTATATAAGAACTCAAACAGTTGATAAAATTGATCTTTTTGAAATCGTTATGGAAATAATAACTGATATGCAAATAAAATTATTTTCAAGACATATAAGTGGCTGCCTCTGTAAAACATTAAATGTTAAGATTGAGGTGCGAACATATAAAGCTAGCACAAAATATGAAGACATAAACAATAAATGATCCCAATTGAGACTATCAAAGCCAAGCTGAACGATCAAAGTTTGAAGAAGAGTAACAAGAAATGAGTTGATATACGTTTAGGTATTGAAGTGCCGCGAGGTACTGTAAAAGAGAGAAACTTCCAATTTTATAATTCAATTGAGTTCCATAAAACTTACATCGTCCAAATATTTCAGCTCAAGAGGTTGATCTCTACGGTCCTTAACAGACATTGACGTTGATTGTCATTTATTTTGAACCCAAAGCGATTACTAATCCAGTGAAACGAAACTTGAAATATCTTGACATGATCTTGATTCTAGGTCATATTGGTCATATTCTTGGAACGTTAAGTTCATGGTAAGTGAAGCAACTTAATTACAAGATCTTGGCATATGTATCGAGATATTGGGTATCTACTACAATCTTATAACAAAAATTTAATATTTTATCAAGATTTATTGTAAAATATTAGAAGATCCTTGAAAACCCATTTCTAATTTTGATAAGAAATTTAAAAAGATCTAGCAAGCTTTTGCAAAATGTATCAAGTTTCGTTTCAGTGAATTATTATCAAAATCGTGTCAGTTGAATAGATTGAGATCATTAATAACATCTTTTTCAGTACAATGTGTCATTTGTGATTGTTTATTTATTCATATATCTCTATATTTTGGTTAACAGACAAAAAATGCAAGACACACAATAGACTGTTAATGAGAGTAACATATTGTGCAAAGTTAGCCTTTTGAAAGAGTGTTTGCGTTACCTGTGACATGGTTCCAGTTTGACGTAAAAACCGCTTTTAAAGACACAAAACTTCAGCTTTTACATTTGGTTAAATTTGATTAAATTGACCATGTATGTTTGTTTCCGTTTCCCAGAACAATGAAAATTTTCCCATTATCGGATATGCTTGACATCGAATGCACAGTTAGCCTCATAATCGTTTCTAAACTATGTAAATACTTAACCATCTGGTTATATTGTCTTAATTTATATGTTTGGAATCCAAAAAATAAAGAAAGGTAAGAGGCGGGATTAAGTATTACTCAAATTGTTTCTTTTTCGCCCGGTGGGAAATTGCAATCAATGATAAAGGATTTACATGTCTACGATATAGTTTCTATTCCAACCACTATAAAGCGATAAAAACTCTGATCCGTGCAAAAAGTGCATCATTTTGTTCATAATTGCGAGAACAGACTTTCAATAACGGCGTGGGAATTGGAATTAATTCCGGGCTACGTTCTGTTTCCCTCCTTGAGCAGAGATTTGGACTTTAACATTTATTAGCCTGTATAAATGTTTTTGCACTGATAATGTTTTGTACTGCTGAAAAATGCAGAGACTATAGCCATTACGGTTCAAACACTCGATCATAGCGGTTCAAAGAATCAAATGGTCACATTTTAGCGGGTAGTAAGGTTGGAAACAACGCCCGATTCAGTATTACAAATAATATATACGTTGACTACAATAATGTGATATCATCAGTAGAGAAAACATTTTCTGACCTTGATCTGGTGGTCTCCGAAGAGTAGTACGACACTGTTGCCCTGTTCGCCCGCTATCTTCAGTACTTTTCTCAAGTCCTCTCTCCAATCTGAGATGCCATAGTTCTGACTGATCTTGATGTCATACAGAGTATGCATTGCCATGTAGGTTGCCAGTCTAGTGGCACTTGATCGACCACTACCTCCGATACCTGCAAACACATTTATTATTTTTCAGGAAAAGTGGGAAAATTACCGATTAATTTTAAATATACCAACATGTGGTAGTTTTCTTGTCGGCACTTTATTAAAAATAATTCGTGTGGTTATAATAACATTAGGTAGGGGTTAGTAAATTCAGTCGATGAGAAAACACTTAGCCCTGTATCTAAGTGCAATTGGGGTAGCAAAATAGATCAAAGAGTTTTATAGGGTTTTGTCACAAACAAATCTTACAAAAAATGGTAATGTGGGTTTGCACATAATAAAAAGTACATACAAAGCTTGAAAACGTCAAAAATGTGAAAACTTCATACAACTTGGGGCCTCAATTTTCCTCCGTGAAACCAAAAACTTGATACAACCTCAGCAACAACCGATTCAGCTCTTAAGAACTTTTTATGAAACGACGCAAAACATATCAATTAACCAAAATAGGCAAAAAGGTTGGTATAATGTCCCCTACCGTAATTTGGTTGGGTGTTGGAACAAAATCAAACACTTTTTCCATTGGTACTTAACAAAATGATAATTTATAACTGACAAAATGTATCCAGAGCACAAAACTGAATGGTTGCTGAAACCTTATCGCCTGTTAGTCCAACTGAAACGTTGAAACTCCCCTAGAGGAACTGGGACGGTTATCTACTAAGATCTTGCAAGATTCTTGCGAAAAACGGTTATCTGCTAAGATGTTGTAAGAGTCTTGCAAATAACGGTTATCTGCTAAGACGCAAGATTGCAACGGTTAACGGTTCTCTGGTAAGACATTTACAAGATCCTTAACAGATGGCCGTTTCATCTTTCTTGGTTGAAGCACCCAAAAAAGGTTGTGTTTTCCACCCTATAGGAAAACACAACAGAAAGAAAGGTTTCACCGCGAAAAATTTAAAACACAGATTGAGCTACATAAAAAGTATTGATGTTTGTCAGCAAAACCAACATTCAAAATTTTTCTGCCGCTCAATTTAAAAAATTTGCGGCCATATTTTGTTGTCGTTAAATATGCATCGCCTGGCTTCTTATCTTTTGTATCAGTTGTCACATAAATAAACACAAAAATAGCAACATTGCACCAAAATCTATTGAGAAGCAAAATACATCAGAAATGCGTTGACAACCCAATAAAACGGATATATTTATGGTTTAAAATAAAAAGTAGTGTTTGCAGTAGACCAGTGGCACAAATAGGGGACTTCAAATAGATAACTATGGACTGACTTTTTGCTGTATTAGTACAAATAGGACTTTCAGTTGTATTTCAACGAATCAAACAAAGAATTTGCATTTTGCTACCTGCACAGCCCATTAACACAACATACAACATTTGTGGGCACCGTACACACAATTTTTGTTGATATACTTACCAAACAAACAGATGTGACTTCATGACAGCCCGCAAAAAATAGCTAGAGATCTTTGCTTTTTGGGGTAACGTGGATCTATTCCGACTGGTGCCATCAAATACGTTAGCTGAAATAGGAATTTGGACTACTTGCAAACTATATTTCTAAAAAAACAGTTTCCCATGCCATCTTGTGCGACGTCAAAGTACTCAACGATACACACATACTGCGGAATTGCGTCTATCAAATAAAATATTATGTAGAAAGCATTTTTTGATCTGTTCAATACTACTGACAATCAAATTTTTCCAACTGATTGAATTTTCTAACCATCACACAATTTATCCCTCGGTGTTTTGTTGTCAAGAATCAGGTATCGCGTCACTCTTTTTATTTGTATCATTTGTTACCCTCCAAATTTAAGAACAAAAACTGCATCTGTGCACAGAAAAGTCAATTGAATAGCAAAATGTCCATTCAATCGTGTCATGGAGTTAATTTATAGCGATCATACTGTATGGTTAGAGTACTGGTACCCATTAATTTGAAAGAGTATGGTAGTTTTTAGCCTTGTTGGTCTTGAAAATAGTTGTAAGAGGTTACGGTTTTTTCCCGAAAACGCAAAAATTTAACTAAAAAATAATTTTTCTTAATCGGGTCAAGGAGTTGATTTGAAGGGATCATACGGTGGTACTAGACTACTGGTACCCATTAGGTTGTCAGACGTTAGTAATTTTTAACGTTGTTGGTCTTGAAAAAAAGTTGTATGCTATTTTCTCGGTTTTTTTCTCGGAGTCGAAAAAACTGTTTCAAAAAATTGTTTTTAATCGGGTCAAGGCGTTGTAATGAAGCGACCACACGGTTATACTAGACAACTAGTACCCATTAGGTTGTCAGACGTTGGTAATTGTTAGCCTTGATGGTCTTGAAAAAAGTATTAAGTTTTTTTCTCGATATCGCCAAATGGGTTTTAAAAAATAGTTGTTTTCAATCTGGTCAAGGAGTTGTTTAGAACGAATCATACGGTGGTACTAGACTAGTGGTCCCCATAAGGTTGTCAGACGTCAGTATTTTTAGCGCAAATAGTCTTGATAAAAGTTGTTAGAAATTACGGTTTTTTTCTCGAAATAGCAAAATCTGTTTCAAAAAATAATTTTTTTAAATCGGGTCAGGGAGTTCTTTTGAAGCGAACATACGGTCATACTACACTACTAGTACCCATTAAGTTGTGAGAGTACGGTATTTTTTATTGTTGTCGGTTTTGAAAAAAAAAGTTGTAGTTTTTTATTCGAAGTCGCCAAAACTGTTTTAAAATATATTTCTTCGTTTCGCTGCCCCTTCCTTTCTTGCGACCCATTCAATCAAAGTGATATACTTTATTGTTGTTTAAGCTTCTTTATGATGAATGGTGATGTATGGTTTTGTCTCAGATTTTGGTAAGAAAAAACTGGTACCTTTTTAGAAAACCTATAAAAAATATCGAAATCGATTTATAGGATTCTAATTTGTACACATAGTTACGAGCTCACAAACCTTGCTTGCCGAGACAATTTTTTATGTGTTATTTGTTGTTCAAGTTCCTTATGGGCGTTTTTATGTAAATTTGGGGGTCATTTTTCACATTTTAGAAAGCTTTTTATAGCTATGTTGGTCTTGCAAGAGCGTTGGTTTTCTGTCTGGAACCTTTCTGGAGCGACGGATGCCTGGCAAGAGTCTTACATAGTCGACGGTTCTCTGGTAAGAATCTTATAAGAACAACGGTTATCTTCTAAGAATCTTGCAAGATTAACGGTTATCTGGTAAGAGTATTGTAAGAGCCCTTACAAGATGACGCATAATCATACAAGAGTCCTGCAAGAGTCTTGCGAGATCTTAGCAGGTAACCGTCCCAATTTGACTAAGGTCAGCATTCACTAAGAAACCTGAAAGCATGAAACGAAAAGCATAACTAGAGAGAGCTCAAAACATCTTTTTTGCCCTGGCATAAATGCATTTTCAAGAAAACATTATAAAAAAAATAAAAAACTTGAAATATACAACAGGCAATCGCTGTAACCTATACCAGTTAGGAGCCAATTTCTACAGCAGTTTCGACAATGGCTTCAATACAATTTTGTGTTTTATTTTACACATCTGATGATACATACCAATGAGTAAGAGATGCCCTTTTGGCTGTTTGAGTACTCTCACAATGCGACTAATGTGCTCTATGGCGAAGTTAAACATCACCAAGTCCATAGGAGCTTTGCTGTTCATGTTGTACTCTTCCAAGAACACCTCCATCGCCTGGAAAAGCAAACAACATAGTCAGCTGATTTGCATAAGAAAATTCCTAAGCGCTTAGCGTACAAACTGATGGACAGGAAAGTTTGTTAACGATGGAAAAGAAACAGTTCAAATTTGATTTGTGATGGTAATTTTCAAAAGGGCCGTTCCCGTTATAGCCCTAACCCTAACGCTAATCCCCACCCTCTTCCGTAAATCCACCTGGATTTAGATTTGCACCTGGATTTAGATATCCACCTGCATTTAGATTTGCAAAGTCTCGGCCCATACTTATGCACAGAACTTGTAACTGTAAAAAGCAACATGATGTTATTTCTGAATTTAATTCCTAGTCTATTATCCATAATAACATATAATAACCCATTGTAACCCCCAAATAATGACCCAGAATAACCTGTCTATTATCTAATCAAAGATATTTCTAAATCTAATACTTAGAATTGCTATTAGACCTCCTCAGTACTGATATAGCCCAGGCAACGTCCATTTCTCCACCCATTTATGTCTTTAACAAATGGATTCAAACCTCGTGTAGTTTGGCAATATCAGTAATCTCAGAATACGACCTCCCCTGTCCCTCTTTGACAGACAAGAAGTCCCCGAAGAACAGACCACGCAGGTCCGTCTCTTGACAGTCCTTAGAGGTCAAAAGGTGCGAGAGCACGTTGTTCAGTCGTTCTTTGAAGTGTGTGCGAACGACAACCTGCAAAAGGTTGCAAATAGTTCATTTTATAATAACATTACCCTTAACCGCAAAATGACACAGCTATTGCCCATACAAAATTAACAATCTTGTAAGACTTTTTTGAATATTTTTCGGATTTTTTCTTATCAATTAGAGGTGTATGAAACCTGCAGTGATATTACGTTAAAAGTCCACACAAACTGCTGGGAGAATTAGAACACTTTTTCATTTTTATCATTCAATGAACACTTAGTTCATTTTTAATAATGGATATTTTGCAGTGGGAATTTTACAAGTTTCTGAATTATGTCGCAAGATTCTTGCAAGAATTGATTCCGACCATCATTATAGGATAATCCACCCCCCCCCCCGTTTTATTCTGACTATCTATAATAGCTAATTTTAGATTGTTTTCACAAACTGTCGTCCGGGCAAAAACAAGTATTGATTTGTCGATATTCAAACAGTTGATAATAGTAACAGTTGAAAAATTTTGCTAGCAGGACAAAAAGTGGCAGTGGCAAAAAATGAACGAGAATGTCGTTCACGAGTGGCTCACATTGACAATGTCGAATGCTTTGACTCTGTCTGAGTCGTCTACCAATCGGTCAAAGAAGACTCTGTACACTTCGTGGATCCACAGTCTGATCAGTCTGTAGTTGGCCTCATTCTGACCACTCACGTCTTTCACTGCGTCACATTTGAACATCAGGAAACCCTGAAATGTAACCCTTAATTCATTGACAAAAACATCCCATGATTGAGTTAAAAAGGTTTCTAGGGTTCGGGTTCCCAAACCAAAGGGATCTTTGAGCACACAATCTCTGAGTGCACAGGGGGGGGGGGGGGTTGAATTGAATCTGATCAGAAGAAGATTTGTTCGGGAATGGTCTGATCAGAGACAGGGATTACACCCTTTCCTATCTGCTCTGATCATGTTCCTGTTTATTAACGGATTGAAAACCTTTCCAGCACTTCTCAACGCCCTTCTTGTATAAGTTACGTGACTCCGATGAAGTCATTGCAAACTTCTGGCATTAATCGAGAACTGCGTAGTTGAGATAGCATGAATTTTGAAGAGACTTTAGCAAGTCACTTAACCTTGCTTGAAGTAAATTTTGCTCGCTTAGGCGCAAGTTTCAAAATGCCGGTAGTTTTAAAACCTGGTACTCTATATCAGACGATCTGGAATTCTAAAATTTTGCACTGCAGAGATGTGGCATTTTCAAACTTTGTGTTTCAAACAAAAAATCAGTAAATTCCTTTCATAAATCGCAAATTGTGAAAAAACTTACTAACCTGCATGAGTCTAGCGATGTCTCGTAAGTTGAAAATGTAGTGGCACTTTGAAGGAGTTGGGAAGAAAGTCCGTATTGTCCGCATGTAGAGGTCACAGGAAGCAAACACGAACAGCTGCAAAATAGATGAACAGCATAATCTCAATTAGTATTATATCAATTTTTCCAGTTAAGGCCTCAGAAACACTAAGTTGAATTCATGAGACGTTTTTTCGTATCAAATATTATTTTTCTTCCAGGTTTCTGAAAGATCAAAATCAGGATCTAAAACTTAAACTATATCCTAAAACGTGGTTTAGGTTTTTAGTAGAATTCTCATGTACACTTAACTTTACTCAAGTAGATTTAATTTAAAAAAAGCCGTAACTAACCTCAGTGGTGAAGACAAATCTGATCTTTCTTACTTTCTTAACTGACCGCAATTTAGTCTAACTTTTAACTCTACTTTACCTTAAAATTTAAGGCCTCTCTGCCTAAACAACACCTAACTATACATGAACTAACCAATAGCTTACCGTTTTACCCTAACTGATAAATTTTGTTGAAACTAAGCTAGCACAGCTTGCGCAGGAGGGGAAAAAATATCACAATAAAAATTGAGATCGGAGAACTCTTTTGTTTTTGTTGTTTCTTTATGTACACTTTCCGTTGAGATAGTTATGTACGTCATAGTAACAGTTATAGTTACATTTACTGTTAGAGTCACGTGCTAAGAAGAAGAAAATGGAATAAAATAGAAACAGAGCAGAGAAGTCAACGGCAACGTCCTCCTATAATTCAGCAAAACTATTCCAAAAACAAACTGACTTCAGCATTAAATAACGTGATAGTGTATCTTGGCTTTTAAATATTCTTGCGCAGTAAGTTATTATTTTGTCTTATATTAAAAATTATATTGGAGCACTAAATTCTTTATTGCTCAAATATAATTAGCAAAAAAGAACTCAAGAAAAGAGCAGTAAACTATGTCTCACACAAATATCCCTCTCTTCAATTTGTTCCCTATCGGATTAAATTATTATACACAAAAAGATCCCATATTGTCTGATGTGTAGCAAACCCAGTCTATATTAAAATTAAAATTTTAAGATTAGCAATTAGTTATCAACTTAATTTTTTATGAAAAGGCGAAAAAAAATACAATGACAAAAGAGTTATGCCCAAACATATTATCCGGACAGATTTGGAATCGCTAAAACAAATTGTTCAGTGAAAACTTTTCTTTTTCAACAAGAAACATTTCGAGCAGCCGTTAAATTGGGTCCACCGACCCGGAAAGTAGTAAAATGCTGTCCAATTTCTTGAGGAAAATACAAAGCTATTTTTTTTCACACGAAACTATCATTAAAGAATCACACTGCTGCCTATACTACGGAGCAAGATCTCTCAATAACGGAATCTCGGGAATCTGACTAAGCATATTACGAATTGCTCAGAGCCGCTTCGAATAAAAAAACCCATATGTGTCCGTATATTTCAAAACAATAATCGGCCCAGAAAACTCAAAACAATCTACAAGAAAATTCAGGAAACAGACGGTAAACCGATTCCAACAACAGCCTGATAATCGTACTGGTTTAAATTTGTACCACACAGAACAAAAAAAATAGTTTCACCCACCGACTGGTCACAATATATCCACGGTCAGAAAGCAAGTCAAATCAGTTAAACCAACAGCTGAGGCCACGGAAGCGGAAATGCCCGCAGAAATATTTCACAGCAACCAACTGATCAAAACCTTTGACTCTCAGTTGGAATTGATATCAAATCCAGTGATAACACAGACCATTTGACAGTGAATACTGTCACACATCTTCAGCTCAGGGCTGAAGAAAGGAAGAAATTGAAATCAAAATTGAAAAAGATTTGCAACTCAAAAGAGCACAATTTGACTAAAAAACTGGAACTGGAAATGCAGATAAAACATTCGATATCCAGCATCAGCCTAGGAGAAAAGAACCAGAACTAGAACGACAGTCGCAAAAAAGTAGCACTAAAGAAAACTGTTGTGCGTTCTCAGTCATCACAAAACCCGTGACAAGTTGAAATTCAAATGGATTTCAAAGAATAGCAGTGGGTTAAAACAGTGGGATAAAAGACATCTGGTAGTGGGTTAAAACAATGAGAGAGAAACTAACACCCATTCCATACGAAAGCCGTTTTGACATAAACTCTGAACGAAATAAGCATAGTCCATTTTCAAGGTATCTTAATAATTGCCGTCGTTCATCATGCATTGAAGACCGAGTTCCTGTTCGCAAAGTTTGAATTGGTTTCAACATTGAAGAGCCAAGCACCAGCAGTTTACCGAAATTGATATTGAAGAAGCGTGATTTTTAAAACAGTGGATATAAGCATTATCTAGATACAGAGAATAAAAGTCATCTGAAGACGCTGCTAGCAGGCCAAACAAAATCTGTCTGCAACCTCAGGGATGGAACATTCTGAACAATTTTATCCTGCTGACAGGAGCATTTTAGAATACTAAAATTTTAACGAGCGCATTTTTTATAGAGCCGCAGCTTGGGAGTCTTCCAAAGCCAAATCAAGTGAAAACTCAATCCTCACTTAGCGAGCTTGATTCTTTTTTTGTTTTTGTATCTACTTTATTAACGTTCTGAAAGAGCAGAAACAAACTGCTGATCTGCCTTCAAGTTCAACATTGCATAAGTCCTTTAAAAGGCTATCATAGGTTCTCAATAGAAATGATGGTTCTACGTTGTTTACAAGGACAAAGCTCCCAAAACATCGTCTTCCGTTAGTCCAAGCACAAAACATGATGGACAGCAGGACAAAGTTTAGCGTTAGTCATTGGAGCTTAGATTCCGCAGGGGATCCAAACCTCGAAAATTGTATCAAAACTCATAAGGTACAGACGTTGCAAAAAAATTCGTGAAGATATTGAACGTGTCAGTCTTCACAAGTAGCATCCGAAAGAATGGAATTTGGAACAAAATCCAACAATCCAATGGTAAAACAGAACAAGTCCAGCCAAGTTCACCTCTTTTGCAACGCAGCATCAAAAAATAAAATATTGTGCCTGAAAAACAAAATACAAACCGCGATTGTCACAAATGGGTGCAAACAACACCCCCAGAAAGTCAGCATCCATGATGAGGAACAATTTTCTATTGCAGCAGAAGCGATTCACAACCCTTCTACACGGAGAATTAGATCAAATCTGTAGAAATACTAGGAGAAGCTACCGAGGTGTTCAACCAGCCAAAACAACTTCTCTCAAAACATGAAATTGAGCTTAGATAATGCAGGAGCAACAGATATAAAGCAATACCGGAAGATAATAATGCAATAAATCTTCAAAATCGAGCGGGTTGAAGGCAAGCCAAATACAGATGGATTACCTCTACTTGAGTTGCAATGAATTGTTATTGATGACAGTCTTCAGGTGAGCAGAGGAAAAACCACAGACGTTGAGACTCTCATAACCCAAAAGAACATCGTTTCTCAGTTTTTGACGCAATTTGATCAGTTTCTCCATTCATTATTTACATGAGCCGGTTTCTGCACCAGAACAATTCGACTAAACACAGACAACATAGGGTCAGCAAAGTAGAACCCGGTACAAAAGCAAAAGTCTTCATGTCGAAAGGACAACTTCCTTTTGTAGCAGAAACTAGCGTCAAAAGTATATACTCCACTACAGCGAACGACAAAGTTGAACCTCATCTTTGCAGACGCATATGAACACTCATTGTGCGCAGGCGCTAAAATACCTTCTCAAGCAAAGGAATTCTCGGTCAACTTAGAATTTGTAATTGAAAAATGCAGAGTGGCACCGATGACCCATCTTTCAATATCATGCTTAGAATTGCAAGCGGAGGTCTTGAAAGTAAAAAATAGAAGCGGTTTGTCAAAGAACACAAAACTAAGATAGATAGTTGCTGTTTCTGGTCAGACTCAACTACAGTACTGCAATGGACACATCGCTCTCACCGGAAAAGCCAAATTTCCGGTAACCGTGTAGATGAGATAATGGATTTAACGGATTTTTCACAAATATAACCTATGAGCGGTGTTACAAAACCCAGCGTAGATTGGCCCCAGAGCGTTTAATCTTTCGGATTTCAAGGGTAGCGAGTGGCTTAGTGGGCCGGCCTGATTAAGGTAACAAGAAATTGAGTGGCCTCAGCAATTCAACCCAGCCTTTGCTTTTGAAGAAAATAATCCGCCAATATCATTCGTCAGAACGCAGGCTAAAGTAAACAAACCGATTGTTCAAAGAGAACGGTTTGACAATTTCGATCGCCTAGTAAAAACAATGAAATATATGCGGCAAGCGTTGGTAATAAGCGAGACCGGCAAAAAGAGTGTATGGCATTTAAACAAGGAGAATGCAAAGACGAGTTTTTCTAAAGCAATTGCATGAAGAACAGATTGCTGAAGAAAATCTCTCAAAGCTGAAAAGAAATTCTAAAAAGCAGAAAACTTTTATTTCTTTTATCATTTATTGAGGAAAGAAAAGTTATTCGTGCCAAAGGCATAGTATACAAAGTAAATTGGACTTCAAGGTAGAGCACACAATATTGATACATTAAAAAGTCCTAATATCGAATCATTACTGCATAACGAGCACAAGTATTGCATAACGATCACAATAATTGTTGCATAACGGTTATTGTGAGGAGACTAATCTTTTGAAAAATTTTGTTCAGCAGCAATTCTGTATAATTGGCGTAAAAAATGCATTGAGTTCAAAGAAAACCAAAAGAATTACGTGTCAAAGAGGCAAAAGACAATTTATGGGTCCAGTGATGGCTGAGCTAGCTACAGAAACATTTGTTGCTTCAACAGCTTCTGCAATAGTTGGAGTAGACTACTTTGGTCCCTCAACTGCGAAATTCGGCGCAGAACGAAAAAACGACGATGTTATTTGTTCAGTTGTCTAGCAATGCACGCCATACATATGAGAGTTCCAACCTCCACAACTGACAGCTGATTGAACGCCATGACGCGGTTTATTGATTGAAAATGCGAGCTGAAAAGATATCATCGACAATGGGACAAAACTCATCAGAGCAGACAGAGCTCAAAGAGTATATAGCAGCGAGGAACTAAGAAAGAATTGAAGAACATTTAGTTCTACAAAGAATCAGATGGAAGTTCAACCCACCTGCAGCAGCTGAATTCGGAACAGAGTGGGAGCAACTGGTCGGAAGCAGTGTTGAGTATTAAAAAAGTGTTACTGTGTCTTGCGTTTTAAATATTCTTGCGCTGTAAATTGTTACTATGTCTTGTATTAAAAATTATTCTCGAGTAGTAAATTAATTGTTGCTTTAGATTATTTAGCGACAAAGTAACTCGAAAAAAGAGCAGTAAATTAGGTTTAAGTTTAAATATTGTTGAATAATATGTCTCACACAAACATCCTTGTCCTCAATTTGTTCCTATAGGATTAAACTAGTATACATAAACGATTCCATATTGTGTGATCTGTAGACAGCCCAGTTCACATTGATTTGGGAAAAAATCACATCAATTAAAATTACCAAATGGTCAGAAACTGAATTGCTAATGCAACGGTAAAGAAATAGCGGATATACTGTTACAAAAGCGAATTACAACAATATAATATCCAGACAGATTTGGAACCGCTAAAATGAACTGGGCGATGTAAAGCTTTCCTCGTCACAATCGATTGGGAGAACAGCCTGTACATAGTTACTCCCAAAAAGTTGCGACGCAAGCGAACGTTCGAAAAATTTCGGACATCCAAATGAACACCATTTACGCAGATATCTGATTGTTTTAAGTTTGAAGACGTCTGAAACTTTTGGTAGCGCTACAACTTTATGGGACTAACTATACGGTCACGCGATTTTTTTTAAAAGAACGAAAACAATGGTAATATCAGTGGTCCTGGACGAACCCTGGCAAACCGTCGGAGGACATTCTCGAATCCGATATTGAAGTGCCACTCGAGAAGGGGTCCAAAGATGGTCTTGATGGTGTCTTCCGTGAAGTCATCCAGAGCAAATGTCTGGATATGTCTCATGAGACGTTGGGAGACTTCGTTCCTCCCACCTCCAGGCAGACCGAGAGCCGCGAACAAGTGGACACCGTCAATGAAGATCTTGTTCGTCTCTTTCCTATCAGAAAAAGGGACATGACAGAACATTTTCATTTGAAATATTTACTTTACTGTGAGCATGTTCGTAAATTGCAATAGTGTAATAATGCAAGTAGCTGCTGCATGCAACGCACAAGTTTTGTTCAATTTTAAATAGTTTTAAGAACCATATCAAACTATTTGGACTTCGTTAATTTCGGCCGGCGGGAAGTTTATGCCCTACCCCCCCCCCCCCCGCCCCACCCTCCATCTGTGACCTTTATGATACCGAATGGCCCGAATTACAATTAATAACTTATGTATACAGACCTGTATATAAGCGGGGGGGGGGGGGGGGTAATTAGTCAAATAACTTTATTTGCCCGAAATAGAATCCTTTATTGTCAAGTGTTGTGTATTTAATCGTGCAGCCTGTCGCCCAAGTTATGTTCCTTTATAACACTTGACAGCAATGGTTACCGGGGCTAGCTTATGCAACGACCAGGAATTTTAAAAGGCGGGCTAAGTAGAAACCAAAATGACCAATTGAATAATTTCTAAGCGTAACACTCTAAACACTAACTTGCAGACGTAATATAATAAATAGAATTAACAAATTTTTTTAAAAAAGTATTTGACATAAAATAGCAATTCGGGAATTTTGGTTTCTTCTTTAGTTCGTTAAAAATTGTAGCAATTAGGGAGTTTTAGGGAGATCTGAGCAGCATTTAATTAAGGGGAGTACTTTATGATTTACCTGATGGCGATAGATGGGCTAGTAATCATAAACAAATAACTATAAACAAAAAAACAACAATAGCGTACGGAGAATGCCAGCATGACTGTGTGATATGATGTCAAGGTTCCCGACTTTGAAAGTACAACACAAAATGAAAATATTCCACTAAAAATCGGGGAAAAGAGGGCATGTTCAAGGGTTAGTTTTGGGTTGGGTTGCTTTGATTACATATAGATTACATTAATCCCATTGCAGCAGTTCCTGGTCTGCTAAGTCTGCGAGTGAACTTGACAAGGCCAGCACTTGTCTTTCTCAAGTTGTACTTTCTTGGTCTAATAAGGCAAAAACAAAAAACATTTCCAGATGAACCCAGAACGGGCCGCTGAAGGTTGATCAGTTGAATGTTGTAAATTTTAGCCCTATCTAGAGCTATAAAACTTTTAAAACCAGATATCTCATAATTGCCAAGGAATCAGCACCTCTGATATCCAATGGAAACAATTCTTAAAAGAAAGAATAATAAAGAATTAAATCAAGTTTGAAAAATCACATCAGCATTGGTTTTACGTCGCAAACGGCGATTTTTGGAACTGTTGCAAAAAATCAATAGTTGCGTACCCAGAATAAAAAAATGGCTAGGAAAATCCTAAGAGAAAATTGTAAACATTTTTTAGCAAAAAGCATAAAATTTTGGGTGTTCGAATTCTTCCCTAACAAACGTTATAAGCAATTTTTGAGCAGTGAGTACATCAGATTATACAATTAAGCAGACACAAAGAGAAAACGGTTTACTTTTATTTTGTCATCGTAAAAATATTTAAATCTTCAGATTTATTTTGAGAACAACAAAAAATCACAATTTAATTTTCGCTTAAATTGTTTTTGGCAGGCTTGATAAAATTTCAAATAATTTTGACAATGCAGTTTTTTAATAATAATTAATTCACTAATAAAATCAACACCAATATGTTGCCAGCCTTGTTTCTCTATATATGTATTTTTGAATTTGTTATCAAAACGACTTAATTTGGGTTGGGGTTATCTTTTGAATGAGCTTATAAAAATGTTGTTTGGTATTTTGATTTCGAATTTATATATTAGTTTCCTTTGATTGCGACTGTTTTGGATGTTTTGAGTGTTTTGAGGTTCTTTGCCGAAAGCCACTTCCGTTCGTTTTCGACAAAAAGAAGTCATGTCAGTGACAGACGTATATTTCCAAGCAGGAAAGTTGATTCCCTACCGTTGAGTTTCGTGATATAATTGACAAAGAAAATAACTTCAAACAATTTGGCGGAAAACAGAGCGTGAAACGCATAAGAATATAGTGAGTGTTACCGCCACAATTTGTTCCTAATCCACAAATTGACCAAAATATTGCAATCCATGCATAAGCGTGGTTGATTAGTCGAAAATGCCCTTTGGTTTACTCTTTTGTAAGAAATAGTAGGATTGAAATGTCATTGAAAAAAAATTTTTAGGAAAATACTAAAACTATACGTCTTGCTATATTACTATTTTTTGATAGTCTTTTCCTATAAATATTGTTAAAGCTCACCACAAAAAAGGAGTTTAAATCTTATAGCATCGGTAAATGAAACTTAAGAATTGATAGTAGAATAATTGAAGATTGCAGAAAACCCAGCTTTTTAGAGCTTCGGGACAAAAGTACTGATTCCTGTGGGCAATGTTGTCAAAAATCTTAGGGCTGGTTGATGTTGAAAGCCTAAATAAATTATATGGTTTCAAAAACGATATAGAAGTTTGCGCACCACTTAATTCCAATTAATTGCTGGTATGATCAGCTTTTCATGAAAATGGAGCTAACTTATTTTTGCGGGGCCAAACTTGCAAAAATGGTCAATCTGCTGTTCTTTTTGCCTATATAGGTACGCGGTAATCTCCTGTTTTTTCTTCAGGAAAATAGTTAAAAGATTCAATCATAGTGAGAAAAAAATTGGTCCACGACCGTTCAGTTTTAAGATATTTGTGAACAAAATGACTTGGGAAAAGTTGGGAGAGTTTCACAACTGCTATTGTTTGACCAATAACTCTGGAAGGTTCGGAAACATGTTGGTCCTTCTGGCTTCGAAAATGGGGAAATTTGGAAAGCGTTTATATGCCCAAAAATGCCTTCTTGTTGGAAGATTGTTGCATCATGTATCCTGAAATTTGTCATTAGCTCGTTTCATACCAAAATTTGAAAAAAACAATAAATTAAAGAAAGCCTTTGCAATAGTTGAAAAATTTTACGAAAATCATTTCTTAGAGAAAAAAAAAGAAAAACTTAGTTTTGCTGTAGCTTTGTTGTACAAGATTTTATTCCAGCTGACTCAACTCGGAGGCTAATTAACGCTAGGTTCTCGAAATGATGTCATAGAATGCAAAGATTTAATGAAAGAATTTAACAAAATTGGTATAAATGAGTCGGTTTCACTGGGTAGACAACATAATCAAAAGTCTAAAAGGTTTTCGGTAAGTTATAAGCACTATTTTTTGAAGCCGGTCGGACTTCTAAATCAAAACCTTATCTCTTTGAAACAATGTAAATAAAATCAATTTCAAAGTGAGGAAGTCATTTTTGAGAGAGAGGTAAGTCAAGTGTGACCAAAAATTCAATCACGCAAATGAGCAAAAAAAACTCGCTCCACTATAATCAAAAAATGACGTCACACACGCGCATCAGTTGAAATTGCATGAACGAATGAACAAAAAGCAGATTTGAAGTGGTTGTGACGTCATATGGTCGTAACAAAAATCCCGATGACGAAACAAAAAAACATAGCAGGACAAGTCCTGAAGTACAATTCAAAGAATTTTCTTTGACTAAACAAAAATAGACCTTGAATGAACTATGAATGAACTACTAAGTGAAATTTCCGCATGTGAACAAAAAACCACTAGCGAGAAAGCGAATTTTTGTTCAAACACCGTTATCTCACTCTACTTTAAAATTAGAGCGAAAAAATTCACCACGCAAAACCACTCGCTTTTTCGCTCCACTTGCTGTTTCGGCGTGACCAAAATCACTACTCCAATTTGACTTCAAAAATCATGAAAATGTGTGAACAGATCTTAAGAAAAATTCCGGAAACGACTCGAAGGAGAAAATTGCCCATCCTTATGACTAAACAACTGAACAACTATTGTGAACCCGGACGCTCCACAAATGCCATAAAAGTTAAGGAAGAATAGAAACGGCATTCAAAAACAAATTGAACAAAAAAAACTATAAAAACTTAAGTTTTTTTTAACTTGAGTTTTTTTTATAGTTTGAGGAAACATAAAGCCGAATAAAGTTCTTTTGCAATAAGAGCAATGAAAAGCTCGCAAAACAATAGGCAAATCATAATAGGCTAAGAAACTTGTCTAAGATTTAAAAAAAGAACACATCAAAAAAAGAATAAGGAAAATGGTTTTAAAATTTCTCAATTTTTCTGTCAATTTTCCTAAGAAAAAAATGAGTTATACACGGAAAACTTTAGTCAACTGGTATCTGAATATTTCTTAAGTAAAATGCTTCTATCCAAATCCCACTTAAAGCATTAAAACAAAAGAAAAAAACATTTAATTTCGTCTAAAAATCAGCAAAACTAATCAAAAATCTCCAAATTAGCATTAAACTCAATTTTACTACTTGAAACCTTCAATTCCTACCAGAACAAGCCTAAAACTAATACAATATCATAATGAAACCTCATAACCATCAAAAGTTGCAAAAACTGCTTTTAAAAGCCGCATGCAAAAAACTGCTTTTAAAAGCCGCACGTGAACAAAAAAAATTCGCTCGCTTAGAGAAAATTTTTTCACACATCAATTTTTCGAGTCGTAAAAAGACAGCGCCCAAATACAATTCAAATTCTTTAAATTTTAAAAAAAACCAAGAGAAGGCCAATAATAGCCCCAGCTATCGCTGTGCGGCTATTAAAAACAGATTTAAACGAAAAGATATAAATGCATAAATGCTTTAAATTTGAAATGTAAAAGATGTTCACTTACTTTTCAAACCAGAACTTGTGATCGATAAGTTGTCTGAGGAGTTCGATAGGTGGCATTGCTCCAAATCTCTCCTTTGTAGGCATGTTTAGGTCATCCACGAACAACAACATCCTTTTTCCCTCTGCGGGTGCATACATACCTCTCGCTTTCCTGAGCAAAAAAGTAATCAACAATCTGAATCATCCTGAGTCATTATTTTCAGCGTTGGACTTCTGGACAAAAATTGTAGATTTTATGGATCTATTCTACACATTCAAACATTTTAGATTCATATTGGAAAATTTTGGCAGGGTTCCTGGTCTGCAGTCAGAGTGGAGTTACTGACAAAATCGAAGTGTATTGTATTACCTTTAACACCACGTGTACAATTTTAGTAACATTTTTTTAAAAATTAGAATTGTTTGATCACTGGGGTTCTAAAAGAAATTGAGCTAGCGTGCCGGCGCTATATAAAAGAGAACAAAATCTTCTCAGTCTGTGACTGATGGTGAATACACATTCTGTATTTCATCAACTGCAAGAAACCAAAGTGAGCCTAATTGAAACTCTCGGATCTTTTCCGTTTGTGCCCCCTCCACCTTAGTGGGCGCATATTATTTGCACCCCACAGACGCACGCTCCATATTTTTACATAATGACACGTGCTCTGTACACTGGGGGGAGCAAAACGTACTGGGGGAAAGATAGACGGAAAAAATCCAATCTTTCTATAAACGAGCAACATGATACTTGATTTGAAACATCAACATCTTGGAAGGAACTTGATAACGAAGCAGTAAAACTGCTGTGAAAAGGCAGGTATTGCAAAAAAATACATAAAAAAGAGACATGAATCTTAAAAATGTCCAAAAAACGAAATAATTTGAGGTAAAACATTTTTCCATAAACAAGAAAACTTCATCTTTTATTTAAAAAAATGCAAACTTATTTTCTAAATTTTGATTGCTGTCATAGACACTTAATCTAATGAAATTAATAAGCGAGATATAGTCGGCTTCTTTGTGTTTCACCTTAATTTAAAATAATGAATGTTATCTTTTGCAGCTTAAGCGACACTAATTTGATGTCCACTTTGGTTTTAATCAAAATTCTAGAACAGTAAGAGTCACTCAAACCTTATTGAAAACAGTATACTTTGTTTGATTTTACAAGAAGAAATAGAGTCATGGAGACTTTGAGTCATAAAAAAATTCAGTCAAGAAGTTGTCATGGTTTTCAAGTGTTGACTTGAGTTTATGAAAAGATAAACAAATTCTAGTTGGAAGTCTTTTCTGACTATAGTTACAGGTCAGGAAAAATAACAAGCGAGTAAAAGTCTTTTCATGATTTGGCCAAAAACTTTTTCATAGGATTTTGAGGTCAAACTTGGTCCAATATGAGTCCAATAACAACATAAAAGTCTATCTAAGACGATTTATTGTACAAGTATCGTGTTTTAATGGGTCAAGGAAAAAAATCTTTTTGAAATCTTTTTTGCGATTCTGAAAAGTATTCTCTTTCCATAATGTTATGTGATTACTGAAGTGGCGACTGAGTAACGCTAAAAACATTGACCTAAGCCAATCTAATTTAAAAGTGGCTGTAAAACTGTCGAAAGACTTGAAAATATGAAATTTTCAGGTTCCATGGTTACAACTGAGATTTTTTGCCGTAATTTTTCACCGAAATAAAATAAAGAGGCTAGCCGAAATAAATAATATCTCAAGAATCAGAAAATATGTGTTGAAATTTGAATCGCTTCACTTTCTAAAATAATTTTTAAAAAGTACTATTTTTAAAAATTTTATTAAAATATAAACCACGTTTTTCAGCGGTGTTTAGGAATTATTCATAACGGCATTGAGTACGCCCTCCCTCTAAAATAGTTCTGCTCATGGTTGATCATAAAATGTGCAAGTTAGAAAATCGTTTTTAGGTCGATATGCTCAGTTGAAAAATTTTGGGTTAATCTAAAGTCCAGTTGTTCGCTACAGTCCAGCTGAATTCATTTCATAGTCTAATAGTCTAGTTGAGTAGAACACGGACTATCTTTCATAAATCGACAGAGCACGGTCTCTTCACAAATCGAGCTCCTAAACAAGGGCATTCTGGCAGAACTACTAACTTTTCGAGACGAGACATGACCATCTCCTGTGTTACATTAGCAGTAGTCTGTGCAGAGAAGTTGATGGTGTTTAGAATGTATTTATGTTCTGGGAGGGAGAGGAGGAAGTGGTTTATGATGGCGGACTTCCCAGTTCCAGTTGGTCCGATGAAACCCATGGGGATTTTACTTTCCAGCATCTTCTGGAGGAAGTACCTCTGGCGGACTGTGTCCACTGTTTCGATTATGATTTCCGCAATCTACATGAAAACAGGCGTCTCATCAACATTGGTGCCAAATTATTAATTGCCATATGTGCACTATTTTGGACGGTGATGGACCTCTTCACCGGGGCCTCTTCCCGGTAGATTCTTCGCGACGGTGATGGATATCTTCCCGAACATGTTTAACGAAGGTCAAGCAGGCGACCAGGTTTTCTTATGAGCAGATATGATTGGTCCAATTCGAATACAAATTCTTGCTTAGCTCAATTTTTAATTGATCACTTCTTAATTGTGAAATATGAAACTAAAGTAGACATGATCTCAATTATTGAATTTACTGAGCAAAAAATATCTGAAGTTAAAATTATCTTTCTATTTGAACAACTACCTTGAACAAACATTTCTTCAGGGAATTATGATCCGCGAAATTTGTATCATAAGTGGTCGTCGAAAACCATAAGGCTCCTTTTTTGTATGCTAGTTTTGTTTTCATAAAATGAATATTATTATGTTCTATATCTTCTAAGGATGACAAGAGAGATGGAGAACCTAAAATGATGGGATTTGTAGTACTTAGTAGTGAAGATTACATTTTGTTTATTTGATGGAAGTGTCAAGATAATTGATTATCAATTGGTTATGGTTTTGCCAAGATTCCTTGATAGTTAAACTAAGATGTTTCACCCTAGTCCAAGCCCCCGCGGTGATCTTACAAAATAACCGTCATAGCCAAAAATCTCTCAGGATAACCACTGTAGGCAAAAATCTAGCAAGATAAATGTCAGATTTGGACTGGGGCATTGATGTTTTTCAAATTCTTACCACTCCTCTTTTCGCTTCAACTTTGGCTCGAAAAGCTGCCGCCTGTCAAAAAAAAAACAATCCAGTTGCTAAGTAAGCTGAATTTTGTATATCTTGATCTTTTATAAATAATTATTAACCTAACTGCATGAACTGCATCTGCGCTATAGGTCAAACTGAGTTAACAAACACAAACAAACTAACAAACAGTAAACAATATGGTGCAATCAGCTCATATCAAAATGCAACACATCTAAAATAGGAAAACAAAGTTTCGATTAGTGATCAGACATTTTGAGTTCAAACAGCATTCTATGTTGACTGGGAGCAATCAACACAATACAATCAACACAAAAGAGCTGCAGTCGATTATTGCATATTTTTGATATAGAACTTACGTGTTGATCATAATCATTATTCAGCACATCACCAACGTGCTGAAATTCCAAAATCTCATTGTTGGCTCACATTTTAAAAGACCTCAAAAACTAATCCTATACAAAACCCTTGGATAGATTTGAACACATCAAAAAGCACTGAACAGATTGTTCCGACTCGATTTTAGTGGGAGGGAGGAACTATATATTCAAATGGGTTTCTTTGTTCAATCAATTTTGTAGGACAATATATTCATAGTAGAGAGTTGTATGGTGTCATTAAAAGGCCTGTCAAGCCTAAAAATATATAATTAAAAAGATTTTATTGAATCTCGGCGTTTTGGGGGATTTATCGAGGTTCAAAGTTTTATGAATAGTAGATCGATTTCCGTTGTTTTTGTTCACATTTTCCTTAATTTAGCCCAAAATTTTCGTTAAATTTGCTAAAAATTGTTCAATAAATGTCAACAATAGTGTGATTTGTTTTACCTCTAAAGATAGAGAAGGGTTAGGGTTGGTGAAGGGTTTGATCTTAGTTTTTCTGCTAAATATAACGAATTTCAGAATTTCTCATCAAAAATAACGCCAAATATACTTTTTATGCCACTTTGTTTAAGTTTGCCAAAACTGGAGATCTATATACTGCTAACACAATCTTATTGACCTCAAAAAGAGGGCAAATTATGTTTCCACTTCCTTTAAGAATCTTCTTGAAATAAAATGTTATCCGTTTTTTGCTAACTTAACTAGATATGTATCCAATATGCATCTTTCTTTTGATATATATATATATATATATATATATATATATATATATAATTTTTCATTAATTATTTTAGTGGGACGTGTGGCTATATCAGGACTAGTCTGATCTGTTCGTGGAATCATATTTTGCATTTTTTTCTTTTATATTACTCACTGACGAAAAAGATTTCGAATAAAGGGTCAACTAAAGCAAGTGCCATTTTCACGATATTCATGGCATTTTAGTGTTCCAGGAGCTGGGGATGAAAAAACGGATTGCCTCACGCTTTGTTGATGATCAAAAACGCAAGTGCACACAAAAAAAAATAACTATGAAATCATTTTTTTCCGAATAGAAGCGTTGTAATACTTGTCAGAGGTTGCGCTTCAATTAAAAGCTCCAAAACAGTTCCAAAGATTTAAAAAAATGACGTAAATAATCGTTTATACAACTTTTTTTTCAAATAATTTAAAAACTGCATCCCTACATTTACGTGTCACTTTCAAGTGGTATGAATAAATTGAACTTTAGATCGCAAACTGAGTTTATTACAAATATCTACAGCATAATTTTGTCGATAGTTAACGATGTTTTAATCAAAACTATTCAACAATAAAATACTTATGATTGTTCTTTTGCAGAGTGATAGAAGTAAATTTGGTATAAATCAGTCATTGTAACTGGTCTTACGGTCTAGACTTTCAACTGTTGGTTTTGCTGAAAATTCCAACTAACACAATCAAGAATTCACCAGAAGGAAAGCCAATCTTGCGAACCATTTTATTATCTAATGACTTCAAAAAAATTTTTTGGCAGTTCAATATGTTCTAGTAGGTTCTCCGTAAAAATTCTAACAACTCTTTTTGCTCAATTCATCTGTACGTTTGCGTGCTGTCAATCAAAAAACGCAAGTCAAACCCTTAGAAGAACTTTTTCGGTGCTTTTGCGGCTAAAAAACTTGTGATATAGTATACAATGGGCCATTGATATTGTAGTCCTAAATCCCCTATTTTTATTTAATCTTTAATATAAATCATTTTCATCGTTTTAGTACCAATTTGTTCAGTCCTGTTTTGAAGATCAAATCTTCCTCATTCATGCCTGCTAAATTTGTTTACTTAACGTTGTGATTTAATTGTCTGTTCATACTGTCTGCTCTTTCTGTTCTACCGCAAATTTCCAACTTTAGTTATGGTAAGTTATGATCTAAATGCCTGCCAAAATTCTGTAGTTCCTATTTATTCATTCTCTTAAATCTAAATTCATTTTTCAGTTGACTCTTTTTATTTCGAATTTCGTTCCGCGGACCACTCAATCCAAAAAATCAAATACAAGAATGGTTTCGATAAGCGAAATACTAGTCGAAAAGTTAAAGCTGTATTTGCGACGCGAATACCACATAAAAATGAGACTCAGAAAGTTTAATCCACCGAGCACAAATTTAGTAGTGGAAACGGTCCGCGAAATCACTAATAATTTTGCAGCAACTAGTATCATAAATCCTCTCCGCAAATCTACCCGACTACAGAAAACGACTTCTGTACGACATGGCGCAGCCAGCTCGTGAATCCCGCAAGACCCCGCTTTCAATCGAGCCTTTTTGGGAACGGGCTACATCAGACCCTCCAATACGTTGGGAGAAGTGGCGCATGCAAGTAAAACTGGCAATCCTTGCTAGAGAGAATATAACGTTGTACACTCTACTGCAACCAAAACGAACACATGTACGATTATCGGTCGAGCCGAAATACGAAATGGCTATCGAGGATGCAACCGAGGAAACGGAACGAGATCGGCAAATCCGGAATAATCAAATGAAACTCCAATGGGAAATGAAATGCCAACAAATCACGGAGGCAGGCGTTTTGTGTATTAAAAGACCATGGTTTCTATGCGATTAGAAGTGTGTCTCACTCCTGTACCTCAGTATTGGAACGGAAGGAAGACGTCTTTTAAAGCCAAAAAATTTCCCCATGATAACATCTACGACCTCTCTACCCTCAAACTTTGGGAGACGATGGAAATAGCTTTCATACGACCCAGAAACATCACTTTTGATTGCTACGTCTTTTTCTCGAGGAAACAGAAAAAAGGTGAAGCTGTAGAACAATTCTACAGCATTTTGAAAGAGTTAGCGGAAAATTGTGATTTCGAAAGTCGAGGGGAATTATTAATCAGAGACATCTTTATCATTAATATGTTGGATGATGATATTCAACGTCAACTCCTGCGTGACACAGTAGACCCAGAAAGAGCCCTCAGTATAGTTGTCAATATGGAGATGGGACATCAAAACCAACAACGAATCTCATCCAACAACAACAACAACGCCTCTGGCAGTGCAATCAATGCCATACAATCCTTCAATAGATTTCGCGGCGCGAATGCACGCGGAAATCAAACAGGCAGAATTACAATCAATCGAGCAGCGATTGGTCAGTGTAGAGGTTGTGGCCAAACTTGGACTCCAACGCATCGTCAGGTTTGCCCCGCTTTGGGTAAGAAATCTAATCATAATGGTCTACTCAATCATTTCGCAAAGGTAGGTCGGAAAAAGTAAACTAATACAAGAAATTCTCGTCAAGATAATCGCATCAATCATGTAGAAAATTCTGAAAACACAGAGCAAAACGTAAATTCGGAGAATCAAAACGTTGATTATATAAACTATAATGAACAGTTTAATTCGGAATACAACTCTTCTGACAATAATTACGTTGCGGTGGCGGAAACTCTTAATACACCACCAATTGTATTGCAAAACATGACGACAACAATTGGAAATACGGATTGCCATTTGCTCCTTGATTCTGTTAGTGGCTGCACTATCATAAATATGTCACTTGCCAAGGAAATAATGTTTAACTGCATGCAAGCACAATGGTCAGAGAAAAAAACCACTTGAACTCAAATATTTTTCTAGCGATATAGTAGAAACACTTGGAACATTAAAAACACCAGTTCGTTGTAACAATTGGAAAATTCAAAAAGGAAAAGTCACGGTAGTTGTAGATGGTTTTCGACCCATCCTTGGACGTGATCTCTTCGATCAATTGGGAATGACTATCTCACAAAAGCCTTGCCCGAACATAGAGGTAAACACCGTTGAAGGCCCTTGTGCAATAAAACAATCCCTAGCCAAAAACTTTCCGGAATTCATTTCAAGAATTGGTAAATCGAAACATCATACTGTCAACTCAAAATTCCATGGAAATTATTGTGCCGATCCATCTTCAACAAAAAGTAAAGATCGAACTCGAAAAATTGTTAAACGAAGGACATATTGAAAAATTAACAAAATTTTTCATACCTCCAATCGTCATCACAGTCAAAAAAGACCAATCAATCAAAATAGACTTAGATTCCAAAATTTTGAACAAAGCCATACACAAAAATAAGTAGCAGATCCCAAATGTCGATTCTTTGATTCAAACAAATACACAAACACTGTCAAACGCACCGCAGGAAACGGCTTATTTTGCGACACTCGATTTGCTCTACGCGTATAGCGAATTAAATTTTTATAGCGATACGGCCCGCCATTGTAACTTTAATATTGTGAGCGGAGATATGACTGGCACTTACAGCTTCAAAACGGGATTTTACGGATTAACTGATATGATGCCTGCCGATTTTCAAAAAGCAATCGCTTGTAGGCTCGCCGACCTGACCGATACATTCTGTTTTCTAGACAATATAGTGATAGTAAGTAGAGGCAGAATTGAAGATCATTTCGATCTCGTACAAAAATGCTTAATAAAATTAAATCAAGAAAATCTTCGAATTAATTTAGCAAAATGCCATTTTGCAAAAGATAAAATTGAATGGCTAGGAAACAGTATCAGTCAGACAAGAATAACACCATTATCCAATAAAACTGATGCCATCGAAAAATTATTATCACCCTCAAATCTCAAAAAATTGCGATCTTTTAAGCGATCAGTACATCGTCTCGGAAAATTTATTCCAAATCTATCGCAAATGTGTTACTCACTTAGACCTCTCCTTAAGAAAAACACAAAAAGTGTCTGGACAGATGAACATGAACAACATTTCAAGTTGATAAAAACGAAAAATGCCGAAACAACAGAAAATAAGCATTTTAACCCAGATCTAGAAACACGCATAAAATGCGATGCCTCTCGTAAAGGTTTAGGTTGTGCATTAGAGCAACGAACTCCGAACGGATGGCACACTGTAGCTTTCGCATCACGATTCTTAAATTCAGTTATTAAAGATCGTTATAGCCTTAATGAGCTTGAATTATTGGGTGTTGTTTGGTCTATCGAACACTTCAAATATTACCTTTATGGTAAGCCATTCAGAATCATAACCGATCACAGAGCTTTGTTATCTAAAATGAGAAATCCACTTATAAAACCAGCCTCAAATAACCCGAATTCTAATGACAAATTATGCAGTGAATTTGCACCGCGAAATCGAGAACACAATTACGCGAATCCGCGATTACGCAAAATGGCAATACAATTAGCAAATTAACACCAGATAACTCCAATTCCAATGCCCAAATCGAGACGGCAAACATTCCCCGCTCGCTTTTTGCCTTAAATCACTTCACCAATCAGTCGGATAAAAATCTCAATAGTTTCCAACGAGTTCCTAATAGCTTCCACAACGTATTGATGATGTCGAACTCTGATGAAGAAACACTCATGCAATTGAAACATTCTACAGCCTCAAATGTACGGTTTGCCGATAAAGCAGGCCCATCCACCGCTCCATCAGTACAAGCAACACCATCTACCCCAACACGGACACGGACACAACGACTGTGACTTCACCGTCAACAGATGATTTATACACGGACGCTTTCAACTTTGCCTTGTCAAAGATATTCTCCAGTACTTTAATGGCGAGCCTCACATCAAAGGATGCAATCCTCAAGGAAATCATGCACTGTGTGCTAACGGACAAAGAAGACAGGTGCCGCCAAATAAGCCCCTGCATACTTAGCTTTTGGAAGGACCTCCACGTAAATAACGGCTGTGTATGCATAGATGATCGCATCGCCCTCCACAACTCAATTAAAGACGCTTACGTGGAAGCGATACATGCCACACACCCAGGGAGTTGAGGGATGACGGACGTGGCAACACATGCATGGTGGCCGTACATGCATCGAGACATCATCACAAGAACGGCAAAATGTAACCCTTGCGTCAAAATTGGTAAAAATTTAAAGTCTATTATTCCTTCTAGCAAATGGGCCCCATTAAAATTGTGCAAAGTACCAAATGAAGAAATTCAAATTGATTTTGTCGGACCAATTTATAATGAAAAGAATCAAGAAGTCTATTTTCTCGCATGTAAAGATCGATTTTCTAAATTTCCAACAGCGGAGGTATTTGACAGAGCAAATGCAGATAATATTTTGAAACTCCCTCAAGGGTATGTTTTACTACACGGAATACCTCGTACGATTAGATTAGATCAAGCGCGGTGCCAAACTGGTCAACAAATTAAAGCAATTTGTAATCAAACTAATATGCAATTAATTGAACCTCCAATACACGACCACAGCGCAATTGGGCTAGTTGAAAGGCTAATTCAAACAATCAAGAATCGCTTAGCTTGTATTAAAACGGCGGAGCGAAATCACTTTAATTTGAAAGCATCGATAAACTCTATTATTTATCAACTCGGTATCTGTCGCCAGAAGACTATTAAAATCTCACCGTTTGAACCGCATTTTGGTAGAAAAGCGAATTTTCTTTTAAGTAATATTTCAACCGAACCTGACCCTAGTACTCTCACATATAAACCAAATTTTTTAAAAATTAAACATGGAGACAGTTCGCTGGGACGAGTTAATCTCGGATGAGCAATGGGACACTGAAGCAAGGATTGACAGCAAACTAGAGATAAACAGAGATCAACTAAGCAATGATGCGGTTCGACGATGTAATGCAGATCCTGATAAGGAATCACGAACGGTCCCACACCCAGATGTTGGTCAGGCAGTACCCAGAATTGAGGCCTCACTAACATTGAAATTGGCAAGAAAAACCCAAAAGTAAAAGATCTAAGAAAAATCTGGACGGTCTTTACGAGGTTCTGGCGCCCGGGTCATCGGTGATAAAATCAGACGATACACGTCCATAATAAAAGAACCGGGAAAACGTGAAGTAACCATAGGAAACTCTGATTTGGCTAAATTCGGAACCAAAGCAGTGAGACAAACAGACTTGCAGGTTTACGCTAAGAGAAGATCAAAAATACCATCAGGAAAAATCACAGAGGATCTGATAAATCAACACGCTAGAGAGGCAAGACGAAAGTTAGAGGGCAACAAAAAGACAAAACACAAGAAAATCGCTGATGACATGAGCGCAGTCTCTTCTATCCATTCGAATGTGTCAAGAGCGTTGCGAGTGCGATTGCCGACGAAACCGAAGAAAAACTTAGTACCCGCACAGCTGCAACCACCTACAGATAATTTGATTGATTTCGAATCGCCGATGGTCCTACCGCAGACATCTATAGTAATCGCGGAGCCACCGACCCGACCGAAGCGAAAGGCAGCCACTAAAGGTACGGAAGCTCTACAACCATCTCACAAACGAAAACGCTCCTCACCATCCGTAACTGAATCAGACTGAATCATTGGCGTCCACACAAATTTGTCCGCCAACCGTATCATCTACTTCGGCACCTTCACAACAAAAACGAAGGCAGATGATTAAGCAACAACAAAAGCAGAAAAAATCGAATGTATCAACAATTCAAAAAACAGCCGCCAGTAATCAAATATGGAACAATGTGGTACAGTCTTTTCAAACTCAATACTACGTCTCTCCAATTTATGAAGAACCCGAAACATCAATGACAGTTGGCGAGGCGGAACGCATCTATGAAAGTGACTATGATTAAACTCTCCACAAACATTATAGTATTAATTATAGTAACCAGCGCATATTTTATTAATTTCCTGATAAACTACTTCGTTGTTTATTTTTGTTGAGGTAGAAATGTGATATAGTTTACATTGGGCCATTGATATTGTAGTGCTAAACCCCCTATTTTTATTTAATCTTGAATATAGTTCATTTTCATCATTTTAGTACCAATTTGTTCAATCCTGTTTTGAAGATCAAATAATCCTCATTCATGCCTGCTAAATTTATTTAATTAACGTTGTGATTTAATTGTCTGTTCATATTGTCTGCTCATTCTGTTTTACCGCAAATTTCCAATTTTAGTTATGATCAAATTGCTGATCAAAATTCTGTAGTTCTTATTTATTCATTCTCTTCAATCTAAATTCAATTTTCAGTTGACTCTCTTTATTTCGAATTTCGTTCCGCGGATCACTCAATCCAAAATATCAAATACAAGAATAGTGTTGCTAAGCGAAATACTAGTCTAAAAGTTAACGCTGTATTTGCGACGCGAATACCACTTAAAAGGACTCAGAAAGCTTAATCCACTAAGCACAAATTTTAGTAGTGGAAACGCTCCGCGAAATCACTAATAATTTCGCAACAACTAGTATCATAAATCCGCTCCGCAAATCTACCCGAATACAGAAAACGATTTCTGTACGACAAAACTCAAGACAAACTCCTATAGAAAAAACAGAACGGAATGATTTCTCTTTATCAGGTAAAACTTCATGGCTCCGGTCAGTAATCCATTAATATAAGGCTCAAACACCATTGACCGCTAGCAACCAGCTTGCTTGACGACCTACGGCTAAAACATAATGATAAAAACAGTTTTTATGAGAGGAACTTTTAGGTGACCCACTTTACCCCATTCTTTGCGAAAAATCAGAAATGTTACAAATGATCTTTGAGAGCAATTAAAGAGCTCGCAAAATTAATGTGAGTAATCTCATTAATTTAATTACAGTCGGTTATTGCCGGAATGATCTCAGAGGCAGAGCTCTGTCCATTTTTGGAGGTTCAACTGATGGTTATATATTACCACTGCGTTTTGAGAGTATCAGGTGTATGAAATCTTTGACCTCATGCAGGGGGTCATTCGAAAAAACTTTCTATCTCATAGAAGGATTTTGTATCTCTATAAGATAGAAAAAATTTTAATGGCACCTGTATAAGGTCAAAGATTTCATACACCTGATATTCTCAAAACGCAATGGTGATACATAACCATCAATTGAACATAACCATACTTGATTGCTTTGATTTCATAGTAATTGTTCTTTAGAAAGTCAGTATGGGCGTTATGAGATCATATACAATCCTTGTATCAAATTGAAGAAACTTCAACCAGGGAAACATATCAACTTTACTGTTCCATTGAGTACTGGATATTGCGTAGCTAAAATAGTACATATTGGACACTTTGGTAAAGCAAATTCAACTCATTGTAATCGTTCGGATCCAGCTCAACATAGCTAGCCCAAGCTCAAGTTAATCAAGTTCTGGCTAACCTTTGTCTTCTCGTCCAGTTCTGTGGTTTCCATCATCACCTCCCACTTATGCCACGAGCCATAGCTCTTCTTCAGAAACACATAGTCATAGACAGATCCTCTCTTCGGGATCAACAAATGTCGAGGAAATTTGAGATCCTTAGGCCTGAAACAGAATTGATTTAAAAATATACATTCTAAATAAACAAGACTCCTTAAGCTAATTCAGTGATTTTTAAATGATCATAATTAAACAAACATTGTTAACATTTCCTAAATTGGTCTTTCGTTGGATCAATTTTCTACTTCTTGTTCCGACTCGTAGTTTAGTGTTACTTTTTTTTCAATTGACTAGGTTTTGTTTACTCTAACTGCTAACCTGTGTACTGAAGCTTGAGAAATAGCAATTTATGCATTATCAATTATCACCAATCAGTAAAAATTGAAAATTTTGTGGGTGAATAGCTCAAAAGTGACGAAAAAACTATGAGTGTCTGCAGACATGATTTCATGATTGCCATGCAACTAAAATGATGAAACTCCTTAGTAGTCGAACTGTTCAAATATCGCAAGGTTCTCTTCAGTTTCTTAATTCAATTAGAAAACGACGTCATGGCAGCGCCAAAGATGAAAAAATTCAATTACTAATGAATATGAAAAAAATAAATGTCAGAGAAGAGTTTTTGTCATTCTCGATGTATCAAAATTAAGAATTTAAAAAGATTTTTTTCTGTCTCTATGGAAAATGCGCTCACAAAATGGACACACCGTTAGTTTTGCTGCCGAATACAAACATATTTTTCATTTCAATGTATTTGGGTACCTGGTGAAATAGTGAGGATTATTAAATTTTCCTTGTCAACTTTTCTTTGTAAAAAATTTGCAAAACAGCTTTTTGTAAGATTTTTAATAAACTTATATACGAGAACGTTATAGAGCAGAAAATGTGTGGGAAACAATCAGAACAAACAATTAAGTTAACTTGAAAACTGTTTTTAAAATTTTGTAGCAGCGCAATTTTGGATAGTGGGTTAAGTTATTACAATAGGAAATGTTAGTCTCATCGCATTACAAAATAAAAATGATTCATGAGCCTTTTTAAAATAAAGTAGAGCAGTTTTATCAAAAAATTCAAAACTAACCATCAAAAACAGCTTTGATAGTGCCTTCGTACTGCCATCAAAAAAATTTTGGAAGATCACAGCAAAGAAGGAGATGAATAAAATTGCAGTTAGAACTTTATTGCAATGTGCACAAAAATTTACCGCTTTTATCGGCTGTAACTTGACCGCAAAAAATTCAGTGGTTATCCGCTGCAACTTTTACCAGTGGTGCTACAGACAGCATTGTTAATTCATGTCCGAACAGTCTTGAAAACTTCCGGAAAGTTAATTTGAATAAGTAATAACTTGAATTTAAAGCCGAAGAACTAAAACAATTTTTTCAATTTTTACCAATAGCGAAACATCCAAACGAGATTAAACTTATTTCTATCGAAAAAAACATTCGGTTTCCTGGCCGAACAAATTTTCTTTTCTTTAACTTCCTCAATGATGATGATGGAAAAGTCCCCAATAAAAAAATTTTAAGATGTACTAACTTGATACTAACCAAAAAATTATCGTAGGTACTACAAAATTCTTCAAATAGGAATGAAAAGCGTCTAACAGGAGGAACTATAGCAACATTATCAGTATAAAACAGACAAGTATTTTGATGTCTATCTTGGCTTTTCAAGTCTTCAACTGAAAAAGGTAACGCCACAAAAATAGATTTCTCAAGCATCGTCAGAAATTCAATGCTAATTCGATTTTTCCAAAGCATTCATGGGCTCCATCAGTATCGAAAAATTACAGTAAAAAACAAAAATTCCAGAAGAAAGTATATAATAGTTCATAAAGTCTAATCAAAAGCTAGAATAACATAAAAGACCAGAGATATCAAAAAACAGCAAAACAAAAATCGCTTTTCATCTGATACGCTTGTGATGGTATGAACAACGCGCTAGTTAATTTTAGTTTTAACAAGTTGAAGATTCATAAAGATTTGGCATCAAACTGGTTTTATCTGAAATTCGAAATCAATAGGTCGCTCTGAAATTTAGAAATCATCGATATGAAAGAAGTTATGTAGAACTTTGGTTTTTTCTTTTAATTGTCGTAGTAGTATGCCTTTTGTGATTATTTGGCACTTCGATAGTAAGTAAACAAACTGTTTTAAGTAAAAATTTTTATTTTGGGATCAAATATGAAATAATGACATTTTGGGGAAAACTCAGATCAATGATGATATCGAAAAAGCAGAGGCAAATAATTTTCCAAAATAGTATTTTATCATCAAGTGTTAGTTATGATTTGAAGCCGAAAAAGTATTCTTTTTGATGTGATTATAGTGAGTTTCATTACGAAAAGCCCTCAAAGTTGTCTAGGATATTTATACTGAGGGGTTAATTTTGAAGTAGACTTGGTGATAACTTTTAGAGGTTTATTTTGCACCTTCGGTAAAAATTGGTTGATATCTTTTTTTTCCTAAAAGTAAGCGTTTTTGGTATTTACCAGAGTTTAATTGTGGCCTCTGTCCGGTAAGATCTTGCAAGATTTTTGTCAGAGACGGCTATGTAGGAAAGAATATTTCAAAACTCCACTGCGATTGAGTTTAATTTTGCAACAATCTGGCCAAAAGTTACAGAATAACCGTCTGTTTCAGAAAAAACTTAACATTTCTTCTGCGCGCATTGAGGTGGTGATGTTTGTGATACAACGCTTGTTTTTTGATAGATGTGTTCAAATCAATTTTACACTATCACCTTTCTTCCTTTCTCTGAAATTGCCACTTCAAACAAAAAACTTCATTAGGATGCAATTGACAGAAGTTCACAGAATTTAGCGCCGCGATGTGACTGAATGAGTTTTCACGACCGAATCAGAAGCCGCTCTTTTATTTGTACTTACTCCCACCATCCCCGAAGAATCGGTCTTTAACATGAACAAACACAAAACAGTGCATTGGTACTATACATAACACACAGACACACAATGGTCATAGCACACTAAACAACGTTTTACAATTGTGCAGTTATCAAAACGAAAACAAATATTTCCACTCGAAATGAAGTCAATAGGCATGAAACAATATCATTTCACAAAGTCTTGCATCATTTCAACTTACGGCTGGGTACATATTGGGTTACTACATTAGGCAAAGAAATGAATAAGATCAAAATTTAAAAATTTTAGACTTATAAATATCTCAGAGCTTATCAAAGAATACAAAATTAACTCAACGCATTCTAAATGGCTGTTAGTTCTCGTGGTTTAACTAAAAACGGGCTGCAAATTAAGTTCGCTTTACAAATAATTCAAAATGGGTACTGTCGAAAAATTAACTTTTTCTCGGTTTAATTTTCTTTATTTAAGAATAAATATTAAAACCAACTTACTTGGGATTGTTTTTGGCTCTTTCGTCTGAGTCGCAAATACTCTTGAAAAATTCTCCGAATCTGAAAAGATGCTCATTTTAACAGCAAAAAATAGAGTTTAATTCTGGAAAGAATTTTGCAAGAAGATCACGTGACCAACTTTTCCTTGCTGGCGCCCTGCAGACACCCCCCGATTCCCCATATGACACTGAAGAGAAACTGACACACGCACAGGGCCAACCTCTCCTCCTAAAATGTGAACACAACAGCACGTGAACAAAATAAATAGCAGAGTATTTTTTAAAGGGGAAAAGATCATTATTTCACCAAATTCAAAAGAAATTATACAGAGGTCCAAAAATATCGAAGACTGGAGAATGGAAAGAAATCTATGGAAATTGAAATAATCACGCATGTGACTCTGAGGAATTAATTGAGAACTTCTGGTATCAACCCTGATCTCGGGAGCATTTCGAGATCTCACCCAGAATTTCAGAATGACTTCTGCAGAGTCACGTACTTAAATCACGCATTTTGCATGTTTTAATGCCCAAAACGTTTTGTTTAAATTTTGACTTTGTTTAAACTGTCCTCAATACACGAATGTCTGGCATTATTAAATTCAAATTTCTGGCATTTCATCGCCATTTCAGACATTCATTGCAAAGCTTGCATGTGCCTGTTTTAATGTATTGCTTATAATTACTATAGATTATAGTTAGAAATATCATGTCGAGTACAAACGAAATCAGAGAAAAAACTATGTATAAAAACGTCTCGAGCAAAAATTTCAGTCTAAACATTTACATCACACACACGCATTAACTTACTTCCATTTGTTGCTGAAAGAAAACCAAATAATTAATACAAAGTAGTGATAATTGAGTTTAAAGCTTCTGAATGACGAAAATCAACACAAATTATCAAAATGAATTCAAATTCAAAGCGTATTAAGTTCTTTTTAACTTGATGAGCATTCAACTTGGTACCTGTATTCTTATTAGCGGTTTTGCTTGAAATTTAATTAAATTCTCTTTTTGTGTTCTGCAGATTGACGAAAACCTTCTGGTCAATTTTTACAAAAAAACTGTCACAATTGTAATTTTTTTTTCTTTATAACGCAATAAAAAGTGCTATTTAAAATGGTGTTTCAGTTTGAACAAAAAAAAGGATTTTTTGCCATTTTATCCAAAACTTGGCTACTTTAAGAAAAATTTGATCCTCAATTAATGCATCAAATTAATTGATTTTCAATGAACACGGTACAGTCCATCCAGAAAATTTACTCGGTACAATCCATCCCGACGATAGAGATAGGGCTCTATCTTCATTGCTTCGTATCGTGTCAATAATTTTTGAGCGTTGAATTTACTATTCTTATAGTTTAACAAGGATGCTCGTGAATGTGCGTTCGCACATGATGTTCCGACCTGAGCTCATCTACACTTTTGACTTAATTGTCAACCAAAGGAAGAGATAATAAAATAGATGTCTGAGTTTAAAAAAAAGTTTAAAAACCTAACTAATTATTGAATTACACAATGCCATGCCTCATTACGGCGCAGACGAGATCTTTCATTGAAAAAACCTACGAGAAAAAAAAAACAAACAAAAAAAGAGCAAAAACAAAAATCATCCATTAATTTTTTTAGAGCATGAGATTTTTTTTCAATATGACTTCAAAATATCAATAAAAATGAACAAATACAAAAAACCACGAAATTTCTGAGAAAACCGGTAGTATCAACGCCATTAAACTCAATTGCTTTCAGCGAAAGGCAATAAAAGCGCTCGATTGGAGCATAGGAGTTATGCCTCGATGAGACGACAAGGATGTGGGTCATTGACAAGCCATGGATACGATAAGACATTTCAATAAGTCATTGACTAAGAAAACAACAACAAATACAGGCAAAAACCAAAAATTCAGTAGAAAAGTGCGAGAATAAAGTGAGAATCATTTAAACCATTAGCTTGTCTCTGAAAAATTCATCTTTGATCAATTGAACGTCCTTACTAAGTCAATTGGAACTAACACTAATAAGATAATGTCATGAGATTTCAGAAGAATCAAAAACAAATCCAAAAATTTTCCAAATGTCCAAAAATTTAAGAACATTCGCTTATCGATTTTTTCAAACCCATAGTTAGAAGATAAAGCCGCAAAATAGATTATTTTGTTGAAGTAGGAAGAAGGAGTTCCGGTAATTACTGAGACGTTCGTACAAATCACGAAGATAAGTTTACGATTGGTTAAATTAAGTTAAGACTTAACAGCCATTAAAATCAATAGCTTTCAAAAGAAGTCAACAAATACGCTCAGTCATGACTCGATAGAAGGACAAAAATGTTTTTCATGCATGGGTAGTCAATAAGATATCACAATAAGTCTTATGACATTGAAAAAAAACAAATACGGGCAAAAACCAAAAAATCAGTAGAAAAGTTTGAGAAGAAAGTGTCGAAGCCATTTAAACCTTAAGCTTTTCTCTGAAAACTTCAACTATGATCCATTGAACGTCTTCCCTAAACAAACGGAAGCTATCTAAATTAGAATAATGTGATAAAATTTCAAAAGGATTCAAAAATACAAAACTAACCAAACATTTTAAAATTGTTTTTGAAAACTTGTGGCATCGAAGTCATAAAACCAATATTTAGAAGATAAAACCACTAAACAGATTAGTGTGGGTTACAGTAGAAAAAAGGGGATCCTATCAGTACTGAGGCTGACTTACAGTTTACAGAAATAAGCATGATTGGCTAAAGTTCAAAAAAATTTTTTGAAAAATTATATATAAAGTCTTAACAGCCATTAGCTGTCAAATCAAAGCACTGAATAGCTTCACCAATGCTTATGAAAAAACACATTTTACTCTTAGTCAACGATTCTATGGCATAGGGTGCCAAAAAATTATTAAAAACCTCAAAAAGAAAATCAAAATTTCATTAAAAATTACAAAAGCTCAAAGTCGAAGCCATAAAAACATGTGCGATTCCTTGAAAACGCGTTTTTTGTTCATTGGGCGTCATTTTATAGTAAATCAGGTTTATCATTAACCAAACATCGATATGAAAATTGAACAGTTTCTAGGTGACCTAAAAAAATAGGAAGTTTTTTTTTAAAAAAAAAGACATCTCTCAAATAGAATTCGATTTTATTTTATAGTAAACTTCCCTATGAGACCAGAACTAGTCTTTTATCACCTTTCGTATATTAGAAGTACGAACTTGATTCCTTTTGTGGCGTGAAGTGTAATTTTGAATGAAAAATTTTTAAAGAAAATATTATTATTTGAAGAAAAATTACACTAAAAGTGAACGAAGTCATACCAAATACCACGTGTTCACATAAAACTTCAATCAGCGATAACTCCTCGGAAAAAACGAAATTAAAAAAAACTTTTCAATTTCAATTTCTAGGCTGGACGAGCTTTTTACCACTCACATTTCTCTACGATGAATATATCGAACGGCCAAAATTGACTGAACAAAAAAAACCCATTTGAGTATATAATTCCTTCCCCCACAAGTGGGGTCGGAACAACAAGCTTTGTTTTTTAGGTTACTTCTAAAAGATTTACTTTTGAAGCCTCAGATTTGGGCCGTTGGTTAATGTCTCCAAAAAAAAATGCACACAAGTTTTTGAAAAAAAATCAAATTCCAAATTTGTAATAATTTCTCTTATTTGATTCTTCTTGAATTACAGAGGTCAGTTAAAACTTGCATAGTTTGATTGAGAGGTTGATATTAATAAATATTTTTATGAAAACTAGAGAGCATAAGTCATTTGAAGTCTTTCAAGTCTTTTGCAAAAACGATAAATTTTTGTTCCATTAATTCCTGCGACAGCTTTGATAAAAACAAGAGCACGAATTTTGAGAAACCGTCATTAAATAGCGTCCAAATTTCCATCAATCGCTCAAATTTTGGAGTATTTAATTAGAGTTTTGTAGTTGAAGTGCTCGAAGATTGCATAGCTCAGTTGTTCAAAGAATAATTAAAAATAAATATACGTAAACTATCGCGCAACAATTACAGTAACATTAACAACCTTTAACACAATCTGCATCAACGAAAATGACATCAACTTATGAAACAGTTGTTAATGATGATTGCATAGCTCAGTTGTCCAAAGAAAGTTTAAAAACTAATCTCGTAAACAATCGAGCAACATGAAAAGTAACAATAACATCCCTAAACACTAACCTGCAACAACAAAAACAACATCGAACTTATGAAGCATTCGTTAAAACACAATTGTTATGAAATACATAAGGGATTACAAACCAAAATTTTCTCAAAAAAAGGCAAAAAAACGAAACTTATTTTGATAAAGCAAACATATCCTGAAAAAGGTCGAATTAGCTGCCGAAATATAGTTAAGTGCTGAATAGCCGAATAACAATAGACAGCAACATGTAATAATTTAAAAAGATGGAAATCTTTAAAATATAACAAGACTCTTTTCAAAAACAATGTTCAAAATTTCCAATTTCATTTTACTCCAAAAGAAATGAAGCCCACAGAAGGCAATATTCTTTTTCAAAACATGCAGTCTTCCCCTATGACATAAGAAATTCATTAAGTGAGGCACGTAACGAAAAACAAAACTGATCACAAAACTCAGCAAAAAATTTTTGCCAATTAGCTTAACAAAAGGCGCAACGCATATGACAGCAGCAAAAAAAGCAGCAAAAACCGTTCTTTCAAGTTTTCCGGCGTGAAAAACAGTAAAACCAAAATTGAGTGTCAGACAACCAAACACAAAGAGAAACAAAGATTACCGCAATCTGTACTGAACGCGAGAAATAATTTAGCATCTCTAGTTTTCCGATGTGAAAATTCAAATTCTTGACGCAATCTTACTCCATCTTGCAAGCAAACTTCAGAGATTTTTTTGCACGATTGAACCTCTTGACTAGTGGTCTTGCCTACTTATGGAATTCTGATAATACGAAACAGTAGCATACAAGATACCCCAATGTAAAGTTGACGCACTCCACACAAGTTTCGAAATTAAAGGAACGTTGTCTCAAATTTTTATATGTTTCCTCCTTTATCTATTATTGAGTTTGAATTTGCGTCAAACAATAGAAAGAAAAAAATGTGAATAAAAATAAACTTTCTTATTCGTGTCAGACTTTTACAGAGTTCATCAACTTTGAATCGGGGTGTTAGTTACTGCTACGTATTTTCGGATTTTCAAAACTAAACAAGAAAATTAGCCAAGGGGATCAATGGCAAAAAAGTTCTCTGAAATGTGATTGCTCGTAAAAAGTAGGGGGTGCTAACTCACTTTTGACGTTCAGTATTGCTGCGCTCAGCTTACAGCTTCGCAGCTATGATTAACATCAGAACTTCAAATAAGGAAAAAAGTAAAATCCTCAGAAAAAGGTAAGCAAATCAGATTGCAAATTATTTTTTTGCTCGCAAGTTTAGGCAACATAAAGAACATTATCCCGAGAATTTCTTTCCTCATGACTCCTCGGCAAAAACTAACTTAAAAAAGTTTCAATTAGAAGCAGTCTTCCTTCGATGAGATTGTCTGTTATGCACCTCAAAGTTTTTAGTGGGAAAGATCTTACAAAAAACGCACTTTGCTCTTTTTAGGTGCAAAAAAACAGCAGATATAGAATTTTATAAAAATTGCTAATTCGCAATAATAAAACAATAGAGCCCTCATCTTCTCGAAACAAAATCCTTGAAGAGATCTTCCATTGAAACATGATGGAACTTACCATGACCCTAACAAGTCTTCTTTTAGTCAAAATTTGTTCGATACATTCTTTTATTGTCAATACATTGTCTACAAATACTTTATCGTTAAAAAACTTACTAGTTGACCTGTTTTAGTTCTGTTTACAGTCGAAGCTCTCGTCAAAGTTCATCTCATAACCCATTTCGGTCAAGCACGGTCTTTTCATGGACGGTATTTACATTTTCTAGATCTCGACTAAGGCAATGGTTGGTGGTTCTGTAATTATTTAATTGAAATATTGAATTTCAGTATTTTCTCAAACCAAACGAGCGTTCGGTAACACCACTTGAGAAACCAATCTCCTTAGTTCAAGAAATCGATCAAGGTTTCAGTATTATAATTATGATAAGAATGGAAACCAATTACGCCATCTTACCTGCAGTTTGAGTTCCAATTTAACTTTACTCCCAAAGAAATGAGGTCCACAGCAGGCAATATTCTTTTTTAAAACATGCAGTCTTCCCCTATGACATAAAAATTTCATTAAATGAGGCAAGTAACGAAAACAAAAAAGACTTCAAACTCGGCAAAAAAATTACGCCAATTCGCTTAACAAATGGCGCCACGCATATGACAGCACCAAAAAAGCAGCTAAACCGTTCTTGCTAACTTTCTGGCGTGAAAAACAGTAAAACCAAAATTGAGTGTCAAACAACCAAACAAAAAGAAAAACAAAGATCACCGCAATCTGTACTGAACGTCAGAAGTAATTTAGCATCTCTATTTTTCCTATGTGAAAATTCAATTTCTTGACGCAATCTTACCCCATCTTGCAATCAAACTTCAGAGATTTTTTTGCACCATTGCACCTCTTGACTAGTGGTCTTGCCTACTTATGAAATTCTGATAATACGAAACAGTAGCATACAAGATATCCCAATGCAAAATTGACGCAATCCACACAAGTTTCGAAATTAAAGGAACGTTGTCTCAAAATTTTATATGTTTTCTCGTTTGTTTATCTATTATTGAGTTTGCATTTGCGTCAAAGATTAGGGAGAAAAAAATGAAACTTTCTTATTCGTGTCAGACTCTACGAAGTTAATCAACTTTGCATCGGGGTGTAAGTTACTGTTAGGTATTTTTGGATTTTCAAAAATAAACAAGAAGATTAGCCAAGGGGATCAATGGCAAAAAAGTTCTCTGAAATCTGATTATTCGTGAAAAAATAGTGGGTGCTAACTCACTTTTGACGTTCAGTATAGCTGCGCTCAGAACATAGCCAAGATTATCCCGAGAATTTTTTTCGTTATGGTTCCTCGGCAAAAACTCATTTAAAAAATTTTTCAATTAGAAACAGTCTTCATTCGATGAGGTTGTCTGTTATGCACCTCTAAGTTTTTAGTGGGAAAGATTTTGCAAAAAAGGCACTTTGCTCTTTTTAGGTGCAAAAAACAGCAGAAATAAAATTTTATTGAAAAATTGCTAATTCGCAATAATAAAATAATAGAGCGCTCATTTTTTCGAAACAAATTCCATGAAGAGATCTTCCATTGAAACATGATGGGACTTACCATGACCCTAACAAGTCTTCTTTTTTAGTCAAAATTTGTTCGATACATTCTTTAATTGTCAATACATTGTCTATAAATGCTTTATCGTTAAAACACTATCTAGGTTGACCTGTTTTGGGTCTATTTACAGTCGAGGCTCACGCCAAAGTTCATCTCATAACCCATTTCAGTCAAGCACGGTCTTTTCATGGACGGTATTTACATTTTCTAGAACTCGACTAAGGCAATGGTTGGTGGTTTGGTAATTATTTAATTGAAACATTGAATTTCAGTATTTTCTCAAATCAAACGAGCGTTCGGTAACACTCCTCGAGAAGCCAATCTCCTTAGTTCAAGAAATCGATGAACGTTTCAGCATTATAATTATGATAAGCAAGAAAACCAATTACGCCATCTTACCTGCAGTTCGAGTTCCAATTTAACTTTACTCCCAAAGAAATGAAGCCCACAGCAGGCAATATTCTTTTTTAAAACATGCAGTCTTCCCCTATGACATAAGAATTCCTTTAAGTGAGGCAAGTAACGAAAACAAAAAAGACTTAAAACTCGGCAAAAAAATTACGCCATTTTGCTTAACAAATGGCGTCACGCATATGACAGCAGCACAAAAGCAGCTAAACCGCTCTTTCAAGTTTTCTGGCGTGAAAAACAGTAAAACCAAAATTGAGTGTCAAACAACCAAACAAAAAGAAAAACGAAGATCACCGCAATCTGTACAGAACGTCAGAAGTAATTTAGCATCTCTAGTTTTCCGATGTGAAAATTCAATTTCTTGACGCAATCTTACTCCATTTTGCAAAGAAACTTCAGAGATTTTTTTGCACCATTGAACCTCTTGACTAAGGGTCTTGCCTACATATGAAATTCTGATAATACGAAACAGTAGCATACAAGATATCCCAATGCAAAGTTGACGCAATCCACACAAGTTTCGAAATTAAAGGAACGTTGTCTCAAAATGTTATATGTATCCTCGTTTGTGTATCTATTATTGAGTTTGCATTTGCGTCAAACATTAGAGAGAAAAAATGTGAATAGAATGAAACTTTCTTATTCCTGTCAGACTTTTACGGAGTTCATCAACTTTGTATCGGGGTGTTAGTTACTGTTACGTATTTTTGGAATTTCAAAATTAAACAAGAAAATTAGGCAAGGGGATCAATGTCAAAAAATTCTCGGAAATCTGATTGCTCGTAAAAAGTAGGGGGTGCTAACTCAAATTTTGACGTGCAGTATAACTGCGCTCAGCTTACAGCTTCGCAGCTATGATTAACATCAGAACTTCAAATAAGGAAAAAAGTAAAATCCTCAGAAAATGGTAAGCAATTCAGATTGCAGATTTTTTTGCTCGCAAGTTGAGGCAACATAGCCAACATTATACCGAAAAAATCTTTCTTTATGATTCCTCGAGAAAAACTAAGTTCAAAAAATATTCAATTAGAAACAGTCTTCCTTCGATTAGGTTGCCTGTTATGCCACTCAAAGTTTTTACTGGGAAAGATCTTGCAAAAAACGCACTTTGCTCTCTTTTTAGGTGCGAAAAAACAGCAGATATAGAATTTTATTAAAAAAATTGCTAATTCGCAATAGTAAACCAATAGAGCGCTCATTTTCTCGAAAAAAACCATGAAGAGATCGTCCAATGAGACATGATGAAACTTATCTTGACCCTAACAAGTCTTCTTTTATTAGTCAAAATTTGTTCTATACATTCTTTAATTGTCAATACATTGTCTATAAATACTTTATCGTTAATTTACTTACTAGGTTGACCTGTTTTGGTTCTATTTACAGTCGAAGCTCTCGTCAAAGTTCATCTCATAACCCATTTCGGTCAAGCACGGTTTTTCATAGACGGTATGTACATTTTCTAGAACTCGACTAAGGCAATGGTTGGTGGTTTTGTAATTATATAATTGAAAGATTGAATTCCAGTATTTTCTCAAATCAAACGAGCGTTCGGTAACACCACTTGAGAAGCCAATCTCCTTAGTTCAAGAAATCGATGAAAGTTTCAGTATTATAATTATGAGAGGAATGGAAACCAATTACGCCATCTTACCTGCAGTTTGAGTTCCAATTTAACTTTACTCCCAAAGAAATGAGGCCCACAGCAGGCAATATTCTTTTTTAAAACATGCAGTCTTTCCCTATGACATAAGAAATTCATTAAGTGAGGCAAGTAACGAACACAAAAATGATTCCAAACTCGGCAAAAAAATTTACGCCAATTCGCTTAACAAATGGCGCCACGCATTTGACAGCAGAAAAAAAAGCAGCTAAACCGCTCTTTCAAACTTTCTGGCGTGAGAAACAGTAAAACCAAAATTGAGTGTCAAACAACCAAAAAAAGAAAAGCAAAGATCACCGCAATCTGTACTGAACGTCAGAAGTAATTTAGCATCTCTACTTTTGCTATGTGAAAATTCAATTTCTTGACGCAATCTTACTCCATCTTGCAATCAAACTTCAGAGAATTTTTGCTCCATTGCACCTCTTGACTAGTGGTCTTGCCTACTTATGAAATTCTGATAATACGAAACAGTAGCATACAAGATATCCCAATGCAAAGTTGACGCAATCCACACAAGTTTCGAAATTAAAGGAACGTTGTCTCAAAATGTTATATGTTTCCTCGTTTGTTTATTTATTATTGAGTTTGCATTTGCGTCAAACATTAGAAAGAAAAAAATGAAACTTTCTTATTCGTGTCAGACTTTTACGGAGTTAATCAACTTTGCATCGGGGTGTTAGTTACTGTTACGTATTTTTTTGGATTTTCAAAATTAAACAAGAAAATTAGCCAAGGGGATCAATGGCAAAAAAGTTCTCTGAAATCTGATTATTCGTAAAAAAATAGTGGGTGCTAACTCACTTTTCACGTTCAGTATAGCTGCGCTCAGCTTACAGCTTTGTAGTTATGATTAACATCAGAACTTCAACTAAGGAAAAAAGTAAAATCCTCAGAAAATGGTAAGCAAATCAGATTGCAGATTTTTTTTTGCTCGCAAGTTGAGGCAACATAGAGAACATTATCCCGAGAATTTCTTTCCTTATGATTCCTCGGCAAAAACTAACTTAAAAAAATTAAATTAGAAGCAGCCTTCCTTCGATGAGGTTGTCTGTTATGCACCTCAAAGTTTTTAGTGGGAAAGATCTTACAAAAAACGCACTTTGCTCTTTTTAGGTGCGAAAAACAACAGATATAGAATTTTATTAAAAAATTGCTAATACGCAATAATAAAACAATAGAGCGCTCATTTTCTCGAAACAAAATCCATGAAGAGATCTTCCATTGAAACATGATGGAACTTACCATGACCCTAACAAGTCTTCTTTTTTAGTCAAATATTGTTCGATACATTCTTTAATTGTCAATACATTGTCTATAAATACTTTATCGTTAATACATTTACTAGGTTGACCTGTTCTGGTTCTATTTACAGTCGAGGCTCTCGCCAAAGTTCATCTCATAACCCATTTCGGTCAAGTACGGTCTTTTCATGGACGGTATTTACATTTTCTAGATCTCTACTAAGGCAATGGTTGGTGGTTTTGTAATTTTTTAATTGAAAAATTGAATTTTAGTTTTTTCACATATCAAACGAGCGTTCGGTAACACTCCTTGAGAAGCCAATCTCCTTAGTCCAAAAAAATCGATGAACGTTTCAGTATTATAATTATGATAAGAATGGAAAACAATTACACCATCTTACCTGCATTTTGAGTTCCTTGTAAGCCTGTTTCTTGGCTGCTTCTTCGTCCTTGAGAGTGTCCTCCGATTCCAATGCCTCATCTTGATCCTCTGCCTGGATGTACGTATCCCTATTACATAAAACAGAGTTGCAACCAATCTGAAATTTGAGATCACCTTCTCATTAAATTTGATCATCGATTTTCAGAAAATAGCTGATAAGATAAGTTATCATAATATGACTTCTAACGGACAAAAAATTGTTCATTCAAACTTTTAACGAACGTTTGAATTGTTACACGTTTTATCCGTTTAGTCGGAATATGCGCTTGAAATCAGCCGACAAAATCTAGTTTTTTTTTTGAATATGCAGGTTTTTATGAAAAATTTCAAGTCATTGATTTTCAGCTATAAACTTCGAAATAAAAGAATTTCATTTGATTCGAACTAGTTGACATAACTCAAGAATAGGAATACACGTTAGGGATGTAACAGTGATCTTCATGCATTTTCCCAACAACTGTTTATCAAACTGTTACTCAATTCATACCATAGAAATAAATTTAAGATTTGTAATTGAGTAGATGTGAAATGACAAACTTGATCTGTTGCATGAAACTGCTGTAGAGTCGGATGAGGGATCCGACCAATTGCATGTTGCTCTGTCTGAACACCACCTGACACTCCTTCTGAACAAACTTCAGACACGGGTGGATCAGCCAATCAGCGCACAGCTTAAAACAATAACATTACCTATACATTGGACTCAGATTGACATTATCTGTCATTGACAATTGCAGCTGTGTTATCTGACCATTTTAATGCAGAACTTTAACAAAGCGGCTCGGTAATTTGCATCTGCACATAATGTTCCGACCCCGCTCAACCACGTTTTTGACTTAATTGTCCACCAAAAATAAAGAAACTTAAAGAAACCACCAAAACTTTCAAAAACCACTTTTTGTTCGGAAAAAATTGGTTAATCCAATTAAAAAATCGATTTACGCTCTAACCAACATACGATTGAAACAATAACTCATTGGAGAGCCGATGATAATTGCCAATAAGAAGAGTGAGAGACAAGACAAACAACAAAATCAAATAAAACAACAACCATTACTTACGACGAAAACTCAATGTCTATCCTTTAAAAAAAACACTTTCCAAAAACATCAAATTAAAAGTAAACTAAATCAAGTAACTTGCATTTTAACAGAAAAGAAATGGGAACTGCCTTTATTGAGAGTTGTTGAGAAGTAGATAGAAAACAAAAAGGGCAAGGTCAAAAAATACGTTTACACTTTTTCAAAACAAATAAATTCAAAGTCATGAAAGCAATTAGCTATCAACTGAAACCATTCATGGGCTTCATTTATAGCTTCATGCAAAACCATTGAGTTTTGTCATTATCCAGAAAGTAATACGACTACGAAAAGAACAAATACAGGCAAAAATCAAGAAGTCATTTCAATTTCGCGAGGAGACGGTGTCGAAGCCCATAAGATCAAAATCTATTCACTAAAAATATTGAATACACCCAACGCAATTTATTTCGACACCATTAATGTGATATGAGACTTGTTGTTAATGTGCCATTATTATAACGATTGGACATAACAGCAAAAGAGAACCAAGAAATGGAATATTCAAATAAATATAAAATTTATGAAAACTCTTAGTATACTCGCTGAAAATCAATCAATTAAATAAGAAAAAAGAATTAACACTACATTATATTTCCCTTGAAAAATTTTGTGACCTCTCTCTTTAAAGAAGCTACGCTTAAAGATTGCAAAAACAAGTTTGAAACTGGCTACTCTCAAAAAAACTGTTAACAATTTTTTGAAATCGAATTTTTAAAACCATAGCTCATATAAACCGTAAGTTTTCAACTGAAAAATTTTAAACAGTTTAACTTGATACTGCTTGGGAAGACAATTGCACATGTGTTATTATTACTATACATTACAAACGAAGCTACTGTTCAAGTCCAATGTTCGAAAACAGAAGTCAACAATCATTAACGGAGGTAAATGCTCGAACAGAATCTCAATACTCCTCTCCGAGTCGTAAAAACCAAGAGAAGGCCAATAATAGCCCCAGCTATTGCTGTGTGGCTATTAAAAAATCTTCGAAATTTTGTAATTTTAAAAATTTATAAGAAATTTTGAAATTCTATGCGTGACAGGCTTTCTGATGACACCATTCGCAATCCTGTACGATGCATGTATCAATTGGCAAAAATTGACTGAATAAAAAACCCAGTTGGGTATATAGTTCCCCCTCCCACTAAAGTGAGTCGGAACAACAAGTGCGGTCAAGGTAAAGCTTCATCTGTGGAAAATAATGGATAGCTTATAAAAATCTTGTAATTGAATTGTAAACATCTACAATATTAATGCATTATCTTTACAACTGGTTTTATAAATTACTCTATTTTTTCAGCGAAAAAAACTTGGCTGAGAGAGGAAGCCTTGATGAACAAAAAAGGCGAACAAAAGAAGGGCAACAAAAATACCCAAGTTGTGAAGTTAGCGACCGGTTGGCTTTACTGAGTACTCACACTTGGCGTACACGTAAGCCATGATGGTTCTAAATCAAAAAAGGTCACTTTTCACTGTAGTTGCGACTTCACTAACCCCTGTAACAAGTTGCCTGAAATTTCATTTCACATTTCGCTTACCCGGACCATATTTTTGTGATCCAGTGACAACTGCTCCGGAAGATTATTGTCAAACCAAGTCCTCAACAGAGGTTGCCATCCAAGCT